>NC_080076.1:5817330-6492896 GCF_949987535.1 Balaenoptera acutorostrata
TAATGGAGATGTTCTCTTAATGGATTATCATTTAACCCAGATTGCCTCTTTTATTAAATTTATTTTATTTTTCTATTTCTTCAACATACTGATATTGTTCCAGGGACTAGTGTTGCTTATGGCTAGCTGAGTGCTCTCTACTTTCTAGATTTTAGAATTTCTGCTTCCTGTAGTTAATTTGTGTGTTTACCAAGTGATGATTTTGTTTCTTCAAAATGCCATTTGTAGTGGCTGAGCTTATCAGTTTAATTATATGACGAAATCAAATGTCATCTAAAGAGACCAACTGTGAAGGAAAATCTAGAGACTTTTTTTCTGTAAAACTTATGTTGAATAGTTTTGAAAAACTTCATAAGAACAAGTGAAAGAAAAGCCCCGTTTATGTACGAATAAACATTTAAAAGCTGAAGAAAACATGCACAAATTCATCCTGAAGCTGAATCAGATTGCTTCACAATCGCCACACTAAAGAACATGGAACTAAGAGTCATAAAGATGCTGTACTCAAGATAGACTAGATCAGACTTCAATAAATGGACTCAAACTCAAAGGAGGGTTCTGGCCCTGAATTACCAGGCTGGCAAATAAAAATGCATGTGTGTTTCATGTTCAAATACGATGTCTAACATACATAAGTATCACATTTTTTGATTCCCCAATTTAAACTGCCTTTTTGATTAATTGATCAACTATCAGACACTTTTGGGCTAGAAGCATTAAAATGCTAATCATGCTTACTGCCTTTAAATTCCCTGAGAAGTTAAAGCCAATCATCAAGGCAGAGAGATGACGCAAGTCTAAAATGGAACACATATTTGATAAGGATGGCTGTGTACATAGGCTCTGACCGAGGTTAAAAAAGAATCTACCAACAGTTCTATTGGAAAAGGCAATCATCAAATTGGTCTAAGATGAATGTGAGGAACTTTCTATCAGGCAAGAAACTGCAGTTTTTCCAGGACCCCAATGTGAGAAACACTGACCATAACATTACCCAAAAGATAAATTATTGAACAATTGATTCTGTTAATGAGAGTTTTCTCAAATAGGGCAAAATGTCAAAATAAACTATAAACTGCTTATTCTTACAGAAGCCAATGTAAAACCCCCTGCAGCCAATCATTCAGTGGGTGTGTTACACCATTTATGCCCACCTGTCTTTCTCTGGTCAGTTCAACCTCCCAGCCCAACCATTTCTGTCATTATTTAATTTTACAAAGTTCCCTTTTATAATTTCTATAAACAAGGTCCTTTTAAACAGTGCAACCTTTCAGTGTGGTATCTGACACGGTTACTAACAGACCCAAATTTATCTTCAGTTTCTCTACAATAGGAAGCCAACAGTAGACAGACCTATGTTCAGTAACTAGTGTTTTATTATTTTACCTTATTTGGAAATGATCTAGATAGTCAACGAATTTCCATCATTTAATTTAATTTAGCAAAACTCTAAGGGTGTAGATTACCCAAGCGATTTGGGAAACTGTTTAAGTAGATATATAAAACAATTATTGCTTAAAAGTTCACCTAAAAACTCTTATTCATTTACATCTATTTAATTCATTTGTTCTTAACAATCATACTTAGATTACTCCTGAAGATTTTAGAAGACATTAAAGCAATTAGCCATCTTATGTATGTATGTATGTATGTACGTATGTAACTGCTGACAAATTTTGTAATAAAGCTAAAGTGCTTATTTGACTTTCTGTAAACCTACGTAGGACAAAAGTATTATGCTTAATGTTGACATTTCTAAAGACACGTATGTATTAATTAAACCAACAAACGTAAACTGCTTTTATTGACTAAAGATTAATCCTAGACTATGTGAACTTGAAAAGCATTTGGGTTAAGTTGTGTTATACTTTAATTCATATAAGTGATTGTTTTTAAACCAATTAAATAGAGGTCTTTTGGAAATTAATTTTGGCAATACCATCTGAAAGTGTAAAAATACCACATCTATAATGTACATACGTAAACATACAGACAGACACAAATAGAAATCTTTTAGCTTTCATTTCAAAACTTTAGCCATCAGTCAGGTACATTCATTTTTGATACTTCTGACAAACTTCCCCCAAATCAAAATTTACTACTTTATAAATAACAGTTGGAATAAATTAGTTTCAACTTGCTCGGATGGCTAAAGTATTGCTATTTGTGGAGAAGAATTTTAAGATTTGTATTTGCTCTTGACAAGCAATCTTATGGCGGCTGTGATGTAGAGTTTGGTGAAGAGAGCCCTTTTGCAGTTTGAATTTTAAAAAAGGTTTCTTTCCTTTTCCTTTTTTTCCCTTCTCCCTCAGGTGTTTGTGGGCTGTGTTTATACTTCAAAGAGATGGTAAGATGTATAACTTCAAGAGACGGAGAAAGAACGCAAGATTTTTTTCCTAAGCGTTTCAGGGTAATTGCGATTTAAAATTTTCTTTGCTTTCTTAAGTACAGGACAATTTTGTTCCAATGTCTTTATGTTTTATAATATCTACAAGCATTTTGAGAATTGGTTTTGGAATTGGTAAAGATAGGTGAGCTTCAGCTTGCATCTAGAATTTTACTTCTGGTTTTGTAAAGATTTTCAAGACAGAGACAATTGTTTCTATTAGTCCTTGAACATTGGCCTCCAGCTGATCTACTTTCTGATTATTTGTAGGAGGGCAGTTTCTAAGAAGGGGAATTTTATGTTGGATTTTTGCTGCAAGTCTAATTTTTCTTCTTCCACCCTGTTAGCGAGTCCCTAAGGCTAATTGCCACATCAGTTTCTTTCCTGCTTTTAACTTGGTCTTCCTTAGATACCAATAAGACAGCTGTTTGTGATCAGAACTCTCTAAAAATTTTCCTTTCAAATGTAGCCAATTCAAAAGATCCATCATGAATATTTCTGTTTGTTTGCTTTCATTCAGGTCTCTGCCGAAAGTGTTTTCAGTTATGAATAACTGAAGATCGTTTCTCTAAAAACATCAGGCTGCGAGAAAGAAAGAAAGTGAGCCCCAAATGATGGCTGCTTCCATGTAGTGTTGAGTTCATCCATTTATTCTGTCAATGTTGTAGCTTTTAGAGCTATTTGAATACACCTCTTTAAACTGAGCATTATACTAGGTAGGGAAGGGAAGGAAGAGAAGAGACCCTCACCCAGTATAGAGGACACTAAGATATAAGGCTTTAGGTTAACATTCCTTTAATTTTGCTCCTTATAACTTTTTAACTTCCTGACTTTTTGGTATTTAATTCACAGCATCCTTGATTGTTTAGCATTTCTAATCCATTTGTGCTCTATAATTCACACTTTTCTAAGCACTGGCTGCATCCTTCAGTAAAACAGAGACGCCTGTCCTTGAGGATCTTATGTTCTCACACATAACATCAGGAACTGATGATTAAATCACAGAGTTAGTTAAAGGCTGAAGGGGCTTTGAAAAAAAAATGTAGAGTAGAGGAAAGAAGATGTGGAGAGAAGTTTGCAATTTTAAATAAAGTAGAGAGAGTAGACCTTATGAGGATGTACCCTTTAAGCTGACCTGGAAGCAAGAGTGGAAATTAACCAGACAGATGCCTATGAAGTGAACATTGCATTCATGGGGAAGAGAGGAAGCTCAAGACCTGCCATGGGGATTTGCCTGGAGTCTTCCAGGCAGAGCAAAGGGACTAGCGTAGGTGCAGTGAGACAAGAACTAAGGAGCAGGAAATGGCAGAGCCAGGTCACCACTGTGTAGCCGCCCAGTGGAAAGAGCTTGGCTGTTCAGTACAATGAAAAGCAGTGGGGTGACAGAATCCGATAGCTGAAAAGATTGTTTTGCTGCTCCTTAAGGAACAGACAGTAGAAGAATAGCGTAGAAAGAGCGAGACCTGTTCGAAGTCCTCTGCATTAGTCTAGGGGAGAGATAATAGTGGCTTGGATTAGCCTGGTACCCGTGAGTGAGCCCACATTATTGGGCTCCAGGTACATTTCAAACACAGAGCCAAAAGGAGTTCCTACTTGTTAGGAGGCAGAATGACAAAGGGCCAACTATTTTCTAGTTATTCCTTGGCTATAGGGTACAAATCAGTGAGATGGGTAAAGGATGTAATGAAGGATTTGGTCTTGAGGGAATGCAAGGAAGAATTTACCATCCTCAAAGTGAGGAAAGCAGACACTAGAGCAGATATGATGAGAGAGATTAGGGTCTCAGTGTGTGCACATGTCGTTTGGGGATGTCTGTTAGACATGCAAGCTGATGTATCATGTTGGCAGTTGGACACATGAGTCTGGACTTCAGGAAAGAGTTCAAGGGTTACAACACATGTAAAGCAATTGTCAGCATATAAATGGTATGAGGCCATGAGACGGCATTAAATTACAAGGGGTAAGGATAGAGAAAAGAACCCAAAACGGAACCCTTGACACTCAAATTTAAAGGGTTCGGGAAAAAGAGGAGAAACCACAAAAGTGTTCCCAAGAATGAAAATCAATGAAGTAGGAGGAAAATCAGGATAACATTGTGTCCTGGAACCAAATGAAGTATGTGAAGGAGGAGGGAGAAATCATCTGTGTCGAATACACTGATACTCAAGAAAGATGAGGACAAAACCTGAACATGGAATTAACAATGGCAGAGTCACTGGGACCACGACAAGGGCCAGTGCCCTGAGCAGATTCTCATGTATCATGTTATGAAGTCCCAAATCTTTGTTTGGTCTTCTCTCTCTGGAAATGATGAGAGGATGATTTATTTCCTAAATGTGCTATTAATATATGTAGAGCTCCCTGGTCATCTTCCCATCTGAGAGATGCACACTTTTGTCCCTTTGAATTGGCTCCTCTACTGATTCTGGATTTGTTTATTTTAGCTGAGGGGGGTGGGGAAGCATTGTCATCCTTGAGTTTTTCAAATTCTTTATCTTACTCCAGTGAGGAGATCTGAAACTCTTTCTTAAACTAGGTGTATTCTTCTAAAGAGAGAAAGGAAAGATGAGGCATCAGAAACAGATTAAGCTCCCTTAACTGTATTGTCATATTTTAGTAATAACATGCATTGACATTGTACAGCATGCCTGCTTTGACTAGTTAGAAAATTAATTTAGTACTTCTCTACTTTGAAACATACTAGGCAGTGTAGCATGTAGTTTAGGGGAGAACAGAGAATCCTGATGATTGATACCATTGCTAAAGTATAAGACAATGACTGACATAGATAGGAGCTCAGTGGATGCCATTAGTAGAACTCTGTGTTGAAAATAATAATAAATATTCCGCTATTGTTCTCTTATTATAGCATGATATAAATGACTGACCAAAATAAATAATTGCAGTTTTACCTCAAACCTCAGAAGGTAAGATTAAGCAGTTTGGCTATATTCAATGATTCCAATATCATAATTTTATTTGATGAAGAAATAATTCTATGGACAGACTTCCTATCTATGTGTATATCTGTGGTAGCAATCCCTTATTATGTAAACATAATTTGGTATTTAGATAATACATACAGTGATATTTGTATTCTTATGAATGTTTTCTGGATGCGGGTATAAGTTGCCCAAAAATTTTAGGAAGAAACAACAACAAAGAAAAGTTTCCACAGCAAGATATATCCAAAATGATTGGGTGTAGAAGTAACATCCCATAATTTCAGATTCCCGCTGAACCTTGTGGCCAACAATACCCTCATCCAACTGCCTCTTGTGTATCCCACAGAATGGGAAATCACCGTTCCTTACTTTGGAATGTGCTTTGCATGCCTTCAGCATGACGCGAGTATTCTTGGATTTGCAAACATCAAGCCTAAATTACCTTAGGATGCATTGGGCTAAATGTGCAAAAATGTGTGTGTAGCTATCAAAGCCAGTAGGGCTCTGACGTTCGCACATTATCTTGTCATGTACACCTCGCTGCAGGAACACAGGAGAGCAGTAAGGAAACGATGTTTGACTGAGACTGATGTTTGTGTGTCCATCTCATCCTCATCTCTTAAGTACATCCCAAAGAATTCTGATGCCCAATTAGTCTAGGCACTGAGGCCCAGAAGTGGAAAACTTTAATTGTTTCTCTAAAGTGAGAAGCCACTTGAACAGCAGAATCAATTCCAAAGTAATTACTCTTCCTCAGGGTATCCCTATGAGGTTTATCTAGTGTTTAAAAAAACCCCAAAATACAGTCCTTGAACTTCAGGTGGGCCGTGTGAATTGAAGTTCAGAATCAAAAGAATGTTGTTTTCTCTAAGTAATTGCAGGCTGTCTGGTGGGGAAAGCTGAGCTACAACTAGAAAAGCAAAATTGTTTCCAAACAGTTTTCACAGTTAATGTGAGTGTATCAGTGAGGAACTTGCATATTGTGTCACGCGCTGGGTGAAGAGATGAAGTGGACAGAGAGGTAGGGGTTTATCTTTCTATTTAATTCTCGGGGAAAGACGCCTTCATTTACTAGACTGACGTGTCCTCAGAATGTTCAAATAAATCAATATTATGCATGACTGTATGATTAAATGGCTATGTGTTCACCAAAACCCATCCTCATCGTCCAGAAACTCATAAACAGCCAATGCCAATCATGGGCCGTCATGGCAGACGTGAGGATAAGCCCAAACGGAATTAACACCTAAGTGGTAGTCAGAATAAAGCTCCCGGCCCCCAGAATAGAATATATTTCACAAATGTGGTGAAGAGAAGTATTCAGAGGGAAATAAAGGGTTTTTCTTAAAAAAATCTATTGAAGTATAGTTGATTTACCAAATAAAGGTTTTTATGTTTGAGAATTCCTGAGAAAGGAGGTTTGTTCTCTACCCACTGTTGACCAAACTCCTGAGAGACAGTAATGATAAAACCTCTAGATGGGTTTGGGGAAGCCGGGAGCAAGGGATACTACTTTTCTTCCTGAAGAATACCTGGGGAGAAGGTGAAACTCAAGTTTTGAAACTGCCCATGATTTATCTAGGCAGCTAGATCTGGACCAGCTTCACAGGTGTTCTCTTGCCTTCGTGTAGAACCATAGGTTGCTTCCCACGAAACCTGGATAAGTGTGTAGAACATGGGGAGAGAGAGACGAGAGGCCTGCATGTAGATTCTAGTGACGGCTTACAAGCACCTAAGAGGATCATTGAATGAAGACCAGGTAGGATTGAAGACGAGGAGGTCTCCATGGAAGTCATGATACAGAGACTGACAGTGAGAAGCACATGGTTACTTCCCAGAAAGTCACAGCCACAGTGCTTGGGCAAAACTAAGCCCCTTAGAACTTATAAGTTATCTATGTGGTATGCCACTTTCTGCTCTCTTTCTTTCTCATCCCTAAAGCTTGGAATATAGGTGAAATGGCTGGAAATCCAGCATCCATCTTGTACCATGAGTAGATCTGAAGGATGAAAACAAATGCTGGAATGGCTCAATGGAACAACCACAGCCTGGTCCTGAATGAGATGTGGGAACCCTCATACTAGTTTGCTCACCTCTAGATTTATCTTACACGTGAGGTAAAAATTCCTCTTGTATTTAGCCACTTTATTGTATTTCATTTTTCCTTTAAATGCAACAGAACCTAAGCTTAATTGGTTGTGGCCATCTCCCCAATGTCTGCCTACTGGGTTTGAAAGGCACGTCATACAGCTGCTCTCAAATATCTGTTTACAAATACGGCCCATTCGGGTTTTTGGTGTGTCCCTTACTTCCTGCAGGTCCCTCAGGCTGCCTTCTCGCATTTACCCCATCCTGCCCAGAGACACCAAGCTCCACAAAAACAAGCAATAATTAGGGCATAGTGAGAGCTCAGTTCCTACACTGAGCTCTGGGAAAAAGTCTCTGGAAACCAGTTCTGGGGAGAGAGAGAGAGGGAGAGACAGAGAAGGAGAGAGAGAGAGAGAGACAGAGGAGAAAGAAACAAGGAAGGAAGAAAGGAAGGAAAGGAAAAAAACAATCCAAGAACTTATTTTACTAACTGAACTGAACACTTAGTGTGTGTGTCTCTGTGTATGTGTGCGTGTGTTAAAATTCCACCTCTAGATAAAGAAAATTCTAGCAAGTAAGAAATTTAAAGCACATAGCAAGCAAACTAACAAAATACATAGCAGTGAGCGTTTGTTAGTTTGGGGCTTTTAGTTTTGGTTTTTCATTTGGTTTGCTTCATGCAAGTTTGTATTTTAGGAGCTGTTTCTTTCTCACAAAGTTTTAAAATCTTAGTGCAGGTCACTCTGCTGTAATACAACTCTGAGTATAGAGAAAATTATGACGATACTTGTTTTCACCAATAGGCAATGGCAGAATTGAAGAGAGAAACAGATTTTTCCAACTACCATACCGGGGCTCTTTGTGTTCAATTTTGGGAAGTATTTATTTTTATTCCATGATATTATGAAGAAATGGATCCTATTGGTGAAATGGATCCAGCCAGTGAATGAGAAGGAAAAAAATGTTATCTTGATTATTCCACCGAATGTTGGAGAAATGGAAGTCCATCTTTAGAGTAAATGCAGCAGTTGCTTGGGCGGTTGCCCTGCCAACAAGCTGAGAAAGCTTCTGTGTTGGAGGATGGAGAACAGGCTGATTTTCACACTTCCGAAGTGTTAAAGCAAAAGTGGGCTTTGTAAGGTTTTGAAAATGCATCTCTTTAAAATGCTGCAAGATATAAAGTGGAAACTACCCAAATGTCCATCAACTGGTGAAGGTGGTATATCCATACAATGATATATCATCCCCAGTAAAAGGGATGCAGTTCTGATTCACACTACCATGTGGATGAACTGCGAAGATTTTAACCATCACAATAACTTCGATTGTGATGGTTACACTATTCTGTGAACAGACTAACGAATATGGAACTGTACAAGATTAAATGGGTGAATTTTATGGTACATAAAGTATTACTCAATAAAGATACTAAAAATAGGGGAAAAGTGGACAGAAAATATTTTTAAATAATGCAAGACTAACTTCTTGAAGTAAAAGTCATTTTTCTTCCCATATCAGAAATGAATTGCCTCTAATCGGTTGTTTGAGCTTGTATCGTATGACTCTAAAGCAATCATATAGTTCACCGCATTTAACTATCTAAATTATGCAATCTGGCTAAATCCACGGTTACATGACACAGCAAATCTTTTCCTGTGGAACAACAAGTCCATTTTAAAATAACATATTTATAGTTAATTTAATAAGGGTGTTTTTTTAAGGGATAAGGACCGAAACCCAAGTTAACTTAAATGTGCGCAATGCAGCACAAATGGAAATACATTTATGTAAATTACATATGAATTATTCAGTATTCAGACGCCAATCTGATTTTGCATTAAACTATATGGATAGAGGCTCCCCAATCTTGACACAAATTAAACCTTTACAGAGTTTGGCCCTCTCTTCTTCCCTGCCCTGAATGGGGATTAGGGAATGACCTTCATTATACATAGTTGGGTCTTTCAGTTTTTCCCCAAATGGCAGGCAGTAAACTCTGCTTGAAGCTATTGTTTAAAGGACATCAACCAAATATCATTATGTGCATATCTGTAAGTCACTCTTAGGTACTGTGGGGAATGAAAAGAAGCCCCAAACCCTGCCTTCAAAGATCTTAACTTCCAGTAGGAGAGAGGTTATTGACCAATAAGAAGTTAATAAAACTATTATCAGAGGATGACCCCTTAGATGATACCCATGTGGGTCTTCGAGGCAGCTTGGTATTTATCACAGGTCTGAAAATATACACAAGGAGTTAAGTTCAATCCAGTTGCCAGCTATGCACAAATTTTGACATGTGCAATTAACTATTTCTGCTATTCTATTATATCTGTATTTTTAAATCTCTATAGTTCCTATCTAGGCCCCAAGCAGCTGAGAAAAAATTTTAGGGTATAATTTCCATTTTTCTTTCACTCTCCAATTTGGATTGACTTACTGTCTGTCATTAAGCTCCTTGCGGTAGATTTGGTCTTAGAAAGAGTAACCAAAAGAGGGCAGCAGAGAGGAGTGGTGGTCGGCCCATTGTGGATTCTAGCCCAAACCTCTATTCGTGTACTAATTTCTCACACCGGGAAATCCTGATTTCACTTTTTTTTTTCTTTATGGTCACTGACACAAATGTTCTAGTTATTTGTCCTTGGGTCCTCTACGTTTGGTGGCATTGCCTCTGTTTACTTGTCCTGTTTTCATATATCATTTTGGAGGAGGGGAGCTTCCTCATGTTTTCAAATTATCATTCTTTAGATAATTACATTTCTTCCCATCAGACCTTGGATATGCTCCCGTATTTCCATCCCTCTTACCCCTCTCTCCCCATCATGCCAATCTATAGTCTGGTACATCTGTTTTGGTTTCAAAGATTACAGAAAATTATCTTGCACATAAAAAACCTCCCTGATGTTTATTGCAACTTTTAAAATACACATTGAGTGAATCGGGTGAATTCTGAGCCGACTAACCGTGTTGGAAATTCCGTGATGTCAAGGTAGCACTGCAAGAAATAAAGTGCAAAAGTAAGTGTAATTTATACATCATTGTGTTACAGCAAAAAGTGTGAACCAGGACCCTGGGTGAAGTCTGGATGATGTGGGCTGACAAGGCCCCGACAGTCTAAGGAAAGGAATTAGAAGCCCCTCTGAACTAGGTATGCAATTCTTCACTTTCCTTCAGAGGTTACAGGATAAGCTCTGAGGAGCTAGGGCTCCCCTTGAACCAACATGCATCTCGACTATATTTTACCCTTTGAGATTTTGCTGTCTACACTCAGTGATAGTGAGCAAAGTGGAAGAAAGCTTTCTTATGTCTGAGTTGTTGTTTTTGCCCGTTTTTCAAGTCGGCACCAGCCTTTGTGGTCTTGTCCCTTTCACAGGCCAATAGGGATCCATTTTCCAGAAAAGTAACAGCAATTCTGTCTGAAATTTTTTTAAAAAGGAGTTGGGGAGGGGAGGTTTGGAACTGATAACTAGATTGCCAGAAAGGAGATAAACGGAAGATAGAGAAAGTCGTTATCTCAACATTTCATAGGCAGAACGTACACAAAGAGCTAAGACCTCTCTGAGGTTCAAAAATACCAAGGACATTTTCCATCTCTGGGACACAAGGCCAGTGTAGGGACAGAAAACGTGGTGGTTCCTCATCAGCCTCTAAGGATGTGAAACAAGTTCCGCTACTAGGAAGCTCACGCCTTCCTTTATGGGGTGAGAAGCACAGAGACAACTAAAAAGTTAGGGAGCTCGCGTTTCTCAGCCTAGCATTCATCCCTGGAGGTCCCGGTCACTAAGCCATCGAGGGAGCACGTGAACAGAGGCCAGAACAGCGCCAGCCCCAGTGCAGCGTGGGGTGCAAAATCACCCACGGCAGCAGCCCATGCGTCTCCAGAGCCAAGGAGGTGCCCGTCCACGCATTTCACTGTGGAGATGGTCTAAAATGCGAGACATCTGTCATGTATCACAGAAGTGATAGCTGGGAAGCTGTAAGGCCTTGTCTGTTGACCTTCCTAAACACATTTTGCTTTTGACTGCTTTTAATATATGTTCACTTCTTGGAACAGTTTTTGGAATTCTCTGCATTTGCAAAATCCTTAAAGGGCCAACTTAATACATACTTATGAAATCTGTTCTATATGTACGACATTCATACAAGACATTCTATATGTTGTGGATATATTCACACCAGTGTCAAAAATCTACTTACATTAACTACATGTACAAAGGAAATGCAGTATAACTTTTCTGTATTCTACCTTTGATTCAACTCATCCTATAAGCCTCACCCCAGTGGGTACTAGAAAAATTAAGACAGTCTCTCAGTCTCTCCCAGTTTTAACAGTTTCCTTTCCATAAATAATCTTCAACTATCTAAGTTCAATTCTTTTTTTAGGGATGATATAAATCAAATAACTTGGTCCCCAGTAAATGCTCAGTCTTTCAGAGTTCTGCCTTCTCCGCCTTCTCCCCAGATTGGGGTCTGGGTGAAACGCGGGTGGTAATGTGTGCTCATAGCACGTAAGGTGGAGGCAGGAGGGAAATCCTGACCTCTGGTTGGTCCTGGGGTGGGTACCATCATCGTGGTCTACTAAGCAGCTCTTCTGCTAGCTTCCCAGAGTTCTGTGGGCGTCGTCTGATGAAGACCGCGACTTGGTCAGGACCCAGTGGTCCTTCCTGTGGTGTTGTCCTCCTGCAGGTGACAGCATGTGGTTACAACTCTCATCTGATGTCTGCCCCACAGCTGGCCCAGAAGCCTTTTCTTTCTTGTTTATTTCCTCCCTCTCTAGCTAATTGGCACATTAACTGAGAGGCTTGTGGGAGCTTCAGGATCCTTCCTGCCCCACAGGGGATAGACGGATTCCAGGAGTGCTTTTTCTCTGTCCAGCCAGGCTGTGCTCTCACGTCTCCTGAGATGCTGCTCCGTCGACATTGGTGCACATTCTCCCTGGGATGCTGTCTCCTGCAAGATTCCTAGTGGACAGAGCTTCGATGGGCTTCCTCTTTTTCAGACTTCCATTCCAACGACTTACCTGCAGTGGTGGTTTAGAGCATATCCGCAGATACTTTGACACTCTTTACACAAAAAGTGGTGTTTAACCTCCCATTGCATATGGGTCGTCCTTAGAAACTCTTCTCTAAAGAGTTGATACATTACTTTTTAGGCTAGCCAGCCAAGAGGAAACTGTTTCTGGCTCGTCTCTTGATCTCTCTCTCTCTATTGATTTCTATTGGTTTTGATCTCTCTCTCTCTCTCTCTCTCTCTCTCTATCCCTCTTCTTCGTAAGTCTCCATGTAAGAAGTCCAGCTATCTTGAATGTATCAGATTGAGAGATAAGGTGAAGGGACTACACAGAGTTAGACAGAAATACCCGAGGAGGCTCCGATATCCCCCTCCCCAGATGTTGAAATCTTCCCAGCCTGGCACCGGCCCTGTGACACAGCCATCCTTCCAAAGATTCTAGCCCTCACTCTTGTTGACTCAGCTGATGCAGCGTGGGGCAGAGCCTTCCCATTCTGCCGATACAAGTTCTTTTAAGGCATGAGATTTCAGGGTAGTGCCTTACAAACCTGTAGTAACTGGAACACACCTTCACCTTCCCTTTAGGACTTGAGCTGGAGAGGGAAGGACAAGATCTCTGTATTCCAACCCTGCTTTCTCTTGATCAGCCTTTCCTTTCCTGATTACCTAAAACCTGAAGGTATAGGCTTTCCATCTCCTCCTCAAGCCTTGCTAAGGTTTTTCCTTCTTAAAGTCTGTGATTAGTTCAGCAAAGCCTGCCTCTCGATCCATAAAATGGGAGCTAAAGAACTTCAGACAAATGTATAGTTTTATTTCAACAAAGCTCGGCTTTCAAGATTATCTTCTGGTGTAGGATTCAAAGCAGTCTGTGATTTGAAAGCTGATCTGTGTCTCTTCTGTTCAGTACCATATTCTCCTTCCTTGGGATCTTCTGGCTCTTTGCGTAGCCAAGGAAAGAGAAGGCAGCAAGGAAAGGCAACCTAAGGAGGAAATGGTGATGTGTCATTTTGTCAAAATTAAAATAGTACCTACATTAGACAAAGAAGCAGGAAACATATTCCTTGTCTTTGAATAGCTTTGGAGTTATTTCTAGAAGCAAGAAACAGATACAAAAAGTTACACACTCACTCATACACTGAAAGCTCCTCGTATTGTCAGTTTCCAAGTGAGTGATGCAAACAGCGTTTGCATATTCGGTGAGTGAGATCATTTGCGATTGGAGCTATGAAAGATGGTTTCAGGAGGGCAGGACTTGAAATGGTCCCCAAAACCAGACAGACAGAAAAACGGATGAAGCAATAGGAAGGGTGACCAGGCAGGGGAAGCAGGATGAGGTGAGCAGAGACATAGCATCTGGAAAGCAAGACGTATATGCAGAGTAGTGCCGGCGGAATTTGAGAGAAGTGCTTGTGTACATGTCCAAGGGACTAGAGGAAAATCAGAGCAGTGAGTGGTAGTGGGTTGAATCAACAGCTGAGGAATTCAAGCATTATTATCCTTATTGGTGTAACTGGGATCCAGGAAAAGATTTTGAGCAGGAAAATGACATGGACTGAACATGATTTAGAAAAATGATTGATTCTACCAGTAGTGCATGAGATGATTTCGAGTTGTCAAAATGCTGTGAGAATCCGCAGGAGACTATGCTGCAGTATACGTAAAGTTCTTAAGGCAGAGAACGGCAGGATGTAATTGTTTGATTAATATTAGTTATTGTTTTCAATGCCGCTTTAATTCTGGCTGACATGAATAGGGAAGTTATATTCTTAAAGAGGATGGTAATGTATCTGGATTTGAAAAAATGAGTAAAATTTATAAGTAAATAGCTAGAGTCTCTATTAAGAAAATGTAGTAGCAAGAAAATAGTGGAAACAGGAAAGTGACATGACTGTTGAGATTCTATGTCGGGGTCAGTTTGGTTAGATTATCCATCCAGGGTACTCAAATGTAAAACTTTGTTTGGAGACAAATCACCATATGCCTTCAACATTCTGGTAAATAATTTATATAATAATAATAACAGCTTAATATGTGCCACGTACTATAGTGAACACGTTATATTTTCCCAGTGTGATCCTCGCAATAAACTATGAGATAAGCAGTATCGTTAAGCCTGTACCACAAATTCAGGTTACTTGCAAATCTAAAAGGTGGTATATTTAGGATTCAAACCTGGCTCTGTCTAATTGAGCCTGAGTTTTAATTATTCTCTTTATATCACTTTAGGTTTTAGTGAGTCCAGGGGGAGCCAATAAAGACTTTAGATCAGGAAGGTAATATAAATAAAATTGTAATTTAGGAAGGTTCTGCTGGCTCTAGTGTATTGGATAGATTGATTGGATAGAAATTAGAATCTGGAGCCCAATGAAGAGGGTTATTACAAGATTCTGTGCAAGTACTGAGGACTTGAACCATGATGGATGTCATAGGATTAGAGATATATCAAGGGTAGGTACAAACAGGAGATTGGAAATGGAAGACGATGGTGATATTACAAAGCATAGTAAGATATTGATAGCAATATTCAAAAAAGGAAATACAAGAGGCAAATATGGATTGCTAGAGCCTGGGAGGAAGTGATGGAGAGGAGAGTGGATGACAGTGGACTTGATTTCGACTGTGCCTTAGTTTAAGCTGTTATTTATTACAACGTGGTGGAAATGTGTCAAAAGTTGTTTAAATATAGTGTGGAGCTCAACATGTAGGAATGAGTGTGTGATCTATATATAGCCTTTGAAATGTCTGACAGCATTTGAGGCAAAGTGAAGGTATGTAACTTTGGGCTAACAAAATCAACCCACAATGGGTGACGTGAGCTATTTTTATTAATGTTTCCCCAAGGTACCCATCTTAGAAGTGATCATTCAGTGTTTTCATAGAACTAGGTAGTTTTCTAAATCTCAGTAAGAGGTCAGATGTCTTTTCTTATAAGAGCATCTCAACTCCAAATGTGACTAAATTAACCTAAAGCTGTGTTTTTGGCAATGGGAACAGATCTAGCACAAGGAAGTATTATAATGCTGAATACCTACCAGGTGACTGCTAGGAAGTTCTGAATTAGGAGATTGCATCGTGAGGATTTGTCAGTATCACTCCAGTGTCATCTGGCAGAAAGAAAATTCTCTGATACTAATGACTATTCCTCATTATCTTGATAAAAATAACTGTAAAATAAAGAACTGTGATTCGGCCAACTACTACAGCCTGCTATTTCCCTTAAAAATCATTTAACTCCTTTTCCCTTTGCTCTAACAATAACCTCCTGGTCATTATTTTGTTCCCACCAGGGGGACCTGGCATTGCTGGTCAATCGGCAATCAAAAATCTCATGAACCCACAAAAAAGATTTCTTCCTTGGGTTGTGTTTATCTCTGGGAAATTGAAAAAAAAAAAAAGTGTAAGAAAAATCTACACAGCAGACCAGGTGCTGGATTTAGAATGACTGTATAGAGAAGCAAATTCCCCTCGAGGCAATTCCTTAAAAAAAAAATTGGCCATCTCTTCCTATAGCTTTTTTATTGAAACATGATATAAACATGGTAGAGTTACATCTTTGTAGCATGTAAGATTGCCAACGGGATGGGGGTGGAATGAAGAGAGAGAGAGAGAGAGACAGGGAGACAGCCTTGGGAAAAACTGGAAGATTGGTAATATAAGGAAATGGAAATGCATTGGGATCCATTAAAGGAGAGAGAGAAAGTGCAGTTAGGGAGAAGGATGAGAAAACGATCACATCCTAGCAGCCAAGGCAAGAAATAGTTTGTGTTCAAGTGGTGCAGAGGACAATGTTACCTAAGGAAAAATAAAATTCATTGAATTTGCGATTAGATGGTTAAGAAAAACATGGTTTGGGTAAACGGTCAGAGACACAGGCTAGATTTTAAACGCATGTAAGGAGTTGAGGACGTAGAGAATTGTGATGGCAGTCAATTCTTTTTCATAAGTCTGATGTATAGAACTAGGTAAAATATGAGACTATGGCTTGTTGCTAGAGAGAAGGTTTGGTGGGCTTTTGCCGGAGGGGATTGGCAAGGTATGGTATGGGGCGGGACAAAGGTCAGCAAGATGAGCGTGGAAAGTGCAGGCTGATTCTTTCCCCTGGGGTGGATATCCACATTGTTTCCCCAAATAGAAATTGTACTTTATAATTGACGCTGTTACAGGAAATATCCTTATTCTGGGAGAATGCTCCTTGAAATTGCATTTTTGAAAGTAGATATCTATAAAATGTTATGACAACTTCTTGAACAAATGTCACATTTTGAACTTTCATAGCCAGGGTTCATATTTCCACAATCTTCCCAATGTCAGGATATTTTATTTTAGCAAATTCTTCATGGTAAGGAATGGAGTGATAAATGTCAGTTTCTTAACTGCATGAAATGGGATTCTCCCCCTATCTCTGTTGCAATGCAGATGAAGTTTGTGCCATTAACTAGGGCTTATCATGAAAGTCCTGGATCATTTGAGTGACAGCTGAGGATTTTGCAAATAGCAGATCAATTCAAGTGCCTTTCTCTGAACCTTTTTCTTGACAGCTCTGCATAATCTAACGCTCTTAATGACTCCCTCCTTCTTGAATACACTCTTCCCAGGAATTTTGCTTTCTAACTAGCTGAGTTTCTTTCCCTGAATCTGAATGCTCCTTTTTGTTCTTCTAAAGTGGCTCCTCCCATTGCCTCACCCCTGTTTTGGATTTATGGCAACTTTCACCCTTTTTTCCCCCTCTTTTCTCTAGAGATATTTTCCATGATTATCTCATCCAATCTGATATCTATCACATTTATATGACTTGCTCTTATGTTTTATCAGTGCATTTATTTGGGGGTTTTTTTTTTTTTGTACAGCTTCCCAAATTTTATTGCAAAGTCCATCATCACTTCAACATGTACATGTATAAAACTCACCTCTGCCAATATATATAAATATATATATATATTTATATATATATATAAATATAAATATATATATATATATATATATATGAAAAAAGGATAACATATTTGACCACAGAAATGTTAAAGCAAACTATGGTTCAAAAATATCATAAGCAAATGACAAATGAGGAAAAATATTTTTATCAAAAAAAGATTCATTCTTAAGAAGCTCTTATAAACATATTTTTATCAACACCCCAGTAAAAAGATTGGACATGAGCTTACAATTTACAAAAAAAGTGATTAAACAAATAAAAATGATAAATATTCATACTCTTTGGTAATAAAAATGCATGATTTAAACTAAATGAAAGATATTTACTCCCCCAAAATAAGCAAAGATGAATTAAGATTAATACTCAATGTGATCAAACTTACAAAGGAACACTGTTCTTTAATATAAAATGTAAAAATAATGCAACATTTTCTAAAGAAAAATATGTATCAAGAGACAATAGTATTTATAACTGTTGACTCAGTATTTCTAAGTTTCTACTCTAAAGAATAAAATCACATATTTGCATCAAGATTTGGATATAATGATTCCTACCTCAGTAGTACTGCCATCAGTATGAAACATCCCTCCAAAAGCAACATTTGCCACGATCCCACTCTAAATGCTAAGTGGCCAAGGTCTGCCTGCCTGCACTAATGTGGGCAGTTTCATTGTCCGTATAATGCTCACATACCCCGAACTGCAGTAAGTCCTATTAATTTCACAAGAGACATAAAACTGGACATAAACCTGAGCAAATGTATGGTAACTCCATCAAAAATCCTAAATTATGTACATGTGTATGCTGACGTGGGTGACTCCACCGTCTCTCTCCCAGCCCATGAGGGAGCTGACCTTGGGCAAAGGTGCTGTAAGTTTGTAGCAGACTTAAAGTGTCTAGACTCTCGAGGAAAAAAAAAAAAGAATGGCAGTGAAAGTATATGCAAATGTCCGATTATCCCAAATTATTTTGTTTTGGTTCCATAATTTTGAAATATCAGGTCTCTTGTAGGGAGTCAATAGAGTCTATTCAATCATTTTTGTCCACCTGGGTTCCTCATTCTGTATAATTAATATGAAGCCTTGGTGGTATCTGTCAGAGTTTATAGTCTGCAGCATTCTTCATTCTGTGGATGCTGGGCTACACCCTTCTCCTATTCCTCTGAAGACATCCTTTGTTACATACACATACACACATACACACTCTCACACTAGCAGTATAAGCTAAAGATTAGAAAAGTACTAGTTGGTCTCAAAGTAATATTTTTCTAATTAAAGCTACTTTACCTTAAGAAAAATTTGCACATTGACTTTATTATAAATACATGACAAGGTAATGTCGAGATGCAGTTCTTAAAACTTTCACCCCTTAAATCTTACTTGTTGAATAGCCATGTCTACAAATAATGAGCTGAGTTTGAAACTGAACCTTCAAAATAAAACCCAGGCTCTTGAAATTCTAGCAGTCTGGTCTAAGAGTGTGCTGTCGAAGCAGAGAACACAGAGGAGTCTTGATCTAGCTGGGAAGCATCAATCAGATATCACGTGCTGGGGAGAAGGCTCCTCTCACTCTCAAACTTCTCAAAATACCACTGAGTTTTAGTTGCTGGTGCACAATATTGCTTGTTTCTGGGTAGTGGAATACCCTGTTGCTAAATAATGCATCGGTAACTCTAGTGATAGAAGTGGATGCTGCTTTGACAGGAAAAGTGTCCAGATTTCCTGTTGTGGCATGGGAGATTAGGTGGCATATGTCATTTGAAAAAAGCCCTGCCAGCACAACATATTTCAGAACTGCTTCTCCCTTGGCAAGTCTAAAATAGACATGTGGGAAATAGCAGATGATTCATGGACCACTTGAAATTTAGTCATAAGCATAAATGTATTAAGACTGTCCAACAGGTCTTCACATTCATCAGCAAGGATAGGGGCTGTAATTGGGTTAATCCTATGAAATTGGATATAAAAGTGGAATAAACTGAGTGTACTTGGCAACTCTTCTCCAGATCTGCAGGGATATATTTTTATTTTCTGTGAGTATTGGAATGAAATGAGGGTGGGGTAAGAGATGAAATTTTAGGTTTGAGGGAACTTAAGCATGTATCCTAGGAAAAAGTCGGCTCCTGGAAATTGTGGAATGAAAGACAACAACAAAAAGATGTGATAATTAAGAATTAAGTGTAATTCAAAGTACTTACAGGTGTTTTCACAATAATAAGCATTCCTTTAGAACTTATTGGAATCTGAAGACTGCTTTGCAGGTCAGTTTATTTCAATGGCATTCCTTTTGTTTACATATAATATGTGTATATAATTGCATATTATACTATATATGTTATTCAGGTGCAACTATCAGAGCCTGCCTCACTCGAAACTTGAGTTTTCTGCAAACCCTCCAAGGTTTGCTATAACAAAGGACTTGCCCTGCTGTTTCCCCACCTGGAATGTTCCTTCTCTTGATCTCTACTGTCCCATCTCAGCTGCCTTATCCTGACCACCGAGTTCAAGGCACTCCAGTAGTTCTGACTCATTTCCCCTTTTATGTTTGCTTCACTCATAGCACATACCACAATCTGAGATTGTCTTATTTACGATTTGACTTCTGTTTGACGTCTTTCTTTCCCATTTCTCTCAGGGAATAAAAGCTCCCTGAGGGTAAGGTCCTGGTCTATCCCCGTCAATCACTGGGGAACCATGGTGCCTGGCAATGGTAGTTTCTTAATAAATATGTGTTGACTTCATTGAATGAAGTCTATTTATCAGGTGCCAATTTCCCTCTGGGGAAAATAACACGTAACTTGGGCTCTCACAGAGCAACAGTTATCGTGTTGACAAGTAAAGACTTCCTGTCAGGGCAGCTGTTCATTCAAATGTGACAAGTAGCACACTGCTGTCACTTTCTATTCACACCAGTCTGGTGCCCGAAAGAACCACGAGCTGCCAGTGTCGGACTGAGGCTCGGCTCAGAAAATGGAATCGGAGTCTCAGAATTTTTCATTCGCAGTCATCAAATTGACTGCTTAACAATCTGATTCTTGGCAAACTTCTTCTTCAGAGACTAGCCACTGGTAACAATTTCTTACACTATAGATAGCTGAAGACCATTTTTTACTTGTTCTATGGCATAAGCACTGGACTTTGAGAGGTGTACAAGTATTTAAACTTATCATAAGTGATTTCTGCACTTGAGAAAATAGAAACATATATAGGACATATAATATTTCACAACTGTTTCTCAGATTTGCTGAGTAAGGTACAAAATTCATGAGAAAAAAATGTTTTCTGGGGATTGGAACCAAGATGGCAGAGTAGAAAGACGTGCTCTCACTCCCTCTTGTGAGAATACCAGAATCACAACTAGCTGCTGGACAATCATCGACAGGAAGACACTGGAACTCACCAAAAAAGATACCCCACATCCAAAGACAAAGGAGAAGCCACAATGAGACGGTAGGAGGGGCTCAATCAAATTTTGCCACAGCAAAATCAAATCGCATAACTGTTGGGTGGGTGACTCATAGACTGGAGAACACTTATACCACAGAAGCCCACCCACTGGAGTGAAGGTTCTGAGCCCCACGTCAGGCTTCCCAACCTGGCGGTCCGGCAATGGGAGGAGGAATTCCCAGAGAATCAGACTTTGAAGGCTAGTGGAATTTGATTGCAGGACTTCGACAGGACTGGGGGAAACAGAGACTGCACTCTTGGAGGGCACACACAAAGTAGTGTGCACATCGGGACCCAGGGGAAGGAGCAGTGACCCCAGGGGAGACTGAACCAGACCTACCTGCTAGTGTTGGAGGGTCTCCTGTAGAGGCGGGGGGTGGAGGGGCTGTGGTTCACTGTGGGGACAAGGACACTGGCAGCAGAAGTTCTGGGAAGTACTCCTTGGCGTGAGCCCTCCCAGAGTCTGCCATTAGCCCCACCAAAGAGCCCAGGTAGGCTCCAGTGCTGGGTCTCCTCAGGCCAAACAACCAACAGGGAGGGAACCCAGCCCCACCCATCAACAGTCAAGTGGATTAAAGTTTTACTGAGCTGAGTTTTACTGAGAAAACCACAATTCAAAAAGACACATGCACCCCAATGTTCATTGCAGCACTATTTACAATAGCCAGGTCATGGAAGCAACCTAAATGCCCATCAACAGACGAATGGATAAAGAAGATGTGGTACATATATACAGTGGAATATTACTCAGCCATAAAAAGGAACGAAATTGGGTCATTTGTTGAGATGTGGATGGATCTAGAGACTGTCATACAGAGTGAAGTAAGTCAGAAAGAGAAAAACAAATATCATATATTAACGCATATATGTGGAAACTAGAAAAATGGTATAGGGCAAACCTGCCCCGTTTGCAGGGCAGAAATTGAGACACAGATGCAGAGAACAAACGTATGGACACCAAGGGGGCAAAGCAGCGGGGTGTGGGGGTGGTGGTGTGATGAATTAGGAGATTGGGATTGACATGTATACACTGATGTGTATAAAATTGATGACTAATAAGAACCTGCCCTATAAAAAAAAAAAATAGAAGAAACCTATTTATTAAAAAAATAATAAGAAAGTTTTTAAAAGGTTTCTGTCCCCCCACTCTGTAACTTTTTGCTGCTTCAATTGTTTTCTCATTGCAATTGGGCTTAATTGCAGTTTTGTTTATATTAAGCATTGATAATGATCATATTTTGTTCCCTTAAATGGGGTAAATACTTGAGATACTTTTGCATATATATTGTTCTTCTGCATAACTGAAACCAAAATCTTAAAGGTGAAAATTCAAGGCCAATTTTATTGTCACAGTAAGCGTGATGAGAGTAAAATTTCAAGTGAATCTTTCATGCCAGGAGTTTACAAGTGTAACTTTGCTCCTTAACCATGTCAGGTAGAAATAATTTCCATTTTACATATGAAAAACCAAAGGTTTTTTTCATGATCCTATTCTGCAATGGAATTTCTTCTAAACTTTTTTTTTTTTAAACTGTGCACAAGTTTCTCAACCTAAGTATGAAACCAGGGGTCTGTATTTTCTATTACTTTTGAAAGGAGTGAGAAGATGAGGGACCCAAAGAATCTGCATTTGCCCACCTATCTGGCACGTAATAATTACATTTGTTTCTCATTTTTTTGGCCACATTACATTACCTTACTATGTTGACTTGTTAAACGATCAGTTCTGCTGTGTTGTATACGCTACTGAATCAGGAAAAAAAAATGCCTGCTTATGTGAAAATAATAGAATGTGAGATCTTTCTTCAAGGCCTATTCACCTAGGATTTCAATACTTTGGGGAATATATTCTTTAAATAATGCTCTGTCTTGCAAAAGAAAAGTAACATATTTGAATTTGGAAAACGTAAATTATAAATATTAATATATTAAATATCACTAGTTATTTCTGATATGAGCCATTTATTTGGAAACTTCTAAAATGGAGGAAAGGGTGATTTTTCTTTTTAAACAGTGGGCATCTAACTTTAAAAATAAACAACTTATTTGATTCAAGATAAATCTATGTTTTTTTCTCTATATTCCTCATTAAAATAATTTGCAGGTATAATGATATTGTAATCCTTTTTAGAAACACTCAGTTTTCTCATTTGCTTTCTTCTATTTTCCCATGGATATTCATGAAGATAAATACAAATGATTACTGACTTTATTTTCTGATATGACAGGACTGAGTATGGTTTGAGATGTTGTTTCTTGCAAATGATAACCTAGGAGATTATGTTTAAATAGGGACTTTCCATCAAACCAAGTTAGACTTTTGAAAGATGAATATTTGAGTCTCTGGAGTTTTGAATGATTTTGTTTCTTTGCCCTCTCTAAACTCCTTACTTGTTTGCTGGTTTTAAAATAATTAAGGTTGATAATTTTCCTGAAAATGTCTACCATGTATTCTTTTATAAAATATTATTATAAAATCAGTTGGCCTAAGGAAATAAGATGAAAAACAATAATGGAAGGAAAATTATAACATGCTAACATATGTATTTGCAACTTTACTTTGAAACGTGTAGAAAGTGACTTTCCATAGCACTCACCCTCCCGATGTCCATCCACTTCCTTATCAGCTGTACCTTCCATCCCTTCTTGCCCAGAATGAAAGAACATTTAAAATGAGGCCTTTTTTACCCCTGTTTTCCTCTGTTTCGTAACCAGCAATTCAATTAGAACACTTTAGATGCTCAGTAAATTGTTACATAAATATTTGTTCATCAAAGTTAGGGACCTTGGGGTTTTTTTTTAAATTAATTAATTAATTAATTAAAACGTTTCATTTTATATTGGAGTAGAGTTGATTAATAATGTTGTGATAGTTTCAGGTGTACAGCAAAGTGATTCAGTTACACATATACTTGTATCTATTCTTTTTCAAATTCTTTTCCCATTTAGGTTATTACATAATACTGAGCAGATTTCCCTGTTCTATACAGTAGGTCCTTGTTGGTTAACCGTTTTAAATATAGCAGTGTGGACATGTCAATCCCAAACTCCCTGACTATGCCTTCCCTCCTCCCTTCCCCCCTGGTAGTGTGAATAAGCCACATTAAGGGTGTTGGTGCTGATTTTACTTTGAGATCAGGACGAATGCTGCTTGAGTTCAGGTGTACTTTTACTCATTCAACAATTTTCCAGGTAGGAATGCTGTTCAGGAAAATATGGTGATTCACAGATGACTAAGAGACAACTCATGCCCTCAAAAAAAGCACAAAATTAACAAACCTAAGCCATGGCAGAAATAGAGAAAAAAAAACCTTTGGTAAATATGGTCAAGAAAGAATTGGCTCATCTAGGAATGAACCACCACTTGGTTAGTATTTCCTGTTCTCCTCGGTTGGATTTCTGAAATCTTTGAGAGCAAATTCCAGGTTCCTGGGAGAGATAAAGAGGAGGGGTTTTCTAGGCTATTTGCTCTGTCACGTCCTATATCCTAGAGTAAGTGTGAAAATGTATATGAATAAATCATAAAATTTTATTTGCGAATAACTAAAGGATATTACTTTGTAAAAATATCTTACGGCCACAGGAGGCCACTGTGACTGCAGTTATGAATCCCTGAGAACAGCTTGCCTTGCAAAATAACGCCAACTACTTTTTAATATACCGCTCTATTGCTCCTTCCCGAGGCTCCTAAGGCACTTGTTTATGCCTCTTGTAAAACATTTCTCATGTTACGTTATGAAACATCTATCTGCATACGCACCACATCCCTTGTACTGTAAATCCCTCATGCCTTATTAATTCTTGCATTCCCAGCAAGGATACATTTTATATGGTGCTCAGTCAACATTATATGGGATGAACGAATGAATGAATGACTGGCAGATGGTAGGTTTTAAAAATTAGCTTCAATTACATTATAATTTTAATATTTATGGGGATCTTGTCTAATTTATCTGGGTGCATTCCCTATGACACATAACACATAGATTGTTTCACATAGTAGGTAAAGAATAAATGATATTTAATTGAATTAAATTACATCATTGACCATAATAGCTGGTTAGTAAAATAGGTTGAAAAGGCAGTGAGTACTCTAAATCCTCTCCTACGTGTTCACATAGATCAGTAGGATCCTATCATAATTTATTTCTCACAAAACCACTGGTTACAGAGTGATGAGTTTCAGGGCAGGCCTCCCCAAAAGATGCCACATTGGCATATGGATTATTTTGAATTACAGTTACTTAAGAAGCAGCTGGTTCAAGAAGAACACTCTGACCTGCCTTTGTCCCCCTGGTAACAGGATATAAATCTCCTATGTGAAAGGTACCCTCCCAGTGCCAGATGGTAGAAGGCGACCTTATCACCTGAGATAGAGGATTTAGGGCTGAGAAGGCTGTATAAACAAACCTGTTACTTCTTCACCAACTTACTACCCCACACCCAAACTTCTTTGCATTGTCAATTCCTCATAAATTTGTTGTTTCATCTAAAAGATATAAAACTGTTTGCTTTGGTCACTCCATTGTGTCATAGTTCTGTGAGTTCCCATAAAATTTATTCTTCTCCTGTTAAACTGTCTTATGTTAATTTCATTATTAGACCAGCCAAAGAACCTAGCCGATAAGAAAGGAAAATTTTCCTCCCCTGCAAGAGCATCTTAAGAACCCTTATATATTCTGGAAAGATGAACTTAATGTATTAGTCAAATGTTAGTTTAAAATTACAAAAATATACATCTGTTTATGTCTAAATTCTTATTATGCATACAATACAAATATTTCCCTCTTTCACTGTATTTCAGTTTATTAAATTGTTGTTTAGTGTTTGCGTTTTAAACTAATTTTTAAATATTTTTAATTGATAGTACTTTAAAGAGAAATTTGTATGACACCACAATAAAAGAAAATAATCTCAAAACAAATTTACTCAGATGTAAATTTACTCAAATTTACTCAAGTGTTATCCTCCAGACACTATTCTTACAGACCTATGTTTAGACACATTTGCCTACTAGGGATGTTTGATGTTTTTAATCTACTAATTAAAAAGTTGTTTCTAAATTAGGAATGGAGCAGGATGATAGGATGATAGGAAAAAAGCAAATAGCCTAAACTGGAGATAAGTCTAATTTAAATTCAGAAAGAAATATTCTAGTGCTATTAAAATTATCAATCAGATAATGCCATTATTCCCTTAAAATACATAGGTAAAATTCTGTAAGCTGCCCATTCAAACTGCATCCCGAAGACATCATGTAATGCCTAAATTCATGCAAGTTTGAACTGAATTCCTGAATGAATTTCACAGGAATATTTGCAGCTCTATCGTTGGTGAGATATTTTGAGATGTGGTATAAGACAGGACTGTCAAACTTTATGAGGAATGAATTTTGGCAAATGATGGATGGTCCAGAGATACTAATTCCATGACTTCTGACCCCAGATAAAAAAGCAAGTTGGGGTATGTTAGTGTGGCTTTGTATTCCCTAATGTCTTTAGTAACACTGATGTGGAGGTGTGGAGAATGACACATTCTGTGGCCTGACACATGTTTCCCAAGTACACACTTCCAGAAAGCGCTTTCTGGATATGAAGTGGGTTTTGTAATGAATCATGGAACTAGTTCAGATTAAGAAGAATAGGAAAATATTTTTAAAATATTTACTAGCCTTTCTTATTTAATAACTATAGAATACCTATGTGATCTGGTTTCAACTTTGTAATTTGCAAACCCAAGAAAGTGGAACAAGGATCATATAATTTGAATCAACACTGGGGATCAAAACAAAATGATACATTTCTTTCAGTTTGTCTCTTTCCTTATTTTCCAAAGCTCAACTGCCATAGATAGCACCTGAGTTGATCTGTTCCCATAAGAAGGCAGATATAGATTAATGCAGAACTTTCTGGTTGCTAGGAAACAGAAATGCCCTTTAAAAAAAAATTGAGCAGTCTCTTCACTAAAGAAGTTTGCAAAGCATCTAATCTCCTTGTTAGTGTGTTTGTGACACAGAGTTCCTCCACAGGAAAGCATATTTTTACTGACTTCCTTATAGAGAGGAACTAGTAGCCTATTATTAGACAGGTAACAATTTTTCTTAGTTACTATAAAGATTTTAGTTTTACGGCAGAAACATTTTCATAACTGCTTTTTCTCTTTTGTGCTTGGGAATTCAATAAGGACTATTCCACACAGCATGTATTTATTTATTCTGAAATAAATACAAGCATCCTAGGTCCTAAACTCCACTGCAGAGCCTGCCTCCTGAGAAACCTGCCTGCCACAAAGACCTTTTTATTTTTTATCTAATGTCAGGACTGACTCCATAATTTGCAGGTTCTCTTGTAGAATGAAAACTCGGGGCATTTTCTTTAAAAATTATTAAGAATTTCAAGATGGCAATGCAGAGAATTAAACCAAGCATGGGGTCTTCTAAGTGCAGCCCCTGTGTGATGATGTAAGTTCCATACCCATAGAGCCAGCTCTATTTAAGTAGAAATGACAATTTTCATCCAGAATTTAAAGAATATACAATCATACTTCTGATGATCTAGTAGAACAGATAATACAAGGATAATAGACAATAATTTTAGAACCATGCAGATAGATTCCTGGTAATAAATAATTGACCCATTTAGTAAAATAATTTGACAAGAAACCTAATTTCATTAATGTCTGTGAAAAATAGATGGGCAATGGTTAAGCTATAAATATGTGGAACAGAACAGCTTTTATTTTAAATTTGGACCTTTGAACACTCGTAGCACAAAGACAGTGAAATCACTTAAATTTCTGGAAAGGCTCCGATCTTAAGCAAGCCCACGTGACAGCAGTTCTAATAAGGGAGAGGCCCCGTCCCAGGTGTTTTGCTTGAATTCATTCATTAGTTGTTATCCCATCCCCCATCCTGCCCCACAATTAGGCGTTGTCATTCCGATTTTACAGATGAGGAGACTGAGGCAGAGAAAGGTACGCCACAGTCATGCAAGTCAGAAATAGTAGTTAGAGACTGATCAGTGGAAATCTTGATCCAGCATCCCACCTAAGCTCTACGCCACACAAAGAAGAAAATCATTCATGAACATAACAAAAGGGGAGAATCCACACAGGCATTTTTTACAGACACCTCTCTTAGATTTGCCTGGCTAAAGGTTTATCCACTTTCTGACGGAAAGAGGTTGCAGATGAGTAGCCAAACTATTCCATATAGTGTTTTGATGTGTTTTGAGTATATGGACACTGATGTACACCCACTCACAATCCCACGTATGTGGAAGCCTGTTTGAACAGAAGACTAACACAAACTCTGTGCAGTTACATTTCACAGGGCTGATCCACACCCTCTCCATTCATTCGCTTATTATCATTATAGAGTCTTAAGTCAAAGCATCTACCTCCTGGCCTCATGGCCTCATGCTGATCGTTACAGATAATTCCTGAGACTTAGGGGACAGCAGCTGACATTGGCAACCAGGGTACCAGTGTCCAAAGTGAGTAGACAAAACCAAGAAGCATAACTCCCCTTTTGGAATAGTATCTGAGCAAGGTATGGTCCTATCAGGGCCTTCCAAGCAGCAACGTCTCCTTACAAAAATAATAGTAAACATTTACCACAACAAATAATACAATATGAAACTCTTGTATAAATATGAGTTTTTTCTAACTTATTTTCTTTTTTAAAAACCTCCTAGAATAACATCGACTCTGTAGTTTGTGCTATATTACATTTGCTTAAAAAACATTCAAACTAGTATCCAGAATATATTTATTTATCTGTTCTGCTATGGATTGGCTTTGGGAACGATTTCCGTTTGAGTCTACTAGTGTTGCAATGGGTATTCTTACACATAGCTTTTGGAGGACTGCGGGTATATATTTTTGAATACCCTTTATTTCTACACATTGGAATATTCTACAGTGTGAGAATAAGTCAATGCCAACTGTGTGCAACAAGATGGATGAATCTCACAAAAATAATGTGGAGTGGAAAAAAGCCAGACACAGAAGAGTACAGACTGAATGACTCCATTCATATCAAGTTTAAACACAAACAAAAAAGAGTTGGTAGGAACTGAGATATTGGAGGGAGACAAACGCCTTTGGGTTCAGATTGAGCCACAACAACCTGGAGGCCTGAGGAGGAGGTCGGATGAAGCCATAACTCAGACTCAGTATGTTGTGAGAACTAGTGGTCATCAAAGCAGAGAGTCCCCATTTGCTGATTTGCCCTCCATCTGTCTTTTTCTGGGTCACAAGCCTGATTTCCTTTTTACACATCAGGATTGATGACTAGTTTTCACACAAGTTTATGGCTAAGAGACATTTTTCTTTGATATCACCAAACTAACTCCCAACTAACTTGACTCATATATGAAATTCTACCATTACCCATATAATAAATGATGTTTCCTTTCCTTTATGACATTGTCCCCTACTAATGAAAAATTCTCTAAGTGTAGTAACAAATTACAACTTCTCCAGGACAGAGATCGTTCTTATTCTTCTTTGTAAGTACAATGCCTTGTACATGCCTTATACCAGTTTTTGACCAGAAGAAGTAAAAAAATGAATATCTGCTGAATGTGAGAGAAACTTTCAGTGGTTACATGTTGACATGAATGAATTCTAGATTCTTTCTTCAGAGGTATTTTCTACTGGAGAGACAACAGGAAGAGATCATTCAACTGGTTCTCTCACTGGACCACAAAGTTGGGAAATGATGGTAGGCTGGGAGCTGGGATGAACAACTGAAAATGAAGGCTGAAGATGTAAAAAGAAAGTGTGCTTTCTACACAGCTTTGCCCAGGAATAGCCTGAATCTCAATGCATCTAAAATACTATTAAAATAAAAATACAGCAGTTGGTCTAAGAGACAAGAGAATATGTGTTTATTATATCATTCTCAGACTCATTCTTTTATGAATCTATTCATATATTTAAGAAATAATCAGTGAGTTGGTACCTTGTACCAAGTGTGGGCATATCTGATACAAGAATGAGCAGAAAACAATTATAGTCCATGAACATCTAGAGCTTGAAATGCAGGTAAAGAGAATTTAAGGAACCGTACAAGTAAAAATAAAAGTATGAAAGTGGTAAACGCTAAGAAGGAGAGAAACCTGATTTTATGAGAATATATAATGGAGACATCTAACCTAGCAAGTCTAAAAAAGAGAAAAAAGAGTCTGAGATCTGAAGCATCCACTGGAAGAGAAAGGTTGTGAGGCATTTTTAGACAAAGGAGAAGAATGTGCAAAAGTCTTGTGGCAGGAAGAACCATGGCACATTTAAAGATCTAAAACGTTTACTATGGCTGAGAGCACTTCCACATAGGCTGGACAGAAAGATGGAGGGGTATATCCAACACCCCTTGCGGGGTACATGAGTATTTTTTTGTGCTTGTTCTAAGAGAAATGGGAAATTTTTCAGATTTACATTTTAAAAGAGTATTCTGACGGCTCATAATAAAGAGATTACAGTTGATCAAGAGTGGATGCAAGAAGATGAGAGAAAAGTCTAAGAAGCATGTTTATTTTAAATATATTTATGGGCAAAATAAGCCGAATTTGGTGATGGACTGGATACAAGAAGTGGAAGAGAGGAAGGGGATAATGTCAACTTTTGGGTTTCTGGCTTGGGCAGCTGATCAATCACGGTGCAATTCCTAACACCGGGAAAAGCAGAAAAAGACGGTAGCTGAGATTAATGAGGAATTCTTGGTTTTGTTTTTATCATATTGACTGTGAGATGTTTTGGAGGCACTCAAGTGAAAGTGTCAATGTGGTAACAGCCATTATAACATCACTAGTTATGTAAGCTCTCAGGATGAATTAATACACGTGGCTCGTTACACTGAATGTTAGATCCTTGAACATATGACGGACATATTTGTGGAATAGCTCATCTAACCAGGATTACTGACTTGAAAATATTGTGAAAATATTCAAGATTACAAAAAGTGGAGGCAACAGAATAATGAATTTACATACACTCATCACCCAGATACAACAATTTTCAAGATTTTGCCAAATTTGCTTCGTCTCATTTTTTTTATTATTTAAAAATTTTTCTCTGCTGAAACATTTTGAATGCCATTTACATACTTCATTATATGCCTTTTAAAAATATTCCAGTATCACATCTAATACAAATACCATACCTCATGCAATAAGCCATAATAAAAGTATCATTCTTAATATAATTAGTGATAATTCTTTAATGTATCGAATATCAAGTAATAATAAAATTTCACAGCTACCAAAGTCTTCTTTAGAATGTATTTATTTGACTTAGGTTCCAAAGTCCACACCTTGCCTTTTTATTATGTCTCTTCAATCTCATTTATTTGACACACTGCACCCACCACAGCTACAGCTATTTTTTTGTTCACGCCACTGGTGTTTTGCATAAAGTGGATTGTCTTATAAAATACCTCACATTCTGGATTTGTCAGAATGATTCATTGGGATCATTCAACTGGTTCTGCTGTTTTACTCATAAGTGACAGTTAGCTTTTGAGGATTGATAAGGTTCAACATTTTGACAAGAATCCTTTATAGGTGGTGTGATGTGCTTCACTTTACATCACAGCAGAATACAATCAGTGTTCCATTTTCAGTGTTATTCAGATTGTCTTGTGGGTTCAAGTGGTGACGGTTGATCTCTTTCCTATAAAGCTGACTACTAACTTTTCATGTAATCACTGGGAGGAACTTTATATGACAACTTTTATTAGATTTTGCAAAGTGACCATTTCCTAATCTTATCATTCCTGTCACATGTAATAGGTAGAATTCTTCTGTGAAGAACTTTATCAAATAAATATATATCTATTTGGATATCATAAAATACAGTTTATACAAAAAGGGCTTAATGATTGACTTCATCAGTCCAATTTTCAGAGGAAGCCCTCATAGGCTCACTATTTCCACTGATGCCCCAAATGGTGTTATTGCTGCTGCTCTTTTCTAACAGTTCATGTCTTTGTGTCACATTTTGGTGATTTTCATGATATTTCAAACTTCACTGTTTTTACATTTGTTATGGTGATCTGTGATCAGTAATCTTTGATGTTACTATTGTAATTACATAGGTATTTTTTACCAATAAAGTATTTTTAAATTAAGGGATGTACATTTATTTTAGACATAATGTTATTGCACACTTAATAGACTACGGTATAGCATAAACATAACTTTTATATGCACTGGGAAACCAAAAATTCGTGTGACTCCCTTTATTGTGATATTCATTTTATCTTGGTGGTCTAGAACCCACAGTATCTTCGAGGTATGCCTGTAGTTAGTTCTTACAGTTTCAGCCAATGAGAGTGTCATCAAGTTGGCTTCCGTGTCCTTAGGTACCATCACTCCACCTGGGACGGCTGCTTAACTTTCTGTCACAATATGTCTCTGTGTCATATTGTGTATTTCCTATGCCAGCGGTCCCCAATATTTTTGGCACCAGGGACTGGTCTCACGGAAGACAATTTTTCCACGGACCCGTGTGGGGGGATGGTTCATCAGTAATGTGAGTGATGGGCAGCGGCAGATGAAGCTTTGCTCGCCCACCCATCGCTCACCTCCTGCTGTGTGGCCCGGTTCCTAGCAGGGGTTGGGGACCCCTGTCCTATGCCACATTTGGGATCAACACTGGTTCTTTTTAGTGGGGAATGGTATTTAGAAACCACTTTCTGCCTGTGAGGGTGCTCATTATTTTTCTATTAGCATTGCTTCTAGACCTTTCCAGAGGACAGAGTTAAGATGTGCATATTTTTGGAAATTAAAAGAAATCATGAGTTCATACAAATATTTTCAACTCAAGTTTAGCACTATTTTTAATTAACATCTTTGATTTCTATATCAGTGTATTTTTTCCTATACAAAAAATAGATCACTAACAATCTGAACATCATTATTGAATTGCCTTATCCTCAGTTAGACCTATAATACTGTTTCAAAATAATCTTAAACTATTATTATTGATAATTAGACTAAAGAACAAAGTCTAAGTTTAAAATCACATTTAAGATTTTTTTTTTTTTGTAGTTCCATTTGTCCTTGCCTACATATCATTGTGGATAGAGACCCTTAGTGTTCCCATTTTATTTAAAATTATTCTTTTCTAAGAATGTTTATTTCACCAGCTTCAACATTCATTTGTAGGTTTGTTTTCTATTCTTATGTGCTGATTTTCTTTCCTTTATTATTTAATTTAATTTTTCAATATGTGATCCATTTAAATTTTTCAAAGTTAAAACAATAAAAGATATATTTAGCGGTATTGTTTCCCTCCCCATCCTCTCATCTGCTATTTACTTTTACTTATAGGTAACAGTTTTTATTAGTTTTTGATTTATCCTTACAATAGTTTTGTTAATATAACCAAATATAAGTACCTATTTCCCTACCCCATTTCTTATACAAAATATAACATATTAATATATGATTTCTCCAAACCAAACTGTAGAAAGGAGTAAGACAAACATAGTATAACTAAAAAAAAAACTGTTTTCTAAGAAAATGAAGAGAAATATCAATAATTGAAAAAATATGAGGCTGCTACTTCTTACTGGGAAAAGATTCATAGAAATTACCCTTGGGTTTATTGATGTAATAAAAACACCAACTATAAGATTACACGTTTGTTGCTGCTACATAATAGCACTGAGTAGAGAACCAAACTTGGAAATTTTTTCAGAACAGCCCAATTTAGGTCTACATCTGTTTGTTTTGGATGAAAACATAAATGTTTACCCTTATAAACAAACTAAGTTTGCCTTTGAATCAATCATGGGTAAGACTTGAACAAGTTTCATGCATAAACCAGGCTATTTGGAACAGAGGCTCCACATGGAAGGGTTGTAAGATTTTTTAAAAAAAGATATATATAGAAAGCTAAATTTGAGCAAGATTGTAGATTTACTTATATATCACATAAAATAATTAGGATAACCTACTAATTAAAAATTTTCATAGTTCCCCAGCAACCACTGGAAAATGGTATAAACAAAGAAATGCTTTAGGAGCAATAATCTACTGCTCCTTTTTAGTATGGGTGCAAAGAGGCAAAGTAAATATTTTTTAATCCTAATCCAAATGTCAGTTGATGGAGATATAGTGCATGTCTTGGGTAGCTACAAGGAAACTTTATGCTTCAGGAACAAGGAAGGTCCCAATTTAGAGAGTGGGAGAGAAGGATTTGACTGCTGACCCCCACAGAGCTTCTCTCCCAGCCCAAGTTACTCTTAAAATTAATTGGACAGAGACTTGGAACAAGTGCTAAATACACAAAGTAGATGTGACACAGCTGGATGTTCTTTTTCAGATTCTAGATCTGATTGTCATCCCCTTTGACATTCAGACTCCAGGCTGTTATTTCCCAGCAGATTTTGAAGTAAGCTCTGTAGATGAGTTAGAAAATATGCTTCCAAAATAGCTGCCACATCCTTAACAAAGGATGGTAAAAACCTGTCTGATAATCAGTAAGATTTCAGGGAGAGAGATTCACCAAAGCACCCTCACTTTCTTGTGATAATTCTAAAGCTGGAAAAAGCAATGTTTGTTTTCTTTAGCTTTCCTAAAACTTTTATTTTTCTAAAGCTGCTTCCAATTACTCTCTGCCCCTACACTGGCTTAATACCAGCCTCTTTTTGTATTTGACAACTTTTCATTAAAGTTTTCTTTTCCCCACATTTAAGAAGTATGTAACCTAAAAAGAAATTATAATATTGCAAGGTGCATTGAGTATTAATTGTCAGGCTGATTTGCCACTATAGATGCTTATAAAATTATGTAAGGAAACCATAAACTATCTCACCAAAATTAAACATTTGGAATGATATTAGGGCAAGTCCAAGATGATTATGCAGGAGGTAATTAAGGAGATTGTTTCAATTTAGCTGCTGCAATAGAGAATGGAGCATCTCAAAGAAGAGGGAGAAAACTTGGGGTTTTATAAAGCAACGGGGTTATGAGGGAGGCGGGAGATGGGTCTTGCATCAGAATATCTAGGGACAAAGTGGCCCCTTGTGATTAGCCATTTTACTGAAAAAAAAAGGGATGGGGGGATTTCTTAACCATCATTCTTTTCTGGGAGCACAGAGCTCTAATGCAGTTCAACTTCTGTCCCCTGTGCTGTTGAAGATGAGTCACTGGACAACACAGGAAGTCTAAGCATCTCTTAGATGCTTCCCATGTGCAAGAGTAACCTATTAAATAAGCTTATTATTTCTAACACCTCTCTTTTTACAAGGTGAAAGAACAAATCCGTTGTGGTTTTCCAGGGACCATTTGGGAAATCTCGGAGACAGTTTTGCTCAAAAAAAATTTTTTTTTGGTTTGAGGAAGGCAAAACATCAAAAGTTGTCAGATCTGAGGACCTGAATAAGAAAGGATCATAAGTTATTGAGAAATAATAAATGGCTACCTATTTAACAAAAGTGACAACCAAATATTTTAAAAGCAAACATAGAGGGTAAAGACGCTTAGCTCTTTCATAAGTGAGAAACCTTTGTTTTTATAAATAATCTAGGGCATAATCTCTCATAAATCACAAAAGATTACTCTGGTAGAACAGAATCTTTGCAGGTAGATTACACAGAAGGTAAACTTTTATAGCCTCTAAGAACATTTCATTATAACAGAGAAAAAAATAAATTCTACTTTTGCATCAGTATACAATTTGATACTCAATCTCTTTTTGAAGATCTTACAAATAAATCCACCAAACCTTAGCCAGTTTTGTCAATGGCAACCAAAATTCCCTATCTGAGAATCCTCATTAACTTTCTATAGCCATTCAGGTATTGTCCTACACTTCACTTTTTTCTCTTTCTGGAATAACCAGTCATTTCATTTTAGGGCAAAATTACCTTTTTTGCCTTAACAAAAACTCATCCTGCATTTCTTGCATACAAAGGTATACATTTCTGCCACCATTACTACCAGTGGAGTCTCATTCACATACACAAATGTTTTAACCGCAGTAACTTCTATTCCACAGAGAAAACTGGAAGGTGAGTAAATGTCTGTCACACACACCAGCCTTCTGCGTCAGACTAGCAGAGCTAATGAATAATATCTCACAACTTTTTATAGCCATAAACATCCCTTACAGTACAACTTCTCAACGTGCAAAACTGAACAACTTCTCAAAAGCAGAACTGAAGCTCATAAGTATAGACTCTCTGTAGCATATAAAAGTGAGACAAAATGTATATATACTTAAATTTATGCTTAGAAATTAATGTGTTAATATTCTAGCTTAGTAATGATGTAGGTATCTAATAAATAACCATTAATTAACTCAATTTAGTCTCAGTCTTAGGTGGGGTAATTTCTTAATCTTGGTTATTTTCTTGGAATACAGAACTCAGGAGAAGTTCAATATTATCAGGTACAATACTGCTAAACGTGGAGGAAATTAAAAAGTTAACTCTTCGGGAAACATTCTGGACCATTTCCACTGTTGATAGTCACCAGGAGTTCTTTGGATTGAAAAATAGGTCATGGGTAGATGAAGAAGAGAGTCAGAAACTTGCAAGATTCACTCTCTCACAATTTTGAAAAACTGATAAGACTGAACCTTACATTCCAGAAAACAACTTGATGGAATACTCAGCCCCTAAGTGGGCTAAGTCTCCCTGTTTCTTTCTGGAATTATTAGTTAGATTTTTTTTTTTTTTTATGGCCTTTATTATGTGGAGGTAGGTTCCCTCTATGCCCACTTTCTGGAGAGTTTTTATCATAACTGGGTGTTGAATTTTGTCAAAAGCTTTTTCTGCATCTATTGAGATGATCATATGGTTTTTATTCTTCAGTTTGTTAATATGGTGTATCACATTGATTGATTTGCGTATATTGAAGAATCCTTGCATCCCTGGGATAAATGCCACTTGATCGTGGTGTATGATCCTTTTAATGTGTTGTTGGATTCTGTTTGCTAGTATTTTGTTGAGGATTTTTGCATCTGTATTCATCAGTGATATTGGTCTGTAATTTTCTTTTTTTGTAGTGTCTTTGTCTGGTTTTGGTATCAGGGTGATGGTGGCCTCATAGAATGAGTTTGGGAGTGTTCCTTCCTCTGCAATTTTTTGGAAGAGTTTGAGAAGGATAGGTGTTAGCTCTTCCCTAAATGTTTGATAGAATTCACCTGTGAAGCCATCTGGTCCTGGACTTTTGTTTGTTGGAAGAGTTTTAATCACACTTTCAATTTCATCACTTGTGATTGGTCTGTTCATATTTTCTGTTTCTTCCTGGTTCAGTCTTGGAAGGTTATGCCTTTCTAAAAATGTGTCCATTTCTTCCAGGTTGTCCATTTTATTGGCATAAAGTTGCTTGTAGTAGTCTCTTAGGATGCTTTGTATTTCTGCGGTGTCTGTTGTAACTTCTCCTTTTTCATTTCGGATTCTATTGATTTGAGTCCTCTCCCTCTTTTTCTTGATGAGTCTGGCTAATGGCTTATGAATTTTGTTTATCTCCTCAAAGAACCAACTTTTAGTTTTATTGATCTTTGCTATTGTTTTCTTTGTCTCTATTTCATTTATTTCTGCTCTGATCTTTATGATTTGTTTCCTTCTGCTAACTTTGGGTTTTGTTTGTTCTTCTTTCTCTAGTTTCTTTAGGTGTAAGGTTAGATTGTTTACTTGAGATTTTTCTTGTTTCTTGAGACAGGCTTGTATAGCGATAAACTTCCCTCTTAGAACTGCTTTTGCTGCATCCCATAGGTTTTGGGTCATCGTGTTTTCATTGTCATTTGTCTCTAGGTATTTTTTGATTGCCTCTCTGATTTCTTCAGTGATCTCTTGGTTATTTAGTAACGTATTGTTTAGCCTCCATGTGTTTGTCTGTTTTACGTTTTTTTTCCCTGTAATTCATTTCTAATCTCATAGCGTTGTGGTCCGAAAAGATGCTTGATATGATTTCAATTTTCTTAAATTTACTGAGGCTTGATTTGTGACCCAAGATGTGATCTATCCTGGAGAATGTTCCGTGCGCACTTGAGAAGAACGTGTAACCTGCTGTTTTTGGATGGAATGTCCTATATATATCAATTAACTCTAACTGGTCTATTGTGTCATTTAAAGCTTCTGTTTCCTTATTCATTTTCATTTTGGATGATCTGTCCTTTGGTGTAAGTGAGGTGTTAAAGTCCCCCACTATTATTGTGTTACTGTCGATTTCCTCTTTTATAGCTGTTAGCAGTTGCCTTATGTATTGAGGTGCTCCTAGCTTGGGTGCATATATATTTATAATCGTTATATCTTCTTCCTGGATTGATCCCTTGATCATTATGTAGTGTCCTTCCTTGTCTCTTGCAACATTCTTTATTTTCAAGTCTATTTTATCTGATACGAGTATAGCTACTCCAGCTTTCTTTTGATTTCCATTTGCATGGAATATCTTTTTCCATCCCCTCACTTTCAGTCTGTATGTGTCCCTAGGTCTAAAGTGGGTCTCTTGTAGACAGCATATATATGGGTCTTGTTTTTGTATCCATTCAGCCAGTCTATGTCTTTTGGTTGGGGCATTTAATCCATTCACGTTTAAGGTAATTATCGATATGTATGTTCCTATGACCATTTTCTTATTTGTTTTGGGTTTGTTTTTGTAGGTCCTTTTCTTCTCTTGTGTTTCCCACTTAGAGAAGTTCCTTTAGCATTTGTTGTAGAGCTGGTTTGGTGGTGCTGAATTCTCGTAGCTTTTGCTTGTCTGTAAAGCTTTTGATTTCTCCATCAAATCTAAATGAGATCCTTGCCGGGTAGAGTAATCTCGGTTGTAGGTTCTTCCCTTTCATCACTTGAAGTATATCATGCCACTCCCTTCTGGCTTGTAGAGTTTCTGCTGAGAAATCAGCTGTTAACCTTATGGGAGTTCCCTTGTATGTTATTTGTCGTTTTTCCCTTGCTGCTTTCAATAATTTTTCTTTGTCTTTAATTTTTGCCACTTTGATTACTATGTGTCTCGGTGTGTTTCTCCTTGGGTTGATCCTGTATGGGACTCTCTGCGCTTCCTGGACTTGGGTGGCTATTTCCTTTCCCATGTTAGGGAAGTTTTCGACTATAATCTCTTCAGATATTTTCTCTGGTCCTTTCTCTCTCTCTTCTCCTTCTGGGACCCCTATAATGCGAATGTTGTTGCGTTTAATGTTGTCCCAGAGGTCTCTTAGGCTGTCTTCATTTCTTTTCATTCTTTTTTCTTTATTCTGTTCCGCAGCAGTGAATTCCACCATTCTGTCTTCCAGGTCACTTATCCGTTCTTCTGCCTCAGTTATTCTGCTATTGATTCCTTCTAGTGTAGTTTTCATTTCAGTTATTGTATTGGTCATCTCTGTTTGTTTGTTCTTTAATTCTTCTAGGTCTTTGTTAATCATTTCTTGCATCTTCTCAATCTTTGCCTCCGTTCTTATTCCGAGGTCCTGGATCATCTTCACTATCATTATTCTGAATTCTTTTTCTGGAAGGTTGCCTATCTCCACTTCATTTAGTTGTTTTTCTGGGGTTTTTTCTTGTTCCTTCATCTGGTACATAGCCCTCTGCCTTTTCATCTTGTCTATCTTTCTGTAACTGTGGTTTTTGGTCCACAGGCTGCAGGATTGTCGTTTTTCTTGCTTCTGCTCTCTGCCTTCTGGTGGTTGAGGCTATCTAACAGGCTTGATGGTAGGCTCTGGTGGTGGGTAGAGCTGACTGTTGCTGTGGTGGTCAGAGCTCAGTAAAACTTTAATCCACTTGACTGTTGATGGGTGGGGCTGGGTTCCCTCCCTGTTGGTTGTTTCGCCTGAGGCAACCCAACACTGGAGCCTACCTGGGCTCTTTGGTGGGGTTAATGGCAGACTCTGGGAGGGCTCACGCCAAGGAGCACTTCCCAGAACCTCCGCTGCCAGTGTCCTTGTCCCCACGGTGAAACAGAGCCACCCCCCGCCTCTGCAGGAGACCCCCCAACACCAGCAGGTAGGTCTGGTTCAGTCTCCCCCAGGGTCACTGCTCCTTCCCCTGGGTCCCGATGCGCACACTACTTTGTGTGTGCCCTCCAAGAGTGGGGTCTCTGTTTCCCCCAGTCCTGTAGAAGTCCTGCAGTCAATTCCCACTAGGCTTCAAAGTCTGATTCTCTAGGAATTCCTCCTCCCGTTGCAGGACCCCCAGGTCGGGAAGCCTGACGTGGGGCTCAGAACCTTCACTCCAGTGGGTGGACTTCTGTGGTATAAGTGTTCGCCAGTCTGTGAGTCACCCACCCAGCAGTTATGGGATTTGATTTTACTCTGATTGCGCCCCTCCTACCGTCTCCCTGTGGCTTCTCCTCTGTCCTTGGACGTGGGGTATCCTCCTTGGTGAAGTCCAGGGTCTTCCTGTCAGTGATTGTCCAGCAGCCAGTTGTGATTCTGGTGCTCTCGCAAGAGGGAGTGAGAGCACGTCCTTCTACTCCGCCATCTTGGTTAATGCCTAGTTAGATTTTTATCATTTGTTATATTGTAGACATTCATCTGACCATGAAATAAGTCAATTTATTTTACTGGTCACTTTTCATAGAGAATCATCAAAAACAAAACAAAAAACACTTAACATATGCATTGTGCAATGCAAACTTTTATTTCAATAGCTAATAAAAACCCCCAAATCAGTAAGAATCCATTCTATACTTTCTAATCCACATTTTAAAAGACTTTTTTATTTCCTTGAGTTGTTAACTGACAAACAGAAAGCCTATCTGATTTACATGTGCAGTCAAAATAGTCAGACTCAGGCCACTACACCTGCATTATGCTTAAAGATAGAGATACGTTCTTGTAATGCATAGCGATATTAATTGGAACAGCCATTGTTAATATAAGGTAATTTAAAACCCTGAGTAGATATATTTTTCTGAAACAACTTATGTATATTTTAGCTATCAAGAAAAATTAGCCAACACTATGAAAAAGAGTGATTTAGTAACATGTATTTAACTATATAATAATTTGTCAGACTCAAAAGCACTTTATATTTAACTTCATATTAAATCAGTGATTTGTTTTTTCAGTTGACAACCTAGAATTTTATGTAGGCTATATTTTAATGTCAATAGTTAGATTACTGTGGATATGGTATATGAATATTGTACATTTTAAAATAAATCTTTGGCTCTTTCAAATCAGACATGCAATTCTCAAACCACCAAACCCAATGGTGTAAGTCTTTCTACTTTCCGCATAATTTGTTCTCGAATGAAGTCTTAATGTACACCAAAAAAAAAAAAAAAAAATTGTTATTTGGCCATCTAGCACATTCAACAAATAAAAGAAATCATATCTCAGAATTAATAATCTTACTTGTAAACTTTAACAATCCATCCTCATGTTTAGATACTCAAATAAAACTAATTGTTAGATGATATATATGAATAGAGTGCAAAAATTATTTAAATGTATTATTTATTTTAACTTTGAGATTTAATTTATCTTAATTGATTTATTTATGATAAAATGCATAAATAACTTTTAAGCTCAATGCATCTTTTCATTTGGTTACAAAGTGTCTGCTCATGTCCGAAAGGAACCGGCATCACTTTCCAGTAAACCTTATTCATAGTTGACTCAGGTAACTGTGCCTTAGTGGCAGCCAGTTGTGCAGCAAGCTGAGAGTTGTAACCAAGGCTATAAAAAATTATGTAATAGGAAAAACATGATCCTGGAGGCCATTTGAAAATCTTGTTGACAGAGAGTAACAGAAGAAGCAGTCTTTCACAAAGGAATTTCAAAACACATAGCTGGGCTAGAGGGATAGATTGTCTTAAAAGGCATTTTGAATATAAATTGCATATACTATGACACACTGAAAAGGAAGACAATAATATGAATTTGAAAGGCAACAGTGTATAAAAATAAGTCTGACACCACTTCTGGAGTCAACAAGCTTGGGATCTATGAGGCTTTCAAAGAAGTAGATGAGCAGTAGCTTGAGGAAAACATGTAAATACATGTGTCCCCAGGGCCCATTGTGGTGATACTGTCCAAACAGGTGATCTTCTGCATTCTGAACAAGCTGAATATCTGTCGAGAGACATATTTTCTCCCCTGTGCCGTGTCATCTTCTTCTACATTCTCCCACTTACAGCCACCCTCCTCCTGAGTACACTGTTACTGGGTATCGGGGTACTGTAAGTAAGCATGGCTTCTGTGAAGTCTTGTATTATTAGGGCGTGTCACACAAAGGTGGAAATGAGATAGCAGAATAATCTTTCAACAAAATGTGTGAGAAAAATATCCCCGTGGCCAATAATAACTTAAAAATATATTGCGGGACACCAGTGACATGCCAGTCATTGGGAAAGGCAACGATGGTACAGAGTAAAAGGCATCCTTCAGTTCAGCAAGGTATTTATGAAGTCGTTATAATGTGAAAACCACTGGGTGGGGCACCTGAACCTACCAGGAGAGGAAAGGAAGAGCCTTTGTTAAAGAACTTGTTGCAGGCTGCGTGGCACTCCCCCCTCAAATCCATGTGTTGAAGTCCTCATCTCTGGGACCTCAGAATGTGACCTTATTTGGAAATAGGGTCACCGTAGATGTAATTAGTTAAGATAAGGTCATACTAGAGAAGGCTGGGCCCTAATTCAGTATGACTGTCCTTATATAAAGGGGAAATTTGAACACAGAGACACACAGAAGGAGAACACCATGTGAACATGAAGACAGAGATCACGGTGATGCAGCAAAAGCCAAAAAATGCCAAGGGTTGCTAGCAAACCCCTAGAAGCTGAGGAAAAGGCCAGAACTATTTTCCCCTCAGAGTCTTGAGAAGGAACCAACCCAGCGGACACTTTGATTTTGAACTGGTAGCCTCCAGAACTGTGAGAAAATACATTTCTGGTATTTAAGTCCTGCTGGTAGTACTTCAGGGCAGCCCTAGCAAACTCATCCTGCTTCTGGGAGGAACAGATACAAAGGCACCTGCATGAGACACAAAACAAGAATACACACCATGAGGGAAACTCAAGCAAAACCATACAGGGTTTTAAAGTTCTGGGTTGGGGTAGGTGGGTGTCACAGACCAGAAAAATCTCCACAGAAAAGGGTGACATTTAAACTAAACCTTAAAGCAAGTGACAGAATTGGGGCAGGTCAGGAGGTTTTAGACGCGAGGAAGACATGGCCACAGAAAAATGCAGAAAATGTGCATCTCAACCGAGGGAGGTAAGGTCCTAAAGGAAAGCCGGGGCCACCTGCAAAGGCTTTTGAATGTCAGGAGGAGAGGCTGATATTTAATGTGGGGACAGTGGACCTTTAACGTTCTTTGAATTCACACAGCAAGGGCACACACACACAAGCACATGCACCTGCACAGGTATAAATAAGCTATTTGATAATTTAAGTCAGATTTACGGACTCTGAATGTGTTTATTGTGATGATCATGTAGGACTGCCATGCGGGGCGGGGCTTTTCCTATTGGGTTATATATTGCTTCAAAGGAGTAATATTCTGAAGCCTTTGTGTGTCAAGTATTATTCTAGGTGCTGGGGTCCTAGCAGTGGGCAAGACAGAGGCAGCTTCCTTCATGGAGTTTACCTTCCAGTGGAGACACATACACAAAAATAGACATCTGGATATTTGATGTAAATGCTATGAGAAGAAAATTCTAGGTGAAGGGAAGAAGATAATGGGATGTTTATTTTTAGATAAGGCCATCAGGAAAGTTTCGGAAGGGGAGATATTTGAGCAAAGACCTACAAAAAAAAGGGACAGAGACATTGGTCTTTTCAGGTACAGGTATCCTAGGGAATAGCTCATACAGAGACCCTTAGATGGGCATGTGCTTGGTGTTGAAGGAATGGGGCGGGGTGGCCAATGTGGGCGAAGATGGGACAGAGGAAGTCTTCCAAGATATAGAATAAAAAAAACAAAAAAAATCTCAGAAAAAGCCACAGATAGAGTCCAAAACATTTAGTTCAAAAAGAAAGAAAAATCAGGATGTTACTGGGGAAGTTGTTTATAGTGGGGAGGGCTAGGAGTTTCCTATTTCAACCACTAAGGCGTTGGATGGACCTTGGATGAAACCCAGCGGAGGGGGGTGTCACACACAGCAGGGACTCTTGATGGTCCTATGCGTCCCCAGGGAATGACTGTGACAGGTGGGTGAGCAGAGGCGGCTGGCCAGCCACACCTTTCCCTCCCCGGACCCCAGCTGTGAGCGACCCGACTTAATGACATGCAAGAGGGGTGGCAGCCTCCAGCGCCCGCTCATGACAGGGATGGCCAGGGAGCGGGAAGACAGTCAAGAAGGCGGCACCCCCAAGTTTATTCTGAAATGGCTTAACGCAGGCTGGTCCCCATCTAGCTAAATGAGGGTGACGGGGAGTAACAGGGTGGGCACTGGGCTGGCAAACTGGACCCTCTCCCGTGAAACCGATCCATGGCGTGTCACAGAAGCACTGCTATTTTGCAGCTTCTCTTACTTGTACGTAGAGACTATGTAAGGTGGCTTTCTGTAACAGTTTGCTCAGGCAAAGGACCACAGGCTGGGAGACTTAAACATCAGAAATGCGTTGTCTCACAGTCGACGGGCTGGAAGCCTGAGATCAAGGTGTCAGTGGTGTTGTTTCTTCCCAGGCAGGCCTCGCTCCTTGGCTCGTAGATGCCACCTTCTCCCTGTGTCCTCGTGTGGTCCTCTGTGTGTGTGCGTGTGTCTCTGTCCTAGTCTCCCCTTCCTACAAAGACACCAGTCGTGCTGGCTTAGGGTCCACCCATACAACCTCGTTTTACCTTAATGGCCTCTTTAGAGACACTGTCTTCCAATACAGTCACATTCAGGGGTCCTGGGGGTCAGGACTTCAACCCGTGAATTTGGGGGGGCCCCAATTCACATTTTCTATTTATGAAAATGCATCCATGTCCTGATAGTCATAAAAAGGTCAGTCAGCTTCCCTCACGGGCCTGCGCTCAGGCACAGAACCTTCTTTCCTCCTTCCTGTTCTTCCACAGGTTCTTCCACAGGTGTGTCGGCCCACACCTGTGCCCCTCAGCTGTGAACCAAGCCTCTTGGTCCCTCCACGGTGCACAGGGCTCCTTGCACGGGGACATGGGGAGGAGGATGTCTTCTCATCTGATCTGCAGGCTTCTCTGACTCACTTTCTGGCTCCATTGACTGCGGGCTGGTGGAGCATTCATCAGGAATTGGAAGAAATGTGAGATCCTCAAGATCAGGGCTTGTAAAATAAAGGTGGATCCGTGCAGGTGTGACGCAGCCCGGTGCCTGGCGAGCCTCAATGCCGGGGACAAGAGGGCAGGTGACAGGCGAGTGCTTCAGAAGGGAGACAGTGGTGCAGGGGGTCCTGAGGCGGAGCAGAAAGGGAGAAGCGCACATATAAAAGGAGAACCGCTGGTTCTTTTATTCTCCCTGCATTCGGCTCCCCAGGAGAAAAGAAATTGGAGGTTAAAATGGAGATTTATACAGTGTTTCAAAAGCTATGGAAGAAAAGAAAGGACTCTTATGAAGGATTTCTCTTTCCAGGATTTGTTTACAAGAAACAAAGCAGTTGCCCGATGAAAAGCAATGTGAGAACTGCTGTTATAAATTCACCAAGAATAATTCTAAGATATTGCTGCAGTCGTAGAAGCCTCAGAGGGAAGAAAAATTACAAGTATGTGTAGATGGCTCATTTAGGTAAGAGGTTGCAAAGCTTGTTGAAAGAGTTCAGGGAATGTGCCCTCAAATATGCCTGGGCTAAATACCCTTCTTTTTGGAAGTAAAATAGCTGCCAGAAGGGCATCGATTAGACTACTGCTTCACATGGCTAGAAAAAAACTTGTCATATGTTTAATGCTCCCAGTGAAAGTGACAGCATGATTAGGGAATGGAAGGCTGATTAGGGGAACAGACTAAAAAGACGGAATTCAAAAACTGAATTGAAAAGGAGAGAAGGGACTCAATCACCTACTCAGACTTTCAAATTGAGACTCAAAAACACATCTACATAGGTCCTGTAAGCCTGGTTTGGCTAACAATGCTTTCTGGTGACACACCTATGTGAAATGTCATGGAATGAAGTATAATTAGCATGGTCTGGCATAAAGGAAGCTGTGAAATCTGGGTTTGGTGGTTTGGGGGTGGAGGTGCCTAGAAGCAAGAGAAAAAAGAGCTTTCAACTCTTCTAGTTTTGAGTGGCTTGAATGCAAAAGAAGTAGCCATAACTGATCCTACAGGAGAAAGGGAACACTGCTATTCTTTCTCCTTAAAAAAGATGCTAATTATCTGCTCAATGAAAAATGCATACATGTGCCTCTCCAAGTGAGGGACATGTGTCTCCTCATCCAGGAAATCCCCACAGGGTTTGTATCCATTTGCTGGGGCTTCCATAACCAAACACCACGGATGGGTGCCTTAAGCAACAGAAACCTGTCTCACAGTCTGGAGGCTAGAAGTCCCAAATCAAGGTGTTGTGAGGCTCGGTTTTTCTGAAGCAGTGAGGAGAAATCTGTTGCAGGCCTCACACCTTGGCTGATAGATGGTCATCTTCACGTTCCCATGCCTTTCTCCCTGTTCATGACTGTGTCCACATTCCCTTTTCTATAAGGATACTAGTCATATTGGATTAGAGCCCAGTACTGGATTAATGATCTCATTTTAACTTGGTTACCTCTGTAAAGACTCTGTTTCTTAGTAAATTCACATTCCAAGGTACTGGGGGTTAGGAATTCAATATATGAATTTGGGGTGGGGAAAACAATTCTACCCTGTCATGCAGACCTAACTCGGGCATCCAAGAACACGGGCACCCCTCCCCACTTGCCATCCTGAGCCTCAGCCGACGTCTTCTCCAGGACAGAGGTCGTCTGCTGTGTCCTGTTTCTCAAGCTGCTAAGTTTCTTCTATGCTTAAACAGTAAGCCATTTATACCCACTACAAAATAGTTTAAAAGCAATACTGCCCTTTGATTCTAATATCTGAGAGAGATTTTAGATTTTATACTCAGATATGTGTCCAAAGTCTCAGTGTCCTCAGAATCATCACTTACGACAGCTTCTGCAGGTGCCCCAGCCAGGACAAATATGTCTGCATCTTAGGGTACACACAGGTGTGTTTACAGGTGAATACCACATCCCCCAAAGAAAAATCCAACAGATTCATATGTAAGAAAATTATATCTTGCTATACACGAATAATCGTGGTAATCTATGATTAACGTGTCCTGCACTAATGAATAAGAAAATGCATAAAATTGGTAACAATGGCTTTTGAAGATTATTTGATTGAAACGGTACAATGATTATGAAAATAGTTAGCAACCTAAAAAAAAAAGCATTAAGATTGTACTCGGGCTTCCCTGGTGGTGCAGTGGTTGAGAATCTGCCTGCCAATGCAGGGGACACGGGTTCGAGCCCTGGTCTGGGAAGATCCCACATGCCGCGGGGCAACTAGGCCCGTGAGCCACAACTACTGAGCCTGCGCGTCGGGAGCCTGTGCTCCGCAACAAGAGAGGCCACAATAGTGAGAGGCCCGCGCACCGCGATGAAGAGTGGCCTCCGCTTGCCACAACTAGAGAAAGCCCTCGCACAGAAACGAAGACCCAACACAACCAAAAAAAATAAATAAAGAAAAATAATAAAAAAAGAAAGATTGTACTGGACTGGGGCTTAAAAAACATGCAAGAGGAAAAGGTGGAAGAAAACCTGCCCATTCTGTCTTAAGGTATCCCAAGAATTTATGACATTTTCACCTGTGCGGAGAATCTCAAGGGCATAGTGGGAAAAGTGACAGGCATCATCACTCCAGAGACACTGGTTGGTCAAGTCCATACGGCTGACTGCATCGGTGCTACAGTGATCGAATGCCTTAATACTTGATCCAAAGAGAGTGAGACTGTGTTGCTTTAACGGGGCTTTGCTTTCCGGTTTTCTTGGTAGTGAGTCTGATAAAGAGCAAACATAATAAGTTAGAAAGCTCTGAGCTAGTGCATAAGCATCCTTGTTCCACCCACACAGAACATGGATTTGAAGTATATACGTATCTTATATACGTATCATCAATGCCTTTCAGGGACCCGTGGAAAACATTCCCTAAATTCCTATTCTATTTGACTCTTCTTTCTTATCACTGAGCATGGGTCAGTATGAAATGACATCATTTCCATATGAAAAAAACCCCATACTTTTACAAAACTTATAAAAATCTATTAATAAAAATGTATTATTTCATGTTTCAAGCTATTTATTTTATTATCTCTAGGTACTTGTTATGAGAAGTAGAAAAAATTTAGTAGAAGCCAGTTTGGTTCATATTCTAAACTCGCTTGGCATTGTTGACAGAAGGTCAGTAATTAACTTCTGCATTTTGTTCAGAAGAAATCACGAAGCATCCTACCAAGGCAGGAAGGGTGAAAGTGAAGAATGTGTAGAGTCATAAATTAAACACAAGGATGCCGGTAGCTCCACACCACCTTCAAATGACACTTTACAGCACCAGAAAAGATGTGCATGTGACAAAGTGGGTAAAGTAATCTCACTTTGCTCGATTGTGAATTAATTTCAGTTAGAAACTTCTTTTGAGAGAGGAAGAAGGAAAAGTTGTTAATGCATTGTGAAAGGTAGGGTCAAGTATTTAGATATGACAAGGACCTAATTAGATACAAAATGGGGAGACATATTCTCCTAGAAATGTTCTCTAATCTGCCAAATTCCTTTCTTCTGTGGCAGGCTTAGGTCTTAAGGATAACATTTTAACTTGTATTACAATTAAGTGCATGCCATCCCTCCTTGGTCTAGCCAGACTAAAAAGGATCTCTACACAAAATATGACTGATTAGCTGTGCATCTCCTAAAACACATGTATTCCAACTTACAAAGGCAGCTCCTCTGATGGATAGCTAGCTAGCTAGCTAAATAGAATAGTTTGAATTATGCAAGACAAATATAATAAAAAACAGTGATCTATTATGGTGTTGTTTACATTATTGGAGAAAGCAAATTCACTAGTCCTCATTTTGTACAAAATAATGAAGAAATTATGGAAGGCTTTTGACCAAAAGAAGCAGAGGAATAAAGCAGTGGTTGAATCAGAGCAGGGGAATCATCTGTGGGTCTTTTTTTTTTTTTCAATTTGGTTGCGTGGGGTCTTAGTTGTGGCAGGTGGGCTCCTTAGTTGCAGCTCACAGGCTGCTTAGTTGTGGCTCGGCAGCTCCTTAGTTGCAGCACGTGGGCTCCTTAGTTGTGGCATGCAATGTCTTAGTTGCAGCATGCATGTAGGATCTAGTTCTCTGACCAGGGATCGAGCCTGGGCCCCCTGCATTGGGAGCGCGAAGTCCTATCCACTGCACCACCAGGGAAGTCCCTCATCTGTGGGTCTTGTTTAAAAGTAGACTATGATTCAAGGTCCCCGCCCAGGTGACACCATGCCAGTGGGCCTTGAAACACGCTTTGAGGAGAAGTAAATCAATGTAGATCACTGATTCCCAAATTTGATTATTCCTTTTCAGAACTCTGTCTCCTAGCCCCTGTCTTCAGGATATTGATGCAATTGGTTCGGGATGCAAGCCTACTGTGTGAGTCTATGTGCAGCAAAGTTGGAAAACTACTGGTGTAAATAGTATTCTACCTTTTAGGAAATGGCAAGGATTATTTTTTCAGACAAAGTGAGTCCAGAGACTATTTTTTCCCAAATAATAGCTGAGTCATTAGGACACTCTCAAATAATTATTTCATGTCTTTTGGGGTTTCCCATTGAAAAGTGTTAGATAAACTATCATTAAATTTTGGTTTTATGAGTTTATTTCCTTGGATGATGCAGTGGATAGATCATTTGGGATTAGAAGTCTTAGCTACTAAAACATTTCAAAGAGACGGTCTGGTAATAAGGCTCTCAAAAAACAAATGACTGGTAAAAGGTTACAGGTGAACTTGAGGGAAGGAAAGCAGAGTACAATATGAAAAAAAAAATAATATAATTTTTATTAGCAAAAGTCCATTACTCTGAAAAAGGCAAGAGCAGAAAAATAATAAAATATGAATGCTTGGATTAGCATTTTAAGGGAATCTTTGAAAGCCTTGAGTGATTCAAGAATGTACAGTGACTACTTTTCACATATTGATCTGCAGTGCTGCCTATTTAGTAATTTGGACAGTGAATCCTCTTTTTTAAAAAATTCACCTAATAAATTAAAACCTGGAATTTCAGAGGTCTGAAAATTCTGATGACTTTAGTTATTTCAAGTGCTAACGGTCCCATGCCATTGAAGGGATATTTTTATTATTTATAGATATTGGAGATATTGGAGATTTAAATAAGAAGGCTTTTGCATAACCTAAATACAAATTGTAAAGTATGTTACACGTAAAGGAAAATGTAAATAATTAAAGGAAAGACAGGGCAAAGAAAAGAAATGGAACTAATTTATTGAGATTTCTCCTTGTGGCATGAAACATACATACAGTTCCCCATTTAATCCTCTCTGTAAGCATTGAAGACGAGCTTTACTATCATCTGCAGATGATAGATCCTTTTGCTACCTCACCCCGGTAAGTGGCAGTGCTCCAAATGGCCTCACTGCATGGAGGCGGGGAAACATATAAAGGTGCGTGTACCAGTCAGGGTTCAACCAGACAAGGAGAAACTGCAGGAGATACGTATGAAGAGAGTTATTACAGGGAGTCAGTGTATGTGATTAGGAGGCTGGCTAGGCAAGTCCAAAATCCACAGGGCAGGCTGTTAGGAAGGACAGGCTAGAAACTCTGGCAGGAGCTGAAGCTGCAACCCACAGGCAGAATTTCCTCTTCTTCTGGGAAACCTCAGCTCTTCCCTGAAGACCTTTCAACTGATTGAATGAGGACTAGATTCAATCAGTTGAATCATCTAGAATCATCTCCCTGGCATAAACTCAACTGATTATAGGCTTTAATTTGATCTATAAAAATCTTCACAGCAACACTGAGATCACCATTTGATTGAGTGACTGGGGTCTACAGCCTCAATAAGTTGAACTGACCCCATGGTGTGGGGATGGGGTCTGGGGGAAGGAGAAAACAGGTGTTAGAAGGAGACTCCATAAAAGCTAGAAATAGAGAGAGGTCGGGAAAGAAAAAGAAAAGAATATGGAAAAATATAGAATCGGTTAAAAAAGGTGAAAATATTATTGGAATGGGATAAACAGAAGCATAGTGAACATATGGGGATGCTGAGAAGAGAGGCCTCCTTCCCTCCAAACCCAGAGCACAGCCTCTGGGCAAAGAGACTTGTAATCAGTTATCCACTCCCTTGTCTTGTCAGTGACCTGATTGATCCCAGAATGTATTTGAAGGAAGAAGTTTAAACACTGAACTGAATAATGTTTCCATGAGATTTGAACTAAGATCTAAAATTAACTCCATGCTGAAGCTGGGGGTGTGATGGCTAAGTTTATGTGTCAGCTTGACCGGCTTAAGGGATGCTCAGATAGCTGGTGAAACACTGTTTCTGGGGGTGTCTGTAAGGATGTTTCTGGAAGATGTTAGCATGTGATTCAGTAACTGAGTAAAGAAGATCCACTCTCAGCAATGAGCATAGCCCTCATCTGATCCACTGGAAGACGCCATGGAACAAAAAGACAGAGGAAGGGCAAATTCTCTCTTTGAGCTGAGATGTCCGTCAGTTCCTGCTCTGGGACATCTGGACAGCTCCTGGTTCCGGGGCCTTCAGACTCTGGAACGTACAGCATCCGCCCCTTGGTTCTCAGACCTCTGGACTTGGACTAAATTATACCATCAGCTCTCCTGGTTCTCCAGCTTTCAGACTGCATTCCATGCCATATCTCAGCTTCCCATGGGGGCCGATTCCTATAATAAATCTTTTCCTATATGTATCTCTATATACTACTGGTTCTGTTTCTCTGGAGAACCCTAACTAGCGGGGGTGGGGTGTGGATTCGAAAGGGCTGTTAATTGTTTTGTCTCATATTATGGAACCAAACAAATCAGTTGCAGCCAGCAAGCAGTCTGTCTTCCAAAGAATAAAGATGAGGACCAGTGGTAAGTTTAGCCCATTTGTGAGGCCTACCATGGTCTCGGGAACATAGAGTGAGGGCATCGTCAGGAAGAACTTGAGAAAAGCTTTAAGCTGACGGCCTGCAGCGGAGAGCGAACGGGAGGAAGTGTCAGTGGCTGGTCTGAGCAAGGCGTTACGGCGTCCTAGCTCCTCCATCTGGGCAGGAACCCTTCCCCCTCTGCGTGGAGGCTCATTCTTACCATTTAAGGAGTAACCTATGCTTTTCCGGGGCATAGCCCTATTCATCGACTCGCTGACATCTCTCTCTCCACTCAGCCTTCCCATCAACCTGGGAGAATCCTACGTGGCCGGGGCCCTCCATCCAAAGTCCCCAGTGCTAACTCTACATGATGGAACTCCACGAGAGGTGGTCCATCCACACCCTCAACCTCTGACCCTTGCCCTCCTTAACTGACCTTCCGTAGCTCCACCACCTCTCTCGACCACACCCTAGACGTTGTCTGCATGTGGAAACCTTTTATTTTTGAAACCTCGAGGTCTAATAAATTGCACTAAGTCTCAGGGCCTGGTCTTGCTTCTCTCTTACACCCAAATCCCCGCAGTGTTTATTTTACTCTCAGGCCTCATGGAGTTCCTTGTATCTTGACTCCCCACTTCCTTCACTCTACCACCTCCATTTGAATCCATATTGAGGAACCCAACTCCTTCTTACCCCATCCTCTCTCTCACTCCTGATTTTCTAGAAGCCCACCCTACACACCCCATATCTTGGGATCAAGTTTATATAACCTCTTTTCTCCCTTCTCTTTGAATCGTGTTTGTGGCTAAAGTTTATAATCCCAAATGATCAATGTTTCGTAGCATTAAAGAAAATAAACTCATATCACCAAAATGTAATTAAGCTTACCTAATCCATGTGATGGGAAGTCTGGGTTTCTGTGCAAGGCTGGAGAAAACAGGCAGAACCGTGAACGTTCGCGCAGGGACAGGTGGATGGGTGCCCGCCTCAGGCAGGGCCCCAAGCAGCTCAGGCCCCTTCAGGAGCAGCCGAGGCCTCGCCCCTCTCCCTGCTCCCCTGCCCAGGGCGGCTCTCAGCCTCTGCACTGCAGGCCACCTCGTTCCCCTCGCTGAGAAACCTGACCCACTGGGAGCAAGCCTCTGCTCTCAGTGCACACTTCCACCTCTAGGCACATTCCCTGTCATTTCATGAGTCCCCATGCATCCCTAATCAGAGTGGGAGGCAAACCCCACATTAATGCCCTTGACCCTCTGCCCTCAGATTGCTTCAGGGACCTTGATTTAGCAATCATTCCTTCTTTCTCCAACATCTTCAGCCGTTCTTTATTCGACTGGCTCTTTCTCACAGGCTCAATGGGCCCTGAGGCGGATGTCCTATGGAATCACAAGGAGTTTATTTCTCCAAACATGAGTCTCTGATTTGATCGATGAGCACATGCTGTGCTTTTAGGAAAAAACCCACAAAACTCTTCATATAAACAGAAGGGTTTCCCTGGTGGCGCAGTGGTTGAGAATCTGCCTGCCAATGCAGGGGACACGGGTTCGAGCCCTGGTCTGGGAAGATCCCACATGCCGCGGAGCAACTAGGCCCGTGAGCCACAACTACTGAGCCTGCGCGTCTGGAGCCTGTGCTCCGCAACAAGAGAGGCCGCGATAGTGAGAGGCCTGCGCACCGCGATGAAGAGTGGCCCCCGCTCACCACAACTAGAGAAAGCTCTCGCACAGAAACGAAGACCCAACACAGCCAAAAATAAATAAATAAATAAATAAAATTTAAAAAAAAAAAGGTGAAAAGTTCAAATCTAAATTAAAGCAAGGTATACCAACAGAAGACTCTATCCTTTATATACACATATAACATAAGTTATCCTAGAGTTCTCCAGGTCAGGATGTGCATTAGCAAAATCACAGGTCAATATTGTGACCTTCTTGTATCCAGCCCTGTGAACTTTTCTGAACTTTTCCTAACTCCATTCTTGTCCAATAATGCCTTTTAAATGTTTATTTAAAAAATAAATGTAACATTCTGGCTTTCATATAGTGATAGAAATTTTAAGGAGTAAATACATAAAGAACACACTTTGTTAAAAAAGAAATAGAAATTAATAATGACAGAGATTTCAACAATACTGCCACAGCAAATTCTCAGATAGCTTTGAGTTAATTTTTAAAATATCATGCAAAGCAGTAATTACATTGGTATTGATTGTGACAGGTTTGTTGGGCATCTCTTCTTTATACTTTGTCTTTCTCGCAAGGTAATATTTATCATTTCAAATTGAATAAGATCTGTAAGCAAGTCAGTCACTGTACTTGGTGTTTTAAAACTTATGTCTAGCTGGGTAGTCAGTATGTCAATCACATGATGAAAATTGATTTTAATCCCTTTTTTCTAAAACCTCTGCAGAAGCTCAACACCTGTCTCACTGGCTCTTGGCATTTTGATGGTTCCTTTCAAAAAACGCATCCTTTCAGCTAAAAATTGGCCAAATATATCAAAGAGCTATCAAACAGAGCAGCAGCTCTTTGACAATGCCAGGAAGCCAGAGCAATAAATAAATATTCTGTGGGGAAATAATTTGAATTATACAGGATTAATATGACAAACATAGTGATCTATTGGAATATTGTTTACATGCTTTTAAAAAAATTTTATTGGATTTGTTCTTCATGACTTGTTTTTGCAACTGCTTAGCCAGTTAGAAATGAGAAGGTTAGGTAGGACTTGAACAGAATTACTTACCTGAAGGAAATCAATGATTTATTATTATAATACTATAGGTACTTGACTGGATAATAAATGTACAAGAATATTTACAGAATTTCAGTAACTCCATTACCATGAACTACCATCCCTAAGTCAAAATTAGTGCACCAATGCCATAGTTCTATAGCCAGAGACTTTTGTTGTTGTTATTGTTTTGCTTTAATTTTATGTGTTTTTTTAAAAAGAAAATCAAGTCAATATTACAGTCATCTCTACCCAAATACAAATGCATGTGTTAATGGTATATTAATTTCTAATGCATTTCCTATTTATTTACCACGGTCGTTACTATTGAAACTTTGAAGCAACAAGGGTCCCAGATATCCCGTGACCCTCACCTTTTTAGGTCTCACAATGGCTTTTTATTTCCACTATTCCTTCCTGTCTCATCCACTGGTTTCCAAGATCACTGCATTATATCCTGTCTCTCTACCTCTTTACCTAAAATTCATGTCTCAACTCTTTGTATCTTAAATGTGAAATTATTCCAGTAGAGTCAGCAATAGCGTGCTAATTGCTAAATGTTCCCTTTTAAATCTTATTTTATGACACGGCTATGCCTTGTTTTTGCTTTTCACCAGTTACTTATTCTACATAACTCCTGAAGCAATCTCATCCATGCCTGAGACTGAGCAATTCTATCTGCTAACTCAGTACTCGGCCCAACCTGTACCCCAAACTCCAAGATTCCTCCACCAGGTGTCCCATAGGTATTGTAAATACACTATGTCTAAAAGGGAACGCCCTACAATCCCAATTAACTCATTTCTTCTCTTTTACGTCTGGGTTTGTTGTTATAGACATTTTTCCGGTCAACCAAACGAGAAACCTGGGTACTATTCTTCGCTTCTCTTCCTCTCGGTAATCATATCTAATGAATTTCCATGTTCTTCAGATTTTGCTCCTTAAACATCTCCTACACTTTCTCTTCCTGTTCGGACCACCGCCCTTGGCTGTTAAGGATCAATAACTACTGCAAATGATAACCTTGTTGTCAGCCTTGTCTCCAGTCTCACCTTCTTCCAATCAGTGAGCCACATGGCAACCAGAACATGGACAGACAGTGAACATCTGACCAGAGCAGCTTCAGTGGTTGGGTAGCTGCCCCTTGTGTACCAAACAAATTTCGCTAGCTCCTAAGAAGCACAATTCCCAGTGTTTGAGGAACTGCTTCTGCCTGTGTTTTACTCCCGTCTCCCTGCACCTTTTCTTCCTGTGTCTCATGCATTGGGCTTCAGCCGTAGTGAAGGACTGGATCTTCCCTAACACTCAGTGCTGCTCCAGGCTCCCAGAGTTTCCTCTCTGCATCTGTCTGCCTGGAAGATATTTCCCTTCCCTCTCCTGGGGATGGGTAAGTCCTTTTTCAGTCTTCAGTCTTCAAAGGCCCAATAAGATGTGACCAGCTGCCTTTGGCCCACACTCTTACCCACCCCCAGAAGAGACATCCCTTCAGCTCCTAGGGCTGTGCTCCCCTCAGCCAGGCACCACCCCAGAGCCCTGAACGCTTCCCCCTGGAGACCCGTCTTTCCCACTAGTCTGTGTAGTTCCTGAGCTTAGCACAGAACACAGTAGAAACTCAAACGACAAAAAGTTTTGGAGCTAGATGGAGGTGGTGGTGTACAACATTGTGAATGTGTAAAATGCCCCTGAATTGTCCACTTCAAAATGGTTAATTTTGTGGTGTGAATTTCACTTTAATAAAAAAAGAAATAGAAAAAAATACACTTTTTTAACCGCTTCATTCAAAACATTTAGATACAAGGGTGAATTAGGACTTGAGCTCAGAGAGACACTGACTGTAAAATGCTATTTTAGAGGCCAGAATTCACTGATTCAGTATAGGGACTGCTGCAGAATACACACTTGTTTGAACTTTCAAAGTCTGTGGTAACGGACTCCCTTTAAAATCTTAGCTCTGAGTAAGTGATAGGATGGGAAATTTCCTATGGGAATTTGTTTTGGGTGAGATAATGTCGCAAATGACTAAGGCATGCATTTGCTTGTAGCTAAGTGAGCCAACTTACCTAAGGGCAATTTATAAACTCAAAAGTCCAATTCAAATACAATGTAATCTTTATGATGCTTATTATAAGACTATTAGGTAAGGACAAACACTGTCTGGGCTAATACTCAAGAGATTCTGCACACACGTTACATTAGCCGACATACATACTTAAAGGAAAGATGTAATTAATTAATTTAAACTGTTATCAGATGCATTGTCATTTCAGAGGCAGCTTAGTATAGTGGAGAGAATAGAGGGGTTGAAAACCAAAAACTTAGCTTTGAGTCTCAGCAATGCCTCTAATCTAACTCCAGACCAGCTATGTTATACATGCTCACTGAGCTTTAACTTCTTCATAGAGTTACTGGGTCATACATATTAAATCATTCTGTAAAATGTGAAGCACATTCAAATGCAAATAATCATTGTTATTGATGTCAAACAGAAAGAGTGGCCCGTATCTTCAACAAATATGCAAAAATTGTGGGATTTTTAAAGTATAAACAATTTATTATTATTATTTCTTTTAGAAATAAAAGAGAGAGGGAAAAAAAAATTTCCTAACTAATTTCATAGACTTTTTATCTGCTACATTCGTAGTTATACATCCTTAATTCACTTTTCTTTTGGCTATAGAAAAAATTACTTGAGAATCAAATGTAATTGCAATAATAACCCTCTGTCTTCCTTTTCTTTTTAATTTTATTTTATTGTGGGCAAAACCTTAATTCACTTTTTTTTTTTTTTTTTTTAAATACATTTAATGGACAGTAGGTTTTTTTTTTTTTTTTTAATGAGGATCTTGAATCAGATGCGTATGTTTGATTGATTGATTGATTGATTGATTTTGGCTGTGTTGGGTCTTCGTTTCTGCGCGAGGGCTTTCTCCAGTTGTGGCAAGCGGGGGCCACTCTTCATCGCGATGCGCGGGCCTCTCTCGTTGCGGAGCACAGGCTCCAGACGCGCAGGCTCAGCAGTTGTGGCTCACGGGCCCAGCCGCTCCACGGCACGTGGGATCCTCCCAGGCCAGGGCTCGAACCCGTGTCCCCTGCATTAGCAGGCAGACTCTCAACCACTGCGCCACCAGGGAAGCCCTCACTTTTTAAATGAGCAAAGTGAAGGGGTGATTGATATCTCGTTACATATTAAGCAAACAGCAAAACATGTTAGTGTATTTCAACTTCCATAGGAATTACTTTTAAAAGGTTTCATCTTTCTCTCATATTTTCTATTTATCTTGGAGATATTGCCGCTTGGTGCCAAATTGATTTTAGGGAATACCTCTATAAATCTGAAAAAATGGACAGAAAAATAAATTAGAACCTTGAGTATTTTTGAACTGACACACTTTATTAAACCTCCATAATATATTTATGTTATTTGAATTTTGTTGATGTGCTATTGTCATTTCCTTATACAAAAATGCCTAGCACCGTATCTAATTTTGTGGCTTTTCACACATTGCAACTGGATAGTATGTTCATATAGATATTCTCAGTTACAGTCTGGACATTTGAGCATTCTAACTTCTCATTTAGATTTTCTTCCTATGCTGGTGCAGAAAAAAAAAAAAAATAGAGTTGAAATAGAATTCCAACTTGAAATCTCAGCAGTAACACCCCCAAAGAACTGTTTCACTTATTTTATGTTGGAGAACTCTCTTAGATAGTTAATGTCTATTTATATGGTAATTGCTCCCCAATATATGTCTACTTTTTCTCCTTTCAGCTAGATTCCATTTTCACCTAATAACATCAGTCACTAACTTAGTGTGTGAAGTACAATGATCTTCATGAATAGTGCTGAACAGATCAATAAAATGTTCAAGTTTAGCTTAAGCCGAATGCTTAACAGTTCATGAATTAAAATGAGATGAGAGAATACTCGCGAATAGTAGTTCATTTCTTTTCTTTCAGTGATTCCTTGGGAAGAGCGGCCCTCATTTGGCAGTAATATTGCCTCTGCTCTGCCCTCTGCCACCTCCAGCGGACCTCTCGGAACCTTCTGAGAAGTTAGGGAAATAATAGTGTTGGTAAAAATATTCATGGCAGTTTCTCGTCTTTAGGGCATAGAACTCAAATGTTCCACCCACATCATGTATATTACAGAAGAAAAAGGAGAAGAAGAAGAAGAAGAAACAGCCATAGTTAACAACATGAAAGAACATGAGAAATAAAAAAGAGAGAGAAAAACTACAAATACTTTAAGGTTTTCCTATTCCATTTTTATTAAAAAAATATTTATTGAGCACCTACTATGTCCACAGCAGCCTTTTATTATTATTCTGGTGATATAGTTGCAAATAAGGCACATGACCTTCGTCCTCTCATTATGAAGTATGTAAAAGCAGCATACACACATAGCCTTCTGGAGGAGGAGGCATCTGAATTGAGAGCTGAATGAGAATGAAGAAGCAGCTGTAAATGCGTGGAGGAGACCTTTCCTAGGTGCAGAGAACCTGTGATCCAAGGCCTTAAATCAGGAACTGGCATTTTGGATGAGCAAACAGAAGGCTGCAGTGTCTGGAGAACAGCGAAAGGGGAAAAAAGTAAGGTCAGTGAGCTTGGAAAGAGCCATAAACATTGGGCCCTGCAGGTCATGGTAACAAGACCAAAAGGAAGTTTCATTCAACAAACAAGAAATATGTTCAAAGCACTTAGCAGAGAATCCTGCACAGAGCGAAAGCTTAATAAACATGGGTCCGCTGGTTTCAGCTCTGTCTGTACGATGCAGTTGCCCCAGTGCAAAGCCTCAGTCCAATCCCAGAGATGAAGATTGACAGGGATGGGAAGGGCTGTGACATGATTCTAGCACAAAGCCAAGGCTAAGAAGTACTTCCTTAGATTTTATTATAACTATCGGTGGTAAGAAAATTGACTGGTTCCTTCATAGCCAGGGTTTCTCAGAGATTAATAGGATCCTGGGCCATTTCCATCTTCTGAGGCTCCTGGTATATTAAAAAAGGAACAAATATCAAAATAGGATTATAAATCTTGTGATACTTAATTTATGAGATTAATGTTTTTAAGTCTAAAGAAAGCTAAAATTCAGTGTTTTTTATGATTCCCAGGGAAAATGGAATTTGTCGTTCCTGCTTTGGTAAAGCTCTAGTTTTGGTAAAGTTCTGGGAGCAGAAATGGATGTCCCTCACACCCCACCCCAAGGCAGAGCAGGAGGGGCTGAGGGCTTGGTTGTATTTGTAGCGTAAGTGTGGGGATGGGTGACAGAAAATCACCGCCTCAGCGGGGAGAACCCAGAAATAGCAGCTGCTGTTGTTTAAGGAGAGTTGCTTCAAAACACCAGGAGAGAGCCCAGGCAGACCAGGTTAGATGACTGGTCTCTCTCCCTCCCCTCTTTTCTGGGGTTTAGTTATGCAATGGTTAGAAAACAAAGCCTGGAAATTCTGAGTTGAACACACATGGTACTATGGACTGAATGTTTGTGTCACCCTCAGAATTGGTATTTTGATACCTAAACCCCAATGTAATGGTATTTGGAAGAGGGACTCTGGGGAGGTAACTAGGTTTGGGTGAGGTCATGGGGGTGGAGCCCTCATGCTGGGATTCAAGCCTTCACATAAGGGGATGAAGAGCCCAGACCTGTCTCTCTCCAGCATCTGAAGACACAGCCAGAAGATGGCCAACTACAAACCAGGAAGTGGATTCTCCCCAGACACTTAATCTGCCGGCGCCTGCATCTTGGACTTCCAGCCTCCAGAACTGTGAGAACTAAATGTCTGTTTTTTAAGCCACCCAGTCTATAGTATTTTTGTTATAGCAGCTTGACTTGACTAATACACGTGGCACAGAGAGAAAGGCTGCCTGCCCAGCTCTTTGAGGGTCTTGATCAGGTCAGAACCCACCCCATCCTGGCAAGTCCAGTCCCTGCCCAGGAGGTCAGGTTCCGGGCACAGTTTCTACCCTGCCCTGCCCCAAGTATCTGAAGATTCCTGCTTAGCTCTCACAGGGGCTGGCAGGAAGGAGGTGGTCCAGGGCACAAAGTGAACGTCAGCAGAGGTTGCAAAGCCTGCCTGAGAACGAGGCTGAGCTGTGAGCAGAGCTCGATTTAACATTTTCAAATATTTAGACATAGAATGCAAATGTTAGTTGTAGGTCTCAATTAGGTGCTACAGTTGTAAGTAAAATTGTGATCTTTTCCTTAAGGACTAATTGTCATCTAACTCTAGATCTCAGGGTTTGAGTAGTATTTAAGCTGAGGATGACCACGAATGTCTCCCAGTGTTTTTGTTTTTCCAGTTGGTTTTGCACTGGGTACGTGGGGGCCCTGCTCTTCAGAGGGTCTTGCACATACCCTCCCACACCCACACCCACCCACACACACACACAAATCACGTGCATTTGTTAAAAAACACAAGCAGCTCTTTAACTTGGGGTTCATTGCTCAGCATTGGAACAGTATCACCCATAGGCATCTTCTCTTCTGGATCTTGTTTTCAGGCTCCAGGAAAAGCTTCTCCACATCTCTTGCCTAATGTCATAGAAATAAAATGTTTCTGTTTCCAAACACCATGAAGTCTTAATGGCTAGTGCTTCTCTGACACCTGAGTGAACAAGTCTTAAAGCGCGGGGAAGCTTTAGCGGTGGAAGCAAACCACCATGAGATTCTCTTCCCCACAAAACCCATGCTGTTCCTTGATAAATCAGCACTTCAGGTGATGTCAACCAGAAGACAGCAAAGAGTTTTGCCTGCAAATCAAGTCATTCATTCACCCCTCTCTCTTCCATCTTCTGAATCTTTCCCAATCTCTCTGTACAATGCAGTTTTGTGCTTTCTCTTAAAGCACGTGTACAAATATTTTACATTTTTCTATGTCTTTAGGAAACTTTGTGTCACTGTATTTGCCTAAAGCCTTTCTTAAGTTGGTCAACTCAGTTAAGCAGGCATTTCTGAATCTTTTAAATGATTCTCGTTTTGCTTTATGTGTAAGTTTGTATTTGGACATTTCATTTTTAATCTCTAAAGTGCCTAAAAGTTTTTGGAAGTAAGAGAGAAATATGTCCTAAATAAATACATGAAATAATCAAATAATTTCAAAGCAGACCTTATGTGATATTGAACTAATTTACCTTATCCTTATCCTTTTCAAAATAAATAAAATATATTTATAATTCTTTAATACTAGTCAAGCTTCATGTAAGACTTAGTCACCCTTATTAAATAAGATGTGTTTAAACATAAACACACATAAAACAAGGTTGGATATTAATCAGTTGACAAAAATACTGTGGCCAGAGGCTCACAGGAACCTAAGACCAATGGGCTCAGTATTTGCTAATTCAGTCTCTGTAGTGACTTTATATAGAACATAAGTACTGGGAATAATGAAAATCAAGTATACCTACAAGCAAGTCCAACGAAAGATGCACAGAATGTCAGAAACTTTAAAACAATATTAAGGAATTTCAAATAGGTATAATAGTTTGAGATATGTACCATGCTCATGTTTTATAAGATTCAACACTGCAAAAATATCAGATCATCACAAATTGTTTATATAGTTAATAAAATCTCCATTAAAGATAACATTTTAAATGGAGTTTGACAAGATGCTTCTAAAATTTACATGGGAACGCAAAGATCCAAAAATAGCCAAAGCTCTCTTGAAGGAGAAGAATGTGGGAGGATTTGAACTGCCATATATATGAAGCCAAATTCTAAAGCATATGGTCCTGATGCAAGGGTAGACAAAGAGAACAAGGCAAAAATAGACAGCCTTCAAATAGCCCCCTGCATATATTGACACTTGATTTATGACACAAGAAACACTTCAAAGCACTGGAGGAAAGGTGGTTCTTTCATATGGTGAAATCTCCTCAAAGATTAAAAGGGAAAACCTTGAACTCTATTCCATATCATTCACAGAAAAATAATTCCATTGGGATTGTAAATATACATGCAACACACACACGCACACACACACACACACACAGACTCACACATGAACTAACGAACTAAACGAGCAAGCAGATACATTTAATTCAATGAATAGAATATCTTCATGATTTCAGAATGAAAAAAATATTTAAACAGAATACTAAAAATACGCACCATAGAGAAGAATATTATAAACTGAATGGCATTAAACCTAAGATCTTTTGTTTATCAAAATTCCGCATTAAAAAAGTGAAAAAGATATTATTTGCAATGCATATAATCACAAAGTGCTGTTTCCAGAATATACAGAGGAATTCTACATTTCAACAAGAAAAAGACAGAAAACCCATAAGAAAGTGGGCCAAAAATATAAGCAAGAATAACCAAACATAAACAGATGTAAAGGGAACCACTGAAATGATTCAGCGGTCAGTATACATGTGGAAAGGTGCCTTACCTCACTAGTTACCAGGAGAACAGCCTCTGAACAATGATAAAATTCACTATCCAGCCACACGAATGGCTAAAGTTCCAACAGCCAGTGGATGGCACAAATGGAAGACCACAAAAATTCTCATATGTGATGGTGGAAGTGTAAATTGTTATATTCATTGAAGAAAATAGGAAATATTGATTAAGTTGAAGATGCTGAAGCCCCATGACTCAGCAATTTATTCTTCAGTGTGTAGTATTAAAGAAAAAGTTATTCTGACACATGCTAAGCCAGTAGGGAAGACTTTATTCAAGATTCTTGCAATGGGGTTATTGCAATAGAGGAGAGAGATTGAGCTCAACTCCCAATACAGTAAAGACAGTTGTGTAATTATTGACAACTAGCAGAGTGAGGGGGTCAGTGGATGGAAAATTACCGAGAGGGGACATCAAGGGTAAGGAGATTCTTGCTAAACTGGCAGGCAGACCAAGGACTCAGACATCAAAGGTGGGAGGTGAGGAACTTGATTAGATATCAAGGGCGATCAGATTATGAAAGGTGGGGGAATTCTTGCTAAACTGATGAGCAGGATTCCTGCGAAGACTGGGGCGAGGTGGCCAGGGCAGGAATGGGCCAAGGTTGAAGTCTAGTGGAGCAGAGGGCAGAAGAACCTGCCTGAGGTTTGGTTACAAAGGAGGTCTTTGTCACACCCAACCACAACCTACGCCTGTGTGCCCTAGGGGAGACATCACATGAATGTTCACAGTGTTATTATTCATAAATTCCAAAACAAGCTCAGTGTCAATCAACAGCAGCAGAATAAATAAACTGTGGTATAATTACACAATGTAACACTTCACAGCTTTGAAATGAATGACCTACAATTATACAAAAAACGTGAATGAATCTCAAAAGCATAATGGTTAATGTGAGCAAATGATGGCAGGTAAAAAAAATACCTATGTATGATTCAATCTATATAAAATTAAAAAGCAGGCGAAGCTATACTATATTATTTAGAGATATAAACTTGGTAGTAAAAAGTAATGAACTGATGATATTATACTCAAGTAAGTATCTACTTTTAGGCAATAAGAAGGAGATTATGATAGAAACAAAGCTACAGTGGGTACTGGTTTCCTGGCAATATTCTAGTTCTTGCTCTAGGTTGTGATTATATATATGTTCACTGTGTAATAACTCAATAAGCTGAATATTTTTTCTTTCATGTACTTTTCTGCATGAGTTTATATTTCGTAATAAAAAGGATTTAAAAATATATCTGAATGAATTTTTAAGCATTTTTTAATAATTATAATATTGAAAATGGAGTTTTCTGATATCTGTTAAAAGAAACTTTGCCAGTCATTTTTTCATAGTAACATCAGCGATATCATTAATTATGGTGTCACCTATATATTTTTTCTAATTTTTCTCTACGTGTATATCACTTAACAGTTTTTAAATGAGTAGGTTGTGCTGCTACAGTTGTGCTTCTTGTTGAAAAGGGAGCATCAAACTCCAGTCTTCCAGACCAGTAGTTGCTAGAGGCGGAGGGTGGAGGGTTGGAAAAATGGGTGAAGGGGATCCAAAGGCACAAACTTCCAGCCACAACATAAATAAGTCACGGGGATGTAATGTACAGCATGGCGGCTACAGTTCATATTGTGTTGCATATTTGAAGGTTGCTAAGAAAATAGATCTTAAGAGTTCTCATCACAAGAAAAAATATGTTTTGTAACTAAAAGAGTGACCGATGTTAACTAGACTTATTGGGGTGATCATTTTGCAATGCCTACAAATATCAAACTGTTATGTTGTATACCTGAAACTCATATAGTGTTATATGTTATTTATATTTTGATTAAAAACCAAAACAAATTTAAATGGTTTAGAACATAAAAACTCCAGTTTTCATAGTTCTATTCAGGAGTATTAATCATTGACCTATTCCAATTCAAAAATATTTTTATTTTCATTATTCCCTAAATTTTACATCTCCTTAATTCAATACTGACTTTGTTAAATCTTCTGAGACAAACATAATATGACCAGAAATCTTTAGGGTAATCAACCAATGGTTTATACTTCAAATTCCAGAGAAGATATTCACCATTTTCTTTAGCAGTGGTTCATAAGGGTACAAAGGCAGTCACAATATTCTGTGACGCCAGCAGTACAATTAGTGGTCTGATTCACTGTCCTATTTCTCTTACTCAAAAACAATAAGTAGATACCTACATGGACAAGTATTGTACTACATACTGGGCACAAGAATGAAAAAGTTATAATTCATAAGGATCCATCTAAAATGGAAAGCTGGGTGACATAGGAGGCCTCGATCTAAGAGAGATAGTGTCACAGTTAATGGTTAAATTTAACCTTTAAACCACTTTGAAGAAATAAAAGGTGAAGGGTGCTTTCAGGAAGGAAACAAAACAGTTGAACTCCATCAAGATTTTATTTTTATTTCATGTATTGCAACGGAATATACTTTAGGAGAAGCACATTTTCCTTAAACCTCCACCATTATTGCATTTTCTAGGCAGATGACACATTAAATAATTTTTATAGGAAAGAGGATTGACAAATCTATGGATTGAGTTCTTTCTGCACTACAGAATAGTAAATACCGCAAACCCTCGTAGCTTGGTAATAAGGCTTTTAAAAACTAAAAATGAAAACGGTTTAAATGGAAAACGTTAGAAAGGGAGACTAAAGTCTAAGATTTCGCAGGAACAAAACTTTATAAGCATGCTTAACAGAAGGAGAGGACAAGGGTATCCCAGTAAATAGAAAAGAGGTTCTTCAACAGTGTAGACCGTTCTTCCAGGCCTCATGGAATGACATTAAGTCATGCTCCGTATGGCTGTTCCCTGGTGTTGCTATTACCTCAATATAGGTGCAGAATATTTTGTATATATACATCATGTCATCTTTGAATAAAATTTAAGTGTCTTTAAAAACCTAGTAGTAATTTCTTTGCAAATATTTGTAAAGAGAAAATGAATCCCTGGCTGAGTGGGTTTATATGAATTTTTAACATAGTAACACATATGGTAACTTCAATATTGAAATTTTGAACACTAAGATTGCAGTATGCCAGATACTTGCCCCTATAACAATATTGCAGGCATTAAAATCTCCAGTTTACAAATGAGAGACCTGAAGCTCCAAAAGGTTACCAAGTTGCTAAATCACCCAGCCAGGAAGATGCAGAGCTGATGTAGCAACCCAGATCTGTCTGACAGCAAAGCCCGCATGGTAACTACAAGATTGCAAGACCATAATTTTTGAAGTGTAACACATCATTATTAATCAATGATCAGAAGTGGATTTGAAGATGGTTTTAACTTGTTTTGTTCACTTTACAGTGCTATAAATTGATTGCAACAGTGTTATTCTTAGTGCAAACTATTACATTATATGTACTCATTATATTCAGAGAACAACATATGTCTTAATAGTTTTTAAATGTGCACTTTCAAGATGGAAATGGAATCAGTTGTGATGAATCCATCTGTATCGTTACACTAACGTACATCAGAAATAAAATGAACCCAGCAAGTAACACACCACAGGCTACCAGGGGAGTTTTACAGGCTGGGCTCTAACTCATAGAGCCATTCCACAGGCTGATGTATTTGAGAAATACTAAAGTGCTAATTTAATAAAATATGATGCAGTCATTAGATATTGGATATTACTGCAATTGTTTTTCTCTATTCCTGAAGCTCATGTTCAAATAAGAGGTTTAGTTGTGGTAAAGAGAGGTCAGCATGGACTTATTCATGATTTAGGCTTTATATTTCCTAAGATCATTGTTTGTTGAAGTCATACAGAATGATACTCTAATACAATTAAAGTGCATAGGAAATTAGAGTGAAATGATACTATGACAATAAATTTTCTCTCCGTACAGTTACACTTAAAAAATAAGGTTTTATGATTAAAAACTAATTTATGGCAATTGCAGAGTATCTTTTTTTAAAGAGAAATTAAAGAAGAAACCCAAATGCTCTAAAGATAACCATTGCTAACAGATTAGTAGATTTATTTTTTTTCTTCTTCTATATATTGGTGTATTTTTTCATAAGTTTATATAATATTGAAACTGTGTGTTTTTCAGCTATTTTATTATAAACATTTCCATTGCTATCAACATTCTTTAATTAATGTAACTTTTAATGACTGTATTTTAATAGATTTAGCATAATATGCTAAAGCAATTTCTTTCTGTTATTCCCACTTTAAAATTTTTACATATAATTCTGGGATAAAAATAATTGTACACATGTTACACTCATTTAAAAAATTAACACCTTGGTAGTTCTTTAGATACAGAGCTATTGAGTCAGCAGAAATAATTTGTTTAAAACTCTGAAGGTGTGTTTCTGGGCAATATTCCAAAACCCTCAAAGTGCCTTTAGGAAAAAAAACACATGATATTTATTTTCCTTTCCTCAGATCCCAGTATAGGATCTGGCACAAAATTGGTACTTAATAAAAAGGTATTTAGAGCAGAACTGACTGGTATTGCTTTGAGAAATGGAACCATTTTATAGTCCTAAGCAGTGCTGAAAATACTATTGTAACAGCATTGAGGATAGTTATTCTAAAACATTTCTAAATTTTAAAACTAGCATTTTCTCATTTCATTCTGCATAAATTTTAACAGTGAAAGTGAACATTTTTATAGGTTTATTATCTACTTGTGTTTTCATTGTGATACGTATCACTGTGCACTTTTAAAATATTGGCAAAAGTTCCAGTGGATAAACTGTGACCTCTGTTTGGTGCAGCATTTTGGCCTGACAACACTTATGAACTTGCGGTGAAGCTGCTTTACCCATTCTGAGCAAAGCGTGTTTGCTCACTTACCTCTTGCTTCCTTCTCACAGTCAACTTCACATCAGGAGGCTCACATTCTGAAAAAAAAAAGGGAGCAAATATCTTATTAATAAGTCATATATATAAGGCCATTAGGGGAAATACAGACACAGGAAGCCGTATATAAATACTTCATGATTGTGCCAATGGCTTAGTTAGTTTTAGTTTTAAGTTTCAGCCCTAGTTTTAAGTTAACACATTTTTGTCTGTTTTGTTCTCTAGCGTGTACTCAGTTCCTGGCCTATAATATGTTCTCAATAAATATTCTTAGATGAATGACACAACTGACAGACACAAAAAATTGAAGGATCAGGTTCAGATTTAGGGTGACAAGGACTGGTGTGTGTTATAATTCAGGAGAAGGCTGGTAAATGTCCTGCTTTAGAACCTTCTAGGAATAACGACTCAGGTCACCAGTCACTGCACATCTCCTATTCTCTTCCTTATCTCATTTTTCCCAAACCCCAAATCCTACCCCTGGCTCCTCTGAAAATCCCAGTCCAAAGTCAGCAAAAACCCCTTTGTCCTCAACCTCTCTGCAGACTGGTCCTTCCCCTTCTAGCCTTCCTGGACTCTTCCAAGGATGCCCCAAAGACTCTGCTTCCCCACAGCCCTCTGAGGTGGTGCTCTTCTCTCCCACAGCCCTTTCACTACAGGACCTGCAGGAACGGACCTGCTTTCTCCTCATTGCTGCTCTCAGATCATACTCCTCTCCTCCTTTCTAAAAACCTGCAGCTTTGAGGCATGTCTCAGCAGATTTTATCAACCACTACCCTTCATTGTTGCTGTCATGTGTGGATCCTCTACAGATTCTCCCTCATTTCTAGATGTTTTTAGCTCCTGACTCACTACCACTCTGTCCAAAATATCCCTGTCTTACATTTGTAGCAATCTGAATGTTCATGTAGATGATCTTTCCAACACCCTAGCCTCAAGGTTTTTTAAATCCTCTCCTCTGATGATCTTACGGTGCACGCTACCTAGATCACTCGCTCCCATGGCCATTTCCTGACTTGGACATCACCAGCGAGGGTAGACCCTCAATTATCTCAGCAGCATGCATCACATTCCTAACCATCACTTCCTAATCCCTTAGCAGCTCAGCTCCAACCATCTTTCAACCCCACCAGGTTCTCAATCTGTTGATCTGATGTCCTCAATGACCTTTCTTGAACTACCTAGGCTAGACCCATGATTACTCTATATAATCACTTCCGTGCATACACTCTCAACTCCCTCACTCTCTCTTGCTTTATTATTGTCACTTGAGAACACCAAGGTCTGACTTAATCCACCACTTGCTTGCTTGCATTTCTACAGTGAGCATGGTTAAAGAAATGTACATAACCATGAGGATTGAACTCATCCTTTAAATTTATCACTGGGAACAACAAACTGCTCCTTAATGATGCATGACAACCATTTCCTATTTCATTTACCTTCCCATTCTCTTCTCCTTTCTCCCCAAACTCCAAGCATCACTTTTCCTATTTTTATTCCTGGGTTTCTATTCATGGAGGAAATCAAGCTTCAGAATAGAATCTTGCAAACTCCCACTACCATGTCTATTCACTTTCTGGCATCTGCACCCACATGCTTTGTGTCCCTGCTGCTCATATAAGTGAACAAACCGTGATCCCATCTAAGGCCACCCCCTCCTTCTGTGCACTAGATTCCATCACCTCCCACGTGCACAGGGGTAGATTTTAGCTATCCCCTGCTTTAGACAGAATCGCTTTAATTAATTGTGTTCTTGTCCTCACTCCCCTCTCCAGCTACCACATATTTCTTTTCTCCCTTGGTACCAAAACTCCTCAAAAGGAGTGTCTAAATTAAAAAATTGCTAGAAGATAAACAAGGGAGAAAGTCTTAGATGACCTTGGGTTTGGTGATGTCTTTTGAGATACTACACCAAAGGTGACCCATGAAAATTAATTAAAATGAAAAACTTCTCCTGTGAGAGACATTGTCAAGAGAATGAGAAGACAAGCCACAGACTGGGAGAAAATATTTGCAAAAGACACATCTGATAAGGGACTGTTATCCAAAATGTACAAAGACCACCTAAAACTCAAGAATAAGTAAAACTTGATTTAAAAACAGGAAAAAGATCTAAACAGACACCTCACCAAAGAGGATATACAGATGGCAAATAAGCATATGAAAAGATGCTCCACATTCTTTGTCATCAGGGAAATGCAAATTAAAACAACAGTGAGATACTGCGACACACCTGTTAGGATGGCCAAAATCCAAAACTCTGATAACACCAAGTGCTGACAAGGATGTGGAGCTACAGGAACTCTCATTCATGGCTGGTGAGACTGCAAAATGGTGCAGCCACTTTGGAAGACAGTTTGGCAGTTTCTTATAAAATGAAACATATTCTTACCATACAATCCAGCAATCACATTTCTTGGTATTTGCCTAAAGGAGTTGAAATCTTACATCCCAAGAAAGATCTGCACATGAATGTTTATAGCAGTTTTATTCATAATGGCCCAAACTTGGAAGCAACCAAGAAGTCCTTCAGTAAGTGAATGGATAAATAAACTATGGTGCACACAGACAATTGAATATTATTCAGGACTAAAAAGAAATGAGCTATCAAGCCATGAAAGGACATGGAGGAACTTTAAATGCATGTTACTAAGTGAAAGAAGCCAATCTGAAACATCTGCATACCCTATGACTCCAAGTATACAACTTCCTGGAAAAGGCAAAACTATGGAGACAGTAAAAAAGATCAGTGATTGCCAGGGCATGGGGAGAGGGAGTAATGAACAGGCAGAGGACAGAGGATTTTTATGGCAGTGAAACTCTTCTGTTTGATTCTTATACTCTCTTGCTTAATATTTCACTTTTAATAGGATATTAGGTTTAAATGTTTTAAGTTTACACTTCATTTGTGACAGATACATCCACCTCCACCCCCCACCAATATAGTTATTTTCTTGCTAGATACCAACAACCAAACTTGGATTATAGTTTTCAGCTGCTCTTGCAAGTAGGTAGGGCTGTTTGAGTGGCTTTTAACAATGGAATCTGAACAGAAGTGACATGTATGTGTTCTCGGTGGGGAAGATGTGCTTGACTCTTTCTTTTGGTTTCATCTTCCAATGATTTATTGAAGACAAGTGTGGCAACTTTGCTGAAGATCATAAAACCACAAAATGGAGTCTGGGTCTTTGAATTACCTCTTGGAGGAAAGCTCCCTTGCTGAACAAGAACATCTGTTTTAGACTTTCTATGAGAGAAAAGTAAACTTTTCTTCATGTTGAAGCCATTAGGCAGGTATGTTTGAGTTTTTTTGTTAGAGCAGATAGTATTGCCCTAACTAATAAATAATTGTCTAATAAAATCAAATGTCCTCTGTAGAATATGGATGATACATCTAGCATGCCATAGAAATTCTTACATAAAAATTTTAAATTTTCATGTAATATTGTGAGTAGAAAAGCTGGAACATATTCAAAAATATTCATTTTACTTCATAAAAGTAAGTTGTATAATTGTCAAAGATCCCTCTTTCCTATTCTTTGACATGCCTATGTTCAGAAAATATATTTCTCTTTTGTTTTTCATAGATAATGAAAAAGATAATGTATAATTGATGTTTGTGTTTTGTAGGAAACTGGTAAAGTTTACTAAATTCAAAGCTCTGTGGTAATGATATTCTAATAACCGAGTGCTTTTAAAAAAAGCACTTGGGATTTGTTAAGTTTATCTCATTAAAATCAGTAACGCTATTCTAATTCAAGATATCAATTCATTGATTACTGCCATGGACAAATTTAACAATCATTCAGGAAGCGGCATGGATAAATTAGCATTCTAAAACTCTTCAAGTTTCACACTATGGTCAGAACACAATCCTAAATTATTTTTCAATTTTGTGTTTTTCTAACTGCACTTTAAAATATTTTACTCATCATCTTTCACTGCATCATTACTTTAAAATGCCAAAGCCACTGTCCTGAAAATATATTCATATTTGTACATAAAACCCTTAAAATTTTTTTCAACCATCCTGTATACACATACACACATATATATATTCAATCCTTGTTACTCATGGATTCTGTATTTGTGAATTCACCCTTTTGCTAAAATTTATTTGTAACCTCAAAATAAATATTTGTTGGCTTTTTTGCAGTCATTCACAGACATGCCCAGAGCAGCAAAAAATTTTAGTTACTTTCCCAGCTGAGGCTGCACAAGACAATGCTCTCTTTTCTTACTTCAGTTCTCAGGCTGGAATCGAGCTCCCCTTTTTGTAGGTTTTTGTTAGTGATTTTGCTATTTAAAATGGCCCCCAAGAGCGGGGCTGAAGTGTCAGCTATTGTTCTGTTAAAAGATACACTGAGGCATATCGCAAATTATAAGAGTTTATTTGAGCAAAAATTGATTTGAATTGGGCAGTGCCAAACAGGAAGTGGTTAGGAGTACACAAACAAGAGCTGAAGCAGTGCAAGGATGTTATGCATTGGATGTAGCTTTAAGGCTGGCTAGCTCTTTGTGATTGGTTGTCCTTAGGTTTCAAGGCCAAAACCTCGAGACATTTCCCGGATTAGACTTTGGTTTACCTACAGAGGCCACCAGAGCACGAGGGCCCCCTGAGTTTAATGGCCTCCTTGCTTAGTTAATTGAACAGTTCCTAAGCACCGGAAGGCTGTGATGCGGCCTTGTGGAGAAAATACATGTGTTACATAAGCTTTTTTCAGGCACGAGGTACAGAGCTGTTGGTCGGAGTTCAATGTTAATGCGTCAACAATAGATATTAAATATCAGTCCCTGAGACCCTTTCAGTGGATCGGTGAGTTTCTCCCTTTCTAGACTACATATCTGAATAAAACTGATTTTTCTTCATGTATTTATTTAAAGTGAAAAAATTTATTGCAATAGATTGATTCCAAAAGCGGATAAAAGAATCTAGCTGTCTTATATTAAACGAGACATTAAAAAGATTTGCAACAATGCAAAACAATACCATTCTTCTCACTAAATTATTTTTTCTTTTGGTAAATACAATTAATTTTGTGAAAATTATGTTTATGTTGTCAGTTTATTTGTTATAAAACATTATTTATGTTAACCTCTAATGGGTTTATCATTATTAAATGCATTAATAAGAATTTTTCTAATATGATAAACATTGATAAATATGACCAGTGGCATGCTGGTACTCTGACTCTCTGGGAGAAAAAAGTCCTGATCTGAGGTATTTGACAATTTCCTTGTGATACACACTACAGTGATGTGTGATGGTAAGCATTTAATAATTTGTCCTCTGAGAGAAGTTACAATATAAATGTCTCCATGTACAAGTGACACAACCTCGAAACAACAAATCCTTGAGTTGGAACTTCATTCATTAATATAAATGGCTTTTAAGCTGAATTAAATATTTTTTTAATACAAGAAGATTACTTCAATTTTTTTACACTTTTTATAATACAATGACACACTTTATAATCTTCATTATTAATATTTTTTAAATCAACAAAGCAACAAATCAAGCCTTACTTTGTAGCATTTGTCAATTGCTGTGGTGTAAATATTCCTTCCATGGCCAATTTCAAGCCACCAAACTATCATCCAACAGGCAGTGATGAAGACATGCTGGACACCACAACAGGATGTAGTATTTCCACCTTACAGATAGACCAGACATAAATAACCTCAAAAAAATAGATAACAGAAAGTTGTAGTAAAATGGAGAGTGGTGAGTTTTGAGGATTTATTATTTTGGCTTTAATATAAATTATTTTTTGTAACTTTATGCAACTTATTTTTTAATAATGAACCTTTTTAAAAACTGGCTTGCAAAATTCTTGAAACTTTAAAAAGCGTCCTTGCCAGCTGGCTCTACCACATATTGAAACACTGGCACCATGGGCATTTTCAAACTAAGAACGTGAGTCACTACAGGCAAAGTTGAGTCAACGTCAGAATCAGTTCTAGAGAGTCTGTGCTCTTCCGTTCCAGCACATTCTGGATATGGCCTTCATAAAAAGAAAGTCACTGAAGGTCGCCCATGTCTCTAAGACAGTTAATGATACAATCCTGAGACCAGCGTTTGAGAACTGCTGAGTTAGTGCCAAGTGAGTGGATTTTCTTTAAGTCTAGAGCCGGGTGTGGATTGATGATGACCTCGAGAGTTCCTGTAGTTCAGAATGTGATCTGATTAAACACAAGGATGCCATACTTCTGAAATAATGGACCCAAGGGCGTTTGACAGAGGAAGTAAGTATTAATTAAACAAGTGTTGAGAAGTGAAATAGAAGGTTCTGAGTGAGAAAAGGAGGGGAAGTAAGTTTCTTAAAAAAGACTTGAGATGGGTCCTATTAATTGTAATACTTTTACTAGAGTCTTCCATCTCTGCATGACAATGTTTATTTCTTAGGTTGATATTAAATTGTGCAATGGATAAACGTGAAGGCAAAATGTAATTGCAATGTGTGATTGCAACTGCTTTCTAACTTCTTATTACAAGAGAGGTCTTTTGTTCTGCTAAACACGTTGAGATGTTTGAAATGCAAAATGGATCTAAAGGAAGCCTGAGGAGACTTGAGGTGAGCCAGACTCCTCTGCATCACAGAGACTTTGAATTCCGAAAATAATCCAGGAGGAAGAGATTGAGAAGAATACGAGGAAGAGGGACAAGAAGAAATGATCTCAGAAGCTTGGGACCATGTGGCCCAGAGCATAAGGATGTGGAATGCTCAAAATGAAATTGCCTTGTCCATGTCTCTTGCCACTCTTCTCTATTCTACACCTTCAGATTCCTTGCACATATATGTGTGCATGTGTGTCTTCTCCTCACATGCCTGGTTGTGTGTACAGAGATGCAGCAGGAAGTGGCTTGCCAGAGGCTGGTAACTCAGATAACAGCGGTGAGATGACTCATAATTGAAATAACAATTCCGTACAAGCAAGTATTTGGAAGAAGAGGTGACTGCTAAAAAATAAGCTTCTAAAGAATTCACAGAAATTTTAGGAAAACTTTGAACTTCCATAGAATATGAAATGGACATTTTTGGAGGGAATTCGTTTTTCACTCTGCAGAAGCAGAGATAGCCTAATTTAAAGACAGTCACACTTTGACCTCCCTCATGTCTTAGTCCATTCAGGCTGCTAAAACACCACTGAATGGGTGGCTTATCCACAACAAATGTTTCTGAGTTCTGGAAACTGGAGGCGCAGGATCAGGGCTTCCCAGTTCATAGGTCGCACCTTCTTGCTGTGTCCTCACGTGGTGGAAGGGCCGAGGGAGCTCTGAGGGGTATCTTTGAAAAGGGCACTAATCTCAGTCATGAGGCTCCACCCTCATGACCCATCACCTCCCAACAGCTCCATCTCTTAATCCCATCACATTGAGCAGTCGGATTTCAACACAGGGATTTGGAAGGGACAGGAATATTCAAGCCATACCACCTTGGTTCAGGAGCATCTTCTACTAACATTTCAAAGCTCATAAGAGTAGTGACTCATTACATTGGTCTGGTTTGATGATTCTGTTTTGTTTGTTTGTTTGTTTTACCCCACCACTCGGCTTGCAGGATCTTAGTTCCCCCACCAGGGATCTAACCCAGGCCCCCCACAGTGGAAGCGCGAAGCCCTAACCACTGTACCACCACGGAATTCCCAAGGTTTGATGAAAATTTGACCATTCAATAGACTAACTTAACTGAGGAAATTTAATCTGTGCTTATTGCATCTTTTTGGCTTCCTGTTTCAAAATGTAAATCTAGTTTTATTCAATTGCAATTTAATCTCTGGATTCATAATACATGTTCATTATTTTCTAAAGCTGAGTGTATGTTTGCATGTGTGTAGGTATAGGTACGTCTATGTCTACATCTAAATTTATGTAACTATCTGTAAGAGTGATCATTTTAATGTGAGGCTTCCCTAAATATTAAGACAAACACTTTACAATGGTATTACCTACACTACTAGTCACACATCATTTGCCAAAATAAGAAAGAAATCCTAAATTCAATGTCCTAGAAGCAACTTGCTTTCAATTTCCTGTAATTTAAAACTAGCAACTGCCAGCAGGTGTAACCAAGTACATTTCAACTGTCAGACAGTTTCAGAGAGATAAATAAAATCACTAAGGTAACCAGCTTCTAAAAACCCTGTGAATCATGAAGGCATTTTCACATAACGTCAAACCTAAATTATACTTGGAAGACTAAAATTTTAAACTGCCTCCTTAAAAGTAGGATTCATTTTCCACTATTGTCTGTTTCCCAAGGCTGTAAATATGTATTTAGCATTTGTGCTATATTGGCTTATTTTTAAACCTAAAATAAAAACAAAATAGTGAGATGAAAAAAATATTTCACTGTTCTTGTACCAAAGCTAGTCAAAGAAAGGTCCCAAAACACTTCAGTCAAATTATGTCAAACGTGTCCCTGGCCACTTTAATACAATAAATGACATACTGAGAATTGATGATTAAATGGAAAATTTGAACCGTATCTTTATCCTGGGGGAGAGAAAATATTGTATCTCAATTCATATGCTTTCTTTTTCTGCCTCTATGATTGCATTCCTCAGCTAGAGACGTACTGTGTCCTCTTCATCACCATTACTCAATTCTATTTTTGTTCCTGCATCTTCTACATGGCTATCCACCAGCCCAGCCATGCTCATCACACACCGTATCAATCCCCTCACCTATCACACACACACACTCAATTTATCTGATGCATAGCTTGTTTCAGATAGCTGTCATCTGTTGTAAATGAAGTCCCAAATGTTGCCTTGCTGACTGTTCCCTACAGATAGTACCAGACACGTCAAACAAGTAATGCAATTGTACAGTGCTGTGACTTCCTTCTGTTTGTAATCATACCACGGGCAGAAGGAACTGTACCCTGACGATGGGTTCGGTGACTTGGCACTGCAGCACACCTTGTGTCTTAGGACACAGTTTATTTCCCCCAAACTGATGGATAATAATAATTCCTGGGAGGCTCCAGAGCATTTCCAGATGAATGTTTATGTACTTTTAAGCCTTCATGCTAATACACAAGTTGCTGCTGCCTGGACAGAGGGGAAATTGTGAATGAAACTAGCAATTTGTTATACTTTCCATATCCAACTGACAGAAGAGAAGGCCCTTTTCTCATGTTTTTCTCTGTCATGGACTGCTGAGAAGTAATGCAGACAATGATGGTGGTGGCATGATAATTTTCTGCAGCTTTCTGAAGCTTGCCAGTTGCAAAATTACTCCTGGTGCAAGTTAATAAATAATGTATGCACTGTTAATAGATCCAAATTCTTAAGTTCCTGTTAGAAAGAGACTGTGCGAAATCATCAGAGAAGTGCTGTATTAAATTGGAGTAGGTAGGAGGAAGAGAGAGAGGTTGAGACAGAGAGAAAAGGAGAGAGGAAGAAAACTGAACATGTGTTCAAGTCACGGATGCTATTTTTACTGTAAAGACCTAAAGCTAATAAATTTTAAGTAATCAGAAAATTTTGTTCCAAGCCTTGAATATTTTTATATAACATTAAATATTTATATAATTTATATTTAAATTCCCTTCCAGTTTGAAAATTAATGTCTCATATTCCCAATAACTTTATGAAAATTAATTCCAAATATCTGATTTCTTTGTTTTGCTTCCTGATACTGACTTCTAGACTACCTTTTTTTTAACTTAATGGAAATACAACATTTATATATACCTAATATATATATACACACACGTATATGTATATATACCTCATAAATATCTGTATCTGTCTTTCATCTCAATACCACTTACACCTATTACGCGATGTTATACACAGTAATTGCGTCTTTTTTAAAACTTTCATAATATAAACCTTCATGTTGTATACATGTCTACTTACAGGGACCAGCAAACTCTCTCTATAGTTTAGGCTTTGCAGCCGTGTTTTCTGTGTCGCAATCACTCAGCTCTGCCACTGTAGTGAAATCAGAAGGTGATTGATAAACGAGTCAGGGTGACTGTGTTTGGTGTCTGGGTCATAGTTTGCCATCTCCTGTCCCAAGGAAAATGTAACCCGATACAAAATTTATTCCAAATTTTTCCTATAACCCCCCAGGCTATTGCAACCTTTTTTGAAGGCTTTGGAAGTCCTCCACTGGCTGAAAAAGCATGTCACCTATTGTACGTTAGAGGCACGAAGACTGCCCCGCCCTCTTCGTGGTGCACGTGGTGGCTTGCTCGGGTACCTGCTAGAACAGACAGGAGTCCTTTCCCCTCCTGCAAAGGTGGTCGCTCTCCATGGCAGGTTTGCATTCCCAGTGCAGGAGGGGACCCAGCACCCGTCCTCCTTAGGCAGGATGGCTGGAGGGTAGCTGGATGTGTGTGCACACAACCCTTTGGCTTCTGAAGAACAACTGCTTTGTTAGGTGCTGCCAGTGAGAAGAGGGGCCAGTTGGGAGCTGGAAGCATAAACATCATCCTCTGTCTCTTCTCTGTTCAATGAGCTCCTTCCTGGGTTCAGTGCAGAGAGCTGATACTATTATCCCCATGGAGAAAAGGACCAAAATGATAGACATGTGATCAATGAACATATAAAAAATTAACAAATGCCACAGAGGAGAGTGCCTTAGACTGACTACAAATCAAGGTGTTTTGTATCTTTCTTTTAACAACCTTTCAATACACTTGTTTGATTTCAGCAACACCAGGGGACAGCATTTTAAAATGACTTTTCATCTCCTATACCATGGGAAGTGCCCTTTCAAAGTCTAAACAAAATAATGTCATCTGTGTCTGTGTGTCACCCAGCTTTGCATTATGCTCCAAAAAGTCAAATGGATCTGTTAACCTTGGATGCCATTTTGGATCCAGGCTTGTGGCTGTGATGAAAGGTGCTTCCTTCAAATGATTTTCAAACACACACCCAAACCCACATTGACCAAGTGCCCCATCCCCTTGTCCTTCATGTTACCCTCTCCTGTGATGATTAAGGGAGGATTTTTAAATTTAAATATTCAATAATGAGTTATATTTTATATTAAAATGGAAGCAAACCATAAACACATAAACACTATCAAGTCCAAAACAGCACCCCCGAGGGTGTATGGTCTGAGTAAGTCTTTCCCTGCTTCTCAGATTTTTTGAATGCTCATTTCACCTGGTCCAGGCAGGCTGCAGGGAAATCACCTTTTTCACTTAAGGAAAATGAACTTGCAAATCACCAAGAGAATTGGTTAGTGCCCCACTGCTGATTGTGTTGCACAAAATATCTAGTGTAACGCTGAGTGAACACCCAGAGCAATCACATCAACACTCTTAACCTCGCTAGCCCAGGGAGAACCGGCGGGCTGTGGGATGACTCACTGCTTCAGACCGCACTTTATAGCTTTAATTTCTACTGATTTTTTAAAATTAATTAATTAGTTTATTTTTGGCTGCATTGGGTCTACATTGCTGCACGTGGGCTTTCTCTAGTTGCGGTGAGTGGGGGCTAGTCTTCATTGCAGTGCACGGGCTTCTCATTGTGGTGGCTTCTCTTGTTGTGGACCATGGGCTCTAGGCTCATGGGCTTCAGTAGTTGTGGCTCTCAGGCTCAGTAGTTGTGGCACACGGGCTCAGTAGTTGTGACTCGCGAGCTCTAGAGCACAGGCTCAGTAGTTGTGGCGCACGGGCTTAGTTGCTCCACGGCATGAGATCTTCCCAGACCAGGGCTGGAATCCATGTCCCCTGCATTGGCAGGCAGATTCTTAACCACTGTGCCACCAGGGAAGTCCTTCTACTGATGTTTTAAAACATTGTACATACAATAACACGAGAAAATATTTGTAAGATTACCTATAAGTTAACTTCTGATCCTGGAGTGGCCCTTGCTTTTCTTATCTATCTTTTGCTGCAATTCTTGCTCTCCTCTCTTGCTCTTTGGACAGCTGTATTGCCAAAATGTAGGGCTAATGAAGCAATAGGACCAGCTGCTGGAGTAAATGGAGCAGAATCCTTGCACGTCCTCCCACGAGAACATCTGCGAGTTTGGGAGGTCCCCAAGATAACCCTCAGGTTGAAGGAACTAGGCAAAGCTGTTATACTCACAGTTACAATTTATTACAGGTAAGGCCTATAGAGTATAATCAGCAGAGGAAACAGTGTGTAGGACAGGTCAGGAGAGACCATGCATGGGGATCCCAGTCATCCTGTCCCAGGGAAGTTAGGCCAACAGCGATTATGTGTCATAGCAGTGATGTGTGACAACACTCAAGGAGTATTGCCAGCTGGGGACACTCACCCACTCACTGCTGTCCAGAGATTTTATTGCGGGTCAGTCACATGCACGTAACTGGCCACCCACGTGGCTGATCTTAGTCTCCAGCTGCTCCAGACGTCACACTGATACCAGCTGGCCAAGGCCCCCCCCCGTAGAACACACTGTGAGCGTAGAGTTCTCCATGAGGATGCTCAAAGTTGTAGGCATTCCACATTCCTTAGGGGAGTCCTGGGTGGTAACTTCTTTCTCGCTCAGCTCCTCTAGGCACCACTCACTGCCGTGTTTCATGCAATCTGTTCATTTTTTTAAACTGAAGTATAGTTAATTTACAGTGTTGTGTTAGTTTCTGATGTACAGCAAAGTGATACAGATCAGTAATTCAGATATACAAATTATTCTTTTTTCAGATTCTTTTCCATTATAGGTTATTATAAATTTTTGAATATAGTTCCCTGTGCTATACAGTAGGACCTTGTTGTTTATCTATTTTATATATAATAGTGTGTATCTGTTAATCACAAACTCCTAATGTATCCCTCCCCCACCTTTCCCCTTTGGTGAGTCTGTTTCTCTTTTGTAAATAAGTTCACTCATGTCCTTTTTTAGATTCCACAAATAAGTGATCTCATATGATATTTGTCTTTTTCTATCTGACTTACTTCACTTAGTGTGATGATCTCTAGGTCCATCCATGTTGCTGCAAATGGGATTATTTCATTCTTTTTTATGGCTGAGTAGTATTCCATTGTATATACATACCACATCTTCTTCATCCATTTATCTGTCGATGGACACTTATGCAACCTGTTCATTTTTGCCACTGCTTCATCCTTGAATAGCCAGTAGAAGAATAGAATCTCTCTGCTCTTCACACTGACCCTCATTCTTACTTTTTCTCTCATTTTCACTTAGTTTGAATTTATTTGAGAAAAGAACAAAGATGTTGTATTTAAAAATCAAATTAAAATAAAGCAAAGGGGGATGCACTGTATTTGTCATATTTTATTTGTCTACATGGCAAACAAAGATAAGGGTTCCACTGGAAATATTATAGGATAGAAAATAATATACTTTCCTTCTTCAATAACTCTCTAGATGTCAATACAATAAGGCCAAACATTTCAGTTTTTATGAGTGTAGTTTGAAAGCATACATCTGTATATCATTTGGTTCATTATCTCATATCCTTAATTATAACTGTTGGTTTTAGGATTTCTTTCTGACGCCTGCTTGTTATCCCAAGTCTTTCATTTGGTTCTGCACCTTCAGCTTATAAAGCACTCAGAATCTATCCATCACTATTTTTTTGCAAGGAATACCTTCATTTCCCTTTGGTCTTACAGGAAATAGTCTCAGTAGTAAAGTCTTTTCATTACTGAACAACTCCCGTGCACCTTTACTGCTGTGCAATAGAAATAGTGATAGAAACGGACTTTTTAATGCTGAGTCATTACTACCTCTTCCTCAAGCCCACACCAAAATTACAGCAAATGGGCCTTTAAATCACGAGGAATTTTCTCTCTTTTTTTTCCCCTTAATTCTTTTAAAGATAATAGTAACTTTTAGCTATTACTAATTGAAGTTCATATGCATGGGGTAAAACATTCTCTGATATAGAAGTAGAAAACCACTAACAATAAGACCAAGTTTAGAATTTCAGATCTGTCATTTTCTAGCTACGTAAGATATTTTCCCTAGATGCTTTCTTTTTCCTTTTTGTCTGAATAATTACCATCAGTATAAGAATTCCAAACTTATTAGCTTGTTAAAGAGATTAAATTAGATCCAGCCAGTAGAGTCTAGGTTATGCTGCAGTACTCAACAACTCCAAACTTTAGTATCTTATAACACAAACACCTGTTTCTCCCTCATGCTACCTGCAGATGGTAGTAAGTTACGGTTTCTGTTCCATATCTCCTTGCCAGTGACCCGGGTGATGGAGCAACTGCCAGCCTAAACACTCCGAGTTGCTGTGGTAGAGGCGAATAGCTCAGTTCTGGGAACTTTTTTACCAGCCAAAAGCCACTGAAGCAACACACACTTCGTGTATCTGTTCTCCTGAAACAGCACTGCTCCACTCAACCACAAGGGGGCCCCAAAGTGCAAACTCCCCTTGGGAACGATTTAGTGACGGAGTTACGGACCCCATCCCTAAGTCAGATATTTATGTAGATCGTTGCTGAGCTCATAGTAAGGATCCACGGAAGTTTAGGTATCATGGTTATTACTTTGCCACAAGACTATGAAGAAGTCACATTGCTGGCCTTTCAGTTCCTCTGAAGAGGGAGGGATTTCTAAGCAGTTGCTGTTGTTTAATTTTACATTTGAGTTTAAAGAACTTTAAAAATGCCCATGATAAATAAAAAGGAAAGAGATTATTTAATATAATGTGAAATGTGGTTTCAGATTTTGTAAAATAAGATTATACATCCTCCGCCCCGACACTCGTGCGCACACGCACACTCAAATGTTCCTAGTGACTTTCTCTGATCTTCATCAATAGATGTTCCCCCCCCCCCCAAAAAAAATAACTAGTTTCCTTCAACTGATTACGTTAAACAACAATAAAAAATTTTTGAATACAAATTGAAGCGGTTGTGTGACATTCTGTGTGTTCTCCGGTCGCCAGCCCCTTCCTAACAGGACATATTCAGAGCAAAGCATTCCCCACTTTTGACACAACCCTGCGCCTTTAGCTCTTTGCATAGCTGATAGTCAAGGATTAAGGGAAAGCAAATGCCCTTTTGGACCTTTTGTTTTTTCTCTTTTTAAGCAGTAGTGAGGAGGAGTGGACCTACACAGTGGTTGCAGTGGTGAGAGATGAGCCTTCATACCTTTTTTTTCTTTTTTTTAAAATTTAACCTTTATTCCGGCTTTGCCTGACATTTTAGCTGAAGAGTAATCAGAGATCGCATTTAACGTTTTGTCACGGAAGTTCTTTCATCTGAATTTGCCATTTTATTTTCTTTGAGGCATTTAATTTTGCTCAGTTGGTGAGTTATTTAAGCTCAAATTCCTGTATTCCAGTCTTCTCATTTAATATACCCAGGTTAATAGGAACAACCATTTAATATGTACCACTTTTCAGTAGTAATTCTAAACTCTGACACTTAATCCCTTTTCTTGAAATTTAAAAGGGAAGGGAACAATGGTCTCACTTAAAGTAACTAGAAATCATCCTCCTCAAAGTCTCTCTTTTTTTTTCACAATTATTGTTTTGATTTGGTCAGAAGTCCCAAAACCTGGCAAAGGAGTTTACTTTTCTCTTCAAAATTACTCTTGTCATTTTCTTCTGAACATCTGCGAGGTAAATCAGGCATAATAGATTTCAAATTTTATAACACATTTCAAATTGACTGCTTTCATCACAGCCAAACCAAAATAAGAAGAGCGTCATGAAAACAACAAATATTAATAGTCTTCTGATTTTCACTCCCTTTAACAGTATTAGTCATGTAATACTCTAAGGATTATGAAGAATAAATTATAAAAGAGATTATGTGATTAGTTTTTAATTCTTTCCCTGCAGGATTGAGAACCAAAGGATACTATAATATTTCCTCATTATAGAAATATGCACTTCCCTAGTAATATAATCGATTCTCATTGAGGCATGCTAGTGAAGGATAGGCATAAAGCTGAAAAATGAATCTGACAGTTGTCTTCAAATCTCCTTTTAGCCAAATGTTTCAAATCTCTCCCAGTCCATGCCTTTTATTAGAGTTTATAACATCAATCGGAATTAATAGTGTGATTTTTTGTAGGTCAATTTACATTTTCTGTTCAGCTTTCTAAACTTGAATTATGGACTGCAGTCTTGTTCTGTGTTCATCACTCCATTGCACCCCATAGTTTTCTTGCAGTTAGATTATATAGCTACCAAGTGGTAAATGAGCTGTTGCTACTAAAATGATATAAAGATAAAGATTTGTTTGCGCTTTCTGTCACTAAAATATATTTTACACTCATTTATCTATTAAAATTACACTTTTATTGAGTGAGCATTAATACACACATACACATGTGTAGTATTACAAGTTGCTAGTCCATTTACTAAGCTTGTCTGTTGGGACCTCTTATTATTTTTCCTGGGCTGTATCTCTTATTCGCCCTTTATGCCTGTAGACAGAGGTTTGTGGCTTCTTTCATTTGCTTGTTTCAATTTTGAATCCCCTGAGGGAGAGAGCTGTGGGGATTCCTACTCTGAACCTCTGAACTATTTCAGGAACTCTGAACTATTTCCCAAAGTCACCCTTGGAGTTGCTGGCCCTGGGATCCATTTTGGCCTTTTATAAATGAAAAAGTATGTCACAGGTCTGCAGCCGTGGAGAGAGAGGCCCCGACATACACTTTCTCCTCCCCGGTCCTGAAGTCAGCCCTCCCTTTCCCCTCCTATAGACAGCATCTGCAGAATCCAATCCATTCTCCTCGCCACTGCTTTGCACTTAGTTCACATAGATACTTATGTCAGAATACAATATATTCAGAAAATGTACTTCATGTCTCTTAGTAAAAACGATTTCCAAAGTAATGCAGTCACAGTAGCAAATTAAAAAATACAGAAGCACATAGGATTAAGTAACACTAATAATATAATTTCCTGCCTGACACCTTCCTAATGCCTGTCATCACCTTTTTCAAAACAATTTTTATTTTTCTCCCCCTTCCCCTTATGATTTCCCAAAGTCTAAACAATATGATTTACTGTCTATTCATAAATTTATCAACTTTATTCAATGTCTATTGATTTCCTGCTGAAAAGATGGGGATTTAGCTCAATAACAATAGCCCCCTCTATTTTTCCTCTGACAATCAATGTTTAAAAGAAATATATTATTTTAATTATATCATTTGTTGCTTTTATCCCTGGAAATGATGTATTCTTTTTCCATAATTTTAGTGAGTATCACAACATCTTTTATGAAAAATGAGATCATAAGTGTCACAGTTTGGGAGTTTCACTTGTGTTTTTTTTTTTTTCCCATTATCAAACTGATGGCCTCATATTATGAAAAGGTTGTTTCAAACCACACATTTCAGCAAGAAGTTTGTTGATTTTTTTATAAATTTTGAAAAGAAATATGAAGTATTAGATATCTGTATGATAGCTTAATTTAAATCTCTTTCTTCTATTAAAAAATCACTTTCTCTGGGGGACATGTTAATAAGCGGTGAGATTCAGAACACTGCCAGAACAGTACAGCCAAAAGAGAAACACAAGGCTAAGAGAACAAGGAACTGGAGAACAAGCTTAATAACAGAAAACAAAACAAAACAAAACCCAGTAGTTGACTTTTTTACATGAAAGATCAGCACAATTGTACAATCATGAGAAAGTTGACCTCCTAAGTTTAAAGCTTCACTTGAGCTTTCTTGCTGTATAAAGTGAGTCAGGAGATGAGGACAATTTATTTCTTTAATGAAATAAACAGCAGTACTAATGAACGTTAACCTATCTGATTAATATGTGCTTTACATATACTATGGTACTCATATAATTTCACGTTATGTACATATCTATAAATCTCAGTAATTGGTACACTATTAACTGTTGATTACTTTTTCATTCTTGTTTCTACAAAACTTACACCACACCTGTGTATAAGGTTAGTGACCTTAGCATCAATACCGCTCTGTGAAGATGTGCGGACTCAGATGAAGGTGTGCACCTGGAGGGCATACGTAAGGGCCAACCTTCCATTTCTGGAAGCTTTGTCAAAATTTCAGTCTGCCCCTTCTACTCAATTCTATTTCAGGTAAGAGTTATATTTTTCAGAAATACAAAGGCTCACAAACAGAAGCGCAGTATTAAAACAATTTCCAATCTTCTGATTGCACATCGGTGCCTCCTGGACCAGGCTACCGAAATTTGAAACCTCCATAAACCTCCCTGCCAAAAAAAAAGACAACAAGCAAACAAAAAACCAAAATCTCTTCAATAGTATTTTTCTTGGTGGGTTAATAAAAAAATTATCTTAACCTCTGAATTTTTTCTTTACTTATTTAAATAATTTTGCCCATTAGCCATTTCTGAAAGTGCACAGGAAGACATATGACAGAATTACCTAAAATTGCTATTTAACGAGCAGCAGGTTTGATTTATCAATGTGCAGATAGAAGTAGAATTCCCAACAAGCAAAGGTGCGTGTTAGATGTGTTGAAAAATCACAAAACAAAAAAAGTCACAGTACGTGTTTGCGAAGAATTTACAGTTTGTTGGTTGGCAAGACATGTAGATAATTAATCCTAGTGCAGGACTCACACATAAGCACCATCAGAGATGTGAACAAGACAATAAGAATATCACCATACATCATTTTAGGGAATTATTTAATGCATGGAAATAAATCATGAAATATATTAGGATTAGTCCAACACTTAAAAACTATTCTGTGCAGAACATCTTAACATTATGAATTAAACCAAAACTTAATCTAATTCTCAATATATACTGAAAGCTTCCTAAAGGCACATAGAGGATTTGAAAAAAAAAACAAAACTTTTTTAAAATAGTTTTTTGTTAAAAAAAACTATTTTTTTAAAAAAAAAACTTTTCTGTTAAGTAACACAATTTATGTTATGCTATTTTGCATGATATGAACTTTTTGTTTCAGTATTTTTGAAAGCTAGTAAAAATATGTCCAGTTGCTTAGGGTTCAGAATCTAGGAAATTTAATATGAACATCCCTTCACTAATGGAAGTGCTTATGTTTCTTTTGTCAAAGCTTGTTTTCCCCATGACCCCACCCGACAATGTCAGCTCTCAGACTTAACTATCTCTCCATCCTCTGATCTCTCAGCACTGAAGAGAAATCAGCGCTTTTCCTGACATTTTGCATTTTGACTCATTAAGTGTCTGTGCTTATGGTTTCCTCCAGAGAAATGATACAGTATAATATGTGCCTGAGAAATAATAGAAATTTTAAAAATGTTTGTGCTTATTGAAAACGATGAGGACGCTTAAGGGAAATCTATATACTTTCTTGCAGATTATTAGGAGGAATCAGAACAAGGATTTATCAAACGTCAATCTAGCCAACCTGCCAAGGGATGCATTTGTCCCACATTTTGCTTATTTTAAAGTTAATTTTTAACTTGCAGACTTTCTGGTAGTGAGTCAACAGAGCCCCCATCTCATATAAAGAAGATTTTGATACTACAACCGGGAGAACATTTGCTTTTGTATCTGTTCACCAGTTCTTAGCAGATTCTAGTATTAACCCCAGTCTCCCCTTGACCTTTGCTGCCAGGAACCATAATATCTTTGACTCAGGAGACAGAAGGCTCCTACACATTTCACAGAAACCCATCAGAAAACTCTCATCCCTAGGTGGATGTTTGTCTAGTGCTTTGCAGATGAGCTGAAACCCCTTTTGTGATATTTATGGAGTAACTCCTGGTAGTACCATCGTAATCAGGAGTATAAACAAACAGTCCCTGGCTGTGAATTAAAAACACATTTAGAAATCTGTCTCTCCTCTTACTCGGTTATCTTTAAGTTGTCTTGCCAGAGTTGAGCTTTTAGGAAAGCAAAAAATATTTTGTATAAGATTTTAACACAAACACGTTTTCTTTTCTTTTTGAAATAATGTGTATAGAATACAGCACATCAGACTTGAAAAAACAGCCTCAGCAAACAATAAGGAAATGTAGCAGCTGTAAACCACACCGTTGGATACTGACTTTCAAGTTTATTATATGATCCCAGGCCATCTCTGTATGTGAGTTTAACTTCTACTTAACCGTATTCTGCTCATAAATGTCTTAACAGTACACCTTCAGAATATTTTTCAGGTGCTGATTAATGCCCTATAAGAAAAGAGGAATAGATATTTGCTACTCTGAGTGTCGTCTGCAGGAGAGCTGGCCTCAGCTGCGAGCTTGTTAGATATGTAGAATTTCAGGTCCCACCCAAGGCTTTGTGGTTTCGAATTTACATTTTTCACAATATTTCCGGGCGATTCACGTGTTCATCACAGTTTGGGAATCATGGGCATGTATGACCCCCTTCCTTAATTTTCTCTCCCTCTTTTCCTACATGAATCTGCTATTACTATACACCCCCATAGCCTGGGTCAGTCATGTTGAAGAAAGTAAATGAGGAAGGTGGGCAGTGGGCAGCTATGGACCACAGACGCCGTGTGTACATGATCAGAACCAGAATTCCGTGGTTGCTGGCTCACTGCCTGCTCAAATGACGGGGCAGCACATCATTCACTTTCAGGTAGAGAAACATTTCTTAAATATATTTGTTTCTGCACTCTGATCTCTGAGCAGAAGATAACCATATTTCTCTGAAAAACTTCTGATCAGCATAAAATGGCTCTTATAGTGGATTACATCAGAAGAACAGCTCCCAAGGGATAACCAGAGGTTCTTAGCTTGGGCGAGGTGCAACTCAGTGAAACAGTAGGCTTCACGTGATTCAGTATGAAAACACAAGAGTCCTATGAATGCTTACTTAATATTTATTTATGATGCTCTATTTCCAAAGAATAGTCTCAGGATGAACAGTTACTATCGAGCATGGAATAATTAGTTATTGCTACCAAATAGTTCCTGAAACAACCACCAAAAGGCTGTATTCAGGTCTAGGCCGTGTTGGAGTTACATTTCCTCTGTGTTGGGCTTAAATATTCCCCCCACACAGTCCAGTTCACTGCAGCTACACGATAGAAAGACCTCCTGATTCTCAGGTCACTGAGGCGATGGAAGGTGGGTTAGCCTAGGTAGGCTAGGAGATGGTGAGGAGGGGTCACTAAGGTATCTGCTGACTCTGAATCACCACATTCAGGTCTCACAGCTCCTGCAAACAGAACCTACCAGGTGGTTCTTCCCTAAACTCCCAACTTTTCACTCCTTTAATTCCAACAGATCCTGTGATTTGTTGCTTTTTGAGGATGTAAACATGTCTTCTGGTAGGCACAAATAGCCTCTATCTTAAATGACAATTTGAAAATAAAACATATTTCAGAAGCCAAAATGGTTGTATGCCTAGTATTTTTAAAAAGGCTTAAAGATAGCTCCAGAATTTTTGGACTTAATTTGAACAATTACAAATACAACATGCTTTTCTAATTTTAATTCTTATAGGGGAACATTTGAGAGGGAAATACACATTGAGCCATCACCTCATAGAAAATTTCTGAAAGTACAAGGGAGCAACCAGTTTTGTTTTTTTTCTTACACATATACGTTCTTATTCTGAAATTGGTTTCTAGGTAAAAATATATGATTTATGTCTCAAAATGTTCTGACTATAATGAGCCTTGAAAACACACATGTAGCTCATTCTAAAAGGAAAGTCACACAATTATACTATAAGAAAGAGCTTTTAAATAAATTTTTTAAAAAATCAGGAAATGCTTTAGCTACATGTTAATGATTCTTTGCTACTTTCTGAACCAATAGAATATTTTTTTTTCTAGCAAGAGTTTGCAGAAGAAAGTTTCACCTAGCAATATTATGTATCTTTTATTGAGAAATAAGAGTTGACAAAAGGCATCCTTGTTTATAAAGACTTCAGTTTTGATAGAATTACAATGACTGCCATTAGGCACTTGACCCAATTTGGTAAAGCACTAGAGACATTTCCTATCATAAAATAGAATAAATTAGATATTAGGATTATGTAAGACAACGAGACATAGCTGAAAAGAATCAAGATAAATTGTTTCTTTTCCAACCAAGAGTTCCTGTGTCTACTGGTGTACCATATTTCAAATATTAGAAGTCCATTAAGTTACTAATTTGCCTTGTATACTAATGCTAAGATATGCCTTGTTAAGAATCAAGGAGCATGAAACATTGGCATAACAAGAAAACAGACTACTTCGTATATTTTCAATACCTTTGCCTCATAGAGTCTCATAAACCTTAATATTTACCCCCAAATAGATAACTAGACTTTTTTTTTAAGTTTAAAGGGCATTCTAGAACCATAAAAAGTATCCTTTTATAATGTTATAAGTTCATTTTGTAACATTGGAAAAATAGTATCACATTGTGGCCAAATGTTGCTCTGTATTTTATCAGTTTGCTAATAAAAGTAGAATAAAAACTTATATTTTTGAAGAATCTTCATTGAATGTTGAAATGAATGTCAGAAAAAATAGCTGGTATATGGTCTTTAATAGTTCAGTATGCTTTTTGAATGGCAGAGGTAATTTGTTTAGTGTGATATGACCACATAATGCAAACAGTTTTAACTGACTTGAATTCAGCTAACCTGGGATTTCTGTCAACAAATTTTTAGCGAATTTGACCAGATTATTATGATTTTTTAGTAATTTCAGTCAAAAATTACAAACCAGTTGCTTATATAGACAAACTTTTCTTGGTCTTCCTGTTGAACTGAATTAGAACTGGCTTCAAGTTTTAAAGACTTTTACTTATTTTGGTAATTCATCAGATTGAAGTACCCACATAACACTGAGCATTTACACTTTACAATTTAGCACGTATAACTTAAGGAGTGTGTAATATTTAGAATTATTTTCCACATCTTAAAATGTTCTAGAATAGCATTATGCCACATTGGAAATATATTTACTAATAATTTTAGAAAATTGTATTTTTACTAAAGTAAGTAAAAATAGAACTACCATATGATCCAGCAATCCCACTCCTGGGTATATGTCCAAATAAAATGAAATCAGTATCTCGAAGAGATACCTGCACCCCCATGTTCATGCAGCATTACTCACAATTGCCAAAATATGGAAACAACGTCAGTGTCCTTCAAGAGATGAATGGATAAAGAAAATGTGGTATTTATACACAAGGGAATATTATTCAGCCATAAAAAGAAAGAAATACTGCCATTTGTGACAAAATGGATGAATCTGGAGGACCTTATGCTAAGTGAAATAAGCCAAAGTCAAAACTATATACGTGGAATTTTAAAAACAAAACAAAACAAAAACAAAAATAAAGCTGATTTCATAGAAACAGAAAATAGAATGGTGGTTAACATGGGCTGGGGGGGATGGGGTGATGTAGGTCAAAGGGTACACATTTTCAGTATAAGATGAACAAGTTCTGAGGATCTAATTTACAGCATGGTGACTATAGCTAATAATACAGTATTGTATACTTAAAGGTGCGGAAAGTAGATCTTACGCGTTCTCATCACATAAATAAGAAAGAGGAAACTGTGTTAACTATGTGAAGTGATGGTTGTATTAATTATCTTGATCTTGGTCATCATTCCACCATGGATATGTGTATCCAATCATCACATTGTACACTTTAAATACATAGTTATATTTGTCAATTATTCCCTAATAAAGCTAAATTTAAAGAATACTTTGTTTATTAATGCTTATATATTTATGTTTTAAGGTATGTATATAGCTTTCACGTCCAATATTATGAAATATATAGCATATCATATTTATCACATATTTATCTAGGATAAAATCATAAATATTATGCCTTAGTTTAAATAAGCAAGAAAAGACTATATTGCATGCTAAAGATGTTTTTCAGTGATGGGTTCTAGCCAAAGAAAACAAATTTAAGCTCTATTAGAAATAAATACTTAGGACAAATGAAAGGAAGGGATCTTGAATTACCTTAGCCTCTCCCTCTCATTTTTTTTTTTTTTTAACAATAGAATACCTTCCTCTTAGGCTCTAGGTGACCATGTGTCTACTACAGGGTGATCGTGGGTGTTAAACTGTATGTTATATTCTAGATAAAGAAAATAGTGCGCTAACACATAATAGATGCTCAGTCAACGGCTGATATTTTTATTGTCGATGGGGATGTCCCTACACTTAAGAGCACAGAGTCTACTGTTACAGTACTAATGACAACAGTTTCTAGTAACAAGGAAATAAAATAGAAAAGGTAATCCCTGTGATAACTACAAAACATGTTCACTTTTAAATTTTAGTTATATTCTGAAAGTCTTTCTAAGCAATAATGGACTAAAATTTCATCACAAAGAGACAACCTAAATGTCTTATAGACAGAACAATCGTTCAATCAGTGAATAAATAATGTTCCATTTCTATATCAATCTGCTACTTTCACAATTATTAACTTCCTTCTAAAAATAATTTCAAGCCTAAATTTAAACCTAACCTGTTTTTCCCATCGGATAAGAATACTTATTGCTTTCATTCCATAATTAAGTCCCCTATATAAAGTTTTACTTTTTATACAAGTTAGACATTTTCGTTGCCTCATAGAAAAGAGGTTTGGTTTTATTCCCTCCAAAGGTGATGATCATGTGTGTTTGCATTTGCATTAGTCAAATGAAATGCTTATAGCATAACATTTAAGAATTGCTTAATAGAGATGTTATTTAAAGATGTATAGATGTGTGAGAGGTATTGTTACTTAATTAGCATCCCCAAATTGGTCTAATTTTCAGTCTAAGCTCACATTTCTTTCATAGATCTGGCGTCCCTTGCTATTTACGTTTGCACACAAACCTGTATTCTGTGTGGTGGAAGGATAGAGTTGTGCTTATTTTGACAATAAGAGATTGTGAAATTGATGCAACGTCGGAATAAAAATAGGAGAGTAAGAATCAACAATTTCCACTGTGTTAAACTCATACAAATGGTAACAAAATATGGTGGCTTTGAAAACGTTTCCTGACAAAGTCCAATACATCTGACCAGCAAGTTATAAAAATGTTGAAGCAAAGTACTTCGTTTTCAGCGAATATCCTTAGGGGGAGAATAGATTGGGGGGGCTATTTTGTCCTATTTTGCATGTTAAGTAGAAAACATTTGGCTCAGAAGTTCTTTTAATCACATTTTTACTACCATACTAAATACCTTGTCTCAGGTAATAATATGCAATTCCGTTTTCACTGTGCCCCTGTCTTCCTACGCATCTATTTCGGCGGAACTGATGTGAAGTCAATTTCATCTCGCGCTCTTAGAGACGAGGCCTTGGCAGTTCTAACGAGGGAGAGGAGCCATGCCCCAGCCTATGGGAACGAAGGCCTTGAAAACCCCCTACCTGCAAAGCCCCACGTTATGGGCTGGGACCAGAACCCTGGCTGAAATCTTCAAACGAAAGAGGGTTAGGTGTGAAGTCTGGAGGAATAAGCTATACGTTCATTCTGTTCTTCTGAACAGCACTGGCCCACTTACAGTTTATTTCTGAACAGCCTATCAGCAAAGGCATACTACGCAAGTCAAAGGACTAAGTTTTTTGTTTTTTTTAAAACGACGTCTTTAGAAGTCGGGTTATAAAGAGAGTGTCCATTTAACTATTGTCTTTGTTTAAGGGCGGCATGGACTGTACAGCCCAGTGGTCCTTGCAAAGGTTTTGAAGACAATGATAAGCGACGATAACCTGACTGCAGCATAAATCATCCTGGCAGAGTCGTTAGAACAGCGAAGATCTGCAAAAGCAAGGGTGCGGCTTCATTCTCTCAGGGGCAGGGCACTGAAGGAGACCGGAAAGATCGTTTCCTGCTGCTACATTTTTGCACAGGCCCGGACTACTTTGGGGGGTCCAAGAAGACCATCAGCGAGCCTTACCCGTGTCCGCGGGACTCCCCGGCTCTCCCCGAGCCCGCTGGCCCGCAGCCCGCGGCAGGGAGGCCCCAGCGCCCGTAGGTGGCGCCCCACGTCCGTGCTTGCGCTTCTCGCCCGCGCTGGGGGCGCAGCTCGGAAACCCGGCGCGTGTCCCCGGGTGGTGAGAGCTCAGAGCAGGCATTTCAATAACTAAGCGCTCGAGTGCCAGCGCGCCCCACCAGCCCCCAGGTTCAGGGGAGCAGAAGTAGAAACCCAGGCGGAGGCGCCCCTCTAATCCCTGCCCAAACCTGGCATTTCCCAAACCGGAGCTTCCGGAACCCCAGCTTTCACATCAAGATCCCAAGATTTTTCTCTTCATCCCAGTCTTCATTTTTTTTTTTTTTTTTTTTTTTTACGAAAACTGCTTTCCCCACTAATTATGAAAGTGATCACGCTATTCAGGATTAAGACTTGGAGGGAATTTGGAAAAGAAAAGAAAGAATCGAGAAGAAGAGGCGCGACCGGCGCTCTCGAGGTTGCCTAATTTCTGAAAGAGAGGCGTCTGGGAGGATTTCGCGCTGGGTGTTCGGGTGAGAGCGGGACCGGGGCGGTGCGGGGCGCGCGCCCAGCCCGGGAGGGGGCAGCGCGCGGGGTCCTCGGGGCGTCCGCGGCGCTCGGCGGTGCGGTCCGGAGAGCGGAGGAGAGGCCGGCACTGAGCGGGGGCCGGCGGAGGGAAGCAGCAGCAGCGGGCACGCCGGGCGCGAGGGCCCCTCCGAGGCTGCGGGTCCGGGTGCGGTGCGGACGCGGGGCGGGACGCGCGGGGCGGAACGGGGCGCGGAACGCGCCGCTGCGGGGCGCGGGCCGGCGCGGGAAAGCGGCGGGGCGGGGCGGCGCGGTTATTGGCCGAGCGCCGGGAGAAGGGGTCGCGCTCGGTGTCTCCTCCCGCCAGCTCCCGCTCGTCTTCTCCGAGCAGAACAAGTTCGCGGACCGCGGTGCTCGCCCATCATGGATGTTCCAGGTAACCCAGCCCGGCCCTGCCCTCCGCGATCGGCGCGTTAACTGCATTCGTGCGTCTGTCTCAATGAGGACCATCGCGGGTCTGCGTCTGGGCGGAGAGAGAGCGGGAGAGAACATCGAAATCATTTTGTTCAGGGGCTGAGGAGGGAGGCTACCCGTCGGGAAACAACTTGTCTCTTCTTATGAGGACTACTTAGGCAGTTGGCTGAGTTGTTCGGAGACTGCGGGCGGTGAGGGGAGACGTTTCTTTGCTTTTTGTTTCTCGCCTGGGTATTGGAGAGATATGTCTAGTTTAGCGGGGGAAGAAGGGGCCCGGTTACAAGTGCAGACGGGCGCGTAAGTTGGCAGAAAGCTGCAGAGGCTGCCTCCTGGCCGGGAGGAGAAGAGCCCGGAGTCCGGAAACAAAAGCTGCACGATAAGCCAAGCTCGGGGTTCCCACCGCCGGAATCCTCTGGTCCTGCGCCAGAGAGAGGGATCCGAGGGGCTTCTCCAAAGGGGCTCGCTGCTGGCAGGGGGGGCGCTGGAAGTGGATGTTCGGTTTTAGGATTTCTCTTTCTTTTCTGGTTTTTGTTTTTCCTCTTAATCTTATTCGCCCGAAGGAGCTTCCTGGGGATTTGTTCATGGGGTGGAAAACGGATAAGATCTTCACTAAATGGATTGCTTAAAAAAAAAAAAGTCTCTAGGTCGGAGAAATAGAGGATGAAAGGGGAAAGTAGAGAAAGGAAAAAGGTTTCTTGGTGTGGCTTTAGAGAAAATGCCTCTGAAATTAAAGCCATTAAGGCTTAGTGGATCTTTTTCTTTGCCTATGTCTTGAGCCCTCCTTTGCCTTGGGCGGAATGGGCCGGGGTGGCGTTGACCGCGTCCCCGCGGGTGACCGGCCCTGTCCCTATTGCCGAGGCCCTGCGGAATTGCGGGCCCCTTACCTGACCGCGCCCCCGGCGCGCGCCGCCCGGGAGCCCTCGGGGATGCCCTGGCCCGTGAGCCCCGGCGTTTCTCGGGACCTGTGTGCCAGTCGGGCTCTCCCGGGGGCAGTGCGAGGCACCGAGGGGGTGGCCTCCAGGGAGGGGGCCCGAGCGCCGCAGGGACCTGCTCCCCGCGCCTGCTCCCCACGCAGCTTCACCTCCCTGTCTCAGGGTTTGGGTTCTTTGCCCTGACAGGTCCGCTGGCGCCTTTCTTCTGAGGACGACCCCGGCCTTGACCATCAGCGCAGGGGACCGAGGCCAGAGGAGGCCACTCCCGGCCCCGCGCGTTCCCGCGCGCCCTCCCGCCCTCGCCGCGCCCCCGCGCGCCGCCCCCCGCAGCCCGGATGCCGGCGCCCGGCCGGGGCCCCCGCGGGCCGCCGCTGACCATGCCCGGGCGCCGGGGGGCGCTGCGCGAGCCGGCCGCCTGCGGCTCCGGCCTGGGGGCGGCGCTGGCCCTGCTGCTGCTGCTGCTGCCCGCCGGCTGCCCGGTGCGGGCTCAGAATGACACGGAGCCCATCGTGCTGGAGGGCAAGTGCCTGGTGGTGTGCGACTCCAGCCCGTCGGCGGACGGCGCCGTCACCTCCTCCCTGGGCATCTCCGTGCGCTCCGGCAGCGCCAAGGTGGCCTTCTCCGCCACGCGGAGCACCAACCACGAGCCGTCCGAGATGAGCAACCGCACCATGACCATCTACTTCGACCAGGTCAGCCGGCCGGCCTGCCCCTCGCCTCCCGCCCGGGGTGGGGAGGGCGGGGGGCCTGGGGGGTCGCCGGCCTCCGGGACGTGGAGTTCCAGGCTCTCCCCTCCTCTCTGCCCTTTCTCCCTTCTCCAGTAAGCTCTCCTGTTCACATTGTAGCTCTTTTAGAACTAATCAGCTCAGTTGGCACTCGGGGGACCGAGAGTCCTGTAAAGCTAAGCGTCCCGTAGAGCCGAGAGAGCTGAAGTAGATTTCCCGAAAGGACAGTGCACGTTTTGCTTTTCGCTGGTATGGGGGCCATCCTTTGTGGTGGATGGCCTTCTGTCACCCCACTGGCCACTTAGAGACCGAGCGCATTTAAACTCTCCCCGCTCAGCCCGCGGCTTCTCCGAAGGTCTCAGCCAAGGCTCCGAAAATGTGTACCTACTGCTTATTTTGGAACGGACTGGGGAGAGGATGCTTGTCTTCAGAAAAATAAGTGGGGAAGAGTGGGGGGGGGGGAAATAGCAGGTATGGTTATAGATAAACAAAACAAAACCGAGTGTGGTTATATGAATGCAATGTACGGTAAATACAATATACACAACGTAACATAAAATGCATATCGATGTCATACATGGCGTGCTTACACAAAGAAAACACAAAATGAAGAGCCATGACTTAAGTTGCTCTGGCCACTCAACTTCTCCCACTGGCTTCAAAGCAGAAGGGTCTGCGTATGATCAGGCTTTGGCAACGCCTCCTCTGGGTTGATGCTGCCCGGGATTAGAGGTTGCCACCTTCCTCCGTGTCCTCCCTCCCCACCTTGGTTTCTGTTGTTTTTCAGAAACAAACAGGAAACATTAGAGTGGTTTCCAAACTTTACCTCACCGTTCCATTCCTTTTGCCAAAATGCTTCCCTCACAGGGAGCTCGGGCTTACTGAGCACACTTGACTGAGTTCCTTTCTGTTAACCAACATGCATACCTGAGTGGGTGACACATCTGCACACACCAAAGCCTCTTCTTAGGCCAGTGTCTTCATTTGCTTTAATCCTTGTTAAGGATTATGTACTTGAAATTTGGGGAGGGGTGTGTACGGGGTGTGTCTCTCTTTAATCTGTTTTTTTCTTACGAGACATAAATGTCTTTGATTTAATTATGTCCAACTAAAGCAGACAGTGAATTAGTTTTCACAGCATTTTTACATCTGCCCTTTCATTAGGGTGTCAGAAAAACTCTGTGACGTAGGCAGGCTAAGTAGTAGTAGGATTCTAATTTTATAGATGAGCAAACTATGACAGGGCAGATTACATGATGTTTCTCTGGTTCCCCAGTTAGGGAGTAACTGAAACTTGCTTTTCTGGGGCCAGTGGGTGTTCTTCCGTCTACAGCAGGGCCCTGAATTTACCAGTTTCCTGAATTAGAAATGGAGGTGCGAGATTTGTGGTCGTTGAGTTGGGAGAAGCAGCGCTGAGGGCTTGGAGGGAGGAGGCTTTGTTCTTTTCTCAAGCCTCGTCAGGCAGACAGGAGCACAGCCTCGGAGGGCGGAGGACTCACATCCCGAAGCACATCACCTTTAACGATAGAGCCCGAGTGTCTCCGAGCCCTGCAGTCGAGGGGCTGAATGAAGTACTGCTTGGAGCTCCTTGAAGAAGCTGGTGGGGCGCAGTCCCCAGCCGTCCCGGCCGTTGTCAGTGGCACCCTGCCCATTGCTCTGGGAGCTGTGTGTGATCCATCTGTAATGAGTGTGTACAAAATAACAGCAAAGGGTATGAGGCTGAAATTTATTTTCTGAACAGATGACAGGGTCTCTAATCTAGGATTTTGTTGTTGCTGGCTGTTCGTTTTAAAAGCTGGGAACACCAGGCGGGCCATTTTATTATTGTAATTGAGCCATGCATGTGTGTGTGAGGAAGAATGGGGACAGGTCCAGACAGAGGGGCCATATTCCGCTTGAACATCTGAAAGGGAATCTGTTCATAATGGGGGGGACCCTCCACTCTCCAAGTTCTGCTTATGACATCCTGACAAGTCTCATCTGTCTTTTATTTGAGAAATAGCACCTGGAGGGTCACGTGATTTTGTATCTCGTGGCTCATTTTGTCATTATTCTCGCACCTTGCGGAGTTCCCACCGTTTGAGCTAAGGGTGTCCAAGCTGCCTTTCCACTCTCCCTTTAGTTGTCCAAGCTTATTTGCATGACATCATAGCTCAGCTTAGGGAGCAGACACCTCACGTGGAGTAAAGTGAGGGGAAATGGGCGCAGCCAGTGTTTATGGAGTGTGGTCTTTCACCCAGCAGCCTTTATTGAGCACCTACTGTGTGCTGCCGGCGGGGAGGGGCATGCCTGGGGCTGGGAAACAGAGAGGAAACCTCACACGGTCGGTCTGTTCTCTCCTAAAGCACACAGAGCTCGTCCCAAGCTTTATCTGACAGAAGTTATCTCACTGAGTTGGCCTCTTACGCCACAGCCCTTTCTCTGCCCATTCAGGACGGAGCTCTGTTTTGGTCCTCGCTTCACGTTCAAGTCCCCAGAATCCCATGGACCTCTGAACAGACTCAGTTACAGTGTGTCTACCGAGCTGATCGGCTTCCCTTTCTTTCTCTCAGCCCTGCCCACAGTAGCCACAATTTGCACCCACGTTTTCAACGCATAAATAAAATATACTCTAAAGCCATCCTTTTGAATTGCGATCCATTAGCATCCTTCGGAAATCAATTCCTCGGCAGGACGTTGCGCTCCGGGGCTGCTTCCTTCCTGGGGCGGCCTGGGCGCCCTGAGCAGGTGCTGCGGTGGTGCTTCAGCTCCTAAAGGGACGGGTGGGGGTGACTTTGTGAGTCTGACTGAAACACACGCGGAGGAGGGGCTTGCTCTGTGCGTGCTGTATCCCCTCTTCTTTTCCAGGTCTTAGTAAACGTTGGCAACCATTTCGATCTCGCCTCCAGTATATTTGTAGCCCCGAGAAAAGGGATTTATAGCTTCAGCTTCCACGTGGTCAAAGTGTACAACAGACAAACCATCCAGGTGGGTCGCTCTGACAGCTGGACACTTTTGGCTCTGGAGGAATAGTCACACCCTCTGCGAGGCGGGGAGAACCAGGGACGGGGGGTCGCGGGGGCCTGGGCACCAGCTGAGTCCTCTGGGTCAGGACTCCGCGTGGGTCCAGGTCCATGGCCAGGGTGGGGGGAGGAGGGGGGGGAGATGAGGACAAGTGGATGGAATGGGGTCCATCGTGGTCTGCTGAGCTTTACCTTCTGCCTCGCAGGTCAGTTTAATGCAGAACGGCTACCCGGTGATCTCCGCCTTCGCAGGGGACCAGGACGTCACCAGAGAAGCTGCCAGCAATGGTGTCCTGCTGCTGATGGAAAGAGAGGACAAAGTCCACCTCAAACTGGAGAGGGGCAACCTCATGGGAGGCTGGAAGTACTCCACGTTCTCGGGCTTCTTGGTTTTCCCTCTATGAACACAGAATCCCTGCCTCGCCCTGCCCCGCCGATGATGGGGAAGTTGCCATCTGGACCCAGGAGTTCACCCTTCCTAACACCCCGAACTTGCCAGAACAGGACAGCTTGCTTCTAGCCTCCTCCGTTGGACTGTTGTGGTAGAAGCATGATCGCCTTCGGGACCTCCAGTGTTTTCTTTGAATGTTGACCATGCCTCGGCAACCTGACCTCTAATTAGTTTTAGATGACAAGGTCTGAAGGAGAAATGAAATGACGGATCTGAGCAATTTGTACCTGCGATTGTAAAGTCAATATGGGATTTTATCACTGGGACCACTGACTTCTCTTCTTCTGTTTGTACCTGGCACCGCTGCCCCTGGAATGGCCCGCAGGCTGCAGGTTGGGTTCACAGCGAGAGCCCTGCCCATCACCACCGCCCGACAGTCCCTGAAACGTGTTCTCTGTGTGTCTGTTCAGCCTTAAGAAAAAGAATGGCTTCGCTTTCATGCCCTTTTCCTCCCCACCCCGGGTGGATGGAAGGACGTGGGAGGGGGAAGGGAACATTGTGTTAAGAAGTGCTTTATCCGGAGAAGCAAATTTTGCGCCATTGGACTGCCAGTTTTGTTTTGTATTGTTTGTGTATATGTGTGTGTGTGTGTGTGTGTGTGTGTGTGTGTGTGTGTGTGTTTTCCCCAAGAAACTACTTTTCTTCCGACACACAGCTCTCCGTCCACACCCCTGCTCTTATCTTTTGTGCTGGGGTGAGGAGAGAAAAATGTGTGCTGAATTCCTGGATGAGACCAAACAAGACAAAACAAAAAATGACTGTGTATTTTGTTTTGGAGGAGACCAAACCAAACAAAAGGTACCTGTAGAGCAAAGTGAAAATGACAAACGGACATTTCCGCTTATTCTTTCAAAGAGATTCTCTCAGAGGCACTTTTGGAACTAACAACCTGGATTTTTTTTTTTTTTTTTTAATTTACATTCTGGAATACTTTAAGAGACTGATGTTCCTGGGTGGCCTGAATCATGTCAGATGGGCATGGAAGCTGTGATGGCCAAGTCCCCGATCACATGGTTTCTTTGCTGAGCACACCTGGGTCTTCCAGGTAGCATGTTCTTGTTCATTTGGATCCACTTCTGGGTGAGCACACCGCGATCAGGTGCCTCAAAGTCGACGGGACCAACCAGTTCTTCCCCATCGGGATCCTCTTCTGACCCACCAAGGCCAGAGGGTGTTGACACTCCCCTGGGAGCACCTGGCGGGAAGCCACCTGGAAATCGCAGTGGTTGAAGGTGTCGGCAGAGGTGCCCTAGAAGCACTTTCCCAAATCCTTGTTGTTTGGCACCTTGTACAACAGTATTATTAAAACACAGCTGAGAGTTGATGGGTGCAGGATTCGTACGCCAAGGAAATGGCACTGATCCCAAAGCAATCAAAGAAGAGACCTCAAACCGGATGTTAATTTGTCCTTTGTGTAACAATGTAACCAAAATATTGATGATAAACAGTCATAATTTAAGATGCAGAATAAATGGGTTTGATGTCTGGCTTGCTCTCTCCCTCCACCTCGCCTCCCAACTCTCAAAATGTGTGTAAGGAAAGGCCAAGGATCAAGGGCATGGGGAAATTAAACCCATACTGTTTACTCTTTAGAAAATACACAGAAAAACACACACCGACATAGGCAGATCTAGCTTTGGGTCCAGATGGATATTGCACTCTTAAATATCTATTTTTCACACAGAAAGATTTGGGGGGAGGCATTATGTGAAAAAGACAGCATTAAAAAGGTTTGATGGAGAGGCAATCTGCTTTTATCACATTTAATCTTTGATGTAGTACAAGATCCAATCCAATATTTCAATCAGAGAACACAGATATACAAGAAACTGACCTTTGATGATCGCATCAGTTGTTTCTGAGATGTATGTGAGGATGGGTTTCATTTTCAAATAAATGCAGTGAGGATTCTACGCATGAAAAAATATAGTTGGGCTAAGGGTGTAAGTTTTACTGGCCTTAGGTGAAGAGCATAACAGGATGCAGAATTTAATTTGAATCAAAATGCTGTTACATTTTGTAAGGGAAACAAAGTATCAAAAAACATCAACTGAAAAGCATTTGGGATATTTTGGCTCTGTGAGTAGAAGACATACTCCTGACAAGAGCATTATTTATTAATGCTGGTAACATACACAGCAGGATCATAGCTAAGATTTTTCTCTGTTTTATTGCCCGTAGCTATTTAGTCCTCTTTCCCTCATTTCCTCAACCTTATGTTCAGTTTAAAACAAAGAGCAAACCGTCCTCAGTGAGAGACAGTATAGCACGTCTGAGACTGAAAGACGTATGAGAAGTTGTTATTTTTATTGCTTACTAATTTGTAATAGACATTTCTTCGTAGTTATAAATTTATTACATATAGGTTGTCATTTGGGTATACTGTCTAATAAATAAGTTATTAAATTGAGCTATCTAAAAATAAAAGTATGTTTCAGGAGTTGATTTTATGTTAGGAAGGAAAACTTTATCACTTTTTTTTTTTTTTTTTAAACGGATGCCAGAAACTACATTAGGAAGAAGCCAGGACATGAGTGTTTTTAAAGTTGTTGATCATCTCCTGCTGCCCCTGCCAAGGTTCTATTTGGCTAAGGAACTTTGAGGGAGATGAAGCTCTTGTGTATGGTGTATAAAAATATATAGGTCAGATCAAAATTTGAAATATATCTTTAACTGGGGAAAAAAGGGACGTCTATATTTGAAGCCCAATTTGAGCAGCCCCATCTCTGAGCCTCAGTTTCCCCATCTGTAGAGTGAGGACAACAGCCCCACACCTTGTGCCCAGCCAGCCCCCAAGGCTAATATGAGAATCACACAGAAATGTCAGAGCTACAAGGAACCATGGTGGAAAAAGGTAGGGGGAGTGGTAGGGAGAGTGTTTCCTGTCAATCAGATTTTTCAACAGGCAATTTATGAAAAAATATTTAAAATGAACACCCAACAGGACATTTTAATGTGAAAAGTAAATGTCCATATTCTCAAATAGCCTTTTAAAATGACAGCACTGTATTGAAGTCTCATTTGATTTTTAGAAACATATCAAAATCTACAGACTTTCATATTAATTTAATTCTCAGTTATGTTATTTGACTATCGTTTGTGGCTCAAGCCAACCTTTCTGTTCAAATATGTAACAAACATTTTATAAAAATGTACAATTAACATTTTAACACAAGTAAAAGATGAGGTTCCGATATTACGACGTTATAATAGTGAGTTGCTCTAGTTGATAAATGTTAATGCTACTAAACTGTAAATGCTTTTAAAACAATACTATTTTTTAACTTAAAATATATTCTAACTTGAAACACAATCCTGATGATTCAACTGTAGGTCCTGAGCAACTGTTTAACACCTGTAATTCCTGAGCCTTTATTTGCATCCTTATATTTTTGATTAATGTATAATGAAATTATTTACATTTGTAAAGGTTGTGCTTACTGTAGCTGCCCAGAGCAAAGCTGATAAAAACCTGTTGAATATTAGAATGAAAACTCATGGAATCCTATAGAGATTACATAGATTTACTTATTTGGAAAAAATATTTTAAGCTGAATCTAGTTATTTCATGCATCAGAAGAGTTAGAAAAGTTATACAAAGCAAACCAAAACTTTGACTGAATCCTTAATTTTGTTTGTACTATTTCCTTGACATCTTATAAAGGAAATTGTTATCAATTCACATTCATATTAACTATTACGTATATATGGTTTGCCTGTAAATACATGCACATATGCACCTGATTTTTAGCATAATGATAAAAATAAAATACATACACTGGCTACATTCTCCTGGAATCTAGAAATATGTGAGAGGAAAATTTGATGAATCACTTTACACAAGCAAAACAAAAGCATGGGTTGCTTCAGCATGCCTCATATATGGCAAAAGAGCAAAGAATCTTCCGGCAATTTGTGACCCTATAATTTTGCAGTCTTTTATAAGGAAATTAATATTGCAATAAGAATGTTGCTGTAAATAAGTAGTTAATGTTTATATTTCTACAGAATAGAAAGCATATAACAATCTACCGTATAGATACACTTGAATGAAAGGCTCTGTTACATTATATTTAAGATGGTGTAAATAAATGATGGAACTCATAGAAGCAGGTTACATTGAATCACTCTAACCGGTTTACTGCGCACTCTGTAAAAACACTTATAAGAAATGTAAAACTAGATTAACCATAGAACTACGGTGAGTTTTTACCCTTTTGCCTTGCTCGTGTAGTTCACTTGTCACTGGGACTCTATTTCTAAAGCTGGCGCTTGGCTACTATACTGGGATATTACAAACATTTTAAAATTTAAGATCAGAGGCTATAAATTCTCGTGAGGTTCTTAAAGTTAATTTTCTTGGCATTTAAGGAGCAAGCACACCAAATATACTGAAGTGAGTTAAACAACAATTTCCATTTTGGTTTTATGGTTTTAGATATTTTGTGCTCTGATTTTTTTTTTTTTTGAACGATACACTGTGAAGACGTTAACTGATGATGGCCATGTTCCTCTGTCAAATCTGTTTATGTATTTGCCTAGATTTTTAAAACATAATTTTTGCAGATCGATTCACCAAAAAGTATGTTTATTGCTCTTGTGGATGGAGGGCTACGATTAATTCACATTTAGATATTTTAAAAGTCTGCATGTTACACAGCTGTCTATGGTGCAATTGGTCAGATTCAGCCTTCACTCACCCCCTGAAAAAAGAAAAAAAAAAGTCTTCTCAAAATTCCTTGAAAGTAGACCCAATGAATATGAACTTAAAAAAAAAAAAAAAAAAAAAAGGCATGTGTGTGTCTGTATAGTAACGTTATACCAGAACATGAATTCTAAGTAAATGAGCTTTCCTTCCATTCCCAAACCCAGTAGGGTAACTTGAAATTTGTAAGGGCAAAAGCCATGAGGTTTTAATAGGAGCTCTGTTTTATCTTCCTAAGCGGATTTCGCTGTGGATTTCCATCACCAGAATCACTTCCGTGTCTATAGCGTCATAAATCATCATCTTCATCAGCTCACCCACATACACTCTTTGTGTAGTGTAAATGAGCTCCTTGACAACTTAATTTGGAAAAGAAATCTTCATTCCCTCTTCTGAACGCCTACGGCAAGACTCCCCAGGGTGAGAATGCCGCTTTGCCCTGGAGCTGTCCTAACAGGATGGCAGCTACTTATTAATGAGCCATTCCAGTCTTGAGACCTGACTAGCATTGCCTTTAACTTGGATTAGTGTTTCTTCACATTCCAGGAATGCTGATTTCTTTTTTAAAATTCATTTTAGGCAGCAAAAAAAATTCTTTGTGTTGCATGTTGGCATACATTGGACTGTGAAACTCAGGTATTTTGCCTAAGTATTACTTTATTCATTTGAAAATACTTATATCAATCTCTTATACTTTCAAAGTCCTGTGGGATATAGAGCAGCCTAATATTTCCTTGGCTTTGTATTATAAAAGAGCGTTTATTGTGATTCTGGTTCATTGTTATTATAGAACTGACTCAAGAATAATGTCTAAAGTTTAACTAAATTAACTGAAAAAAATTGGCAAATTCTCCTTATTACTAAAAGTCCTCATTTGCCATATTTTTACATGGATCTTAAAGATTCCTACCAGCTTTAAAATTAACATTTATCTTTGAATTGCTAACTCTTTTTTTTTTTTTCACAATCAGGTAACTATTAGATCATAAATAGTATACTTCCAGAGACAAGTTTATCACTGAACAACAAATTTAGGACATGACCATGGGATACTGTCTTTTTTTCACATTGCCGAGCATCATGTCAAGATGTCATATCATCAGTTTTGTTCTGGAATTGTCAACTGTCAGTGGAAAGAGCAATTATATTACTTATAAAAAATGATCTATTCTTTTGGGAACAGGGTGTAGATATTTCCTTTTCATTCCAGAACATTTGCCGATTGCTGCCTAGGGGCCAGTGCGCTTAGGGATAATGATGGAAAAATAAAGACATAGTCAGTGTATGCCAAGAGCTTATAGTCCTTGTTGGAAATGGTGTTCAAAAGTAGCCTGGAAGAGAGCCAGTTAAACTGCTGGTGAGGGGGCGGCTGAGGTGGGTGTGGGAGGAAACTTAGAGATGTGAATGCATATTTACTAAAGTTAATAATGTAATTTACATTTTTCACATATGCAGCAGAGGATGTGAGTTTGGCATTGGCATTGAATACTGAGCATCAGTTGATCTCCCAATTAAAAGGCCCCCCCATCACCTCTCCTCCCTTGGTGAACATGGTTGGATATTTGACAGACCAATGGCAGTCTAGCGCTCATGAACTAATCTTGGAGGTATGAAAGTGGCACAGGGCCAGATGCAGGGAATTTCCATTGTTTTAACACATTCAGTGAAGATTAAATTATCACAGCCCTTTTTACAGTTGTGTTTCTGCTTTCCTCATGTGGTGAATTTCTTGGGAAAGCAGAAGTCATGCTAAGATTACTCAAATCCTCAGAAGACAGGGCTAAAGCAGGATACAAGCAAGGCATGATGTGAAGTCCCTCTTAGACAGACTAGATGGGCCACCTAGCCCTTCAGCATGTTTTACAAGATATTAACGTAATGAATAAAGGTCTAGCTTAATAAGAAACAAAAGATAAACACAAGACCAAATGGCTCTGGTAGCAAACATGAACTCTGTATGTTTTACTTCTACAAACACACACATATGTATGTTCCTGTGTGTGCGAACTTTGAAATAAATAAATATTTCTAGTCCAAACTTACCCACTGTCAAAATGCCTTCTGGGTGCCTCTAGTTATGTCATCAGTGAAAACTCACTTTCATATAAGAGGAAGGTGATGGACCAAGGTACCTTTGTCTGGGTACATAGAGTCACTTCTACTAACTTCTTACTTCAATAATTTGGTCTATATAGCATATTTCATTTCTTGTATTCAATCTCCAGAATATATTTCACCAGAAGGTAGACATTACATCTGGTCTCCCTGACAGACAGAGATTGAGAACTGTTGAGAATAATTAAGCCATCTGGTGCTATAAATCCAACAGAAAGTTATGATCAGTGGATCATGGCCTAATCTGCTTTTCATCCATTGCATCTAAATTACCTTGGCACAAAAGGATGAGGGAGCTGGATTTTTAAAGAAAATGGCCACATCTCCCCAGTCATTAGCTGGCAAAAGCATGCATGCATCAGACTGTGATAATTAGAGAAGGCTTATTCTCCCCTAAGGCCTATTGCTTTTGATGCTTCATTTTTCCTTTTTAAAAAATGTCTCAAAACGTACTGCACCAAACAGTGAATGGCATGCAACTTTTACTTCAGATTCTTACCTATTCCTGAGTATGTTCATGAGAAGGAATGATTACTAACATAAACTTTCTATCTTAATGGAGAATTGAAATGAACCTAAATTAATTTTGTTATATCTTCTTGCAGAATTGCAGAAACATTTGTTTCAGGAAAAACTCCCCAATAGATGGTGCTGCTGTGATTTAAACCATTGCATAATTAGTATGCAAAAAAGCTCCAGAGAGAGGCCTCTGGGAATTCCCTTACATCAAGCTATAGAAAGACAAACATGTGGCTTTATTTTTGCTAAATGCACATTGACTTAATGGTATAATTTGAAAACTTCAGAAAAATGTCTTGGTGTTTTGAGGTCAAGAAATTACTTCTTGGGGCCAATATTCCTATCTTAAATATTTTTGAAACATACCACAACAAAACTGAGTGATGCAAGAGGATGAGCTGAATGGCCTTCCAAATTTCTTTCCCCATCATGCTTCAAGGGTCTATTAGTTAAATATATAATATGAGGATTATAATACAAATGAAAAAAATGGAGTCCTTCTTTCACCTTTAAGGGAAAAAAATTGCAGATGCAGGAATTGTATCGGCAGAATGATGCTGCCACTGTTGTTAATGGTCATCCTTAATATGCTAACCCTTGGCACAGAAACAGAAATATAGATCAGTGGAACAGGATAGAAAGCCCAGAGATAAACTCACACACATATGGTCACCTTATCTTTGATAAAGAAGGCAAGGATATACAATGGAGAAAAGACAGCCTCTTCAATAAGTGGCGCTGGGAAAACTGGACAGCTACATGTAAAAGAATGAAATTAGAACACTCCCTAACACCATGCACAGAAATAAACTCAAAATAGATTAAAGACCTAAATGTAAGGCCAGACACTATAAAACTCTTAGAGGAAAACATAGGCAGAACACTCTATGACATACATCACAGCAAGATCCTTTTTGACCCACCTCCTGGAGAAATGGAAATAAAAACAAAAATAAACAAATGGAACCTAATGAAACTGAAAAGCTTTTGCACAGCAAAGGAAACCATAAACAAGACGAAAAGACAACCCTCAGAATGGCAGAAAATATTTGCAAATGAAGCAATTGACAAAGGATTAATCTCCAAAATATACAAGCAGCTGATGCAGCTCAATATCAAAAAAACAAACAATCCAATCCAAAAATGGGCAGAAGACCTAAATACACATTTCTCCAAAGAAGATATACAGATTGCCAACAAACACTTGAAAGGATGCTCAACATCACTAATCATTAGAGAAATGCAAATCAAAACTACAATGAGTGCTTCCCTGGTGGCACAGTGGTTGAGAGTCTGCCTGCCAATGCAGGGGATACGGGTTTGAGCCCTGGTCTGGGAAGATCCTACATGCCGCGGAGCAACTGGGCCCGTGAGCCACAACTACTGAGCCTGCACGTCTGGAGCTTGTGCTCCACAACAAGAGAGGCCGCGATAGTGAGAGGCCCGTGCACCGCGATGAAGAGTGGCCCCCGCTCGCCGCAACTAGAGAAAGCCCTCGCACAGAAATGAAGACCCAACACAGCCAAAAATAAATAAATTAATTAATTAATCAAAAAAAAAAAAAAAACTACAATGAGGTATCACCTCACACCAGTCAGAATGGCCATCATCAAAAAATCTACAAACAATAAATGCTGGAGAGGGTGAGGAGAAAGGGGAACCCTCTTGCACTGTTGGTGGAAATGTAAATTGATACAGCCACTATGGAGAACAGTATGGAGGGTCCTTAAAAAAATAAAAATAGAGCTACCATACAACCCAGCAATCCCGCTACTGGGCATATACCCTGAGAAAACCATAATTCAAAGAGTCATGTACCACAATGTTCGTTGCAGTTCTATTTACAATAGGCAGAACATGGAAGCAACCTAAGTGTCCATCGACAGATGAATGGATAACGAAGATGTGACACATATATCCAATGGAATACTACTCAGCCATAAAAAGAAACGAAATTGGGTTATTTGTAGTGAGGTGGGTGGACCTAGAGTCTGTCATACAGAGTGAAGTAAATCAGAAAGAGAAAAACAAATACCATATGCTAACACATATATATGGAATCTAAAAAAAAAAAAATGGTTCTGAAGAACCTAGGGGGCAGGACAGGAATAACACAGACATAGAGAATGGACTTGAGGACACGGGGAGGCAGAAGGGTAAGCTGGGATGAAGTGAGAGAGTGGCATGGACATATATACACTACCAAATGTAATATAGATAGCTTGTGGGAAGCAGCCGAATAGCACAGGGAGATCAGCTCGGTGCTTTGTGACCACCTAGAGGGGTGGGATAGGGAGGGTGGGAGAGAGACACAAGAGGGAGGGGATATGGGGATATATGTATAGGTATAGCTGATTCACTTTGTGATACAGCAGAAACTAACACACCATTGTAAGGCAATTATACTCCAATAAAGATGCTAAAAAAAATATGCTAACTCTTTGCACATGGGAGACACTGTGTTGAGTGCTTTATGGTTACCTTTGCATTTCTTCATCATGATAACCCTACAAAGTAGATACTCTCATTATTACCATTTTACAGATGATGAGAATAACATTTAAAGCAATTAAATGACGTGGTCAAGGTCTCATAGCAAATGAATCTCAGAGGTAGGATTCCAATCTTGGACTTTCTAAGTTCAGAACCTATTCTCTAAACTATGATTTCATACTGCATCTCAGAACGAGAGCTAAAGTGCGAAAATCATTTTGTTACATAAGACATCTATGTACGCCGTGATTAATCGTAAGTGTTTGCATCACAGTTATTTCAGTAAAATACATTGTTTTTTTTAAATAAAGACAATTTAGCTTTGCACCCTGCAAACATAAAAACTGCTTTATTGTAATCATAAGAGAAATATTGCAACAGCTGCTGTAAATTGACTGATTCTCATATCAGAAACGCCAACGTTTGGGCTCTTGTGATGTTTAGTCATCACTCCCAGGCAGAAAATGATAATGGAAACTTTTCTTGCCAGAATTCCTTGTAAATATGAATGCAAAATAGTCAAACATATAAATACAAATAGCTCATTTTCCCAACAAGACTGCATATTTTATAAAGGACACAGGTCACTCTCTCTTAGCAATTCTAGAGTCAAAACTGAGACATCAAGCCCAAGAAGAAAATAAGCTATGCTCGTACTGAGCTACTTGCCCTAAAGCTGTTCATGGGGGTTTAAGCTTAACCTCTGGGTGGAGAAATCTCCTAGCGACTAGAGTCAGGGAGTTCCTTAAGAGATTAGATCTCTTGCCTGGAAAGCATAATTAGCAAAATTAAAACTAATTAAACAAAATTAAAGGGGGATTTTTCAAGATGGTAAGTCATTTGGTTGCATTAAATGTATTTGCTATGTTCTAACCAGAGGAAATATATTTTGAAGTTAGACAACAAAGAGACAAAACAAAAGTTGTCTCCAAATGTTTTTCTGAGAATATTACTTTTATTTTTTGTTACCTCTCATTATGTCTTTTTTACAAAACATGTTAACTTAAAGATTGTGGACATAGAGAAAGCTTACATTTGGTACTATTACATCTAAATTTACTACCAAAACTTTTTACTAATACATATTTTCATAATATTTTAAAGAGGATAAAGAGTTTTTACTTTTTTGTGTTTGTTTCCTGAATGCACTTTTTGTAAAAAACAAACAACAAAAGTGTCACATTCCTATTCAAAATGGTAAGGCAAAATTTACCTTTAACAACTTCTTACTTGTTTAAAATAAGAGCCTTGGTCTTAGTGGGTAATTATGTGGTGTATATTCAGAAGTGGTATCTATTTGTGTAACAGTATTTGTCTGGGTTCTTGGTTTGGCTCTACTACCAGGCAGAAAGCCTTAAAAAGACCCTTCATTACTTAGTACAACTAAAAATAAGGTAGATTAGCCAAAAGAATAATGATTACATATAAGGATGTTTTATAGTACTTTTCAGTGAGATAAGGTATTTAAGTGTAATTTCAAATTAACATAAGATAAATTTAGATTTTGATAACTTAAGGTTTTTTCATCAGAGATATTGATAATTCTCTATTGATTACTTGCGATGGTTTAGTTCAAATTACATGTTATGGAATTAAGCTTATTGGCCTGGGAGATAGATAATCAGTGTTACTTCATAGCAGTGTTACTGCGAAGAGCGTGTAGCTGTGGTTTATTGATAGTATTTTGGCATCAGAGAGGTTTATCCTGCCATCCCTGGTGGTTATGCCTTTAGGTAGAAAACAAGGGTTCCTGAAACACCCTGGCACATGATGCATCTTGTCAGGCTTTAGCCACAAAAGGTGATGGGGCAGGGCCGCTACGTTCACGTCCTCTAGCAGCTGTGACATTTTCCTTCTTGCATATTTTGAGAAAGTGCATCATATTTTCACTGCACTAGCTTTCCCTCCAAGAATATGCATATTACAATTAAAATAACACTTGTTCATTAGACTCAAATATATGGAAAATATATCCAGGCATATAGATTGTGATAATGATGGTATGCAAATGAATAGGACGGATGAATAGATAGATGGATAGATTAAAAATAGATAAAAGATGGATGAAAAGATAGATACTTTAAATATATAGTTGCTTGAAAGTGACACAGACTCTCTCTCGATGGAACTTTAGGCAGGCTCTCTGAGCCCTCTTTTAAACTTGGTCTTGACCTTGGGCCTTGTCCTCAAGCCAGCCTAGCCCACCTGTAGCAAGAATCCCGCTAAGTCCCTTTAAAAGGAGCCCCTGACCCCTCGAGCACTCCCTGCAGTGCCCTGGATGGCGTTGTGCTGAAGCAGGAATTTTATTCCGAAGGTTCTGAGTATACTCTCAAGGCTGCCTTAGAGTCTCAGCTTTGCGGTTGGGGAAGAATCTTCCTGGGTGGAAGTCTTGGCTCTTTAGAGTGGAGATTTTCCCTCTGACTCTTGAGGGGGAAATTCCTGCCTCTTGTGAGGACTCTGCTTTAGTAGCTGGGTTACAGGGGTCCCAGCCTTCTGTTCCTAAGGCACAGGGGCTGGGTTAGAGAACCGGGCATCTTTGTTTGCCAAGTACCATTCGTTAAGAACAGGGGAGCTTGTTAGTTGACGGAAACCCCTACTGAAAATCCTGTCTGCAATGCTTCTGAGATCTCATTTCCAATTCTTCCTGACATATGCTCCACCCCTAGGCACAAATTCTGTCAGCTCCCTTTCTTATTGGCATGGTTTTATTAAGGATACGTTGGAACTTCATTGGCTTCTCTGGGAAACAAATCTCCCCATACAAGCTCCTCTCAGACCTCTCCCTTCTTATCACCTCTGCCCTTCCTTCCCTCTTTCACCAGCTTTGATGTTCCCTTCAGTTCCCATGACTCCTTTGATATGGGAAGGGTCTCAAGTCCCCACCTCCTCCATCCCTTTGTGCCCCCCGCCAGACTCTCCCTTCCCACTTTGGCCCCCAACTCCCCATGGTCACTTGAACTTTGGACACCCTGCCCCCTCCTCCATCAGGAATGCTCAGGGAACTCGGGACCCCCCAAAGCCACCTCCTGTCAGGGCAAATGAAAATCTTAAAAGTTTCCTCCACCAATATTGATAAAACCCTGAGCCCTCATACTGAGCAGGTAAACTTAACTTGTGCCATCTGCCAGATACACAATTCAAATGAGAATATAAAGTACAGCAAAAACAAGAGTCAACTATTTTATATAAGCTGGTGTGTTTTGTATGACTGTTACTTGACTCATGACTAAAATTTTAAAATGAAAGCTATAAAGTCTCTATTTGCATCTGAATGTTTGTATAGGATTATGTATGTATATATGCATATAATGTACTACACATGTGACATTTTTCTGCATCTGATATTTCCAAATTAATTCATAAAATCCTATAAAGGAACTCTATTCAAATTGGCTTAGAGATAAAATAGCTCTTATATAAATTAAATATTCCTAACATTCTCAGATACATAGAAACTAACCCAAATGTTTTTTTTAAGTTCACATTATTTGAGTGAATTGTTGATAAATAAGACTAGTTTCACAATATTGGTTTATAAAAATGAGTATGTCTTCTGAGTTATCAGAATTAAAGATAATATGAGCATAAACTTTTTCTACTTGGGATTATTAGTGAAATAATGTAATATTATATCTATTAGATAGTTAAGATTAAATAAATTACAAATTCAACCTAAGAACAAATATACAAGTAAAGATACAGAAGAAATGAATTACTTCATGCATATCGAGCATGGAAGTAAAACAAAACACCCACGTATTTAACTTCTCTTAGGGTTTTTTGTTTTTGTTCTTGTTTTTTTGTTGTTTTTTTCTCTTGGGATGCTTGCCTAATGTGCATGAATGTGCATGTGCTATAAAAATAGTTAACAGGGAAATAACCTGAGGTGATGGCTAGCTTTGTTTGTTATAATACGTCTGCCTGAAAATAGTTTTCAAAATCTTTTCGGCAATTTGTAACCTAAGAGTTATGCTAAGTTAAGTAATAGATACTCATTAATAATTTCTAAGTTAAATAACCTACTGAAACATTAATTTTTTTAATTTTTAAATATTTTTCAGTCTTTTTGCAGATTATATTTCTTTATAAGTTGAAACATTAATTATTAAACCTAAATTTAAGTTTTTACACTTTTGGTTTCCTATTTCATATGGTAATAGAGAGGCTAAATATATTCAAGTCTGCTAATAAACATGTTCTTTTGCCACACTGGAAATTAAAGAGGAATAAAATTTGCTAGTCTGCTACAGAAGGCTGGTATGTGACAGACAATTCCCAACTGATTACTTCCTAGTTTTTTTCTGTGAAAAAGGAAACGTTATGACCGGTTAAAAATACAATCGATATAAGAAAATAAAACTACTGGAAAGGGCTTCCCTGGTGGCGCAGTGGTTGAGAGTCTGCCTGCCAATGCAGGGGACACGGGTTCGAGCCCTGGTCTGGGAAGATCCCACATGCCACGGAGCAACTGGGCCCGTGAGCCACAACTATTGAGCCTGCGTGTCTGCAGCCTGTGCTCCGCAACGAGAGGCCGCGATAGTGAGAGGCCCGCGCACCGCGATGAAGAGTGGCCCCCGCTTGCCGCAACTAGAGAAAGCCCTCGCACAGAAACGAAGACCCAACACAGCCAAGAATAAATAAATAAATAAATAAATAAATAAATAAATAAATAAGAATTTATAAAAAAAAAAAAAACTACTGGAAATAATAAACGTGAAGGGAAACGACATTGTCTACAAAACATGCATAGTATGTAGGATGTGTTTTTGTTATGGGAAAAAGAGTAATTTTGTTCTAAAGTAAAAAGGAGAAAATAAAGGAAAAAAACTGCAAATATATGAAGAGTTATAGGTGGTCTGAGAAAAAGGAATCTTGGAAAAGGAATCATATCTTGTGAGATCAAAGCTGGATAAGATTGAATGGATTTATTTATAAGGTTTTTTAGGAGCTTTAGTATTAATAGTACATAAATGCAAAACTAGAATTTTTTTTTTTCTCTTAGAACAACAAATGTTCTTCGATTATTGGTCTGCTCTTGATAAGAGATTGTAAAAGTTAGTTTTTGTTTGTTTACCTTTTTAAGTAATCCTTCAACACAGAGATTCTGTCTTATCAGAATAATTTCCCATGCTTTATGTTGACTTTACCATGTTCTTCGTTATTTAAGAGAACCCAGTCTTCTCATTTATTTTTATTTATTTATTTTTTTATAGCTACTTTATTTATTTATTTCTTTATTTTTGGCTGTGTTGGGTCTTCGGTTCGTGCGAGGGCTTTCTCTAGTTACGGCAAGTGGGGGCCACTCTTCATCGCGGTGCAGGGACCGCTCTTCATCGCGGTGCGCGGGCCTCTCACTATCGCGGCCCCTCCCGTTGCAGGGCACAGGCTCCAGACGCGCAGGCTCAGTAGTTGTGGCTCACGGGCCCAGCTGCTCCGTGGCATGTGGGATCTTCCCAGACCAGGGCTCGAACCCGTGTCCCCTGCATTAGCAGGCAGATTCTCAACCACTGCGCCACCAGGGAAGCCCTCATTTATTTTTAAATGAGTGAAGTTTTTGTTTTGTTTTGTTTTTTATAATTACATTACTCCTCCTGTTTACTTTGGAATTATTTTATTGTTACTTTGGTTAAATAGGTAGCCAAGTATTTTTCAGTGACCTAAGATCTTATCTATTCAAATGTTCAAATCTTTTGACATGTTCGATATTTTGCCTTCCCCCGCCCAAATCAAATCCTAAATGAACTCTTCTTGATCTCAAACTGACTCAGATTTCCCAGAGGGCCCCTTGAAAATCTCAGATTTGTCTTTTCATCTTGCAAAAAGAGTAACTACATTTATTTGCTATGTTCAATTGCATGAAAATCATTGTGAAATAAGAAGAGATGCTTAACATTTGCAGGGGTAAATGTTATTAATGTAAATATTTCAAAAACTATATGAAGTTCATAGACATTTGTCTATACTTCTGCTCTCTGTGGCATGTCCTGGTGTAGTGTTATCAGTCACAATTCCAGTTATTATTTTAAAATGTTTTATGCCACAGAAATAACCAAATTTCCTTGTCAAATGAATTCTCGTCAGATCATTAACCATAGACATTCAAAGTCTTTGTCATCCACAGATAGGTTTTTTGTTTCTGTTTTTGTTTTTCTACTCTGATTCTTCTCCAGAGGTGTTTGCAATTAGCTACAGACAGAGTGCTTTGTCTTCAGTGAAAAGGGACTGTTTCAGAAACCCATAGAGAGGATTGTGACAGATGCTCTGGGGTACAGACTTTTGATGGCTTTGCTTCAATAAATCTGAAACCATATTACAGACTGAATAAGGACTTCCAGAACTCTTGTGGAGAAGCTGACAAGTTCATAAAACTGCTAAGCCAAGATGAAGCAGAGAATTACATGGGACTGAATGAACTGATGAAGAACGATAATGATTTTACAGCTTTTGTTTGGAACAGTGCTGGTTCTTCAGTGTTCTATTTTTCTGGATATAAGGAACCCTTTTCTCCTTTCTCTTAAGCTATCCACAACTCTTGACAATTTAGTAGATTATACTTTTGTATACAGGAATGAAATGTTGATCTTTTTCTTCCTGCTTGATCCCTCCAGAATTTGAGTGTTCTAATTTTCATGGCAATATAAATATTTCCATAATTCCAATGAGTCTTTTCTCCTTATAACAGGACATAGTTGGAAAAATTGGGGTCTTAGCCAAGGCTTTGAATGAACTGTTATATTTGAGGATGTTGTGCGTAGAATCAGCTACGGCCAGACAGCTTTGAGGAACTCCAGGTAACTTCATGGAGCCGATGCTTAAAAAGCCCCCTTGGAAAAACCAGCCTGGTACCTGGATTATAGGGTTCCCAATTTTACAAGTGACTAAGGAAGGTCACTTCCTGGCAGGCCCAGGAAACTTAGGCTATCTTGGGGACCTCAAGAAGAGAGGAATTCACCTAAATCTGTTAAGTACTGCAGGTGACATCAGATGGTGAGGTCTTGTGTAGGTGTTCTAGCCAAGAGAGGCTTTGAAAAGTCTAATCTGTAATTCCTTATGGAAAGTGCCAGCAAAGCAAACTTAAAAATCCTATGAGGTCAGTTACCATTCTTGCTGCACTTATGTAAAAAATCAGGCCAAATTTAATGATGCCAGATTTATTTTGTTAACTTTGGTTACCTTTGGCCAAAAAGAGAGAGGACTGCAGAGGACAGAGGAAGGACTTGGTGACCAATGATGAGAGGTTTTGGATTTGGATGACAAGCGAAATAATGGTACCTGTGACAGGATCAGGGAAATCAGGAATGTAGTGTGATTTATACCACCATAAAATTTATTCTTTTTAATGAAAATCTACTGTACTTCTGATTTATTTAAGCTCCAATTTGTAAAAGAGGCATCTCTAATAGGTGGCAAATTCATTTATAGTGTAACTTAGGGGGACTCAAGGATGGGATACTTTATCTGTGTTTTTCTCCATGAAGCAGTCCAAATGAACAAATTTCATCTGTCAAGACTGGTTCATTTTAAATTAATATGTACATTTAGTGGGTTTTGTTATTTTGCATCTAACGAATCAGTTCTTTAGATCCAAAATGTAAAACTGAATCTGTTGCAATGATGTAATATTCCTTGTCACATCTAATTTGATGCTTGATTCACTGATTCATGGTGCTGATTGCGATCCCCAGTCTTGGAACTAGAGAACGATAAAATGTCATGCAATATATTATACTTAGGACACATATGGAGAATATAGTTAATTTCCAACATTAAAATGTTTTTTATGTCTTAACTGCAATAGTCATGCCTGTAGTCTTCCTCCATGTTTTTCAGATTCTAAAGCTGCTTCAGACTCTACCCCAAAGGTGTTACAATAAAAGCAGAGTGTTAACTAGGAGATTTGTTTTGTTGGCTTTTATATTAAAATTCTGTCACTCAGAAGCTAATTAATATCACTAATGAAAATGACTAGCATTGAATGAAACCTTACCATGTACCAGGTGCCACTGTAAGTGTTTAAGTCATATTACATCTTGTCATGAGCCAGGTACTATCACTTTCTGGAGTCCATTGCAGAGAAAACTGGAGCGCAGAAGTTAGTCAGCTTGTTTGTGATTCTACTGCTGGCCACCCTGGCCAAGGGTAAGTCCACACAGACTGGCTTGTGATCCATAAGGTTATAGATTACGGCATTATTCCCTGCTGGGAGCTAGCCTCAGAAAATTTCAATAAGGGCTGAAAGCTTCTTTCTCTAATTGACTCTTGTGGTCAGATGCCTATCTTGCAAAAGTTTTCCTTTTCACTCCATAAATCAATTATTTATTACCTTTGTAAGTTAAGTATAACTGAAATTAAAATTAATTTATAAATTGAATAATATTTTTTAGCCAAGTAGAAAATGCCCAATTAAATCCCAGCACTGAAGTGCTTATCTTGATGACTTAATATATTTGCCAACCAGACTCAAATCATTGACTCCAAAAGCAAGAGAATAGTTGCTCAGGAGATACTACATAGGGGAAGAATAAGGGGAAATATACTCTACATAGGGGAAGAATAAGGGGAAATATACTGGAAAGCAAATTAACTATTTAGTAAGTGTGACACGGCATATGTGACTCTACATACACAGATAAAATAAGAGTACCCAGATGGGAAAGACATTTCTGTTAAGTGCTTGGTCAAGAACAAGGTCATGCATTTCTAAAGTACTGAATGTTAGTGATTCTCTGACTTGGACTTGTATTAATACCATGCCTTTTGGATCTTCATTTTTATCACTATTTTATCATTCTGGAAGTGTCTTCAAATTCAAGGCGTGGCACTGAAGACTGCCATTCTCAGTGTTTTGAGAAAGTCGTTCATTATATTCATGAACCTGATATGGCCTCATATAATAGCTACTAGGTTTTTTCGCTAATTTCACAGCAGGCTGAGACCTGTTAGCTCAAAAGCCTGCAAGCTTCAAACTCACATTTTTACACATTAAATTGTTTTCAAACTAGACCGAACAAGCAGTTTTTTGGCCACTCTGTGCCTGCTTGCTTTGCATATCCTGTGAAACAACACCCAGCATCTGCTGGTGTTGATAAGACAGTCTTGTGCTTATAGGACCCAAGCAGCTACTGTCCTTCAGAGCTCTCCAAGCAGAGACTCCCCGCTGTGCTGCGGTGTCACCTAGACTTAAGCCCAGTCTCTGAGCCCCAGCTCCCCCAGAAGTTCCCTTGCCCACCCTCCTCCACCTCTGAATGGTTATAAGCCTCTGCACAGTCACATGGTAGGAGGGACCTCCCGTCTCCTGCAACCTGATTAAGTAACACCTAATAAACTTGTGTGTTACTGCATCTCTTGGTCATGTCTTTTCCTTTGTCAGCCTCCAAAGGCCTCTACTTCCCCACAGTGGCTCAAGTCCTAGAGAAGGGATTCACTTGGCCAGGTGTCACTCTCTGTGCTTCTTGGGTTCTGCCCAGCTGCTATCAGGAATCCCGGTTATGACCAACTGTCAGGATGGTTTTTTGGGGTTTTTTTGTCTTAAATTTAATCTGAAAAATTTCTTGGAGTAACTGGTAAACTAAGACAACAAATCTTTCATCTCCAGACCTCTGGAAGTCCACTTGATGAAAATAAGCCCCACCTCACCTCCCTTTTTTAAAAAACTGATGTGGGTAAGAAGGAAGCTAGTGTGTAAGATGGTCTGCAGACAATCTCTGGCTATAATGGCAGATCCACTGGGCGATGTGCAGGTCGGCAGTGGTTCTTACCCTGTCATGTTGCTCCCCATCAGAATGATTCACAATGTTTTCTAGAAGCATTTAAGCCATTTATCTGATAGTCATCTCTGTGGATAAAAAGGACACATATAATGCATTTCAGTGAACTCCAGAGACATCTATTACATTTGGGATTTGCAGTCTGTTTTTGGATTGATGGTTCGCCACTTTGTTAAAAAGCAAACTCCTTGCAAATAATTACCCTTTGGATAATGTCAATTAACAGGGATGCAAAGAACCTTTGGATTTTTAAACATCCATTTCTAGATTAGTTAAATGAGATCAGGAGTCAGGAAGACAGTCTACAGTATAATAGAGAAAAAGATGCATGTTAAATGGCAAATGGGCTGGTTTGCAGGCAATTATGAGGTTGGGAGACCAAACATAAGACATCTGTATTCATCAGATGACTCCCATGGGGCTTGTTTTAGATGTACAGTGCCCAGATGCCCACATTATTTACTACAACCTGCTCAGCAACTAAGGGTAATTTTAGCAAGTGATAATTCTAAAATACTTTCTTCCCTATCTTCCTTATCTTGCTTTATAAGCAAAATCTGTCCCGATTTTCTTAAATGCACTTAACACTTAGGTAGGTAAGCCTTAGTATCATGAGGTGTTAATGGCTCACCTAATTAGACGATATATCATCAGAGCCCTGGGCTATGTTTTTCCGTACAGAAACCTTCTTTTTTTGCACATGACTTTATTTTCTTCCAGATTTGCAAAAAACACGAGCCAACAATACTCTAACAAACAAATGTCGCAATTTATTACATGTTAATGATATGCCGGCCTCTGTGCCAGTGGCTCCACGTGTATTGTCTCTAATGATGGGATAGCGTGGAACGGACTGAAGTATGATTTTATGTATTTGAGGAGTTTGAAATTAATTAGGGACACACTGGATGATGTATGACATCAAAGTGTGAATCGTAATTATTGATAACAGTGACCTTTTATTAGCAATTTGTATTACTATGGAGCAAATAAAGAAACATGTTGGAACCCTACACACGTAAGCACCCTCAGTTATATATGTACGAGTATATATTTCAATTATCATTGCATGAACCGCAAATGTATTCTCAATACGGAAAGCACAAGGGAACATCTTCTATTTAATCTCTACAGCATATACAGTTATTTGCCTTTCTTCAAAAAATTATGGATTACCATGAATGAACAAATAAAGAAAAAGGGAGTATTTTATTTAGTATTTATTTAGTGTATGACTTGACATTAGTATAATTTAGAAATATGTGTGCTAACTTAAAAATATGTGAACTGATCACTTTTCTCTGTGTAAAAGTTGAATTCCTCTTTTGTTTAACTGTTTGACCTTGCACATCATCAATTTTAATGACATTTGACTCAATTATAAATCAAGGCATCAATTTTTTAATTAAAATAATACATTGTAAATTGAGTCACGATGTTTATTCTGAGGCACTACAAAAAGTAGGAAGGTCTTTGCCCAAAATGTTTATGTTACTCTTATAATAGAGTATTTCAATGGGTCATCACTTAAATTTTCTACCACATAGTTTCTAAATGTAGACTTTGTTAACTGCAATAATTTGTGTACCAAAAGACTGTGACCACGCCATTTATTGTATTTAAATATTAAAGTGTAAACTACTAACTTACTGTGCTTCTCACCTTAAACCAGTAATTTGGTTATTTGTTTAACAAACTCCTTTTGCCATAGTCAGCTTTAACTTCATTTTTTTTATGTATGAAGATTCAGTAAAGTTTCATTTGAAAAGACACTATTATACCTAGTATATGTGATGACACTAAAATGTATTTAAATTTAACCCCCAGCCTAGCCAATTATTATACATAATATTTTATATATATTACATCATTGAAGGTTGATGTATAGGATGAGGAAAGTGAGAAAAGAGGAAATAACTGGTTACTAACCTCTTAGGCTGTATTAGAAAGAATGTCAACATGCTTTTTTTAAGTAGATTTGAGAAAGGAGTGGGAAGTAATAGGGAAAAAAAAAACCAGATAACAAAATTGCCCCAAATGGCAGGATCCTGGAAGAAGATGATGCACCATTAGGCTAAAATTTCCTCCGTTTATCTCAACATCTCGGCTAATGCTTTGTTTAGAATTTTGATGGGTAAAGAGAGGAAGGGAGTGATTTGAGACTTTGGTTGTCCCTGTCGCTGTGCGTTTATTGCAGCTTATGCGTGAGAGGAAAATCAGCAGGAATCACATGGAAAATGTCCTCATTCCAATGCCCTGTAAAAAGTAAGTATATGGCCTTCCCTGGTGGCGCAGTGGTTGAGAGTCTGCCTGCCAATGCAGGGGACACGGGTTCGAGCCCTGGTTTGGGAAGATCCCACATGCCGCGGAGCAACTAAGCCCTTGCGCCACAACCACTGAGCCTGCACGTCTGGAGCCTGTGCTCTGCAACAAGAGAGGCCGCGATAGTGAGAGGCCCGCGCACCACGATGAAGAGTGGCCCCCACTTGCTGCAACTAGAGAAAGCCCTCACACAGAAACGATGACTCAACACAGCCATAAATAAATAAATTTATAAAAAAAAACAACTACCTCATTAAAAAATGAAATTAAAAAAAAAAAAGTAAGTATATGATGTAGTGGAACGCATCTAACCAAAATGTATACAGCTCTGCTAGTTGCTAAAGGGACCAGTACAGGTAGTGAAGGCAGAGTCTTTGCCCTTTTAAGGTGGAACAAAAGCACAGAAGAGAGTCAGATGAAAGCTCAAGCCAGTGCCTGACCAAGCGGAGAAGGATGATCAGTTAGTGCAACCGGGTCTTAGAAAAAGGTCAATGTGATCCTCAGAAGTTATCAGAACTTTACAAAAGCAATGATTTTCTGTCCTTTTCGCCCAAGTAAAAACATCACTATTTTAGGGGAGAAAAAAGAAAAGCGAGGCTAAGCCTAGAAAGGATGGCATGGAAATTATAATGGTCTGGGTTTTACAATATTATTTGATTTTCTTCCCCTTAGGAAAGGGAAGTGAACTTATCCAGTAAAGTTCGAGCTTAATGCTGAGAAGATGTTCAAAGAAAGAAGGAAGAAATAAGACAGAGCAGAAGACAACACAAAACAAAAAGACCAGTCAAGCCAGCAGCAAGTGGGTGAAGCAGGTACTGGCGTAAACACATCATCTTGGTTCATTTGCTACTTTTCACCCCTTCCCAACTATACTCTGCAATTTCTTCCTGGCTTGGGACCCAGCAGGAGAGCCTATGGCTTACCGCCCACAGAGAGGTGGGCAAAGGGCAGGTCGGAGCTGAGATGAAGGAGACCTTTCTAAGATCTCCATCGTGCACTTACCTTTATATAATCCACTAATATTTATTAGCCAGGGAATTCCTTAAAGCAATCATGGCTCTTTTAAGAAATTCGAGGAGAAAGAAAAGGATATATAAAACTCTACAAAGAAAAAAATAAAAACCAGAGACAACAAAGCAAGGAACTCTATTTTCTTTCCTTTTTTTACATTTTTTTCTATATGACTTTTTTTTACTTGTATCCTAAGCGTGTTTTTCGCCCCAGCGATTTACAAACATGTACTTGCAGGCACGCACGCACACACACACACAGAGGACTTAGGACATTAGATCGTAAGTGCATTCGTATATCATTTAAATAGGACATATGTCAAAAACAAGATAAGCTTCCATAACCAGCAATTACCTATGGATATTCTGAGCTGAACAACCGAGGGCATTGTGGAATTTACAAACTCCTTTCATAGGTGTCCTTTTAGAAGGAAGGGCATGCAATTAGCCTCTCAGAAGTTTTAGAAAAGAGGACTTATATAGACCAAAATGGCTAAGCTGTGAGATAAATTAGTTAGTTCTAAATGAATTGAAAAAAATACTGGTTGATACCTTTATTACAAGGGTATACTACACAGAGAAGAGAAAGTAGGTTATGATAAGGTGGCATGATTTAGACCTTGAGGAGAGATTGTACAATGAACTTAAAAAAAAATCAAAACTTTGATTTTAAATACATTATGTTCAAACTTGGGGAGGTATATTCTTTCTTTTCCTGTTTTTCTCTTCAGCTAGTAGTTGTTTTGAGAAATTTTATTCAGTAGTTTTATTTTGGATCATAGTTCACTCCCGAGGAATTATTTTCTTTTTGTCTTTATCTATGCACTTCACTGATTGTATTAGTGACTCAATAGGACTTTACATAACAGTATTTATTGTCCTAGTTTTAAACAAGCTTGGAATATTTTTCATTGAACAAGTTTGTCTTTTAATATGACAAGAGGCTTGAAAACTTTCATAAAACCTAATTTAGGATATGATATAATGGAAGACAAGAAGAAATGAACCTAACAGAAGTCTTTTTCAAGAAAATTGTATCATATATTGAAGGTATTGTGTTCTCATTTGAAAGCTGAGAGAGGGAGAGAGAGGGATTGGTTGATAAAGACAACCAAAGGAATTACCACCTTACTGCTTATATGATCACCTTACCGCTAAAACTCGAATAATGTTCTTTTGTTAAAATATTTCATCAAATATGCCACCCAGAACCTAACTCCAGTGAATGCTGAAATGCTGACTTTAGGTGATATTGTGGAACTTTTCAATTAGGTCCTGGAACTATACCATTACCCAGCAGTGCAAATTGTTCATTCATCACATTCTTAGGAAACAAAGAGCTACAACTGGCATGAACACTGGAATCTGGAAGAATTGTTACGACCTGCTTATCTCTTGTGGGTAATACACTCTCATTTTAACCATATCTTTCATTTCAGGCTACAGAAATTCACGGATGACATGCTAAAGATTTTAATTTTTTTTTTCATGATATATATTTCCTCATGCTTTCTCTAATGTTTTTTTCTGCGTTGGAGAAGAACAGGTTCTCATGTAGAATTTAAAGTGATGTTAAATAAGATGTAGGGATGTGTGGAAATAGTGGAGCATGTGAAGCTCAGGTTTCTAAGCTCAAACATTAGGTCCATCATGCACTGATATTCTGCATGTGGGCAGTTATTCCAACCTCGTTATGCTTCATTTATTAATGAAGAGCGTTAATACAATATTCACTGCACAGGGTGTAGCGATCAAATAGAGATGAATAGTAAATCAATAATTTACAAAAATATGGTTTCATTAACTGAAGCATCACACAAACACTTGTTGTTTTATGGACAAACTAAGGGAAAACATCTATTGTTGTCAGCCCAGGCTAGCAGATTCCTTGCTTTGGTTTTTTCATCTCCATCCACTTCTACTTCAATCACTTACTTAATTGTGACCTAAAGCTGCTCCACTTGAGAGCCTTCTTGAAACTGAAATTCCCCATTTTAACTCCAATGTTCAGTTCCTTTTTACATCTTCCATTTCCTCTGCCTTTTGTTCTCCTTGCCATCTGAACTTTCTCAGTGAAAACTGAGAGCTCATTTTCTAGCTTCTTCTGCCTCTCTGTACAGCCATGCCTTTATTTCTTGCATGGGCTTTCCTGAAATTCCTATTGTGCTAATTATCAGCCCTGGGTAACTGGACTCTCCATTTTCTCTGTTCCCATATTATTCATCAATGAATACAGCCACAGTCACCACTAACGTTTGAATGGGATGCTACAGTGTGCAGAATTCTTTTGTACAGATATGAAATACACATATACAGCTGATTTCATCTTTACAATAGCTCACAGGAATCACACAACACACTTATTTTCCTCAACAGATAAATCTCTGAGAATTCTAAGTACCTTGAATAAATTCACAGAGTCAATAAACAATGCCTCCAGAATTTAAGCAGAAGTCTTCTTACTGAGTTCCAATGCTCTGTGACTTTATATTGCTGTGGTGGTGGAATCATGGAGGGTTCATATGAATTAATCTTTAAGGAATCTCAGCTGGGCTGTTGTACAATCTCTATGTATTTTTTCCCAAAATTGCCGTTCTCAACCTCTAAATCCTTAAACGCACAATCTCACTCCACTTTCACTCTTTAGTTGACTTAACTTCTGTGTTTTTTCTTAGCTCAAGCAAATTCAAGTGAATTAATTACCCATCCCTTAACTGAAAACCTTTCTGCATCTTTATTCTTTCCCATATTTTCTCTCTTATAGATTTTAATCTATAATTCTCTTCTCCTTCTGTTCCTAACATCAGCTTCTCCAAGAGTTCTTTTCTTCTGATGGAACCTTAGTCCTCAGTTCATTGATTTATTACCCTTTTTCTCAATTACATATACACTCTTTTATAGATTCTGCCTCCTAACATGTCCCTCATCCTTTCACGTGACCCTTCAAGCTGCTCTTTCATTAGAGGTGGTTCAGAGCTGGTTCCTCTTCTCTCACCCTCGTTTCATAGAACAAACTCAAAACGTACACTGTTCTATTTACCTGGATCAGAAAGTGACACTACCTTTCATCTATGTAACTCCTTTATATCAGGAAGAACATTTATTCATCTTTGTATTACTTGGAGGATTGAGCACAGGGCCAAAAACAAAATAAATGGTGAATAAAACGTCTTGACTTGAAGAAAATTTCTAATTTTGAGTTGACAATTGTTTTGACATTAAGGTTCAAACATATTTTGGAAAACTTGCACAAAATATTTTAAAGATGTGATGATATTAACATATTTTCTAACTAAGCATATTCAAAGTTTATAGTAACTTTTTTCACACACTTAGAGCACCCTAATGGTCCACAGTGTTCTGATACAGTTTCCAGAGTTGTCAGTAATTGCTATCTACACCTTTAACCATTATTTTGCTTAACACACACACACACAAACCAGGGTGAATGGCAAAGTTCTCTAGAAGAATTTATTACTCATTTAATTGGAATATTTCTTTCAATACAAATAAGGCATGCAATATTGTTCTGAGAATTGAGATAAATTAAATTAACCACTGGATAAATACTGCAGGATATATCACTTTCTTGGTGTAAGAATTCTTCCTGAGGCTGGAGAGATAGGAGTGAGGGCACTGATTTTGGGTTCTGAAATAGTCATAATCATCAGTGATTCAGAGCATCCATTACTCGGAAAGCCTGTGTACCACAGCGGTCAAGAACGCAGACTTTGGAATTATGTGACTTGAGTTCAAATCCCAGTTTTGCCACGGCATAGCTCTGTGACTTGAGGTAAGTTACACAGTGTCTCTGTGCAGTATATGGTGATAGCGCCTACCTTGTCAGGTGGTTGGGAGAACCATTGAAAGCACTTCCTGCCTGGCACATAGTAAGGACAAACTCTGCTCTCATGATTTAGAAAGAGTTCCATTGGATAAGTATCAATGGATAATGCATTCCCTTGTTGGACCAAGGCTTTAATTAGAAAAGGTGCATTTACAGAATGATGTTCCCAATTAAAATGAAGGAAAATTATTCTTTCCTGGAAGCCATTTATAATGTAAAATTCATGACTGTGTATTTTAAAGAGGCAAGAATATAAACCACAAAATATGGATCCCCAACTATTTTTAAAATATTTTATTACCTGATTATAAATTGGACCTTTTTAGGGAAAATTCATAAATTCAAGATAAGCACTTAAAAGAAATATATATAGCCACCTATATAATCCCTACACATAGCTTTGTTAAAATGTTAGTAAATGTCTTTTCCAGTATTTTTCCATAACAATATTTTAGTTGGATTATTTTTTCCAAAAATAATCCGATTAAAATAATCATAATTAAGCAGTAATAATACAATATTATCAATCACTGGTTACTTCCTGCCTTCCACTTATGGTGCTATACTGTTTATATATAATCAGCTCATGTTTTTTTTTTTTTCCCAGCAATTCAATTAACTTGATATTATCATCATTATTTTATAAACAAAGAAACTGAAGCTCAGGAAGATTAGATAATTTGCCAAAGGTCTCCAACCCAACATGTGATGTTACCGGGACTCCATCTAAGACCTGACTGACTCCAAACTCCTTGTATATTAAAAGAAACATCTTACAAAGTTGAAATCATAGATTTCCTCCAAATGTATAAAAACATGGCAAATCTAAATTTTAGAAAGGATTATGGGAGACTGTCTATAACATTGGGATCTGTGCCACATTCTTTTACTCCTATTTATTTTAATAACGAACATGGTAAGTGATATGGTTTGCTAAATAAAGCCACTCCAGAAATTGTATACTTCGTAATGCAGTTGCGAAGAATGCTGAAAAAATCAGACACTGTTTTAATGTTCATAACATAGGCAGTGTTTAAAATAATTTATTTTTTTCTTATGGAAGAGTAATAATATGATTGTATAAGGGCTAACACTACCTTAGGAGAAAACAAGCCTATCTATTCTCAAGTTTATCACCATCTCTATGTTGTCACATATATAAAATTCCATGTTTCAGTGTGGTCGTTTTGACTCTTTTGTTGTTTCATTCTAGTTCGAAGCAAAAGAATTTCCCATGCTTTAAATCTGTTGTTTTGCAGCTGATGTTTCTAAATGCTCTGCATGTTACAAAATGTCATCAGAGAGATGTCGTAAAATGGTTTTAATATCTTCATATAACATTACATGCAGCATTTGGTCACTCTAAGTACAAAATAGAGGTTAGCAGGGTGGCCAATATGATTGTTTTGGAAATAAGTTGTGAATAAAGGAGATGTCGTGAAGAAGAGAATGTAGGTAGCGCTGACTGACAGACCATTTCTTAAGTTATTAGAATAGCGCTATATTGTGGGAAGAGGATTTCATAAACCCAGAGCAGAATGTTGATGTTTATAAATTCTTTTCCTGATTTCTTATGAAATCTTATGATACTGCTTCCATGACTCCCATTCTTATACATATTTGATTACTTTATATTATAATTTACAACTCAAATGTGCACAACTCAACAGCAGTAGCTGAGCTAGAATTCAGCAGCTTTATAGCTTTTATTGGCCCTCGGCACAAGTAATAAAATTCTAGCTTTAAGTACCATTGGGGTTTATAGAATGAAGACATCTGCATTATTATATTAAAATGTTCCTCCGTGTAATAAATATAACTGACAGTAGTGCATGACTTTCTTTATGAAAAATATGTTGATAGCAATATAGTCTTAAATACTGAAGAAACTGCCGATTAAAATTTTAGGTGCCTAGTTACCATGGAAATTCCCAACAGATGTCCATATTAACAGTTTAGTGCTGGGTATTCCTAATAAAAGTCTTAGTGAAGGTTATTTTAAAAATACCCATGAAAACACTGTATTAACCTCCCATTTCTTTTAATAGTGTTTCCTGTTTATTATTCTAATATGTTCTTTGGGGTAATGTGGATGTTTGAATGTTACAAGTTTGAATAAGTTTTCTATAATGATGTTTAGGGTCTCTGGATTTTAGTGTCATCTAAGTAGTGTAGAATGTTTTTTTTCCCCTGAATCTGTGGGAGTATTTTGAAGAGGCACAGATGCTGTGTCATACCCTAATATTAGGGTGACCAGCTGTCTGGGTTTGCCTGCGTCCGAAGATTTTTCTGGTACAGGAACTATCTGGGCAAGTTCCAGCAAACCAGGGTTTTTTGTCTTTCTGTAGATGGAAACACTGTAAAAGTGGAAGGCAGTGGCTAAAAGGAGAACAGTTTTCAACTAATATTTTCCTCATCCAGACCTTCTCAAATCAATCTTATACATGCAATCTTCCAAAACTGTTTAGGACTGTGTGGAATTCCTATCCGTTTCCTTTTCATGTTGTGAAAGATGAAAACTATGTGGAGATACAAGTTGGTACCAGCATATCACTTTCCCTTTCATCAGCCATTAATACATCTAAACACCTTGGAGGCCCAGAGTCAGCTGTCTTTGGAGTAGGACAGTGGCATTCTGTCCGCTGTGCTTGTAATTAATTCTTGTTTCAATAAGAGAACATTTACCATTAACTGACTGTAACACTTACCATCAGTTGGTTTCAAGTGAAGCCAATCACCTCCTACCTGGGTGGGCCTTGTTCAGTCAGGTGAGGGCCTGAAGAGCAAAGATTGAGGTTTCCCAAAGAAGAAGCAAAATTTGCCTCAAGGCTGCAACCTAGAAATCCTGCCTGAATTTCCAGCCTGCCGGCCTGCCCTGTAGACTTCGGACTCAAGACTGTAATATCAACTCTTTCCTGAATTTCCAGTCTCCCAACTTGCCACAGTCGAATGAGCCAAATTCATTAAAGTCTCTCTCTTTCTCCACCCCTGCCCCAACCTACCTTCTCTCTCTTCTCTTCTCTTCTTATAAGGATACCAGTCATACTGGATTAGGGCCCAACCCTATTACCTCATTCAACCTTAATTACCTCTTTAAAGGCTCTTTCTCCAACTAAAGTCACATTCTGAGGTGCTGGGGAATTAGAACTTCCATGTATGAATTTTTTTTTTTTTTTTTTTTTTTTTTTTTTAAGAAACCAAATCACTGATGCTGTTTCTGTCATATATATATATATATATATATATATATATATATTTTTTTTTTTTTTTAAATTTTATTTATTTATTTATTTATTTTTGGCTGTGCTGGATCTTCGGTTCGTGCGAGGGCTTTCTCTAGTTGCGGCAAGTGGGGGCCACTCTTCATCGCGGTGCGGGGACCGCTCTTCATCGCGGTGCGCGGGCCTTTCACTATCGCGGCCCCTCCCGTTGCGGGGCACAGGCTCCAGACGCGCAGGCTCAGCAGCTGTGGCTCACGGGCCCAGCTGCTCCGTGGCATGTGGGATCTTCCCAGACCAGGGCTCGAACCCGTGTCTCCCGCATTAGCAGGCAGATTCTCAACCACTGCGCCACCAGGGAAGCCCCCCATGTATGAATTTTGAAGGAACACCGTTCAGCCCATAACACCCTTTTTCACCTAGTAGTTACATAGACTCACTTCATAACATGCCCAAAGCCATCAAGGAATTGTAAGACATAGAATAGAAATCCAGGGTTGTTGTCACCAGTACACACACTCTTAATGTCTATGAATAAAAGTATTGAAAGCAATACCTTATGATCATGGAATTTAAATTGTTCTTGATGTTTGGAAATCCTCAGAAACTAATTTCAAGTCGGTAGGGTTTTTCAAAGTCTGAAATGTGGTATGTCTCAAAATAGGTTAAGATTGCATTTGACATACAGTATTTCTTAAGACTAGATACTGTCAGAAATCACATCACATCTCCTATGTGTTGGATGAGTTGAAGATCCCCTGCCCACAATTTATTTAACATCTAGAGACTCTGCCGAGTGAAGCCCCCATCTTTGTTAGTGACCTTCTCCTCCTCACCTTTTTGGTTTCTAAGTGTGTCTGGTGTCCAGTGTGTCTTGATAGTCAGTTCCTTTCAACTTGAATAATTACAGAAACAAGGTGCCCTGGAAGCAGCATGTGTACGCATGTGTATGACTCTGCATTGTGGGCGAACTGAACTTAGATGCCTGACGCTCCAGTTATGTCCACATCATGAGGTGCAGTAAAAGAATTTGGAAATCTTTTAATATACTCTGTTCACTCTAAAGAAATAAAAAACAGTAATCCCTTTTCGCTTCACAGCATTGATCTCAGGACCACTGCCACTATTACTTTCTTTTCTTGGAATAATAATGGATGGGAAGAACAAACATATCTGCAATCATAGAGTGCCAGACACAAATGTAAACCGGTAAATAAGTTTACAGAGTATGCAACTGAAATTTGAGAACAACAAAACTTTTTTTTTGGTTATACCCACAATTCAGCCAAACTTTCTTGTAAATAAAATGAGATACATAACTAAACTAATAAACTAATACAGTTCTGTTGCATGTGGACAGATATATCCACTATTGAGTTCCCTGGATCACCTAACTGCATTATCAGAAAAATACGTAAGTGTATTTTGAGGCAGAATACACGTAGGATACATGCAATAAAAGGACAAAAATATGCTTTTTGCTGTCAGTTAAATATAGTCAATAAAGCGCTCGTGTTTTAAACCAAGATAAATGCATATTTATTCTTAATAACTGCATGACTACTACTAATGTACATGGGAAAGGAAGTAATTATCTTTCAAATTTCTGATCTTGAAAATAGAAATTGCTATATTCTAATTCTATTTATATTTCTGTCCACAGATGTGTGTGGTGTGTGTGTGTGTTGATGCAGGTGTGTAGAAATGGAAGGAGGAGTAACAGAAGATGTCTGTGTATAAAATCAAGAGGAAGTTAAGCGATGGTACCAGGAGTTTGCTATGCGTGTCTATGCTTTTTCAATGTTCCTACTGGGCACCACTAACTACAGATTTCTCAGTTACTGCTGGCAATAACTAGTGCTCTCTGACATATTAGTCACCGTATGCTCCACTTATTAAAAATTAAACGACACACCATTTATTCAGGATTTTTAAACGTTTTGTTCTAAGTAAATTATTTCCTAAGATGTATTTTCTACTATGTGTGAGAGAATAAGCAGTGATCTCTATGAGATGCTCAAGGCTGCCTTAAGCATCAGCTTCTGGTGGAGAAGTTAAATCAAGAGAAACATGTAATGTATCTACGTATGCAACATACTAACTCATTAGCAAGCTGGGAACCTTGACAGGATGTATGTTAATTAGTTTATTAATTAACTCTGCCTAGAAACAATAGCTCTTTTGCTTGACATTTCCTGCCAGTATGTTCCTGGACCTTTTACCAACAAGAGGGATTTTCAGTCCAGGCTTCACAAATCTTAGTTACAAGAATACAAACTTATTCTACACAGACGTTATAAAAATTAAATGAGATTATACATGAAAATTGCTCAGCAGTGGGTTGTAAATATGAAATAAGCGTTAGCTATTATAAGTTTACAGATGGTATCTATGGCACAGGATTAAAAATATTAAGTTTTTTGGTCTTAATGACTGGCTAATATATAGTGTATTCATCCACAGACATTTACTGAACACCTATTATATAGAAGGTACTGTGCTATTTACAGAGAAGAGCATAAAGCTTTGCAATCTACAGCCTTTTCATAAGCTCCTCTAAAAGTAAGGGTGACCTGACAATGACAATTATCACTGAGCTCCATCACTGAGTGATGACTGTTTCAGCCTCTGTGGCTGATTTGATGGATGGATAATCTTGAGACCGACACCATGCAGTATCCATCAAACCGCATCCATGTACCTACTCCTAAATGCATAGGAGGACCACATTTCCCACTGTCCCTTGTTAGCTTGGGCCATGACTGGATTCTGGTCAATGAGATGTGGGGGGAAATGGTCCAAGCCCCCAAAGCCTCGCCCTTAAAATCATCTCCCTCACAGGACCCCCTGCACTCCGGCCACCATGACCTTAGAAGCCACATACGCCAGGGAGCAGTTCCAACATGACGGGCCCCTCCTGACATGTACTGAATTTACATGAGTGAGAAATAAGCCTGGGTTTCTGTGAGGTCACCGAGATTCGTGTGCTCATCTGTTGCCACGGGATACCGTGGTTCCCAAGGTCTGATTCCCAGACCAGCAGGACTTGTGTCATCTGCATTCTTGTTAAAATGCACATTCTTGCTCTTCTTCCCAGACCTAATGAATCACAGACTCCTACCTATACCTGTCCTTTCTCTCTACTCCGTGTACTTGCTTCTTGAAGCACTTCTTGATCTAAAATAAAGCTTTACTTATTCAATGTAAGAAAAATGATTCAAGGTATTACTTATACGTTACAAAGAAAATTGATGCCATATCTGTATTAACTATATCCTAATTACCTATCAAATGGAAAAAATACTTTATGTGATGTGAAAAAATACTTTCACATCCCAAAGATCACGAGAGCATCCTTTTTCTCCTCTTAATAGTTACAGCTTTGGTATGTTTTCCTTTCTTTTTTTTTGATCTCTATTTTATTTATTTTTTCATACAGCAGGTTCTTATTAGTTATCTATTTTATACATATTAGTGTATACATGTCAATCCCAATCTCCCAATTCATCCCACCACCACCCACCCGCCGCCACTTTCCCCCCTTGGTTTTTCATCAGCTTTCAGAAATGGACCATCAGTACGGTTCAATAATAAATCACAGTCAGGGTTTTTTTCATTTTATTAAAAGCTGTGTGCTGTTGGAACAATTTCATCGGGGAAACTTAACAGATTCGTCTTGCTAAAGGGCAGTTAGGTATCATGGTAGGCATGTACTCTGGGCTGGGTTATCTGGGATCAAACCCATACATACTTTCCTATGCAGGGTATTTAAACTCCCCTGTTTCATTCTCTTTATTGACAAAATTGGGATATTAATAACACTCACAAGTTTGCTATGGGATGAAATGCTAGCAGATATAAAGCACCAAGAACAATGCCTATCACTTACTGCTATGTAAGTATTGAAATCAGGGAATCAGACTAGCTTTTCTGAAATAACTCTATAGGTTCCAAAGAACACATTTGGAAAATATTTCAAAAGTTTATTGCAAAAATGAAAACTCACTTATAGACAGTTTTGTGTTTTGCAGATATATGTGATGTGATTCTATTGATATGTTTAAAGCACCTCAGACCCTCATTTTATAAAGATTTAGGAAAAAAAGTTTTGTGCTTCAAATTATGTCAAAAAACATACAGAACAAATATTTTAGCCTTAAAATCATTAGAATTCTTTCATATGAATCAAACCTTATTCCTTGCATAGAATCAGCACATACTCAAAATATTTGTATGTGAGTATTACTCATGAATCATATGTAAAGAGAATCTTAGTCTTTTTGAGGTTGATTTTCATGGAACTACCTCCAGGAGAGCTGAGCCGAGAGGTGGAGAAAACTTGGCTCCTTATGAAGTCAGAGCCCCTGAAGTGTCCTGCCCTGAAGCGGTCCCTACCTGTGGACTTCTACTTATAACACATTTCCTTCTTTTTTTTTTTTTCTGTGATGGGAATGAGAGTCTGTATTTCTTTTTTTTTTTTTTTTAATAAATTTATTTTATTTTATTTATTTATTTTTGGCTGATTTGAGTCTTCATTGCTGCGAGCGGGTTTTCTCTAGTTTCAGGGAGCAGGGGCTACTCTTTGTTGTGGTGCTCAGGCTTCTCATTGCGGTGGCTTCTCTTGCTGTGGAGCACGGGCTCTAGGCGTGTGGGCTTCAGTAGTTGTGGCATGCGGGCTCAGTAGTTGTGGCTCGCAGGCTCTAGAGCACAGACTCAGTAGTTGTGGAACACGGGCCTAGTTGCTCCGCGGCATGTGGGATCCTCCCGGACGAGGGCTCGAACCCACGTCCCCTGCCTTGGCAGGCAGATTCTTAACCACTGCACAACCAGGGAAGCCCCACATTTCCTTCTTGCATAAGCAAGTTGAAGTGAGATTCCTAATTACTTGAATCAAAGGTTTTCTAACCAATATAAGAGTGATGTCCACTGATGATGCTTGCATCCGTGAATTTTTTGGTATATGTAAGGTCAAGGTTAAGCAAACAATATGCCAGTGAATACTTTCAATCCATTGTAAAACAGCATAAAACAAAACAACAACAAAAACTGACATCTTGACTCATTCATTATTTAGAATGCTGGTAATAATAAAACATTAATTTTTAATTTTATATACGCAATTGGTATTCTCAGTGCTTTACATGAAGTATCTTATTTAATCCTTACAACATGAGGAAGTACAGGCTCTTATTAATCTAGTCTTATAGTTGAAAAATTTGTAGTTGACAAAACTAAGTATTATGGTGCTATCAGAATTCTAGCTGAGGCTGTCTGATTAAATTATATAAGCAAAACCACTAGGATATACTGATTCTTCTTTGGAGTAATGATACATTTAAGGTTCATTAATTTAAATTTTTAAAAATCTTATGACAAAGTTTGTCTTTTTTAAGCAAATGTCATCAGCTACATTTGCAAAATTAATGGGTGGCCTTTTAACCAAAGGAACTTGACATAAGTAGATATTAACTACAAAAAGTGTCCCTCCCAAAAAAGAACCTCAGATTGGATGGCAAACATATTAAATAATATTATTTGGTGGCTATGTAATTGCTATGTGCTATTTCAAGCATTTCACACATACTATTCTCTTCAATGCTGGAAAGACATATATGAGGCAGGTGCTATTATTATTCCCATTTCGTGGATAAGAAGACCAAGGCGCTGAGACATGGAGTCACTTGCCCAATTTCCCACAATCGGTAAGTGGATGAGTCTGGATTTCCACTGGCGTCGACCTCCATAGGGGGTGCTCAGCCCCTAGGTTTTCTACCTCGCATATTTGTTTATCAAAAGGAAGATATATTTACCTCTAAATATGTCCTTTTGCCCTGATTCCTAAATTTATAATTTCATATTTATAAATGACATATTATAAATTTAAAACGGGATAGAACTACCTAAGTTACTTTGCGTTGGCAAAAATAAGTGATATGTACATTACCAAACTGAATAAGCTGAACCATATTCTTTTTACTTTTTACAGTTTTAAGTGTTTCCATAGATCTATTATCTTAATGACAAATTTTGTTTGCTTGCTCTGGTGCTTTGGAAACAGAATGTTCTGGAAGGTTCATGCCCTTAGTGTTCTGTCTACAGAACCACGCCTCGGTTCACAGTATTTTAACGTTCAAAAATGTTAGGAACAGTTAGTGTTTTCATTTCCCACACCGTAGCATAGAAATGATCTCTGCTTTACAGAAGACAATATAGTAAAAATACATTTTGTTCAATTATTTTTTAATGTCAATGCATTTTAGTAAGTATTAGCAGAGTAAGGCGTCTGTCAGGTTCAGTTTGGAGTAATTTCTATGCAGTCTCATGACAAATAGATGGCATATTAGTTTGTGATTTACATAAATATCTTCTAAAATGTCAATCGTGCGTCCTGGTGCCAAGGGAGAAATGTGGATTGCATTTCAGGTGTAAGAAGTTTAGCCAACACAGATTTGGAAAAATTGGTGTAGAGCAGTGGCTCTCTGTTTTGGCTGCATTTTAGATGTGGACAGCTTTCAAAACTACCACTGCCTGAACGCCTGTCCCAGAGCTTCTGATTCGGAGCCATCCCTGGGCTTTGGGACTGTTAAAAGCTGTGTGGATTTTGATGTAAAGCCAAGGCCGGGAACCACCCCTGGAGAATAACTAGACGGGAGAGAAATGCCTGCCTTGAAAGGGGGCCACCCCCAAATGGCTCGGTCATTAACGCTCAATAACAGTCAAACTAAGACGTCTAAACATCAATAAGAACTTGCTAATATGAAACCCAATCTTTAATTAAATAAATTGCAGGGGATTCATAATGCAGGAGAACAAACCCACAAACTTTTGTTTCCTTCCAGATTCATGCAACAAATGTAAAAAAACAAAATAGACGAACTTGGGTAAAAAGAGCAAAATATAAAGAGTAGAATAATTTCAGTGTCTTCTTTTATTATTATGTGCGACTTTTGAGTTTTCAAGTTAAACTCATTGGCAGGAGGTTATTTTGCTGTTAATTTCTTGCTGTCAAAACATGTTGTAAGGAGACCCCCAGAATCCAAAGTCCTGCTTCAGGAAAGAGATCTCTTCCCTAGGTACTAACCTCCCTAACTCTCTCTACTCCTTTTTCTCCTGATGGATGACTCATCAGGAGAAGGAAGGAGAATGCTATAGAAATTGAAGGAATGCTGGCCTGACCATTTTAGGGTGGGCCAGTCTCCAATTGAAGGAGTCTGTGCCTTTGGCATTTGTTTCTGCCCAAAGAATAAATTTAGGTGCCCCAGCAGATATGGGGAGCAAAAAAGAGTTTCCTGGGAAGACGTATAATGGGGGCAGACTCCTTAAGGCCCTTCGGGTCTCTCCTCATCGGTGTCTTCTTTCTCTGTAATTTCAAGACACAGGTTCCAGCAGACAAGTGATGGACTGGAGCGGACCTTGTTGCTAAAAGTTCATGTGCATATATTCTGATAACCTGCACTATTCTTCCTTGTGAACATGCACTCCAAACAAACGTCTTTAATCCCTGTGCTTTGACTGTATCCTTCTTCTTTCTTATCCTTTTGCCTCTTGTGACACTATTTTTTTCTTCATCTGGAAATAATCAACTAGGCCAAATTTCTTCTTGCTGAAGCCATTCTGTTTCTTCTAAGATTTATTCTCATTAACCCTTAAGCACACATTTTTCTATAGCTTTCAGATTGTGACCTTCTTCTCTCTGGCATCACTTGTGGTTTTACTATTTTTAATTTGACTGTTTATGGGGTTTTTTTCTCCCCAGATAGACTGGAAGCATCTTGGTTGCAGAAAGCATACAACATGCTTGACGTCACCACCAACAGCTCTCAAATCCCACTCCTGGTATATTTCTTGGTACATAAGGTCACTAAGTAAAGTCTAGTCAATGCAGAGCGTAGGGCTTCTACAAACATACAAGGGCAGACAGCATGCACCCACCTGCCAAGGCAGCTTTTAAACCATCAGATTGAAGATTACTAGCAAGAATGTGCACTCTGACCCCAGGCATCCATTCATTCTGGGACCATTCAGAGACCTTGCAGGCAGGACACTCGATTCTGGGGAAGGGACCCCCACCTCTCAGCCGGTGGGGAATGTGAACTGCTTGAGTAAAGAAGCATGAGACCCCCTCCTGATGGGATCAGCATTGAGATGTGACAGCACCATAAAGGGGCAGAGCCTTCCCTCCAGTCCTGACCTGCTGGATTCGGCCTGCGGTGCAATGGGAGGCTTCCACGCTCCTAAGAGAAACTGGGTCACAATCATCCCATCATGTCAGCTCGGCATCCTTCTGTGGAAGTAAAACATGGCTGTGGACTTGGGTCAGTCTTGGTGGTGATCATGATTGTTTACTAACACTGGGCTTTAAGTCAATTTCTAGGGGCATTTGTAGGAGGGAAGCTCCTTTCCTCAGACACTTTCCTATGTACATAAGAGCCGTCTTGTATAAGATAGAGCTTCTCTCACGTTTATTATGTTAATCATGTGAAACTGCTGACACTTGACCTCTTTTTGACCTACAAAATTCAATGTTATAAGGTTAAATCTATTGCTTAGAGACAATATGCACATTTATATATGTAGTGTCAAATGCCACAAAAGCTGTAAAATATAATAGAAAAATCACGGGAAAATATGTTATTAATATGTTATGAATATATTTCAAACTTGGAATGATAGTCTCTGATATGCTAGAGACATTTCAAATATATTTTTCCTCCATTTAGATTAACTTTAACACAATCTCTTTTAAGACATTTTCTTTTAATATCAAAGCTCCCTGAAGCATCCTCAGTTTCGTCCTCAAGGACATGGACCTAATATTCTGGGAAACGTAGAGATCGTATATGAACTCCTCTTTCGTTTGCATGCCTGAAAAACCCACAATAATCCTTGAATAAAATTCTGGTATTTGCTCTCTGTGCCTGATCGTTTCCCAACAAAGGTACATTAAAAACCACAGCTCGCAGCAGTGAGCTAAAACACCTTTGAGGAGGCCACTCAGAGCGGGGTCCCCACTGCAAGCCTTCTCTTTGCCCATCAACTATTTTTTTTGTCTCAGTTGGGTCAAAGGCACCTAATATCGAAATGAGTCTTTTAAACTGACAATACTGAATGACTTTTACTATCAATATTATTCTAGGTAGCCTTTCCCTGATTAGATTTGATTTCTAACTGTGTTGACTAGGAATTCCCTTAAAGTCTTTAAAATTTGGGTGTTGAATGGGATATCTAAGTCCTGGGGTGAGAAAACTCTGCTAATAGACCTTGGCTGAATAAGTAAGTTTGGTATCTGGATTTTTGTGGTTCAGTGTATGGGTCTTACACTATATAATTTTTGAAATATCTGTTAGCCCAAGATATTTGCCCATAACCCAAATAGTAAGGTAAGACATACAACACCCAGCATATTATACAAAACAATTATCATTAGTTTTTTGGTATATACAAATCAGTCTTTTGTGTGCATATGTAAATCATTCTCTATATTTAAAGAACACATTGCTTTCTATACTTTTCCACTAGTATTTCCTTGATCCTTGAGAATTCCCAGATCCCTTTCAAGCACATTTGTTAATAGTTGCCTCCATATTGCCACTTTTATGGATACTATGATAATTTGATTGATTGTGAATTTTCTCTTTTATGAGTAAAGTGGTGATAAATTTACTTGTACACAAATATTTTATTTTCTCAGCAAAAGATCACACTCCTGTACGCTGAATTATCAGGTCAAATGATATGATCATAAAATTAATTTATGTAACAAAATGTACTTAGCCACAGTGAAACTTCCAAAAAATAGAGTTCTTTAAACCTGCATTCTGTAGCCACAATGAAATAAAGTTAAAAATTAACAATAATAGCAACAACTAAATGTTTTAACCATTTTTGAATTAAGGAGAAAAAGAATCTTATAAAAAGGTTGGAAATTACCAAAATGAGAACACACTTTGTAATGCCTATGAAATGTGATTTCAACTATATTTTATTATTTAGAAAACAATTTTATTACATAAAAGCATTTAAAATAAATACAAGGTTTAAGAAATAGAAAAATGAAAATAGTGTTAAACTGAAAAAGGAGGTAATTGATAACAATGACAGCTAAAATCCATAAATTAAAATTAAAAATAGAATTGATAGTAAAACTAAATGCTGACTCTTTGAAAATAAAATAGTATTGGGTTTGGTGATGACTTTTTAGATACAACACCAAATGTGTGATCCAGGAAAGAAAAACTTATAAGCTGGTTTTCATTAAAATTAAAAAAAAAAAATTCTGCAATGCAAAAGGCATTGCTAATACAACGAAAGACAAGCCACAGACTGGGAGAAAATATTTGCAAAAGATACATCAGATAAGAGACTTATTTTCCAAAGCACAAAAATGACTCTTAAAATTCAAAGATAGGAAGACAGACAACTCTATTAAAAAATGGGACAAAGACCTTGGCAGACATCTTACCAAAGAAGAGAAACAGCAAACAAACATATGAAGGGGCTTCCCTGGTGGCGCAGTGGTTGAGAATCTGCCTGCCAATGCAGGGGACACGGGTTCGGGCCCTGGTCTGGGAAGAATATCCCACATGCCGCGGAGCAACTAGGCCCGTGAGCCACAACTGCTGAGCCTGCGCGTCTGGAGCCTGTGCTCCGCAACAAGAGAGGCCGCGATAGTGAGAGGCCCGCGCACCACGATGAAGAGTGGCCCCCGCTTGCCGCAACTAGAGAAAGCCCTCGCACAGAAACGAAGACCCAACACAGCCATAAATAAATAAATAAATAAATAATTTTTTAAAAATTGCATTCAATAGTGAATGGCTATAAAAAAAAAAACATATGAAAATAAGCAACACATCATATGTCATCAGAGAAAAGCAAATTAAAAACACAATGAGGTACCACTACACACCTATGAGAATGGCCAAAATCCAGAACACTGCCTACAACAAATGCTGGTGAGGATGTGGAACCGCAGGAACTCTTAATAATGGCTGATGTGAATGCAAAACGGTGCAGCCACTTTGGAGGACAGTTTGGCAGTTTCTTATAAAACTAAACATACTCTTACCATACAATCCAGCAATCACACTTTTTGGTATTTATGCAAAGAAGTTGATAACTTATATCTTTACAAATACCTACACACAGATGTTCATAGCAGCTTTATTCGTAATTTCCAAAACTTTGAACCAACCAAGATGTCCTCCAATAGGTGAATGGATAAATAAACTGTGGTACATCCAGACAAAGGAATAGTTTTCAGTACTGAAAAGAAATGGACTATCAAGCCATGAAAAGACATAGAGGAACATTAAATGCATATCATTAAGTGAAAGAGGCTGGTCTGAAAAGACTACATACTTTATGATTTCAACTAGATGGCATTTTAGAAAAGGCAAAATTATTGAGACAGTAAAAAGATAATGGTTGCCAGGGTTGGGGTAGGGGGCTAAGGGATGAACCGACAGAGCACAGAGGAGTTTTAAGGCAGTAAAATTACTCTGTATCATACTATAATGGTGGAAATATGTCATTATACTTTGTCCAAACCCATAGAATATACAAGAATGATATAAACAAAATCCAGAATCTTAAATTTTAATAGAAAATGATATAGCATGATCATTAATTTTAGTCCTTGGTTATTTGGATAAGCCAATTTTACCTTCTGTTTGTTTCATTTTGTTTTGTCTGAGACGCCTCCCCTTTGAGTTTGTAACAGGTGTTCTCAGGGTCACCCACAAAAACATTTTTCAAAAATAGCACATCATTGCATTTTCAGGTTTTGCAGGCAAATGTTAACGGCACCAAAATATACTAAGTAAACTTTTCATTAAAAAAGATTGAAAAGGAAAACTCAGTGTCCTACTAATTTCTCACTGTGTGGAGGTGGGTTCAGGCTATTCGTGGTTTCCAGAATCTTAAAAGTCCTAAACCCTTGGTCTTTCTACTGATAGTTCTAACTTAAAGCCATTTGTGATTCTGTAAATTCAGAAAAGTTCACTTTCTACAATTCCTGAGCCCAGAGACTTTTCATTGTAAGAGCTCAGCAAATGCTGATGATTCAGATTTGTGGGCACAGAGTGGGAGAAGGTGTAGATTTATTTATAGAAGCTGTTGAATGAACATTTCTAGTACCCTATTACACGCTTTCTGACCGGAACTATTAAAATTATACAGGGAACCAAATATAATGGCCAGTCTGAGAAAGTAAGATTTTCTCCCCTCTTTCAGTCTAAAATTCAATTTTATTCTGGCTTCGTCCTGAGGTCTTTAATACCAGCTGAGGTGGGAGCAGGATATTAGTGGTTTCCATTGCCTCAAAGTACCTCACCATTGCTCTGGCTGTTTCTGGGATAAAGCCTTTGGGACACCTCACGCGGAAGAGAAGTGGAGCCCCTCTGAAACAGGGCTCACATTAGTCTCTTTCTGTTACACAGGCTTCTCTTATTCTCAGAGGAGTCCTGGTACCAACAGATAAGGTTGGAGATCTCCCGAAGCGAGAATTTCCTGGACCTACCTCACCTCCTTCCTAGATCTGACTCAGGAAAGTCCGAGAATTAGAATGATTATTACTGATGAAGTGCTGATTCATTGGCCAACGAGCTTTGCTCATTTTTTCATGGCAATTCATAATGATAGATATAGACTTTGTTACATTCTTAAGTCAAGTTAATTTACAGGTTTGGGGCTACTTAAGGATTCCTATAAATTAATTAGAAATGTAGAATCTTTTAATCATGTTGTAAATATAGCACGAATAAATATCTTGTTGATCAACACTTAGCTCCCCTCACAGGTTATATGAGTACCATGCCTCTAAGCATCTTTTTGAGATTTTAGGTAATATAAGGTATACCTTTTTAAAACACAAGAGTATATTTCTTGCAATATGTACTGAAACCACTCCCCTTAATGTCACATCCAATAGCTAAAGTATGGAAGTAGTAACACATGAAGACAAAGTCCATAGAAAGGTTTATCCATTTTGATTTAATAGAAAGTAAAGTACAGGAAACAAGGGACAAATTCCTTCAAAGAACAATTTACCTTTGTTTCATTCTTTCTTTTTTCATTTGACTGAACTAATTGCTTTAACTCTGGGCGTTATACTTTAGAGGCCCTGTCAATATCAAAATAACAAAATACAAGTCACTAACTTTCTTTTAAGTTTATTGGAGGGACAACTTTTGTTCACACACATTGATGTAACAATGAAAATAGCCTTTTGTTTGCTACTTTTTTTGTGGCAAGTTCACATAGCATTTACCAATAGAGTGACTTTACTTGTGGAGCAGTTTCTTTGGCAATGAAACCAATGTAATTAAATACTCCTCCAAGGAATTCTGTCAGTCTTTATTACTAAGTAATTAGCCTACAATGTAATATTAAATATTTTAAAAATAGGCCACATTATTTCATGTTTAGGACTTAAGCTAAAAATAATAATACACAGAAGGAAATGTATGAAGAAAACAGTCACAGTTCTAAATTAAATTCTGTTATGAGGTTTTATTTTTTTAAGCAAAGAGTAAATTTTACATTTATTGCAAAAGAAAATAGGTATTGTTCTTTAAGAATAGTATATAACTTCTGTGAGTGCCATTTATAAAATCTAATAAACTCCTCTGTAGTACCTGTAAATCAGCATAAACTTGACATTACTCCAAAAGATTGATATGATTTTCCATAACTTGAAGAATATTTAGATCAATCCCTGGGCATTATTTGTTGTAATTTGTGCACTTTCTGTAGATATGTGGTATTCAAATCAGTAATCAACTTGAAAAAAATTCACCTTTCTGGAATGAAGGAATATGAATTGTCTATTTATTTACCAGTAAAACATTTATCCAGCATACTACTTCAAAAGGAAAATCATCTTAATTCATTTTTGTCTTTTAATTATAAGTAGTTATTTATAATATGTATGGTGTTATCAATCATTTTGTAATATGAAGCTGAAGCTGATATTTACTGTCAGCTCAGAAAATTTCTAAATTTCTAAATCTAATATTGATGTCCTTCAATGGGTTTTAACTTCGGTTTGGGCTTTGTGTGATGTCAAAGAACAAGGAAGATTTCTTTAACTGAACATGCAAACAAAGTCTTATTCACAGTCTAAACAAAAAGTAATAATTTTATTATAAGCAGATAATTTATTTGGCCCCATTACATCATATTAGCAACTTGTGTTACTAATACTTTTCACACTCAGTCCTTCAAATGGCCCCATTTCCCCTCTTCCCTTTCCTCTAAATCAGGGGGAATATGGAAAAACTACCAGCCATCTGAGGACCAAGGTGGAGCAACTGACTCTATGCCCAAAGAAAGGGCACAGCTAGAAGTGGGACAGGAGCACAGGTTTGGAGGCCAGTTCATGCAGGCACAAGGGGGAGGTGAGGTGCAGGGTGCAAGGAGATGGAAAAATCCAGCCAAGTTCAACTAGGACTCGCTTTGGTTGTTTGCTAGCCAGTGTGTGTCAGTGGACAGACCCAAGATAAAGGAACTACTCAGAACCTAACTAACCAACTGTACAGACTTTGGACAGAAATGGATTAATGACGTCTACTCTTGACACCTGTAAAAGAACCCGATTATCCTTCCACCCGGATAATGATTGGTTTGGTAGCCAGGCCATCACAGCATCCCTCAAAAATGCTTCTGTGGTGTGTGTAGGGATGGTTTATACTTTTGTAAAGAGGAAGTGGACGTGAGCTTGACTTGGGAGATAGAGTCTTATCCGAGGATGTGTTTGTCAGAGCCAGTAACGTTCAGATTTCTGCTAATGATTGAGAGGCTTCACTAAGAAGCTTGCAGAAAGGTAGAAGTGAGGTTTCCTATTCCCCAGTGAGATTGCTGGCAATTGGGCGTCTGCCCACAGTGACCTTCTTCACCATCAATCCATAAGAACAATGATGTCACAAAAGCACCAAAAGCACTTCCCTGGATCAGAATCAATGCACAACCTCGGCCTCTAACTTCTATAAATCTACCCCTTACCAGCAGATCCCAGAAATATAAATGTGGGAATCAGAGAGTTCTGGAAAACCCACCTATAACATAGGAGTGATTTATAAGAAATAAAATCAGCCTTCCCAGAGTCTCAGTGATACATTTTCCCATCACTATAGTTTATGATCTCTGCAGCTTTGGGTTTATTAGAGATGAGTTTCTCCCTTGGTAAAGCTGAGAATCTGCAGACCTCCTCATGCCCCCCACATTTCGGAGCAGGACAGGTCTCTCTAACCAACTTGCAGTGGTTAAGTCCCAGCTCTACTGGTTACTTGCTATCTGCCTTTAGTTAATTAATTTGTGTCTCAACTCAGCTTTAAAATGGATATCAGGTTACTTTCCTAATTATTATTTTATGAGGATTAAATTAGATAATATTCTCAAGCCTTAGAAAAGCACTTGACATTTAGTAAGACCTTAAAAAAACCCAGTATGTATTATCCTGCCAATACTGTGTCCCTTTTCAGTTAAGAAAGAATGGCAATGGCTTACATAGCTCTTGTCTGGGGGACAGAAGATGCTCTGTAGGATGGAAATGGGCAGCTGATACTCTTACTTTCAATCCCCTGATGCCAGAAAGATGCCAGCTCCAGCACCTAGGAAATATTCTGGAAATGTCAACTCTGCAAGATTTCTGTGTTGTTACCCACATTAGTCCAGTACTAAGCTCATCACAAGGCTTTTCTTGAACTTCAGTCATCTGGGGAGAAAAAGCCACCCATCTTCTACTACTTCTCATCCCCCCCCTCCAAAAAAACCTCTTAGTAATGGAGAAACTGTAATTAAATTTTAGAATTTCATATGACTATTTTTGCTAGTTACTATATTCATTAATCAAACTAAATGTGAGGGGGAAGAGAGGAAATCAGGGATAAATGTTTGAACCAAAGATGAATGGGAGGTGATGTAGCTGATGACAGGAAATTCAATCCAGGCGTTATTAGGGGTGATGCAGGACCGGTAATCTAGAAGCGGCAAAGACAAAGAGTCCTAGTGGTAGAAAAGCTGTTTCAGAAAATAATAATAATAAATTAAAAAAACTTCTACCTAAGATTATTGATGGAGAAACTGTATTCTCAAGAGAAATACAGATTTTGGTTAAAATAAGAAAGTGAAGGGAATGTTCATATAAATGGAATCACACACTATGTGGTCCTTTGGGACTGGCTTCTTTCACTCAGCATAATATTTTCAAAGTTCTTCTATGTTGTATGCATCAGTACTTTCATTTATCTATTCCTCAGTTGATGGACATTGGGCTGTTTCTACTTACTGGCTATTAGGAGTAAACCTACTATGAATACTTGTGTACGGGTTGTTGTATGGGCATATATTTTTGTTTTGTCTTGAGTATGCACCCAGAAGTGAACTTGCTAAGTCATAATGGTAACTCCATGATCATCATTTTAAGGAACTTCTATTTTCCAAAGTTGCTGTACCATTTTGTATTCCCACTAGCAATGTACGGGAGGATCCAATTTCTCAAAATCTTCAACACTTTTTATTATCTGTCTTTCTGGGTCTTCAAATCTGCCCTGGTCTCAGTTGCAGTTTGTTGCCCCCTGATGGCATTTGAAGGCTCCAAGTCAAATATGGATAGCAGAGATTACAGGTCTCGTCATTGTCTGGGACTTCAGGACAGTAGCAGTGATCCCAAGAATCTTCTTAGATGGTAGCAATTTGCCTGACTGAGGGAGTTGCGCTGGGAGAGTAAACGGGACTTAAGAATCATGGCTGGCCAGAGGACACGAGCAAAGGCGAATCCTGTTTGATCCAAACTGGCATTTTTTCTACTTATATATTTTTGTTTTCCTCCACTAGAAAGTAATCTCTATGAAGACAAAGATTTTGTCTATTTTGTTCACTGCTGACTCCTGCTTCTAGATTAGTCTCTAGCCCCTAGTAGGTAGTCAATAAAATACTTAGTGAGTGAATGAAGGGTTGATCTTTTCTATAGCAACACACAATTCTAGAGGAAAGGAATAATACTGTGGGAAATTTTTGGAGGAAAAGAAGTAATATCTGAGAATTTTAATTCTAAGCCAAAAATCTATATTTACATATATGAATCAAAAACTATAAGCATGTCTTAGGTGAAACAAAGGAAAAGTTAAAAAAAGTCTACTAAACATTCTAAATAGGGTCAATAATAAAGAAATAAACAATAATAATTCAGAAATGCAGAAGGTATGGAACAAAACTGGTGAGAATTATTGAATTTATTTACATAGATAATAATAACTAAATAATTTCAGAAATCATTGCCACACGATATAATATAAAGGCCACAAACTGAAAAGGTTAAACTACTACCAGTAAACTCGCGATAGGAAGAGAAATCAGCATGTTAATTTTTGTTCATAGCATTTAATATGGTGCACAGTAAATATAGTAAAAACTATGCATAATTAAAAAATAAAAGCACATGATCGAACTTTCATAAATACGTTTCTGATTGTTTTCTAAAATTTAGAGAAATAAGATCTAATAATTTTTAAGATGATGATGAAACATATGGGTGAAATTCAGCAACTCTTTCAATTATACCCTAATTTCTTTTTTAAATTAGCTTTATGAAATTATTTAATTTGAATCAAAATGCATTTAATTAAGGTGACCTTTATTAATTTATGTGTGGTGACACTGTTGGCTGCCTGTATCAATTTAATCCATCAGTTTATCTAATGACCATCAGTATAGTTGGCTACCATTACTCAATCCTGCAATGTGTCCTTCCTTTTATCTTTATATAAGCATGAAGTCATATTTGGAAAGGCGTAACCTAAATGTTCGGAGTAGGGAGACTTGTATTTTTTCTCTTTCTGCTTTTTACTTTTTGGTATTTCCTGAAATTTTTTACAATGAACATGGATCATTTGTATAGTAAATGTGAAAGACTTTCTTTCTTTAAAAATTAAAAAGAAAAAGGTAGACAAATAAAGGAGTGTAATATTGGAAAGAAACATCAGCCAAAAATATAAATGCTTTTACAATATGAGGAGAGATTACTTAACACAAGCAGGTTAAACTCAAGTACACTGCTTAACAGTCGTGTCTGTAAATACCACACTGATGATTTGCCCAGGTTCATCTCGGGCACTCTGTCTGATCTACACCTCCTGAATAATACTCTGGCAAGATCATTATTTTATCATCAGTCTTTCAGGACTGATCATTTTAATGTTTGGATGGTCCAGCTCTTAATCACATACTTCTTTTTTTTTTTTTTTTTTTTTTTTAGTACTTTGAATGCTAGAATCGTTTTTCTGAATGTCGAAATATCTACTTATATTTTTACTTGTGAAATATTAATGAAAATATAAGCTGGGTATGTTGGAGTCTGAGTGAATACTGTTTCTCTGCTGCATGTCTGCGCGTTGACACATAATTGGCAAGAAACCAACCAAAGCTAGTTCCAGGTGATGCCTGGCTGGCCCTTTCCTACCTGTGCCTCTGTGGATGGACCCGAGGACGTGTGCTCATCTCACGGTGCCAGCTGTGCTCTTTTTGGCATAGATTCAGCTTCTCCTTGGTGCTCAGAGGGTTGGGTAAAATTTCTTCACACATCTTTTGGTTCCAATCCATCTGCTATGTGATTCTAAGCTCCACTTAAAACCACAGATCTATAATTATCTCCAAACTCATCAAGTTGTACACAGTAAATATGCACAGCTTTTGTATGTCAATCACACCTCAATAAAGAGATTCAAACATCATGCAAAAAAAAAAACAAAAAACCATCATGCAGGCCCCTTTACTAGATAGTAGGGAATTCAAACACCATCTGAAATCCCCGGTTATCAGGATCCCCTGGGATTCATTGTCACCACTCTCATTCTTGATCTCCTCAATTCCTCATAGATTCTGACATTGTTCACTCCGCCTTAATCCGTCCCTGTTTTCACGTAGTAACCCAGACAGAGCTGGTTGGCTTTGTTTGTGTCCTGGTATGACTTATTGATCAAACGCACAAGCACTCTTTGCAAGAGAATCTCTTAATCCCCACAGACAGCAGATTTTAAATTCATATTAATAAATAGAAATATTTTCCCAATGGCAAGTTAACCCATAGAAAAAAGAAACTTAAGTTCCTCACAAGAACTAATTACCAATTATTTTGACTCCCCAATTATTACTATTAATTTTTAAAATCACTTTTATAAACACACGAGTAACGTCCAGGACTGAGATCTCATAAGATTTCTTTGGATTCAATCCTATTTCAAAAGTTCAAGATTAACAGCTAGTTTTGGTGGTTTTGTCATATCAGTTGTTAGTAGTAAACGGACTTTTGTTTCCACTTCCACCACACACAAACTTACACGTTTGTACTGTCACTACTATTACTGCTACACATATATACACACATACTTCATATGTAATTAAGTCCTCTGAAAAAAGACAGCTGTTCTAATTAACATAGAGCACTGTATTTCATATGTATACACATTAAAATATTAATTATTATAAGCTTAGTTTAAAAGAATGGTTTGGTACTGTAAAGAGATACACCTACAATTAAAGAAAAATGACATTCCACCAAAAATAATGCTGACTTGGTTTACTGTCAAGAAGTCAAAAATGACTCAATTGCACAGGGAAGTGACATTATGTTGTTCATATATCAGCATTATTTATCAATATTTCTAATTCATGTCTTCAAATTATAATGATTACAGAGACACACTCTTTCTCTTTAAAAAATATTTTCCAGGTCCCTGATAACATGTTTATTTGGTGTCACACTTGAAATGAACATTTTATAATTGAATATTCTGAACAGAAAAATGTCAACAATTCTAGTTGTAATTGGCAGATGAGTCATGTAGTGGATTCATTAGAACTGAATGAAACTTAAGAATTTGAGACATTTACTAATATAATTAACAAAATTCTTTACATTAGATGATCTTGTAAAAATATGAAAATATAAAACAGTATCAAAATATTATAGAAATAAATAATTTGAGAGCAAATTAGTTTTGATGTTTTCCTAAAATCACATTTTCTTTCCTTTCCATTGTAAGTTACTAACCCAAGGTGAACTTTACACCGAGGATATAGGACTCATCAGAAGGGCAGTCAGTAATGTGCTTCTGTAGTTGATTAGTAGTTGGTTTTGGGGCTTGTTTTCCTGCCCCAGGAGAATCAGTTCTGTGGTTGTCATTTTAGGATATAATCGCTCTCCTTGTAAGCAATGCTCACTGACTGTATTAATAAGGTGTGCTATTGATAGATATGCAATGGACCTACAATGGCTGTCACTTTCCATTGCAACCTCAAATCCCAGTACTTCATTAGTGCTATTATTTCCCAGCTATTGATTTAGTCTCAGATAACTCTGGTTTTGGCAGAACCACTACATATTACTTTGATTTTGAGTACTACTAGATGTTCGATATTACTGAGTACATGTAACACAGAACCCATCTGTAAGAGCCATGCTGGATTTGGGCAAAAGTGGAAAATTCCAAAATGCTTGCATTACTTAAAAGGTGATGGATCGTTGTTGAAGTTTTGAGTGTGATATCTCCAGTTAACTGAATCATGGAGCAATGAATTCTAATCCTGCAGAGGACTTTTCATGAGTGCCTGCTACATTCCAGCCTCTCTCCTTATGTCAACTCAACTGGACCTCCCAACAATCCTATGAGCTTGGAATTTCTAGATGGTTTAATGCTCGAAGAAACTTGCCTTAAAGCAGAGATCATGGGTGGTGGAGCTGGATTTGAAGTCCAGTCTGCTTCCCAAGTCTCTGATTCAATCCTACCCCTCTTCCCCCGCCAACCTTCTATTGATAATTATCACTATCACCATCATCATCAAAACCACTACTTGAGTATACATTATATTTCAGCTTTCTGCATATAATGTTTTGCATATACTGTCTATTTCAACAATCACACAAGGCTGTATATACGCCAGCTGTTTCAATCTTCTGCACAATTCCAGAGGGAAATTTTCACTCAAAAAATAACGCTACGTCTTAGGTGGTGCCAGATTTTACCTTCTGGAAACCCAGCCCCAGTGATCTGCAGGAAGGTGCCTGTCTTCATTTTGCAGAGAGGCCAACAGAGATGCAGAAAGTTTAATTAATTGCTTGTTTCACACACCTAGTAAATGGTGACCCTGAATTTTAAGGGCTGGATTCTTAACTTGAATGCCACTTGTAGACAACTGTTCTGTATTCATTTCCCTTTACTGCTGTAACAAATTACTATAAATATAGTGGCTTAAAAATTTATTATCTTATGTTTCTGGAGGTCAGAAGTCTAAAATGGGAGAGCTGGGCTGCATTACTTCTGGAGTCTTTAGGGGAGAATCTGTTTCCTTGCCTTTTCCACCTCCTAGATGTCTAATGGCCCCACGTCACTCTAACCTCTGCCTCTGTGCTCACATCCTCCTCTTTGACTCCGATCCTCCCATTTCCCTCTTTCACTTATAAGGATCTTTGTGATCCACTGGGTCCACTCTGACCATCAGCTTAATCTCCCCATTTCAAGGCCAGCTGATTAGCAGCCTTAATTCCATCTGCAACTTTAATTCCTCTTTGCCATGGAACATACCATTTTCACATGTTCAGGTAGGAATCTTGATGGGGCCATTTTTCTGCATACCACAGATTCCTAGTTACATTGAGATGTACTTGATTTCATGATTAATTCACAAATTAATGGAGCCAGACTGGATGGGGTTGAATTCTAGCTCTACCATTTACTAGTTGTGCATCCCTAAACATATTAGTGAACCTTTCCGTTCCTCAGTTCTCTCTTTTGTAAAATAGAGATAACACCCCCATCTTCCTCTCAGATTGATGAGGAATACAGTGATTGAGTATTCGTAAAACATTTTAAATATTATCTGGTACTTAGTAAGTGCCATATAATTCTTAGTTAAAAAAATAATTCCTCTATTGATGAGTTGTAAATGCAAGGCATCAATATTACTTAAGCCACATAAATATTTGATTGTATTGATCTGAGACAGATACATATAATTATAAGCTTTAGGTAATGATTAAACTATGTACAACTTTTCAATTCCCGATTTAAATCTAACAATAAAAAAACAATGCCTACCTGCAAGTAGGAACTATGGTGATTCAATTTAGGAAGATATACAGGTTGCCAGGAAGACCAGGAGGAGTGGGAGACCTAATAAGGTTTTCTGCCTGAGGCAAGGCTTCTGTCCTAGAAACCAGGAACCATGCCCCTGAGAGCAGAAAGCAGCTCTAGGAGATGATTCATTTGACTGCCTATCCCATAATAATAAGCAAGCAAAGCTTCCATCCTCCCAGAAACCAGACCAGCTTCCCTCTTCACACAGAAGGGGATATTGTTGGGGGCAGGGCAGTGTGTGTGGGAGTCCCATGTCACCTTCCTCACTGGCACCAAATACACACACACACACACACACACACACACACACACACACACACTTACTCCCCACAGGTCTCTATGCATGGTGGAAGGAGGAAAGCAGGAAACCTGGGGGAATCAGAATTGCTGGGGAGACTATATACTTCTCCAAATTCTCAGAAATTGAATTAGGAAGACCACCTCTCCTGCAGGAGAATGATCCCTTGATGACTCTCTTCCACCCGTAGTGGAATTGGACATCTGACCCCCTTATTTCCCTCCTTTAGATGTTCCAGAGACTCGCTCTGTAAGCTCTGTGGTGTATCCAAATTAGCGAGTAGACTTAAAATCATATAGCTTCCTGCTCCCTACCTCAAACCCACTTTCTAGACATCTGCTGAGAACTGCAGCGATAGAAAGGATCATTCAATAATTTGTTTTCTTAAATAGAAGCGTGATGGAGAGGAAGACACATTGGAGGTGGAATAAGCCTGGGTTGTGAACCCAACTGTCACATTCTAACAAGGTGTCCTTGGGTAGGATACTTGATTCAAAACCTTGAGTCTGAATTTCCTATGTGTCTAGAGGAGAAAACAATACCCAGCAAGTAGATTTATTATGGATTTACAGCTCATCTATATAAAATGCCTATAACAGGGTCAGGGGTGTAAACACACAAAATACGTTATCTACTATTAAGAGTGGAAAAGAAATCCTTGAGTGAAAGTAGTCATTGGCCAATCTTTAACAATGATAACTGGCCCAGTGTGTGTGATATGTGTAATTCCACACACACACATATATATATATATATAAAATTAGATATATGTTATCAGTCTAATGAATATGATAATAGTTTCTAGTAGGTGGGTTCTGGATATTCTTTTAAATAATGCACAATATACACAAGAAGACCAAGGTACTTTATCTTGGTTTTTATGATTCCACAACATTCTGTATATGTAGTGAACCCTAAATGTGTTATGCAAGATTTTATCTGTATATGAATTTTCTAGGAAAGCATCTATAGCATTTATTAAATTATCAGTGATAACTTTTACATGCTGACCAACTTCTAAGACTCCTAACACTGGCCTAGATCCTTTTATATAGCAAATAGACATTTTAGAAATAGGTAGAGAAGAACATTCAAAGACAAATTTGGTCTTGAGTCAAAGTCAGCCTTAGAATAAAATTGCAGAATGACATTATATTAGAGTTAAAAGGAACCACTGAAGAAGCAAATCCAGAGAAGTAAAAGGACTGATCTAAGTGGACAGCTAGTGATCAGCATAGCTAACGTCGGAATCCAGGTTGTCACAATCCTGGTCCCAAAGTTTTCTACTTCTTTTTGGTGTATATCTCCAAAGAAGGACCCAGATACCTGTGAAAAATGACTATGGTCTCAGAAAAAAGTGTGAATACATTCTTTTAACAGTACCTATAAAAACAGCTGCTATCATGCAGCAAGCATAAGGAAGATTGTGGACGTCTAGCAAATTAACACTTGACAATTCAAAGTGCCAACCAGTGCTAATTTCATTTACCGTAGTACTGTAAATGGTGTAGGTATTTGGCAGGCTAGGACTTAATACCATCTGGCCTGAGAAATTTATGATTCATTTACACAGCTAGACTTTTTTAAACTTTTATTTTGTTTTTGGTTAGAGAACGCACTTGACTGCTGGTTTGAAGGGCAGTGACGTGAGGCTTTTCAAATTGAATCATCACACTTCTATATAGGGCAACTGGAGTTTTTTTTCTGGGAGTATATGTGACTATCATAATTTTTGGTGAGCACTAATACTTGCAACAGGGATAAACTATGAAAATATTCAATATTAATCTGTTGTCTTCTGGTTTTCCTTTTCTCTATCATGTTTTCATTCAACCCTCCACTCTGGCTAAATCATGAAACTTATTGTCACAGGGAATGAGAGGAACATTCCATCTGGGCCAGAGATGCTGTTTATGAACCCTGAGTATCAATTCTGACTCGTGTTTAAATAAGAGAAGAGTTTCTCTTTGGGCTGAGAGAAATTTCTCAACAATCATGTTTTCCCTTTAGTGGTAGATATGGAGGTTTGGATAACAGAGTGCAAGTGTAGGTCCCGTTAGTCTTGAAAATTTAGGATGAAAAACGTAGGAAGTGGAAAGTCACTTCTTGCAATTTTAGACTGTTTTAGACTAAAATGAGTGGACCTAAGGAATTAAAAGGGGTGAAACTAAGGAGCCCATCCATGAGATCACATAAGCTCTTACCCTTCCTCTTATAGACCCAGACACCATATTGGAAGGGAGCACAATGCATTCGAGGTGGCTGAAGGCCTGGACCTGGACATGTATGGAATGTAAATTAAACACCTAAAGAAACTTATATATACATTTAAATACTTCAAATTATTGACTAGGAACAAGATTACTGGGTTAGACTAACTACACATAGACAAAGGTAGGTATAGATAGATAGTATATAGATTTGCCCCTCACCCTAGGGAGACAGAAAGATAATTAGGATGATTAAATTGTAGAAAGAAAAATAAAGCTCATTGTTTTTATACAACTAAGAATAGCTCAAGTAAATATTCAAAACTACAAAATAGCTATCCTTTATTGAGGAATTATTGGGAAGGATGGTTTGTACTAGGTATCTTGTATACATTATTTCACTTGATATCCACAATTACTCAATGAGATTAATATTATCATGTGTTAAAGCTGGCTTCAAATACCTATAAAAAATGCCAAGATCTATTACGTAGAATGTGCCCTTGGTAAAAAAAAATGTGACATTTATTTGCCTTTAGTGACCTTCCCCTTGTGACATCACTAGTCATTGACTTTGAACTCATTCAGACAGGCGAGCAGAAAGTATCCCCAGATTAGCCAGAAATACTAGATGCCATTCTTGTCTTTTCTTTCTGATTGACATTAAATGTTTCTGTCTTCAATAACTTTCCCTGAGAATGCTGCACTTAGATTTGAAAAATAAATTTAAAAAAATATTACTTACACCAGATAATATATTTCTTTTATCACAGTTTTCCTGAATGAATCATTCAAACAGAATTGAACACAATAGTAGGAATCTCAGCAGAGGAAGAAATGCTTGTACAAGGGGGATTTCCTGGCACACTTCAAAATACTCCAACTCAGTCTTGTCTGCCTGACTACTTTCAGTTTAACCTTAGACTAGTTCATATTTCTCAGAACGTGGGATGCAGTTTATGATATAATAGAAAGACAACTTTATTTTCTAGGAAATCTCTTAGACAAAAGCTCTATAAAATGCTCATTGCAAACTCTCCACTTATCATCATTAAACGTGTGTTCAATTATTTATAGAACAGAACATTTCTCCTCAATCTCTTTCCATTTAATCCATCATGAAACAATTTTAAGATGATCTTTTGGTCCATTTGGCTGAAGCACACATGTGTGACAATGCTAGTTCCCCATTAAGGGATGATCAAGATTTCACCGAGGGAAGAAAACTTTCATGAATTGAATTCCAAGATTAAGAACAAAAGAGAGCATCATAAATTAATAACAAGTTCTATGTTTTGATATTTAGTTAAAGGATAAAAATGTGTGTGTAAGAACAATCTGTGAATATAAATTTACAAACATGTATGGAGATGCATACGTTTTGGTAGCTTCCTCTTCACCCTGTTGGGGAAGGAGGGATTCCTGCCATAGGGTTATGGGAACCACCGGACACATGACAATGACCCTGGACAGATGAGACTGAAGGTAGTTTATTAGTCACATATATTCATAGCCCAGGAGAGCAGGGCACTACATGGTTTGTAGGATCGCACAGGGGTTGCACTCAGAACAGAGTGAACAAGCAGAAATGGTGGCAGGTAGACTTTGTAGTAACAATAGGGTGAGGTGGTCCCTGGTTCCCAGAGGACAAGATTGCCTTGTCTGAATAATTCTGTGGGCTGTCAGGGAATTGAACCCACTACTTAGGGATAAGCAGGCACTATAATTGGTTTCCATGGCAAGGACTGGCTAGGAGACCTTTCCTGTGAGTAGAGAGGGCAGTGGAACTTGTGGTTGGGCCGTTTCAAGCCCTCCCCCCAACCGAGTTTTCCCCAGATATCAAAGCACACATCTTATCAGGCCTTGATTTCAAGCCTCATACCACAGCACGGTATAGGTACACACAGGCACACACAGGCACCAACAGGCTTTGTTGCCTTATCTCATGGTCTTGCTTATTTGTTTCTCTTTCCACCCATGGCAACCAAAAATCACACCAAATTTTGTTAAACTTGGTTGCAAAATAATTAGTTATGTATGGGTGCTGCTAAATCATACACAGCATGTATTTTCATGTTATTCTAATTTTTACACATTTTGTTACATTGTAAGCATTTGGTTAACATTGTTTACAAAATCAGCAGAAAGTGCCAGGAAAAGTATCTTTATCGTTTAATTTCATTATTTGACATAATTTTGCAGTAAAATTTGATCTGAGGGAATGTCTCAGGAGGGTTATAACTAGATCATATGATTTTGTATGTAACACTCTTTTATTCTCTAAAGAACTTTTTTGGAGGATGTGTCCAAATGCTGATCACACATTTAGCCTCTGCTATACCACAAAGGTAAGGGGCCCTATTTTCTAGCAAAGGGCATGACTCCAGGGCCAGTGCAAAGTCACATCCAGCTCCAAAAAGCAAGGGATTTTCAACAGGCATATGGAGGCTTAAAAAAGAAGTGAGATCACTTGGCCCCTCGGTTAATTCTAGAAAATATCAAATCAGGAGTGTGGTGGACTGAACGTAGAGCTTACAAAATCTAAAAGCATACCTGTTTGGAAAGACAAATCTCATGCTATCGCTTATATGTGGAATCTAAAAAAATGGTACAGAATAACTTATTTACAAAACAGAAATAGAGTCACAGATGTAAAAAACAAACTTATGGTTACCAGGGGGAAAAGGGGTGGGGAGGGATAAACTGGGAGATTGGGATTGACACACACTACTATATATGAAATAGATAATTAATAGGACCTACTGCAGAGCACAGGAAACTCTCCTCAATACTCTGTAATGACCTATATGGGAAAAGAATCTAAAAAAGAGTGGATATATGTATATGTATAACTAATTCACTTTGCTGTACAGCAGAAATTAACATAACATTGTAAATCAAACTATACTCCAATAAAAAATAATAAAAGAGTTCCTGTTCACCAAACTCACTGGCAGCACATATAGTGTTAAAAAACTATTTCAGAAATAATATAAAGCCATTCTGAATCTTGACACATGGAAGCGTTGAGACAGAGGAAGGAGGTTAGATGAGTACCCAGAGGGATTTTCTTAACTAGAACCTGCAAGGAAGCCTAAAATATTCCATTGCTCTCCAGCCTCCAGAAAGCTGTAAGAGGAATACCTCATCATAATTTTATAGAAGATGAAGATTATTTTTCTGTGTTTTAAAAAAAGCAGAATCAAGCTCTTTTCTTTAGCTATAGCCCTGTCATGGAGATTTAGATCCTAGTGATGGTATCTAAGTGAATGTGTATAGCTGCGATCCTAATTAATGGCTATCCTATTTAATATACCCTACAGCACTAGGGTAAAAACCTGATTAAAAAGGGTGCCCTGAAGGCTATGAGGTTGGTTCACTGTTGGACCAGGAGAGAACATTTCAAAAGTACAACTCTAGTTGGAAACTTTTCTAGTGTCTCATAATTGAAATATGGAAATTGATCGCATAGGGGACAGAGAAATTATATTTGACTACTAAGTGCAGCAGCATTTCCATGAGAGAAAATCCATAAAATCTTCTGGACCAGAGATGCTCTGGTGCCAGTATGACCTGCCAACATTTGAGTACCTCTGAAGGTTCTTGGACCATAATCTATATATACACCAGGTCCACAAAAGTCTCTGCTAACATGAGTCTTTCAGAATTATCTTCCGCAGAACCAATTTTACTCTAAGAAACTCTCAGGCATATAAGGAAAGTGAGGTCTCTGTGAAGTTTGCTTGACATCACTTTCTAGGGCTTCCTCAGAAACCCAGGCTTGTATATGGCTCTTCAGGACATTTTCTGTTCCTAACTAACTGACTATGAAAGAAGGAGAATTTGGGCACCCAGTGGCATGTACACAGGGAAAAGTGGGTTGAAATTAAGAAGATACTGTAATAGTAGTTGACAGTGGAAGATGGCAAGGACCACCGGGGACCTTGGAGTAGAGAGACTGCTATTGACTAGGTTTGGAGGACTATCTGGATATCAAAATATTGGATTTTTATTCATCTGTTATTCTTTCGATAATGCCCTGGTAAGCCCTTACTATGTCAATGGACTTGTTGATGTAGTTTAAAAGTATCTTTGCAATGAAAGTTTGATCTGCACATTTCTTGACTGTGGTGCATCAGCACAGGTGTATGCCTATGTCCAATCTCATCAAATTGTGTACAATAAATATGTGCAGATTTTGTGTATCAATTATACCTCAATAAGGCTACAATATAAATAAAAGATTCCATGCATTTTGAAAAAGGAATGGTTTATTGTAGAATAAATAATTATTCTGTTTTCTATTCTGACTCAGGCGGACACATAAAGATTATTAACTTAAAATTTATATTTTGGAATAAAAGGTGAGAGAAAAAGATAAGCCCTTGTGTGATCAAGTAAAGGCCTGAGAGTATGATATATGCTAAAACACTTATTTTCCAGAACAACAATGATTATGTCTTCAATGACTAAGATTTTTTGTTTGTTTTTTTAGGTTTTTTTTGGCTGTGCCACACGGCTTGCGGGATCTTACTTCCCCCACCAGGGATCGAACCCATGCCCCCTGAAGTGGAAGCACAGAATTCTAACCACTAGACTGCCAGGGAATTCCCTCAATGACTAAGATTTTGTTTCTATGATGAAGAAATAACATCTGTCCTACTCACCCTATGAGAAGGTGGTAATGCGACTTTAAATTAGATGATTTTTGTTAAAAGTGTTTTGAAATTATAAATGGTAATATTCATAAAATATATTATTATTACATATTATTAAAATTGGAAAAATGGTTTTCCTTAAATCTTATCAAAGCTTCAATTTTATTGACTTCTTTCCATCATTTTCCAGCCTATCCCCTGATATCACCACAAAGATGGATCAGAAAGAAAAATGAAGCAAAGACTATGGAGAAAAATGGAAAACAGATGAAAGAGAGAGAATAAAGAGAAGATGAGGAGGATTTAGTACAACCTATTGAGCTGCTTGTGGGAATTATGCAAGGAGCATTTCTGTTTCAAAAAAACCATTTATAAAATTGCTAGTGTAAATCCTTTGAAGATGATGGTAGCAATTCTGAGAGCAGTTAAAATGCATGCAAAGAAACGTGCTGTATTTTCTTTTAAGAGATGAGTGATACATACAGCCTTCACCAACTACAGAGTGTTCAGAAGATGTTCCTGTGTCAGAATTCCATTTTTAACTTTTAGTTGTTGGAGGTCATTCTGTCCTTCATTACTTGTAACCCCAGTGTTGGAAGCACATGAAACAGTTTTAATCTTGCTTCCAGAGTATCACATGGGCTCCTCCTTCTCTCCATTCTTTACTTCCTTCTTTGCCGCCACAAGTTTTAAAAGTTCTTAAGTGCCTGGCATCTAAATGTTACACGTCTTGATTCTTATTCTGTTTCCTGTGCCACAAAATAAAGCATTGCTACAACTTATGGGTCATCCTTCAAATGGTGTCCCTCTGCATATTGTGAGAAATAGGAACTAACATAACTTTTCAATGTTCATTATGAATTTTAGAGGCTATTTACAGATGGGGGAAAAAGGCTGATACTGGCTTTCACTTCTGGAGGTAATCATATATGTTCTCTCTGGATCACTAAAAAACATCATTCATTTTTTCGCTCAGTCATTTATTCAGGATAGTCATCGAAATCTTCCTATATGCTGAGGTCAAGGAGCTGAGCACGAGACAAAGTCCTTGAGATGGCCACAGGAAACAAATACACAAATACAAAACCTGGAGTTTTCTTTAGTGACAGATGAAGAAAATGAGGCAGAATAAGGTCATAGATGTTATAGGGGTAGAGGCAGGAGTTGTTATTTAAATAAGGAGATTATGAGAGCCTTTCTGAGCAGAGATCCAAATGGTGTGAACTTGCAAACCATCTAAAATTGATCCAGAGATGTTTCAGGCAGAAGGCACAGCAACTATGAAGTTCCTGAGATAAGGTCAAGTTTGAAGGTACAGAAAATGGGGCAAAGCGGTAAGGGGTGAGGTCAGAGAAGTAGGCAGGGCTCCACTGATTTTATTCAGGGTGTGATTTGAATACACAGGAGCACAGGAGCCTGGAAGTGATATAATATGACTTAGGTTTTATCAGATCAGTCTGACTGGTTCATGCACTATAAAGTAATAGGGTGAAAAGCAGCAACAGTGGAGGCAGGGAGACAGCTTAGGAGGCAGTAAAATTGTTGAGGCTGGAGTGATAACATCAGGGTTTTCTGAAGGAGTGTTCATGGATTGCAGTGGGATGTGAGAGAAATGCAGGAATGACACCAGAGCTATGTGTTTTGCACGTGGAAGGGCGATGAGGCCAAGCAGAAGCTTGTGGGAGGGGTAGAATTCAAGACTGCTCTGGTTAGGATTCAGTTGCAGACAACAGAGATCATTCTGGCTGGTCCCTGCAGAGACGGATTTCATAATTGGTATTAAGTAACGGACAAAAGCTTCGGCAGGGCTTGAGGATCGACTTTCATGCTGAGCTCTCTGGGAAAATGCCCCACTCTTAGCAGGACTGCCAGGACTGAAGAAGTGCCACTGCCATTGAGGAAGGCCACGGGATCAGGGACCTGTGTCCTCTGTCATGAATCATGACTGTATCTGCATCATATAACTCCATTCCCAACCTAAGCCTGTGCAAGGAGATCTGATGGGCAGAGCTTGAATTCCATAAGGAAGACTGCCTGTAAGGAAGTTTTGACAAGTTAGTTGCAGCTTCTCAGTCTTCATGGTGCAGAAGAGTATATCATGAAAAGGATTGCAAAGGATATAGAACAAGGTAACCAACAATGCAGTAGGGGACGGAGCAATGTGTCTTAGATGTATTAAATATAGGCTGCCTGTGTGACATACTTGGGAGGATATTGAGTAGCATAGTAGATGGCAAACTACTGAAGGCTGGAACTCGTGGAAGGAATCGTGAATGAGAGATCAAAGGTAAGCATCATCAGTATATGGGTGGTACGTAAAGCTGGGATGTACTGAGATCACCCAGGGAATGAATACAGATAGAAAGGAGGATAAGGCCATGTGTCATTGAGAGGTCAGAGGGAGATGCTCAAAAGAGGCTAAGAAAGAGAGGTAAGTGGGACAGAGGGAAATGGGGAGAAGATGGAATCCTGCACAGCAAGCAGAAATGATTTTAAGAAGGAGGTGTGATCACTCGTGCAGAATGACTGGGAATTTCATGCTATATCAACAAAGACCTGAACATAATATTTGGCTAGACAAGTCCTATTTCAGTGGAATAACAGGGACAAAAGTCTGAGGAGATTGAATAAATAAAGAATGGGAGATGAGGAACTGGAAACAGTGAGTATAAATAGCACTTTAGGGAAATCTCACTGCATGTATTTGAGATTAGGAAAACCATCTGAACTAGCTTTTAGCTGGAGGGGGACAGAGGACCAAAGGGACAACCTAAAAAATTAATAATAAGCAATATTTCACAATGTTTCACAATTTCATAATGTTTCTCTTGCTCTTTCTCTGAGCAAGAGAGATCCAACAACTTTGGGAGAAAAATTAATTATCATCCAAAGTAGAACACGCTGTATTTATATATATATATATATATAATTTATATATACAATTATATATATAATTTATTATGCTATTACAATGATTATTTATACTTTTTTTCTTGGTATGAAAGTATTTATTATAGTTTAAAACAAATAAATCATATTATAGGGAAAATAATAAAGTCCAGTTATATTTTCTCTATATAATTTACTTTTTTGGAAAGAAATCACTGAGAACTTTATGTCCAGATTAGCCTGCCAATGACTCAGCTTACTTTGTTGTCATGCCCAAACATGGTAAACGCTTTAAGTCTTGTTTCAAACTTGGATTTGAATCTGATGAATGCACTTTCAATTTTTGACATCTGTGACTCTTGGGAAGTTACCCAACTTCTCTGATCTTTAATGTATTTCTGTAAAAATGCAGATGGTAACATCTGTCTCACAGCATTGTTGTTAGAGCTAGTGCACTAATAAATTGTTGTGAAAACTCTCTGTGGTGGTGAAAAGAGAGGAGAAAGAATAAGGCAGCATGATACAACACAAATATGTAAACTCTGGGGCTGAATGTGCATTGGTTTGAATCCTAACTGTCTCATAACTAGTTTGTGAGCTGTAAGTTACAGCTTCTCAATGTGCAAACTGCAGTAAAAGGGGTGACTTCACAGGGTGCTCGTGAAGGTAAAATAAGATAATAGGTGTGAAACTCATTGTATGAAGTAGAACAACTTCTCTCTATTTTTCCAACTATGTCCCTTTAACTATGTTGCACAACAAACTTGTAATAGATTGGTTCTGTAAATGCAGAGAGGTTTGCCTCATGGTTGACAAGGATAATGGGAGGAGGGTGAGATCCTTCTAAATTATCCACCAATGTTTGCCCAAACATTCTCTGCTGCTTCAAAACTAATTTTCCATAGATTGTCCCTCATTAGATTGACAGACTGCCTTTTCCAGACTCTCATTTCCCCTCCTCCCCCCAGCATGAGGTCGAGTTAAGAGAACTATGGATGTTCCCCAAAACAGTGGTTTATGAGAAAGAAACTGTGAGTCAACAAGAATGATAAAAGTCAATATATGTATATGTATAACTGATTCACTTTGCTGTACAGCAGAAAGTAACAGAACATTGTAAATCAACTATACTCCAATAAAAAGTTTTTAAAAAATGAAAATAAAAAAATAAGGCAACAAAAGCCAATATAAATAAGCATCTACTGTGTTTTAGGCTGTGATGGAAGTAGTCAAAATAATGATTTTATCTCATGTTGTTGTAGAAATTCTTCTACTACCCAAGGCTGGGCCCTGCAGACTTGTCCCTTTTGGTACTTGGACTCTGGCTATTGGCTTGGAGGGAAAAGTCAAGTATGCATATCTCGGGCTATGATCAGCCTGTTAGCCTTGCCGAGTGAAAACTACACCAGATAAAGTTAAACATGTAAAGGAGACTTTCCCTAGAACAATAGGGGAGAGAGATTAATCCCACCTCCTCTGAAACAAAAGTCTCTAAGAAAGAGGAGGTAAGGGACCCATATAAGGAAGAAACTTGTCTAAAGATTAGTCAAGCTGAGGGGAACATTAAGGCGATCTGGTCAGCCTTGTGGTCTTGAATAATGGAAACCTGCAGGGGGCCTTGATAGTATGCAGTGTGGCTGGAAAACAGAACAGATTATATAAAAAGACAATTGAGAGAGCTTGTCATTCAGCATTTGTCACAATACAGCATCCCCTGCATTACTTCTCTCTCTACAAAGTAGCCCTCCAGCCCATGCTAGCATCAGTACCAACTCTAGGAGCCATGGAAATAGAGCTTATGCTAAGCCTTAATATTAAACCAATAGGTTGGCTGAGTAAATCATCTTCAGCATGCATATACGTTTTCCAAGTCTCTCCAAACACGCCAAATGTTGGATGGGCCCCTTTGAGGACATTATCACAACCCTGACCCCCCTCAGCATTGAGTGAATCGGCTTCAGGTCAGAGCACTCAGGGCATTTTGTACTCATCTTTATCAGCATTCTGCTCTGGTGCTTTTAGAGGTTGGTGTTCCAGATGACAGAGGCCATGTCTAGTGCATACATGTCTGAAGCCCCCAGTGCAGTGTGAGGTGTGGGACACCAGTAAGCACTCAGTTCCTTTGTGAGGGCTTGTGCAGCGTGGGAAGGATACCGCTCTTGTGGACTGAGTTGCATCCCTCCCGCACCCTCACCCCCAATTTATTTATATGTTGAAACCCTGTCCCCCAATGTGACTCTATTTGGAGACAGGGCCTTTAAAGAGGTAATTAAGGTTAAATGAAATCATAAAGGTGGGGCCCTGATCCAATATGATTGGTGCCCTTATAAGAAGAGAAAAAGACCCCAGGGATGTGCACACAGAGAAGTGCCATCTGAGGACAGAGCAAGTAAGTGTCCTACAGCCAGCCAAGGAGAGAATCCTCAGGTGAAACCAGCCACCTCTGCCGACACCTTGATCTTGGATTTCCAGTCCCCAGAACTGTGAGAAAATAAATTTCTGTTGTTTAAGCTACCCAGTCTGTGGTCTGTTATGGCAGTCTAAGCAAACAGATACAACCACCTTTGTTATTAGAGAGACTTGGATTTCAGTACTAGTTCTGCCGATGACTAGCTGTACCTAATTTAACCTCTCTAAGCTCTGATGTCCTGTTTTGTCAAATAGCAATATTTCCTCTCCTGGAAGAATGTGGAGAAGATGAAATTAAAATATTAATATTTTATCAAATATTAAAAATAATACTTATTTTAATAAATATTTATTATTTATAAAATTTAAATAAAATAACATATTTATTTTAATATTTTAATATTATTTAATAATATTATGTGTTCATAATTTTTAACATAATAAGTGCTCTGAACACTGAGATTATTTTATTCATCAAAATTGTTTTGCCAGATGAATGATCCAGACATTATATACACACACACACACACACACACACACACACACACTGGTTTTTTTTTCTCCCTAGTAAATGTACTTTTATTATGCCAAATAAAGTTTTTTCTTTGCTCGAGATATTTTTTTCTGTAAGTTGGTTTACCGCATTTCAAAAACCATAAGGTAAATTTACAAATAGGTACCTGCTTCCACAAGACACTCTCAGTGGTAATTTGGGAAGGAAAATGCTGGCTAAAATGACAATGATCCTGATGCATGATGGCAGGTCTAAAAGACCAGGACCACAAATTGATTCAGGTATGGCTTCCACGTTAATGGCTGTTCGTTTACTCAGGTCATAGACAATAAATTCAATGGTGTGATTGGTGACCTCACAGTAGATGCCTTGACCAGTCTGTAGCTGATGTTTTATTCATGTTTAAGTCAAGTGCTTTTTAAAAATGAAAAACTAGCAGAAAATTTGCTTGAAATTATCCATCATTTAAATCTAAGCCCTTTTAAAGTTTTCTATTTTTGAAGTGATTTTGCTATTCAAAGAATGATAGGGAATTACAGTCATGCAGTTTATTTCTTGTCAATTAATTCTAAGCAGGTTATTTTTCATAGTTATGGGTGAGATGTATAACTGGGTTATATATGCAAGCTGTTGCTTAATTTACCTGCTAAAGGGCGGCTTAAAATTCTCCTTACTGGATCTGTTTGAAAAATGTCATTCAAAATTAATTTAATAGTTAAATACAACTAGTAACTCAAAGTAAAATGCAACTTAGCATGATGCTATTCTAGTCAGATTTAACTACAGGAGATCAGATAAAAGAAAAACTGATCAGCTTGGGTTTAGTAGCATAATAGACAGTTAATCACTCTACCCTTCTGCTACCTGTGCCCGTGCAAGGCGTCAGAAGAGAGAGAGATAAGTATAATTTGAACTGTTAAAAAGCATTAAATGCCTTTGAGTGTAGGAAAGACAAAAACGTTAATAAGAGGTAATAATGGGTTTCTTGATTTTGTTTCCTATTTTTGCATCTAAAATTTTCTTAGTAATATTTATGCAGTATTGAAAAACCATTTGTTGACAGTTTAGCTTTCAGTAAAGAAAAACACTAACATCAAAGAGAATTACAGGATGATTTCATGTAGGTTTGCCAATAATCCAGTGTTATTCTGGGGTCTCTAGGCTCAAAGGAAGACATAGGCACTCATTGAAGCAAATAGCTCGATTCCCTGGCAACTGAGCGACAGGTAATAGATTACAGAACTCTCTGCAGTTATCAGAATACAGGTCCCAATGAACATGGTAAAAATGGAGCATGTCTTGTTTTATACTTCACACTTACATATTTTAATTTTTCTTTGAAAGGTAACCAGTTCATTTGCAACTGTACATGGGTATCACAGAACACAGGAATGCAACTGCTTCGTTGTTTTTACTGAATCCAAACATTTAAACTAAGTTGGCGCTTAAATTTTTGCCCTTCTGGACATTTTGATCAATTTAAATACTGTGAATTGAGGATTTTTCTCACTGTGATAAAATAAACTGTGTACGGAACATTATATGAGGACATTGTTAGTAGTAGTGTAGCTTCAGCATAATTTCGGTCATATGTCCACCACGAAGCATGGCAAAGGCAAATAGAACCATGTTAGAAAACTTAAAAGAAAAAGTAAAATGTATCAGAGTTAATTAATTGTATTTCTAAAATGAGGTTATGATGATATGATGCATATTGATTTGCAGGTTTGTTTGGCACAGAACATAAACTTGCTTTAAGAAAGGAAGTAGCTTAACATTGACATACTGTGTCCTCAAAATCAATATATCATTGACCAAGTTTTCTTAGGGAAAAAGCTGCATAAGCCTTTTTTTCTTTGGAAGTTTACAATATTGACAAATTGAAGAGTAAGGGGCTATGATGTGAAGAGTTATATTTTATGCTCCTAATAAAACTCTTTCAAATAACCCTGTCTGATAATAGACCTTGAATGTTGGTTGTAGAGCTACTTATTTCTAGTTGGGCTTTTCCACCTTTTATGCAAATTCCTTTAGTCTCCTAGCTTTTCCCATGATAACGTTTTGAGTTAAGATCTAAATAATATCGCATATATTATCCACATAATGGCTCCATTTGGTAGTGCTTGATTTCATTAGCTTAGTGCCATCTTTTTTTTTTAACGTATAATTGCTATATAACATTAAGCTTGGCGCCATCTTTTTTTTTTAACGTATAATTGCTATATAACATTAAGCTTGGCGCCATCTTTTTTTTTTAACGTATAATTGCTATATAACATTAAGCTAGGCGCCATCTTTTTTTTTAACGTATAATTGCTATATAACATTAAGCTTGGCGCCATCTTTTTTTTTTAACGTATAATTGCTATATAACATTAAGCTTGGCGCCATCTTTTTTTTTAACGTATAACTGCTATATAACATTAAGCTTGGCGCCATCTTTTTTTTTAACGTATAACTGCTATATAACATTAAGCTTGGCGCCATCTTTTTTTTTTAACGTATAATTGCTATATAACATTAAGCTTGGCACCATCTTTTTTTTTTAACGTATAATTGCTATATAACATTAAGCTTGGCGCCATCTTTTTTTTTTTAATGTATAATTGCTATATAACATTAAGCTTGGTGCCATCTTAAGGACTTATTTATAATGGTATTTCCCCTTCTACATATAATACTTTCTTCAGAAATACTGATATCATTATATCTGTTCAGACAGAATATTGTTAAAATAAAATTGTAGGGGCAAGAGGTGAAACAAAGAGGTCCAATTTTGTGAAAATAAACTTTCAAGTGAAGTGATAAAGCCAATTATTTTATTAGGAAGAAACTTTTCTGAAGGGAATGATAAGGTGCCTCCCATGACCCTCTACTACTCACCAAAGTACAGGAAAAATGTCATTGGAAAATCCACCATGTTGAGGGACATGGTGGGGACAGAGATGTAGCAGAGAGAACGCCGGTCTTCAAGAAAAGTAAAATCTGATAATTAATATATAGTAGCAACAACAGCTACATGAAGACAAAATATCAATATTTAAAATAATAAGGCATACTTGACAGAGAAAGACAAATATCACATGCTATCACTTATATGTGGAATCTAAAAAATGATGTAAATGAACTTATTTACAAAACAGAAAGAGACTCACAGACATAGAAAACAAACATGTTTTTCAAAGGGGGAAAAGGGGAGAGGGATAAATTAAGACTTTGGGATTAACAGATACACACTACTATATATAAAATAGATAAACAAGGATCTACTGTATAGCACAGGGAACTATATTTAATATCTTATAATAACCTATAATGGAAAAGAATCTGAAAAATAATGTATACATGTATATGTATATATACATACATATCTGAATCACTTTGCTATACACCTGAAACTAACACAGCATTGTAAATCAACTATATTTTAATAAAAAAATAACAACACATACTACCTATAGAAAATTTCACAAAATTGATGAGTATCTAACATCATTATTTTACAGACAACATTTCACAGATTTGAAAATGTCACTTCAAGCTATGTGGAACAGAGATGACTTCTGGAGAATGTGAGTTAATTATTAGTGTTTCTTCATAACTTAGATTGACCGTAGTGCAGAGAACAGAATGGACAAGGCAGGCAGAATGGTTCTGAGAGGGAAGTGAGCAGTTCAAATAGAGAATGAACATCTCTTTGACATGAGGGGGGCTCAGGTGGAGGAGATATGTCTGGGCAGGTAGATTGGGACCCACCATGAAAGACAATATGCATCCATCCAACAAGTACACAATCTCATCCTGCAGAAAACAGGGAACTACTGACTGTGTTATAATAGAGCTTCATAAACTGTGGGCATCTGTCTACACATGGTTGTAGCATGACGAAAGCTATTTGAGTCACAGGAGGTAGGAGGATAATTTAGAAGACCATTACACTCTATTAAAAGTTACAACACTGTCTTGACATTTTTATTTTCTAATTATGTTTATCTTTATAGTAAAGTGCAATCGTTTGTTTTACCTTTTTACATATAGTAAAATTTAAGCACTCTCTTCATAAATGGTTACAGAGAAATTCATGATATGATACTCTTTTTTTTCATACTGCGCTGAAAAAACTCTTCATGAAATGATGAAAAAATAGTGAAAACAGTCTATTTTAACTTGTGAGTTGCATTAAACAGCGACACTGAAATTTATTATTTATGTGCGATGTCTTTGGCCATGGGCACAAAGCAGGTCACAGTTTCAAGACCTGCTGTGAATTGTATTAAAATATCTACCAAATACAATGGCCATACAAGGCATGTCCTGGGAGAGAATAAACTACCTTTACAGATTATTCATTTTAGAGTAACTGATGTAAAACATTAAAAGGTGAATATTCTCATGAAATCCCTGGATGTTTGGTGTGGTCGGCAGAATAATAGCCCCTGGAAGATGTCCACATCCTAATTCCCAGAACCTGTGAATGCGCCGTGTTGCTTGGTGAGGGGGAATTGAGGTTGCAGATGGAATAAAAGTTACTAATTAGCTGACTTTAAAATAGGAAGATTGGCCAGGATTATTCAGGGGGGCCCAGTGTAATCACAGGAGCTTTTAAATTTGGAAAAATGTGACAGGAGAGTGGAACCTCAGAGAGAAATGTGACATCAGAAAAAAGGTGAGATGCTAGCTTAAGATGGAGGAAGAGGACCACGGGTCAAGGGATGTGGTCAGTCTCTAAAAGCTGGAAAGGGGAAGGGAAGAAATTCTCCCCTTGAACCTGCATAAGAAAGGAATGTAGCCCTGCAGAACCTGGGTTTTAGCCCAACAGACCCATGTATGATTCTGAACTATACACTGTAAGATGATAAAAGTGTGTAGTTTAATCCACTAGATTTATTGTAATTGGTTATGGCAGTGATAGAAAACTGATCTGGTTGATAAATATTTTTATTGGGACATATTTCTGAATCCAAAACACTCCCCTCTGGAACTACTGAATTTTCCAAGATATTTCTTGGAGTGATGGGAACAATTTTCCAACATTCTAGTAACATGACTTCTTGGAATTAAAAATGGATTCTTTCAAGAACAACTAAATAAACAATTCCTAGTTATTAGATCAGATTAAATTTTTTTATTTTGAAAAATAATTTTCAATTCATTGTTATAGCTGTGGAGAACTCTGTTTTAAAATCTGTGTAAAAACATAAACCATTTAAACATTTAACTAACAAAGAGGCATCTGAGAGAAGATTTTAGCTGGCCTTCACAGTGCAGAGAACTAAGAAATATAAACAGTTTTGCCTTCTGTCTCTTGGAAATATACCTACATCTGGCCATCCTGCACACCAGTGTTACTACATATAAAGTTAATACCATCCCTATTCTTTCAAATAAAAGTGTTACATTGTATGAATTCATTAAACTTTCCATTGGCTTTGAGACTTTTAAAAATTTCTAGTTTAAACAATGCTGGTAACTAACTATAACATCCAATTAGGAATAATGAAGACAGAAGCTATTTATCTCTTTCTTTTGATAAACACAGAAGTCTTCCCCAATGTGTTGCTAGTAACCATTGCAGAGGCTGCCTCATTAGACTGTTGACTATCTTACAGCCCCATTTGGTTCTGTGAGATCTTTTATGTTCTTGAAACGTACCCGCTAAAAAATTAACGGTACTAAGATATATACCAGATGCAGAAGGGCACCTTGGGATGAATGCATCATAGACCAGAATTCATCGCAGCCTGACAGTGTCTTTATTTTGCTCACCTGCTCACGCGGAGCGCACCTGTGGCTCTCTGGCCTCCGTGTGCAAGCTGTTTGGGAGACTTCCAAGATTAAAGCTGCCGTTAGATACTTCTTCTTTCATATAAGCCTTTTGATTTTTTTTCCCCTCACTATTAGACTCTGGATCCTAATCTCAATTCCTTTTACTGTTTTTCCATCTTTCTTTTCAAAAAAATCTGCTGCAGGGCTCCAAAGAGTTGCAACTTAAATATCCTTTTTTCTAAAATAACATTGCTGTGCTTTCCTCCACTCTGGACACTTTCACGCAAGGATCCTGAAGCACTTTGACTAGTTTCCCCAATATTGTTGCAGAGGAAATGAGGACTTAAAAAGGAATCAATTGAAATCATGCTGAAGTGTGATCCTTTCTGCAGAGAGTGGTCTCGGAAACACAATAGCAGTTTACAGATATATTTTTTTGTCCAGAGTATTTTAGAATTGAGATTTTTTTAAAGGATTAATGCATTCGTCCCCCAAATATTTTCATCCCGTACTTAGTGTATTCTAGGCTCTCTACCAGGGAATAGGTACAATCACGGTCCTTACACATCATACAGTGTAAAGCTCTGGGTCTCAAACTTGATAGGCATCAGACTCCCCTGGGGGGCTTGTTAACAGGACAGACTACTGGGTCCGACTCACAGCGTTTCTGAGGCAGTAGGTCTGGAACAGGACTGGGAAGATGCCAGTGGTCTTTGAGAACCACTGGATGGATAACTGTATATTCTACAGTGATTGTACATTTCAGTATGTGGCCAGATCAAATGCAAATGCTCTCTTAAGGAAGGAAGGAGGGGAAAAAAAGAAGAGCATGTGAGCGAGGTCACATTCGAGCCTGTTTGTTTTCAAAAGCATCTTGGAAGATTGAAACCGAGTGTGGAAAACCATCAGACTCACCAAGGCAACAAAATTCAAGAGGATGGAAAAGGATTGAAAGTTAAAATCAGGTTGGGATATTGCTGGCTATTGGACTTTAGGGGAGGCTAAGAGAAAATTTAGAGTAAATAATCAAGGGCAGGGGCTTCCCTGGTGGCGCGGTGGTTAAGAATCCGCCTGCCAATGCAGGGGACAAGCGTTCGAGCCCTGGTCCGGGAAGATCCCACATGTCGCCGAGCAACTAAGCCCGTGTGCCGCAACTACTGAGCCTGTGCTCTAGAGCCCGTGAGCCACAACTACTGAGCCCACGTGCCTAGAGCCCGTGCTCCGCAACAAGAAAAGCCACTGCAATGAGAAGCCCGCGCACCACAACGAAGAGTAGCCCCCGCTCACTGCAACTAGAGAAAGCCCGCGCAGCAATGAAGACCCAACGCAGCCAAAAATAGATAAATAAAAACAAATAATAATCAAGGGCAGTTTATTGATATTATTGAGATTTAAAAATTAATTTAAGGTCAATTAAATCTACAGATACTTGTTTTGCCTCTGATTGGACAGACATAAAGGGAAGAAGGAAATGCAAATACAGATCGTACTTCACCGTTTCACCTTGGGCTAATCTTTTGTTGAAAGATATGGATCTTACAAAAATTAATTCCCTTTATAGTGACATATTTATATTTCTCTGAAGGATTTACTCAGAGGGGTGCTGGTATATATTTGATAACTGGCAGAGTTTTGGGGGTGAAGAGGAGACCCTCTTTCATAGTGTTTGCCCAGAGCCAATTTTAAGCTATCAATGTTTTAAAATCTAGCTCTCCCCAAGTTCTTGAAAATTAAACAATCAACTGTTGTGATCCATCCTAAATTGGCTGCAGACCAATTATTACCCTGAAGTCGTGTACTTAGCTGTTACCTTTGAACTTCCCTTCACTGCATTCCTGTTGTTTATTCAACCGTTTCTTGGGGTCCACACTTTTCCTCTTTTCCATTGACAGTTTTGTTTTTGCTTTACCATCTCCACAATAAACTTCCTTAGAAAGGCCATGCGTTAAGTATTCTCCTTTCTTGTACACCTGAAAAACTTTATTCGATTCTGACATTGAATTACAGTGTGGCTGAACAGGCAATTGTAGATTATTTACATTCTCCTCATTAAATTGAAGGGAGTTATTCCTTGACTTTTAGCACACTGTGTTGCTTGTGAGAAGTCTGACGCTTCCTTGTTTAGGTCATTGGTTTTATTTATTATTGCTGTTGTTATTGTTGTTTTCTTTCTGAAAACTTGTAGAATTGTCCTTATGTTCTCAGTTTTATGTGAATATGGGCTAGAGATTCTTTTGGTTTAGATAGATCCTTTACATCCTCTCATCTTTCTGACCATAACACTTTAAAGATTAGAGGGCAACTATTTTTTTAGAACATCACTCCTTTTGGGTTTCTCAGATGTGTTCTCATGATTAGATTCAGGTTATGCACCTTTGGCAGGAATATCACAGGGTATGAGTGATACAGTGTTCTTTTCACGATAAGATTTCCTTTTGTGCCGTTACTTATTGGTGTCACTTTGATGGGTTGATTAAGGTGATATCTACAAGGTGACTTTGCTGTGAAGTTACTCTTTTTCCCTTTGTAATTAATATGTATTTTATGGGGAGGTAATGTGAAACTCTGTTAATATTCCATTTCTTATGAAACTGTCAATCTCTTTATATCAATATGGATTCAGAGATTCTTATTTTATTCATCAAGTATAATCAAATATTATTATATATTTGGATGCCCAAATTTTAGGAGATACGGTTAAGCTGTTTGGGGTATCAATTTTACACACTGCCATCATTCTACAAGCACATCCTTGCTCTCTGGCTGATACGAGTCTCCTCTTAAACTTTTTTTGTACTCGCTCTATAACTGGTCACTTTTACAAGGATTCCTGGTTCCTTTTAGTGGGGAATGGTATGGAGAGGACCAAGATCAGAAGGCTAGGTGTGTGGTGCTATTGGTTCTTCCCTGTTCCTAAGCATCTAAGTACATAATTGTGCACTGAATTTCAGTGTATAATCGTTGTGAGAAGGAGTGGTAGGATAGGAAAACTTTCTCGGGAAGGTCATAAGATAAGAAAACTTTCCTTAGGATTTGTATTTATTTGAGATGGAGCAGTTATCAAACTATATGTTTTAAGAAAGTCATAATGTTCTCCTAGCACTGAAAGAATGGATGTTTACGTTTATTAAATATCTCACTCTGTATTCACATATTGGTCTCTATTCAAAAATATTTCTGCTATATAGATATTCATAAATATCTCTGAATTTGTAAAGTCCAACCTTTAAAAAAAGACAAAAGTCCAACCTTTAAATAAACAAAAATATAGGCATCAGAATAAAGTATGCTGCTTTTAAATGTCTTGACTTATTCAGTGAATGGGAGTACCTATTGGTTTGTTATGGTTTAGTTTTATACATAAATGGAAAATCCACAATGGCTAGAAAAGGTATTTTAAACAAACAAGCATTTTTCTTTGCTACCCAACAGATGTTTGTTAATATAGATGTAAGTTCTTTTTAGCTTACTTTCACCAATCAAATAAGAAAATGAATAAAATACTCTCTGTTTATCCTTATATAGTCAGTACTCTCAGGATAATCACCAATATATGTATCTTTTTGGTAGCATAGAAACATTGAATGCAGGTATTTATTCAAGCATCCAGAAATACTGTGTGGTCTCAGCCAATTTCTAATCAAATTGTTGATTTAAGCATAATTATGGCCATTTAAATACATATAAGGCCTTAGAAGATCGTGGAAAATGAAATACCTATTTAAAGCCATAAATCAAACAGAATGAGCATAAGCGAGTCACTAGGTTTTCCGTCATCACTGATCTATCACTAAACTATCTCCCTTTGTTTTCAGCCTCTCAGGATGTTCACACTCAAGAAACTACTCCTGGAATTTCAAAGTTATTCAAAGTCAGTAGATTATGAATTGACTCTTTCTTACTTCCTTTAACCACAGAATTTAAACTGTTTTCTATTCCCACAGAGAGAGACACATCTTTGTATCTGTTCACAATGTGATTTCACATGAAACTGAACCACACAGAAGTGAAGGTGGATGTTCTTCATCCCTTCTTCTCCTCGAGCCCTGAACTGTATCTTATTTCCTTGGAGTGAAATGAATAGCTCTTTTACTAAGCCCCCAAGTTCCTTTCTTGATCACTGCTCCAATCTAGGCCCAGTGGAATTTCCTAATCCACACTGATTTTGCTGAGCATGTCGTTATTTTATTGATTGATTGATTTAATTTAGCTTCTTGGGCTTCCCTGGTGGCGCAGTGGTTGAGAATCTGCCTGCCAATGCAGGGGACATGGGTTCAAGCCCTGGTCTGGGAGGATCCCATATGCCGCGGAGCAACTAGGCCCGTGAGCCACAACTACTGAGCCTGCGCGTCTGGAGCCTGTGCTCCGCGACGAGAGGCCGCGATAGTGAGAGGCCCGCGCACCGCAGTGAAGAGTGGCCCCCACTTGCCGCAACTAGAGAAAGCCCTCGCACAGAAACGAAGACCCAACACAGCCATAAATAAATAAATAAATAAATAAATTTAGCTTCTTTCTTAACTGTGATTTACAAACAGTCACCAATGTACATTTCTTTTGTATATGTAATCAAACAGACTAACATCTTATTGGAAAAATAAATTAGAATTTGCAATTTAGTACAAGTCTGTTAGTTTTGTTATTAATTATTTTAGTGTCGAAGAGCTTTCAGCATAGTAGTCTCCCTAATTTCAGGCACTTTTTCTGGAAAATAGGAGCTTGAACAGGTACAAGTTTGAATTATGGAAAAACATTATTTCTAACAGGAGGCCAATATAAGTTTTTACCATGTAACTTATTTTTAAATATCATTAAATTTTTATATTTCTATAGAAGTATCTTTTCTTTTTATAGCTACAGTATAGACACAACATTTGTAAAGATAGATATTTAATTGTTGCAATGAAAAGTTGTTGAATAAATGGAAGTAAGGAATAGTTTTTTCTCTTGGTTTTCACCTGGGGTCATGAGATAGAGAACATTTTCTTAGGTATAAAGTAATATCCATTAAACTCAATTTGATAGATTTACCTAAATTTATGTGAATTCCCTGGTGGTCCAATGGTTAGGACTCTGTGCTTTCACTGCTGGGGCCTGGGTTCAATCCCTAGTTGGGGAACTAAGATCCTGCAAGCTGCATGGCATGGCCAAAAAAAAGATTTACCTAAATTTATTTATTTCCATTTCCAGCAGAGAGTATAACAGAAACAAGTACTTCAGTACAGAATCCATAGTAGCTGTTCTACCTAAGTAATTAGCTCTACCTAATTACGTTTGTTAGGTTCCCAAATATTTATATATTAACTTGAAATGTGAATGAGAAACATCCCATTATAACTAGAATAGCTGACCAACAAACACACAAATATACATTCCCCATAGAACTCAGACAGAATTAACTGTTTCTTTCTCTTTTTAGTCTGAAGTTCACAAAGGAATCTCATATCTTGAAATTTGCATTTTGGAAGAAATGCTTTTAAAATTCAGATATTTATACATATATCATATCATTAGTCATGTAGCTGGTTTGTTTTTTAAGTAATGGGAGAGTATGGCTTATTTAGACATAAGAATGTATGAACATTCAAGCAATAATTGTCACTACCTACCTTTATAGCCATTTTTTTTTTTTAGCGATTACTTATACAAAGAATTTGGCCTAGCAGAAAACGTGTTTTAAATTACTGTCATTTTTCAGTTTGAATGTAATAACTTTCTAGCAAACACTATAGATGCAATGCTTTATTCAACTGTCATAGGAATATATCTACTGTGTGTACATTTAAAACATAAGCAGTATGTAAATTATATAAACAGAAAAAAGTATGTTTTTAGCCCTAGTGTTAAATACTTTTGCAGTCTAACCCAGTAAACAATTGTGATTTTTCGACTCTGAAAAAAATTATAAAAAATCTAAGTACCATAGTTTCATGTTTTACTTTGTATTTCCTCTTAATCATGGCCAACAGTCATTTGATTTACATATACATACATGGGGAAGGGCTAACATATATTTTAATAATGACTATTCACATAACATATGTGGATATAACTGTCCTAAAGGAGAAGTTATTAAACATGAGAAAGTGATTTACAATAGTCATTAAACCATAGACTAGATTAGCAACGAATGCCAAATGGACTTTTTCTTGTGATATTTCAAAGTAGAATTGCTGCCACAGAACTTGGCTGGATAAACATTTATCTTTCTAAGAAACTGAGGCTTGAACAGAAAATTTCTTAAGGCTATTTTCAATATTAGCAATCCATTAATACTAGCTCAAATTATTTTTCAGCTCTTGAGAAAGCTGCCCTTTACATTTTGATTGAAGCCAGTTTATTAAATTCTGCACGTTTAGAACTTGAATGTCTACTTGCTATTGACATAGGCCTCCATTTCTGTTTCATATGGATTCCATACGCTTTTGCCAACAATCACTAGAGGTGTTCTTCGAAAATATTGTTGATCCTTACCTGCACCCCTGGCTAACTCACATATTCGCTTCTGCCTGGGTTGTGCGCCCCTCCTGTTGTCCCAAAAGGGCCGTGAGACCTGTAGTTCCCCAGCTGGAGTTAGGTGCAGAGCTGCACCAAGCTCGCACATCTCCACCCACTTCTCTGTCACAGGACAGTCAATGCCTCACAAGTGCTACTGTTTTGCTGTCCCTAGGCTGATAGTCATTTACATGGGTGTTATTTCAGGCCACCCCCAAAACCTATAAAATAGTTACCAGTGATTGTAAGTGGAAGTGGATACATGCCTACTACAGTGGTCCCTCCATATCTGAGGGCTCTGCATCTATGGATTCAACCAACTGCGTATCAAAAATATTCAGGGGAAACAAAGTTTCAGAAAGCTCCAAAAAGCAAAACTTGAATTTGCCCCTCCTGACATCTATTTACATAGCATTTATTTTATATTTACAACTATTTTACTATTTACATTGTATTAGGTACCACAAGTAATCTAGAGATTGCTTAAAGTATACAGGAAGATGTGAGTAGGTTATATTGATTGAAAAAAAATGCACAATCTGAAAGTTGAGAATTATGTTTTATTTGGCAGACAAAACTGAGGACGTAAGCTCTGAGGGACGGCTCCCAAGAGGCAAGGGAGGAGCCAGGATATACAGGGGTTTTTGCAACAAAGGCCAGGTAGTTGGAACGTCAAAAGATTACTGTTAATTAAGGAAAACCAGACATCTCAATTTAAGGAATTTAGCACTTTTCTATGTATGGGAAGATGCAAGAGTCTGGGTTTATTGAAATCATTCCTTTGATATGGACCTTAGCATCTAGGGCTAGTATCCTGTGCTTTCCCATCCTGTGTTCCCTCAGGGCTCACCTTCAGGGGTGGCTTGATGGCTGCAACATCCTTTGTTTACTGATATGGCAGGCACTATTTTTCATTCACAGTTGTATGCAAATTTTATGCCATAAGGGACTTGAGTATCCACAAATTTTGGTATCTGCAGGGGTCCTGGAGTCAATACCCAGAGGATACTGAGGGATGACTGTATTTTAAACTTCGAAGAAAATACCTTGTGTTTTTTTTTGGATTTTTTACTTTGAAATTTTAAAAGTTTAAAAGGAATGACACTACAGTTTTGCTCTCCTGTAGTGAATTGATAAGGGTGATTGCTAAGTTAAGTTAAATAAAAATCTTGAGAGTCCTATGGGAATCATTTTTTAAAAATCTCTAATGGTATTTTAAAAGAGTGGTTAAAATATTCATTTATATTTCAGTAAAGGTATATAGTGGCAGGTATAATGTTTCTCTTTGCAAATGTGAAGCCTGGTATTGATAATATAAAACATCTTAACCCAGTGATGAGATGGTAAGCCAACCACCCCTTGGAGTGGGAAACGGAGCCCTGATTTGTAGCATTTGCTGATTACCATGGTGCAAATACCTCCACTATGACTAATTTGAAGCTACTGACATGCCAGTTAGAATTCACTAGGTACAGAGTTCTGAAAAACAGCACAGCAGCTAGGAATTCTACAGCACTTCTATCTCACAGATACACAGACGTAAATACCTTCAGGAGTATAGTTATTTAATAGTAAAATGTGTTTAGTGATGATTTTTGCATATTAACTTTGTTTTAGTATAATTTATTTAATTGTAAGTTTATGTAATTTAATTTTCAAAATATCTGTGTTTAATAACTGGTTCACAAAATTTCCTGAAATTTTAACAATCAGCCCTCATAACTAGTACAAGCCACCCAGCAAACAGGTTCTTAACCACCCCGTGGAGCTTCTTTGTAGAGATTCTGAAAACAATGAAGCATAATTTTGAGAGGTTAATTCAGGAAATTGTGTGTCTGTAAACAATAGACCCAGTGATCTGGCGGGTGGCACACACGGAGGAGAATTTTTTATCTCATCCTTGGAGATTGTGTACGTGTGGAAATTGTACAGAGCAGTTTAAAACCAACAGCCATAGCTCCTAAAAGAACACAATAGAAAAAACTATCCAAAGGTATGTCTTTCAAAGATGACCATTTCTTTCTTGCCTTTAACATTTAAGGAGCCATCCTTCTGGGCTTGTTTTTGTCGGTTTATGTCAAACTGCTTTTCCCCAAACTTTTGTGTTCACCACTGCACTCTTATAAATACCTCCCTATACTGACTGGCGTGGTTATTACCTTTTATACGAAAGCGCTGTGTTGAAAGCCAGTTATGAGTTTCCGTCCCAGTGGATCATATGATGAAGTTGAAGCAGGCTGTCATCCAAAGCTGTATAATAGGCTCAGACGGGGAGTACAAAAGTGCCACGGTTTATTGATAGAGTCATAGCTGCAGTTCTGCTGACAAATTTGATGTCTTTTTTGCTAGGTTTCTAATATTTTAAGAAATCTTTCTGGAAGCATGTCATCCCATTAAGTCATTTGGAATGGAGATGATGACTTAGATTTCTAGTTGTTTATTCTGATAATTCTGATAATACGCACAGAATCTAAATGCTATAGTAAAACCAAACAATTAGACAGAAATGTAGGTCCATATTAAATCTACAGAATATAAGAGTAGCAAAAACCTAGTTGTGTCAAAATCATCATTAATAATTTTAATAGAAAGGACTTTTCCAGTTAAAAAATTCATTGTCTGAATAGTGCATGTATTCTCAAAAGTCAGCAATTATTTCATAAGTTCCTGAGGCAGAAATCAAGAAACAAGGAGTTAAAAGAATACATTTTGTTTTGTTTTGTTTTGCTTTCTGCTGACAAGTAGATTGATGCATTGCCACACCTAAGTGACATAGTTACTATTCAAAAGTATTTTCTAGCTTGGCATACATTTTTGTTTTTTAATGCCACTCCATAGCAAAACTTGTGTGGAAAAAACTCTTTTTGACATTATAATGCTATTTTAAATAGTGCTGGTATCTCCCAGGAAACTGAAAAATCATTCCATTTAGAACTTCCTTATGCTCTATTTTTATTCATTCCTTAAATTGTCATTATATCTTATAAGATTAGAAATTATTGTGATATCAAAAAGAAAGACTCAAACGTCACAGAGGAAGTAAGATAAATATGAGGTTAACAGTATGGCCAAGATTGACTATGGCTGATGACCGAGTAGGAAATTTAGTGGTTTTACATTCTTTTTTTCCCCTTCATTGTATAATTAGCCAGTGACTGGACAAAAGAGGATTGAAATATGATAGAAGACATTTTTTTTGTCAGAAAGCACAGCTCTTGCTGATGTTACATATGCTTCATTTTCCTCCTCTTTTTTTCTTTTTATACAGTACTATTTCAGTACCTGTTTTTCTTTTTTTTTTAATTTTTCTTTCATTTTTGGCTGTGTTGGGTCTTCGTTGCTGTGCGCGGGCCTTTTCTCTAGTTGCGGCGAGCAGGGGCTACTCTTTATTATGGTGCACAGGCTTCTCATGGCGATGGCTTCTCTTGTTGTGGAGCACGGGCTCTAGGCACGCAGGCTTCAGTAGTTGTGGCACATGGGCTCAGTAGTTGTGGCTCGCGGACTCCAGAGCACAGGCTCAGTAGTTGTGGTGCACGGGCTTAGTTGCTCCGTGGCATGTGGGATCTCCCCGGACCAGGGCTCAAACCCGGGTCCCCTGCATTGACAGGCGGATTCCCAACCACTTTGCCACCAGGGAAGTCCCTCCTCCTCTCTTTTAACCCAACCAAGTTATAGTTCTTACACCCACATATGGTCAGAAACAAAACTTGATGGTATGGAAAAAAAAATACACTTGGTTTGCTTAATTTATGTGTACTCACAAATTTCTTGGCATTGTCTGTTTATGCTTCTAGGAGTTCATACCTCAGTGCCATGAAATAATTTTTAAATCAGTGAAGGTTTCTTATTAATATATTCTATTTTGTAGTCAGAATTGAAGACTTGGCAGTGATGGAAAGTTAAGTTTCTTCACTGGTAACCAACTCCCCAGTTATATTTGACACCAATACAAAAGGTTGCTCTCAGTGAAAGTTATTGAAAAGCAGGTAAAAATAAACCCAGTTTAAAAATTAGGGAAAATGGAGATAATAAAAATATCATGTTTCCTACAGTTTAAATTTGATTTCATTTTAAAAATAAAATTTATTGGAACATTCTAAAGAAAAGTGGCACAGCATACACGGCGCTGTATCAAACAGGCAAGGTTTGCGTTGAGTTCATTTTGTAAACTTTGTAAATTAGAAGGGAAGAGGGGAGTGTTTTATAAAAGGATTCTTACGTTATTACTTTTTATTTATTTTGTTATTGCCATGGTTTTATGCTAGGCAAGAATTTTGCATCACTGAAGTACATATAATAACGCAACTAAATGATAAAGGTGCTTTGCTGGTAACAACCTAGGAGGATGAGATAATAATTCTCAAAGAGTGACAAAGTCTGTATATAATTTATATTCTGTCTACTTCCAGAATATTGACGTTGCCTTCACACAGGTAAAGAAAATGTAAAATCAGAAATTTCAAGATAAAAACAGAATAGACAGCAAGCTTATTAAATGAAGAATTTTTCCTGTAGCTTTGACAGCTAATGCAAAAATCAGTGAATTCAATTCAGTACATTTACTGAACCAGATATGTAAAAAGAATAACGATAGGCATTTCAAATGGTACAAAGGTGAGTAATGTAGAGTCGTTTTTATTATCTGAAACCGAAGGCGGGTTTATCTGTACAGTAAAACTTTTCTAAAGCCTTAATGTTGGTGCCTTGGTATACAGGATACTGGGTATTTGCCAATCACTTCTATTATAGCCGGGTAAAAAGGCACAAATATTTGGAAATTTATTATTGCTTGTATAGCTGTTTCTTAATAACATCTGTTGAATAAACTGGTGAATAGGTAAGTGCTTGGATGATTCACGTAAATGTGTATGTATATACGTACGCATATAATATCTTCATTAAATTTGATGACAGAATATTGAGTTGATGTTCTATGGAAGCTCAGATAATATATTCAAATATTTTTTAAACTTAAAAATATAGAAATGATTCTTATAGAAATGTGGAAAAATAAATATTTTACCTGCCCATTAAATTGCTTCTCTGAAATAGGGCGTAGGCAAGCCTTAGTAGGCAGTAACTGAAAATATATTAATGACTGAAGTATCGATCTATGTCAATCAGATTTGGTTGAGCTGTACTGATAAATTTTAGTACCTTACACAGATAAAGTTATGATATACGCATGTTCACATAGATTGAAGGTTGGCCATGGTTTTGCCCTGGGTCCTTCTAAAGGTGAAGACAGAGCACCTGTCTGGAACATTCCATGTCACTTCAGAAGAGAAGAGATCAAATGGAACCAAGGGTCTGCCTAAAAGTGCCAGCCATTCCACGTACACCTCAGTTGGACTTAAAACATACCTGGGCATCTTTAGATGACTAAGCCTGTGGTGACTGATGTGTCAGGGAGCTTTCAAATAGCAAAATAGTGTTTCCATAAAGACATAAACGTCAGCAGCCCTAGGATGTAGGTTTGTATTGGAGAGTGCAGTAAGTGTGTCTAGAAAAGGATAGCAGAAACCAGAACATAAGTATATGCATGTGTGTCACGAAAATATTTGGTCTTCGCTTTAATGTAATGGCAGGCCACAGAAAAGCTGTAACAAGGGGGTAATTAACAATGTTTTATAGTTTAGAAATAACAGTCTTTTATCATGTATAAAGATTGATTGAGGGCTTCCCTGGTGGCGCAGTGGTTGAGAATCTGCCTGCCAATGCAGGGGACACGGGTTCAAGCCCTGGTCTGGGAAGATCCCACATGCTACGGAGCAACTGGGTCCGTGAGCCACAATTACTGAGCCTGCGCGTCTGGAGCCTGTGCTCCACAACAAGAGAGGCCGCGATATTGAGAGGCCCGCGCACCGCGATGAAGAGTGGCCCCCGCTTGCCACAACTAGAGAAAGCCCTCGCACAGAAACGAAGACCCAACACAGCCATAAATAAAATAATTAATTAATTAAAAAAAAAACTAAAGCAGTAATATATTTAAAAAAAAAAAAAAGATTGATTGAAGAGGAGAAGGCTATAGACACAAAGATGACTTCAAGTTTCCTGCCAACCCAGAAGTTCTCTTCCTTATATGCTTTACGGTTTGGCTCAGGTATCTACTGGGAACCAGAAAGGGATTTTTCCTCTCAAGTGTATTGGCCATATCTTCAGTTGAGTGGCCATTGCAATCATATATTGCTCTTTCAATTCCTATCCTGGAGAACTGCTCAGATCAATAGCATTTCAAAGGTAATAAGTAACAAGTGCTGAGTGCATAAACAAAATTAGGAGGGATAGTTTTGCCTTGCTGCTGCTCAACATCAGAATTGGAAGATGCCCTTAAGGTAACCGAAAAGAGAAGAGAGTTTTTCAGATGATGTCAGTTTAAATCAAATGAACATGAAATAAAAGAAGAAACCCACGCAAGTTTTGTGAGCAGTAGAATGATTTAAATGCTGGTTACTTGGATTATTATTTTTTCTGTTCTCATTTTTCCCATGGTCATAACAAAAATTAAAAATTAATGTGCAAACTTATCTTTGGCAAATGATCTTCATTTGTTTAGTATCTTGGAAAGATAGTAATGGAAATAATGTGATCAAATTTTGATATGTATATATTTTTAATTTAGAAATTCTTTTGCCAACTGTCCACGATTTTATGCTTAGACATCTAAAGGTTCGCATTAAGAGTGCGTTAAGCATTGTGCATCGCATTTAATTTTTATCTTCTATCATGCGACATAATGAAAGCAGAAAAATAATCAGAATATACATTGCTTACATTACCATTCTGTCTACATGGTTTTGAAATTTCACCTTGGCGATGAGGCCACTCACCAATGAATGCCAGAAGAAAAATGAAGTTAATGTTGTTCCTAACTTGTAATTTCTGAGTAGAGTTCTAAATCACTATCTTATAGAGCTATAAATTCATAACTCATACACACATGTGGGACAGTGTTTTAAATATCTTGGATCTGTATATTGTAAATTCGAATTACATATTGCAAATCAAGCTAGCTACTTAAGGTTATTAACAAGTGAAGGAAAGCAGGTTTGTCTTGAGTTTACAGGGATTAATGGATTGGCCTGCACAAATTACAGGTAGCACAATGTCTATTTACCTGTAAAGACTGTAAATCTTTCCTTGCGTGATTTGATTTGTAGATATTCTTGACAAATAAGATATTCTTGATCATTTCGTTATTCAGACTAAACAAAGTTATGTAAAATAAAATGTGTATAGAATAGGGCACATATATGTGTATTTCCTTCACATATATGTACATCAATACAGATATTACTTTAATTAAAAAGTTTTAAAATGATTTTTAATTTGTATTTCTTATTGATTTCCCATTACATCATGCTTTTTTCCTATTTATTTCTATAGTACCTTTCTTATATATTTTTTTCCTCTGCTTTCTTTTCACTTTCTCAGTCTTAGTCTACTGTAATATAGTAGAACATTAAAAAAGCAGGATAAGTACATTTACAGCTTTCTTACTGCTGCCCTCAGGGTGCTATAAATGCACAAACTGGATATAATTGAGGCACATATTAACTTACCTTCTGTTGTACAGGAAGAACAGAAGCAGGCTGTTAATATGCGTTCTATTGAAACTCTTAACTTAGGGGATGAGAATTAGCTTGCAGTAGTAACTTGGTAAGCACCTGGGAAAATTGCAAGCTTCATTTCTTGCAACGTGGAATATGATTAAAAAGAGAATATATTATTATCATGGGCACCATTAAAAAATGTGTAGACAGCATTCTATGATGTTAAAATGGAAATTGGAAGTTGTGCTCAAATGTTGGAGATACTGCATGTTAATTACCATCTACCGCAGTGCACAGCAAGTGCAATTCAATTATTTGCTTTGTCAAGCAATACTTTGATTAACCTGAATTTTAATTTGGTGAACCTAGTGTTTTTCATATTGTGATAAAACAGTGGAATGGTATGTCACCCTGCCAAGAGCTCTCTGAAACCACCGGAAATGTATTCCCTACCATAGGAATCCACATTTAAATCCAGATATCAAACATTTCTCAAATTTAGGGAAACTCTTTTTACATAGCATATAGGGAGTTAGTTTTTAAAAATCTATTCAGCACTGTAGTGTTATGCTAGGTGCTCATAATAACTTTCCTTCTTTCCAGCAAATTTTTCAAGTAGGCATCACTGTGCCTGTGTTTGATTTGAAGAAACTCTAGCCGAGAGAGGATAAATGATGTACACAAGGTGATTCAGTTCTTAGTGAAGTCAAAGATTAAACTGAGGCTTCCCTTTGTCCAAAACCCAAGCTCTGGGAGACACTACCTCCCTGGATTTTAAATCTTATTTGCTAACTTTGGGATTTTGGAGGAAGAGCCTGGATATCTCTTGTTTAAGTTTACAGTATTTCCCCACAACCTCGGACAATATAAGTAATATATTGCAAAAGCAGCACTCATTTGCAGTCTGGGCCTCACGTTTGGGTAATCATTTTAATGGTTAGTGAATAAATGACCTTTTATTTGCCAACTACTCAGTTTTATTTAAAGACAGCAGCCACATCTGACAAAACATTTGATTGCTTGGCTTCTGGTCCAAATTAGCTGCATGAAAATGGTAATGAGCTGTCCTGTCTTTAGTTTGGTCCATTAATTCTGTTATAGAAAATACACAAGCATGTACTTTTAAATTTAACTGGGATATTAAAAATGATGCGCAAGACACATTTTCTAGTCATTCTTTCAACAAAACTGGTTTTGAGCATCTACCAATGATCTCCCAAACTGTGCTTGGCTGTAGAGATAAAATGATGGACATAATTTTTTTTTTTTTAACAGAAGTCAATGGTTTAGTTGTGTAAACAGATGTACAAATGGTCCATAATGTCAAACTACTATTAGGGGTATAAGAGAAGACAGAACAAAACACTAATTGACCACAGAGGAGAGACTCAGTAATTCCACCTGAGGGAGTGCAGGAAACTGAAGGGAAGAATGGGGTCAGACAGTGGAGTAGGGGTTTTGTGCAGAGAGAAGGTTGAGGAAGTTAGGGAGCAGCTGCTAGATGGCAAAATGGCTTATTTCATGTGGGGAGGGGCAGGGCATTTCGAGAGAGACATAGTATATGCACTTATACCAAATACCTAAACTACTCATGCCTACATGCATACACACGTTATCAATAACACGTGTCTTGGTTTTCTCCATTTGTCTCTCTAGATATGTTACTTTTTATACATACAACAAATCCAGAAAATGTGTGTGTGTGTGTGTGTGTGTGTGCGTGCACACACGACCACACGTACATTTACTTAAAATCACGGATAGTACTGATTCTTTAAAATTAAGCATAAAAAAATTTAATGAAATATAATATCTTAATTCTGCATTTCTTAACAGGATCCTAGGTATGTAATTTTTTTAGGGGAATGTAAACCTTGAATCTATTGTTTTTCCATTAGTAAACTTCAAACTGGCAAAGTTTTAATGCAAAAGCATAATTTTTTAAAATTTTATTTATTTTTTTATACAGCAGGTTCTTATTAGTCATCAATTTTACACACATCACTGTATACATGTCAATCCCAATCGCCCAACTCAGCACACCACCACTCACACCCCCCGTCACTTTCCCCCCTTGGTGTCCATACATTTGTTCTCTACATCTGTGTCTCAAATTTTGCCCTGCAAACTGATTCATCTGTACCATTTATCTAGGTTCCACATATATGCGTTAATATACGATATTTGTTTTTCTCTTTCTGACTTACTTCACTCTGTATGACAGTCTCTAGATCCATCCACGTCTCTACAAGTAACCCAATTTCGTTCCTTTTTATGGCTGAGGAATATTCCATTGTATATATGTACCACATCTTCTTTATCCATTCATCTGTCGAAGGGCATTTAGGTTGCTTCCATGACCTGGCTATTGTAAACAGTGCTGCAATGAACATTGGTGTGCATGTGTCTTTTTGAATTACGGCTTTCTCTGGGTATATGCCCAGTAGTGGGATTGCTGCATCATATAGTAATTCTATTTTTAGCTTTTTAAGGAACCTCCATACTATTCTCCATAGTGGCTGTATCAGTTGACATTCCCACCAACAGTGCAAGAGGGCTCCCTTTTCTCCACACCCTCTCCAGCATTTGTTGTTTGTAGATTTTCTAATGATGCCCATTCTAACTACTGTGAGGTGATACCTCATTGCAGTTTTGATTTGCATTTCTCTAATAATTAGTGATGTTGAGCAGCTTTTCATGTGCTTCTTGGCCATCTGTATGTCTTCTTTGGAGAAATGTCTGTTTAGGTTTTCTGCCCAGTTTTGGATTGGGTTGTTTGTTTTTTTAATATCGAGCTGCATGAGCTGTTTATATATTTTGGAGATTAATCCTTTGTCCGTTGATTTGTTTGCAAATATTTTCTCCCATTCTGAGGGTTGTCTTTTTGTCTTGTTTATGGTTTCCTTTGCTGTGCAAAAGCTTTGAAGTTTCATTAGGTCCCATTTGTTTATTTTTGTTTTTATTTCCATTACTCTAGGAGGTGGATAAAAAAGGATCTTGCTGTGATTTATGTCATAGAGTGTTCTTCCTATGTTTTCCTCTAAGAGATTTATAGTGTCCGGTCTTACATTTAGGTCTCGAATCCATTTTGAGTTTATTTTTGTGTATGGTGTTAGGGAGTGTTCTAATTTCATTCTTTTACATGTAGCTGTCCAGTTTTCCCAGCACCACTTATTGAAGAGACTGTCTTTTTTCCATTGTATATCCTTGCCTCCTTTGTCATAGATTAGTTGACCATAGGTGCAGGGGTTTATCTCTGGGCTTTCTATCTTGTTCCATTGATCTATGTTTCTGTTTTTGTGCCAGTACCATATTGTCTTGTAGCTTTGTAGTATAGTCTGAAGTCAGGGAGCCTGATTCCTCCAGCTCCACTTTTTTCCCCTCAAGACTGCTTTGGCTATTCGGGGTCTTTTGTGTCTCCATACAAATTTTAAGATTTTTTGTTCTAGTTCTGTAAAAAATGCCATTGGTAATATGATAGGGATTGCACTGAATCTGTAGATTGCTTTGGGTAGCATAGTCATTTTCAAAACATTTATTCTTCCAATCCAAGAACATGGTATATCTCTTCATTTATTTGTATCATCTTTAATTTCTTTCATCAGTGTCTTACAGTTTTCTGCATACAGGTCTTTTGTCTCCTTAGGTAGGTTTATTCCTAGGTATTTTATTCTTTTTATTGCAATGGTAAATCGGAGTGTTTACTTAATTTCTCTTTCAGATTTTTCATCATTTGTATATAGGAATGCAAGAGATTTCTGGGCGTTAATTTTGTATCCTGCAACTTTACCAAATTCATTGATTAGCTCTAGTAGTTTTCTGGTGGCATCTTTAGGATTCTGTATGTATAGTATCATGTCACCTGCAAACAGTGACTGTTTAACTTCTTCTTTTCCAACTTGTATTCCTTTTATTTCTTTTTCTCCTCTGGTTGCCGTGGCTCAGACTTCCAAAACTATGTTGAATAATAGTGGTAAGAGTGGACATCCTTGTCTTGTTCCTGATCTTAGAGGAAATGCTTTCAGGTTTTCACCATTGAGAATGATGTTTGCTGTGGGTTTGTCATATATGGCCTTTATTATGTTGAGGTAGGTTCCCTCTATGCCCACTTTCTGGAGAGTTTTTATCATAAATGGGTGTTGAATTTTGTCAAAAGCTTTTTCTGCATCTATTGAGATGATCATATGGTTTTTCTTCTTCAATTTGTTAATATGGTGTATCACATGGATTGATTTGCATATATTGAAGAATCCTTGCATCCCTGGGATAAATCCCACTTGATCATGGTGTATGATCCTTTTAATGTGTTGTTGGATTCTGTTTGCTAGTATTTTGTTGAGGATTTTTGCATCTATATTCATCAGTGATATTGGTGTGTAATTTTCTTTTTTTGTAGTATCTTTGTCTGGTTTTGGTATCAGGGTGATGGTGGCATCATAGAATGAGTTTGGGAGTGTTCCTTCCTCCACAATTTTGTGGAAGAGTTTGAGAAGGATGGGTGTTAGCGCTTCTCTAAATGTTTGATAGAATTCACCTCTGAAGCCATCTGGTCCCAGACTTTTATTTGTTGGAAGATTTTTAATCACAGTTACACTTTCATTACTTGTGATTGGTCTGCTCATATTTTCTATTTCAAAAGCATAATATTTTCGAAAGACAAAAAGATATAGATTGGCTTATTTGAAAATTAACCAATAAGTGAGTCATTCTTATTTTATCTGCTGGTGATAATCTCTAGAGCAACTCTGATCCCAGTTTAATAATCTTACATAAAACAACTGCTTAAAAGTAAATGATTTAAACCACTAAAATTTCACTTACAGTGCATAGATATCTTTATTTCTATTTATCTACCATCTATCTATTTTTGCTAAATATTTTACAAAAATTATAATTACCCTGTCATTAAGAAATATTTATATCTATCAGTTTGAATTTATCATTAAAATGTACTCATCAATGCAAAGGTAAAATTAGGAAGGGAATAGCCAGGAAAAGTTATTCAGATGTCAAATTGTAAGTAAGAATTACAAATTTCTTAAAAATGTCAAAGTATATTTGAATAATATAATAATTTAGCACTAATGAGTTACAGCATTGATTATGTTAATAATAAGCTTATTGACATCATACTTTGTATATTCTATGACTTAATGAATAATTATTAGATTATTTGTTTACTACCTTTTATTGAAAGCTCTTTTTTCTTAAAAAAGTAAGGTCTTATATGTAGGAGCGGGAGGAGACCTTCAAGATGGTGGAAGAGTAAGAGGTGGAGATTAACTTCCTCCCCACAAATACATCAGAAATACATCTACATGTGAAACAGTTCCTACAGAACACCTACTCAATGCTGGCAGAAGACCTCAGACTTCCCAAAACGCAAGAAACTCCCCAAGTACCTGGGTAGGGCAAAAGCAAAAAGATAAAACAAAGACAAAAGAATAGGGATGGGACCTGCACCTCTGGGAGGGAGTTGTGGAGGAGGAAAACTTTCCACACACTAGGAAGCACCTTCACTGGCGGAGACAGGGGTGGCAGGGGGAAGCTCCAGAGCTACGGAGGAGAGCGTAGCAACAGGGGTGCAGAGGGCAAAGTGGAGAGATTCCCGCACAGAGGATCAGTGCCAACCAGCACTCACCAGCCTGCGAGGCTTGTCTGTTCACTCGCCGGGGCAGGTGGGGGCTGGGAGCTGAGGCTCCAGCTTCGGAGGTCGGATCGCAGGGAGAGGACTGGGGTTGGCTGCGTGAACACAGCCTGAACGGGGCTAGTGCGCCATGGCTAGCCAGGAGGGAGTCTGGGAAAAAATCTGGACCTGCCTAAGAGGCAAGAGACAATTGTTTAGGGGTGCGCGAGGAGAGAGGATTCAGAGCACCGCCTAAATGAGCTCCAGAGATGGGCGCAAGCTGCAGCTATCAGTGCGGACACCAGAGACGGGCATGAAACACTAAGGCTGCTGCTGCAGCCACCAAGAAGCCTGTGTGCGAGCACAGGTCACTCTCCACACCTCACCTCCCGGGAGCCTGTGCAGCCCGCCACTGCCAGGGTCCCGTGATCCAGGGACAACTTCCCTGGGAGAACACAAGGCACGCCTCAGGCTGGTATGTCATGCTGGCCTCTGCTGCTGCAGACTCACCCCGCACTCTGTACCCCTCCTCCCCCTGGTCTGAGTGAGCCAGAGCCCCCTAATTAGCTGCTCCTTTAACACTGTCCTATCGGGGTGGGGAACAGATGCCCTCAGGCGAACTACATGCAGAGGCGGGTCCAAATCCAAAGCTGAACCCCGGGAGCTGTGCGAACAAAGAAGAGAAAGGGAAATCTCTCCCAGCAGCCTCAGGAGCAGCGGATTAAATCTCCACAATCAACCTGATGTACCTTGCATCTCTGGAATACCTGAATAGACAACGAATCATCCCAAAATTGAGGCAGTGGACTTTGGGAGCAACTGTAGACTTGGGGTTTGCTTTCTGCATCTAATTTGTTTATGGTTTTCTGTTTCTCTTAGTTTAGTATCTAGAGTTTATTATCATTGGTAGATTTGTTTATTGATTTGGTTGCTCTCTTTCTTTTTTAAAATATATAGATATATATATATATATTTTCCTTTTTCTCTTTTTGTGAGTGTGTATGTGTATGCTTCTTTGTGTGATTTTGTCTTTATAGGTTTGCTTTTACCATTTGTCCCAGGGTTCTGTCTGTCCTTTTATTTATTTAATTTTTTAGAATATTTTTTAGCACTTGCTATCATTGGTGGATTTGTTTTTTGGTTTGGTTGCTCTCTTCTTTCTTTCTTTTCTTTTTTTTATTACATTATAATTTTTTTAATTTTTAATAATTAAAAAAAAATTTTTAATTATTTTATTTTATTTTATTTTTTTCTTTCTTTCTTTCTTTTTTGTCTCCCTTTTCTTCTGAGCCGTGTGGCTGACAGGGTCTTGGTGCTCAGGCTGGGTGTCAGGCCTGAGCCTCTTAGGTGGGAGAGCCGAGTTCAGGACACTGGTCCACCAGGGACCTCCCGGTTCCACATAATATAAAATGGCAAAAGCTCTCCCAGAGATCTCCATGTCAATGTTAAGACCCAGCTCCCCTCAACGACCAGAAAGCTACAGTGCTGGAAACCCTATGCCAAACAACTAGCAAGACAAGACACACAACCCCACCCAGTAGCAGAGAAGTTGCCTAAAATCATAATAAGTTCACAGACACCCCAAAACACACCACCGGACGTGGTCCTGCCCACCAGAAAGACAAGATTCAGCCTCATCCACAAGAACACAGGCACCAATCCCCTCCACCAGGAAGCCTACACAACCCACTGAACCAACCTTACCCCCTGGGGGCAGACACCAAACACAACGGGAACTACGAACCTGCAGCCTGCGAAAAAGAGACCCCAAACACAGTAAGTTAAGCAAAATGAGAAGACAGAGAAACACACGGCAGATGGAGGAGCAAGGTAAAAACCCACCAGACCAAACAAATGAAGAGGAAATAGGCAGTCTACCTGAAAAAGCATTCAGAGAAATGATAGTAAAGATGATCCAAAATCTTGGAAATAGAATAGAGAAAATAGAAGAAACGTTTAACAAGGACCTAGAAGAATTAAAGAGGAAACAAACAATGATGAACAACACAACAATTGAAATTAAAAATTCTCTAGAAAGAATCAATAGCAGAATAACTGAGGCAGAAGAACGGATAAGTGACCTGGAAGATAAAATAGTGGAAATAACTACCACAGAGCAGAATAAAGAAAAAAGCATGAAAAGAAATGAGGTCAGTCTCTGAGACACCTGGGACAACATTAAACGCACCAACATTCGAATTATAGGGGTTCCAGAAGAAGAAGAGAAAAAGAAAGGGATTGAGAAAATATTTGAAGAGATTATAGTTGAAAATGTCCCTAATATGGGAAAGGAAATACTGAATCAAGTCCAGGAAGCACAGAGAGTCCCATACAGGATAAACCCAAGGAGAAACACGCCAAGACACATATTAATCAAACTATCAAAAATTAAATACAAAGAAAAAATATTAAAAGCAGCAAGGGAAAAGGAACAAATAACATACAAGGGAATCCCCATAAGGTTAACAGCTGACCTTTCAGCAGAAACTCTGCAAGCCAGAAGGGAGTGGCAGGACATATTTAAAGTGATGAAAGGGAGAAACCTACAACCAAGATTACTCTACCCAGCAAGGATCTCATTCAGATTCAAGGAAGAAATTAAAACCTTTACAGACAAGCAAAAGCTAAGAGAATTCAGCACCACCAAACCAGCTTTACAACAAATGCTAAAGGAATTTCTCTAGGCAGGAAACACAGGAGAAGGAAAAGACCTGCAAAAACAAACCCAAAACAATTAAGAAAATGGTCATAGGAACATATATATCGATAATTACCTTAAATGTAAGTGGATTAAATGCTCCAACTAAAAGACATAGACTGGCTGAATGGATACAAAAACAAGACCCGTATATATGCTGTCTACAAAATACCCATTTCAGACCTAGGGATGCATACAGACTGAAAGTAAGGGGACGGAAAAAGATATTCCATGCAAATGGAAATCAAAAGAAAGCCAGAGTATCAATTCTCATATCAGACAAAATAGACTTTAAAATAAAGACTATTACAAGAGGCAAAGAAGGACACTACATAATGATCCAGGGATTAATCCAAGAATAAGATATAAAAATTGTAAATTTTTATGCACCCAACATAGGAGCACCTCAATACATGAGGTAAATGCTAACCGCCCTAAAAGGGGAAATCGACAGTAACACAATAACAGTATGGGACTTTAACACCCCACTTTCACCAATGGACAGATCATCCAAAATAGATAAGGAAACACAAGCTTTAAATTAAACACATTAAACAAGATGGACTTAACTGATATTTATTGGACATTCCATCCAAAAACAACAGGATACACTTCCTTCTCAAGTGCTCATGGAATATTCTCCATGATAGATCATATCTTTGATCACAAATCAAGCCTTGGTAAATTTACAAAAATTGAAATCTTATCAAATATCTTTTCCGACCACAACACTATGAGACTAGATATGAATTACAGGAAAAAAATCTGTAAAAAATACAAACCCATGGAGGCTAAACAATACACTACTAAATAACCAAGAGATCACTGAAGAAATCCAAGAGGAAATCAAAAAATACCTTGAAACATTTGTCAATGAAAATACAATGACCCAAAACCTATCAGATGCAAAAGCAGTTCTAAAAGGGAAGTTTGTAGCAATACAATCCTACCTCAAGAAACAATAAACATCTCAAATAAACAACATAACCTACATCTAAAGCAATTAGAGAAAGAAGAAGAAAAAATCACAGAGTTAGCATAAGGAAAGAAATCATAAGGATCAGATCAGAAATAAATGAAAAAGAAATGAAGGAAACAACAGCAAAGATCAATAAAACTAAAAGCTGGTTCTTTGAGAAGATAAACAAAATTGATAAACCATTAGCCACACTCATCAAGAAAAACAGGGAGAAGACTCAAATCAATAGAATTAGAAATGAAAAAGGAGAAGTAACAACTGACACTGCAGAAATACAAAGAATCATGAGAGATTACCACAAGCAACTCTATGCCAATAAAATGGACAACTTGGAAGTAATGGACAAATTCTTAGAAAAGCACAACCTTCTGAGACTGAACCAGGAAGAAATAGAAAATATAAACAGACCAATAACAAGTAATGAAATTGAAACTGTGATTAAAAATCTTCCAACAAACAAAAGCCCAGGACCAGTTGGCTTCACAGGTGAATTCTACCAAACATTTAGAGAAGAGGTAACACCTATTCTTCTCAGACTCTTCCAAAATATAGCAGAGGGAGGAACACTCCCAAACTCATTCTATGAGGCCACCATCACCCTGATACCAAAACCAGACAAACATGTCACAAAGAAAGAAAAATATAGTCCAATATCACTGATGAACACAGATGCAAAAATCCTCAAGAAAATATTAGCAAACAGAAGCCAACAGCACATTAAAAGGATCATATACCATGATGAAGTAGGGTTTATCCCAGGAATGCAAGGATTCTTCAATATACGCAAATCAATCTATGTGATACACCATATTAACAAATTGAAGGAGAAAAACCATATGATCATCTCAACAGATGCAGAAAATGCTTTTGACAAAATTCAACACCCATTCATGATAAAAATCCTGCAGAAAGTAGGCATAGAGGGAACTTACCTCAACATAATAAAGGCCATATATGACAAACCCACAGGTAGCACCATTCTCAATGGTGAAAAACTGAAACCACTTCCTCTAAGATTAGGAACAAGACAAGGTTGTCCACTCTCACCACTATTATTCAACATAGTTTTGGAAGTTTTAGCCACAGCAATCAGAGATGAAAAATAAATAAAATGAATCCAAATCGTAAAAGAAGTAAAGCTGTCACTGTTTGCCAGTGACATGATACTATACATAGAGAATCCTAAAAATGCCACCAGAAAACTACTAGAGCTAATCAATGAATTTGGTAAAGTAGCAAGATACAGAATTAGTGCACAGAAATCTCTTTCATTCCTATATACTAATGATGAAAAATCTGAAAGAGAAATTAAGGAAACACTCCCATTTACCATTGCAACTAAAAGAATAAAATACCTAGGAATAAACCTACTTAAGGAGACAAAAGGCCTGTATGCAGAAAACTATAAGACAGTGATGAAAGAAATTAAAGATGATACAAACAGTTGGAGAGATATACCATGTTCTTGGATTGGAAGAATCAACATTGTGAAAATGACTATACTATCCAATGCAATCTACAGATTCTGTACAATCTCTATCAAACTACCAATGGCATTTTACACAGAACTAGAACAAAAAATTTCACAATTTGTATGGAAACACAAAAGACCCCAAATAACGAAAGCAATCTTGAGAAAGAAAAACACAGCTGGAGGAATCAGGCTCCCGAACTTCAGACTATACTAGAAAGCTACAGGAATCAAGACAGTATGGTACTGGCACAAAAACAGAAATATAGATCAATGAAACAGGATAGAAAGCCCAGAGATAAACCCATGCACATATGGTCACCTTATCTTTGACAAAGGAGGCAAGAATATACAATGGAGAAAAGACAGCCTCTTCAATAAGTGGTGCTGGGAAAACTGGACAGCTACATGTAAAAGAATGAAATTAGAACACTCCCTAACACCATACACAAAAATAAACTCAAAATGGATTAAAGACCTAAATGCAAGGCCAGACACTGTAGAACTCTTAGAGGAAAACATAGGCAGAACACTCTATGACATAAATCACAGCAAGATCCTTTTTGACCCACCTCCTAGTGAAATGGAAATAAAAACAAAAATAAACAAATGGAACCTAATGAAACTTGAAAGCTTTTGCACAGCAAAGGAAAACTTAAACAAGACGAAAAGACAACCCTCAGAATGGGAGAAAATATTTGCAAATGAAGCTACTGACAAGGATTAATCTCCAAAATTTACAAGCAGCTCAATAGCAAAAAAACAAACAACCCAATCTAAAAACAGGCAGAAGACCTAAATAGACATTTCTCCAAAGAAGATATACAGATTGCCAACAAACACATGAAAGGATGCTCAACACCACTAATCATTAGAGAAATGCAAATCAAAACTAGTGAGGTATCACCTCACGCTGGTCAGAATGGCCATCATCAAAAAATCTACAAACAATAAATGCTGGAGAGGGTGAGGAGAAAGGGGAACCCTCTTGCACTGTTGGTGGGAATGTAAGTTGATACAGCCACTATGGAGAACAGTATGTAGGTTCCTTAAAAAACTTAAAATAGAACTACCACACAACCCAGCATACCCACTTCTGGGCATATACCCTGAGAAAACCATAATTCAAAAAGGGTCATGTACCAAAATGTTCATTGCAGCTCTATTTACAATAGCCAGGACATGGAAGCCACCTAAGTGTCCATCAACAGATGAATGGATAAAGAAGATGTGGCACATATATACAATGGAATATTACTCAGCCATAAAAAGAAACAAAATTGAGTTATTTGTAGTGAGGTGGATGGACCTAGAGTCTGTCATACAGAGTGAAGTAAATCAGAAAGAGAAAAACAAATACCGTATGCTAACACATAAATATGGAATCTAAAAAAAAAAAAAAAAGGTCCTGAAGAACCCATGGGCAGGACAGGAATAAAGACGTAGACCTAGGGAATGGACTTGAGGACACGGGGAGGGGGAAGGGTAAGCTGGGACAAAGTGAGAGAGTGGCATGGACATATATACACTACCAAATGTAAAATAGATAGCTAGTGGGAAGCAGCCACATAGCACAGGGAGATCAGCTCGGTGCTTTGTGACCACCTAGAGGGGTGGGATAGGGAGGGTGGGAGGGAGACGCAAGAGGGAGGAGATATGGGGATTTATGTATACATATAGCTGATTCACTTTGTTATAAAGCAGAAACTAACACACCATTGTAAAGCAATTATACTCCAATAAATATGTTAAAAAAATAAAATAAAATAAAATAAATGTAGGAGCTGTATCCTGATAGTAGCCCATTTTTTGGCATATAAATATATATGCCAGATGTATAATACGTATGACTACAGAATAGGCATTCAAATTAAAGTAAACTAAATTGCAAATAATATTTTTCTTTTTACCTATATGTATGTATGTATTTAGATAGTGAACCAGAGATGATTATTAGAAAGTATTTTAACATATACATATGTACAGGGTCTGTCAAATATTCTGAGAATGCACCATTTTCCAAATAAGTTATTCTGTATATAATAATGAAGTCATATTTTTATTTCTAATAATAACCTTATATTTCTAACACTCTACTCAAGAAAAGCTGGAGAGTTGTCATATTTTCTTCCTATGCTATTAATTCTCAGTCTTTATGAAAATGAATAACTTTACCTGTCAAACTGACCTGAATGAGTAGTCTAAGCATGTTTGCTCTTTTTCTCATTAAATTTGCTGTCTGTCTAGCTTATAACGACCCCAGGTTTGGAGACGTAATTAAGTGATTTGGTTTAATAAAAGACCTTCCTTTTTAGCTCCTGCTAACCAGCTCTAGCTGAGCAGCTCTCTTGGGTTTATAAAATGTTAAGAAATGATCTCACATTTGCAATGGAAATAAATTAAATCTTGCAGCTGAAAGGCATGTCCCATGATGTCTCCCTTTACATTCATCAATAGAAAGTGTTAAATTAATATATTTATTTATTTATTTACTTATTTATTCATAAATACCATGTCTCCTCAACTATGCACGCACAGGGACTGAACATCTATCCTCTCTTTATCACCAAGTATCTACATGTGATACATGATGACGTACTGATGATTAGTGCTTGATTAATGATTATCAATCACGGGCTTTGTCATAAAAAGCTATGATGCCTTAGACTGAGGACACTTGTAAAATATTAGCAGGAGAAAGGCATTAAAGAAGGACCTTCAAAATGGGATGAATTTTTCTCTCTCTTCTCATTAAAATTCTCTATAATTTCTCTATCCATCACCTCATGGTTTGGAAGTTGATCTAATTCTTGGTATAACAATACTTATTCTCATCTCAGAAAGTGTTGATTAGGTAAGAAAAAATAATTTTCAAATTTTATTAATTTTGACTCGCACGAGCACACACACGTGCATATACACACATATCACAGTTACATGCGTGATAATTCACAAATATAGCACCGTTGGTCTCATTTTTCTATTTTTCTTCCATTAGCCACGAAAGCATTTATTTCGTTTTAAAAACCATTAGAATTTAGTAACACTGCATTTATTTCTTTCTTTCAGGTTTGGGTAAAATATTAGTGAACATGCTTTTAGAACTTGAGTTCTTTAACTCAATGAGCAATGACCACTCTCATCTATTGGTGAAAGGGAAAGAGTTCACTCTCCTATAACTGCTTCTGCCACGTTGTGTTCCCAGCACATTGCCCTCTTAGGATCAAAATTCCACGGGAACTTACTACAGTCAAATACCGAAGATTTCCCATCCATAGATGGGCACCTTGGGCTGGAGGTTCTGCACCTCAGCATAGTACAGTCACATGGTTTTATCCCATTTCCTAAATAGCAGCAGTGATCTGTAGATGGTCCCCGACATAGGATTCAATTTAGGATTTCTGAACTTTACGTTGGGGCAGAAGGATACACATTTAGTGGAAACTGTACTTCTAATTTTGAGTTTTGATCTTTTCCTCGGCTGACAACATGCTGTCTGAGCTTCTCCCGTGATGCTGCGCAGGACATCCAGCTGCAGCCCACGTCAGCCATGAGGCTGGTCTTCAGGATAAACGACTGATACACTTACAGCCATCCTGTACCCAAATAACAGCCGTTCTGTGTCTCATTTTCAGTAAAGTACTCAATAAATTACACGACATCGTCAATACTTTATTATAAAAATGACTTTGTGTCAGATGATTTCACCCAACTACAGCCTGATGCAGCCTAATGTAAGTGTTCTGAGAGCGTTTAAGGTGAGCTAGGCTAAGCTAAGATGTTTGGTAGATTAAGTGTAATAAATGCATTTTTGACTTACAGTATTTTCAACCTACTATGGGTTCATCGGGATGTAACCCCATGATGTTGAGGAAGATCTCTTTCTTAATTGTATGGAATCCCCATCCCTATTTTCTAGTAAATATTCTTAGTAGATACTTTTCCCCTTTGAAGTTCCTAACTATTTTTTATGCAATGGTTTTGCCAGTGTAGTCAAGGACAAATATACATTACACGGAGCCCACGCAGCAAAAATATTTTGCTGATTCTCTGTGATTTTTGTCCTTTCGATAGTTTGATTTATTTTCAGTACTTTTATTAGTTCTGTCTAGAACATTTTTTCCCCAGGACACACAAATATTACGAAGCTGTGAAATTTTATTTGAGGGACATTTTTATTTCTAAAAATACATCAGGACTTCAATCATTCAAATTTCCTGCTATCGGTAAGACACGTAATTCGTGTCTTTGTCAGGAAGTCAGGCAAGATGCTGGTTGTGAAGGGGTGTTTTGGAGATTCTTTCCTTCACCATAAAAAATAAAATGACTACTCTTAATTGGATAAAGTTTGATTTGATTTCCTGTTTCCTGATATCAATTTTAAAATATTCAGCATGCTTATATGTTCCATTATTCGCAACCCAGTTCCAACATGACTTTAGATCTTATCCTTTTGATTTCAGACTCTTAATGATAATGTGCATGTCTTATTTAAAGCCCCATAGAAATGATCACGGTTGGTGTTTCTCTTTGAAATGAATAGGAAATTCCCACTTAGATCTGACCTATTGGGATTGATGGAAAATGAGACCTATGCCCAAAGTATCTGCACTAATTGCTTCCATGATGTTTTCAAAAAGTCACTTGACGTTTTAGGACCATATTGTTTAAAATAAAAGCCAAAACAATATCCTTAGATGGAATTTGCAGAGGATAAACGATTTCACTTTTATTATACTTTTTCTGCATGGATCTTACATATTAGCTAATTTATATCAAAGCTATCTTTTGATATTAAGCAGCAGATTGAGTAGCATTTTTTTATGGAAATTGAAATCAGTGGAAAATAGAGAGACCCCTTGGTTCATAGTGTAGAACTCTTTATTTTGTTTGTTCTGTTTGTTTTCATTATTCAAACTTGAAGGAAAAGGCATGAGAGTAAATAATAAATATAGTGGGACAGAAATTCCTCTTCAGTCCTTTACAGGCAGCAGAAGCGGAGCCGATGCTGGGGCTAGGGTGACATTTAGACACCATCACATCGCTCCAGGTCGATGTGCCGCCCTGGCTACCACAGCTAATGGTACAGCGTGAACTATTCCCTTCTGTGGCTGTGAAACGAGAAGATTGATCTCCAGGATTTCAGAGGACACTTACATTCTCTTCATCTGTGTTCCTGGCATGTGCGCTCACTTGTTTAGCATTTCCTGCTTGTATGTGTTCTATCCACATGTTCCTGTGACCTCAGCCCATTTGTTTTCTGGTCAATATATTGATTCAGATTCACTTTTCCAGGATATTGACACTATTATGGCACTATCAAGAGGGAATTTTTCTTTCCCTCTATAAATATCAACACTGTATTTTCTTTTTCTATTGATGGGTAACAAACAGTGGCTTAAAACAACACAAATGTATCATCTTATAGGTTCCATGGGTCAGGGGCTCGTAAGTCTTAAATGAAGGTATTGACCAAAGGTGTACTTTTCTGGAGGCTCAAATTAGAGAAAAATCTGCAACCAAGCTCCCTCAGGTTGTCAGCAGAATTCACTTCCTTGCGGCTGTTGGGTTGATGTCCTGTGTTCTTGCTGGCTGCCAGCTGGCGACACTATCAGCTTCTAGAGGCTGCATTCAGGTCCCCCTCACGAGGTCCCCTCCCAACATGGCACCTTAGTTCCTCAAGGCCCTCAGAAAAACACCACCCCTTTGTCTGCTGAGACAGAGTCTTGTACAGTGTAACATTATTATGGGAGTGAATATTGCATCATATTCACAGGTTTTATCCACACTCAGGGAGACGGGATTTTATAGCCATGTATACCAAGGAATCTTGAAGGTCATCTCAGAATTCTGCCCACCGAAGACTCCTCCAGGCATAGAATAAATGCCTTGCTAGTTAAGATTCTATGTCTCTGGTTGTTCAATCAATTCATTCAGCATGTATTTATTAAGTACCTACTTTGAGCCAAGTTCTCTACAAAGAACATATATACATCAGTGAAATAAACAGACAAATATCCTAGCTCTAAAAGTTTGAGGGTTTAACAAGAAATGTTTATAATAGTGAAATTCAATGGACAATTTAGGCCATATTCTATGCATATTTATTGGCAAATTGGAGAAATTGAGCATTGGCATTTGAATTAAAATTCTGTGTAAATGAAAATCTTTTCAGTCTGGTACCAAGCACTTCAGGTTTCAGAAGGAAGTCTGTTCTTGATGTTGGAAATGCAGATTTCCCAAACAAAATGTTGGTGCAAAATGATTTAGCTAGTGATCAATTAATGCCACATTTAATTTTTAATAAGATGAAGAACATTAGCTAATCAGTCACATTTTGTTGATTTTTAATACTAATTTTAACTTATTTACAAAATTTTACCTCACCACCTATTATCCTCTGGTAAATTAAAAATTAGTACTTTTGAAGATATATTTGTAATAATCAGGCTTCAAGTGTGTTACTGAAAGTAGTATTTTTAAATCTTTTCTCTCTGAAATGTTCTAATCGTATTATTCTATTCCCATTAGGAAATGTTTACTGACATGCCTATTCCCCACTGTGGTTATATTACATTCCAGCAGTGTGAAAATTGATAAGAGGAATTTATCCCAATGTGTTCTGTTCCAGAAGTAATGTATTTAGATTTTTGCAGAAATTGTTCATTTTCTGATTATTTTCTTGAGAAACAGATCCATGTTGGGTACCTTCTTGAGCAATCTTCATGCAGTGACTTATGTGAAAGCAAGATTCTTTAAAATTGCAACTCGCATGCTTGTTAAACACAGGGTTATTTGATTTTCAATATTCAGAGACATTTTTAAAATGAGGCTGAAAAACAGATGGAATTTTTCTCAACAGTTTACAGAATGCATTAAGAGTGAGGTACAAATCTTTGATTTTACAGTGATCATTTTTGACAAAAGTGGCAAGTAGGCTAAACACTGGCTGATAAAAGCACAGGTTTATATATTTCATATAGTCTGCCCAGTAAGTTTCTGAGCCCATTTATGATCTTTAACTTTATTAGTTTGCAAACTAAGGCCAATAGAGTTTAGAATGAGAGTTATGTGACAGTGACACTGGTAGATGATTCTGGTTAACTCATTGCTAAATAGCATCCTGCCATATAGAATATATGGAAAGCTTTGTGGTGCATTAAAAGGAAAAGGTCAAGGCTACTGTTATTTTTGTGTGACGTATACGTGAAATTTTAAAGCTTCTTTTTCAAGATTACATAAAATGAAATTATATTTTAAAATCTTGCTTTTAACAGATGTTAACCGTCTGTGCCGTATGTGATTAGTGAGAACCAAATCAAAGAGCAGATCATGAAAAGAATATAAGCATTGTGTGATTTGTATCACAGATAATAACTTTCCGTTTGCTTTATTAGAAAATACAGATAGAAGTGACATCAACATGGTGGAATAATAGCGGATTGGCCAAAAAGTTCGTTCGGGTTTTTCCACAACATCTTACGGAAAACGCCAAATGAACTGTTTGACTAACCCAATAGTTTTCTATCATCTTCTCCCACAAAGAATATTGATTTAGACAATCAGCCACAGACTAGAGAGCTTTTGTGGAAGTCTGGGAGTCCTGTGGAGAAGTGCTAGCACGCAGCTAGAGCAGAAAAGGTCCAAGATTGGGTACTGAAGAGGGTGAGAACAGCTGCACTTTACCTGCATCACGCCTCCCTCAAGGCAGCACAGGGCTCTTGTAGGTCATCAAAGGAAAGAAGATCCTGCTAAACACTCCGCAGCCCCATCAGGAAGCCTGTCAATGAACTGCTGGGACATGTTGCCTGTGGGTCCCCCAATGGGCCCACAGGCACCCCCGATGCTCTGTGCACCTCACTCCCACCTTGTGACCATGGCCCTGCATACCCTGGTGACAGTGGCAAGAGTGAGACTTTGCAGACGGCTAATGAGCATATGCAGAAAACTGGCCCAATTCTCTGCAAGACTGGGAGAAAGTACATGAACTTGAGCATTCAGCACCGCCTTAGGGCAAGGACGTGGGAGGTTGCCAATACCTGACCTAGCTTTGCAGGATCGAGGCAAGGCACACAATTGTAAGAATTTCCGCCCAAGTGGGAACAAGAAGTGTGGAGCAGGTGTACCCATCGGTGGGATGAGAAAGGCTCCAACTCCCTAGAAGGGGTGATAGAAGGTACTTCTATCCCAGAGTCAGTCAGTAAAGAATGGTGGAGGTGACGGCTTCTTCAAATGCAAAGATAGCAACGCGAGACTTTATGCAACATCAAGGAAACATGACATCGCCAAAGGAACAGAATAATCTTCCAGTAACCAACTCTTTAAAAATGGAGATCTGCAATTTTCTTGATGAAGAATTCAAAATACAGTCGACCCTTGAACAACACAGGGGTGAGGGGCACAGACCCTCTGTGCAGGAGAAAATCCGTGTATAACTTTACAGTCAGCAGTTCTGTGTCCCCAGAGCTGTCCAACCGTGGATCATGTAGAACTGAAATATGTATTTATGTATGTGAGAGGACCTGCTCAGCTCAAACCTGTGTTGTTCAAGGGCCAACTGTAGTTGCTTTAGGGAAACTCAGGGAGCTACAAAAAAAACCCCAGAAAGACAATTCAATGAAATAGGGACAACACATGAACAAAACAAGAAGTTTAACAGAGACATAGAAATCATGAAAACAGAGAAATTCTAAGGCTGAAGAATATCATGAATGAAATGAAAATGCACTAGAGGACATCAACATAGAAAAAAGAGCCTGTGAGGTAGGAGACAGGTCATTTGAAGTTACCAAGTCAGAGGAGAGCAAAGAGAAAAGAAAGAAAAATACTGAGGAAAGCCTCTGTGGACCATGGGATACCCTTTAAAGAGACAATCTGGGTATTATTGGAGTCCCAGAAGGAGAAGAGAGGGAGAAAGTGGCAAAAACTATTTAAAGCAATAATGACTGAGAGCTTCCTAAATCTGGGGAGAGATCTGGACATCCAAGTTCATGAAGCTCAACTGGTCTCCAAACAAGTTCAACTTAAAAAGATCTTTTGCCAAACACATTATAATAAAACCATCTGAAATCAAAGACAAAGAGAAAATTCTTAAAACAGCAAGAGAAAAAAATTGGTCACATACAATGGAACCCCCATGAGGCTGTAAATGGATTTCTCAGCAGAAACCTTGCGGCTGGGAGAGAGTGGGCTCAGGTACATAAGGGTCTGGTGGGCAGGTCTGTCTGATGGCTGTGAGTCAGCATCTTTCCACAGGCAAGCTTTTACAGTGGGCTTACAGACAACATTGGCAGGGTGCTTAAAATGAATGTGAAGCGTTCACTTCATCACATGGGTTTGCCATCCACAAAGTTAATGTGACCACTGCCAGCGCTGAGGGTCTGTCTGTCTGCCAGCAAGGACACTAGGTTGAGAGCCTGATAGGCTCCACTCCCTGAACCTGGCTACTGGTTGGCCGGTTGATTATGTTAGACGTTTTCCATCATGGGGACACTGCGGTTCTTCCTCACTGGAGTGGACACGTATTCTGGATATGGGTTTACCTAGTCTGTCCGTTGTTTTTCATTAGATAATTAATTATTAGATTGCCTTTTAAAGGAAGCCTGCATTGAATATAACTTTCCTACTGGCAAGGTCACGTACTTTGTAATCCACTCTACTGTCCATCCCAGGTCTTGGCCCATTAGTAGAAGATCAATACATATTTGTTGAAATAATAGATACATAAAATGCATTAGGGTGTCCTAGAATAGAAGTAGGTGGGGAAGAGAAGAAGACTACAATGTCAGGGACTCATGAAATGGATCCCAAAATGAGCCTAATACAAAAATCAATTCTTAAGAACCTTTCACATTTGCTGTGAGTGGGCCACAAAGCTGGCCTCCAGCTTTCTAGAAGCCAATACGGAGAAGGAAGTGGTGTCCATTACACAGGTCACGGTGTCCATAACTCAGGAGTTCTGTAGTTACTCCTGATTTGGAAACATCTGATTTTACAGCATCCCTTAATAGAAAACTATTTCCATCATAAGACAAGACAGCATTTCTTTTAAGGACCCTCATAAATCATACAATGTTTAGTGAAATTAAACATCTGCTTTTAGAGCCTGTCTCCATGTAGGTCTAGGAAATGAGTTCAAGGGGTACAAATGTTCATGCACCCATCCTCTTGCCTCTCTGATTTAATCAAGAGAGAAATTTTAAAAATGGTTTTTTTTTTTAACTTTTACTAAAAGAACATTTTTTCTAATAAAATTTATTTCAATATATTAATCAAATAAAAAATATACTGCATCAGTTAAAGTGGATGTAGCAGGACTTCCCAGTCATTTTCTTTGCTTTTCTGGTCAAGGTCCTTGAATTACCTCCGTTGCACATTTCAAAGAATAAATAAGAGAAAGTATTTTAAGCAATCTTCCAATTATTGCTTTTTGAGCTGAGTTATTGAAAGCTAATTGGCACCAATGAGCACAAGATGTTTACTATTTTCCAGTTCTTGAGGTTTAGCTGTCTTAGTTCAAAACTAGGTGTGAAAAATACAAAGAATAATAATAATGACACTATTTGTTGGATACTTACAGATGTTGGTTACCATGATGAGTGTTGTACGTATACTGTGTCATTGATTCATTCGTAGCAGCTTGATGAGGCTAAGTTCTATGTTTTCAAGTTACATGTGAAAAGACAGATTCTTACAGGTATTATATTGACAAAGGTTTCATATCTAGCAAATGCAGAGTTAGAATTAAAATCAGGTCTTTTTGGCTCCAAATCTCTGTTCTTAATGTGCACCCAATATAATTGTCATATTTGACAATGAAACTGGTTACAAGAGTAATAAGCTCTTATTAAAGTTAAGATATAGGAATAAATTTGTAAGCCTGGCCAGATTTCTATTTAGAAAATAATTTTGAACACTGTAATTTACAGATAATGAATATTTGGAGTCCTAAAATTTTACAGTTAACTGTTGACAATAATCTGGGTATGGAAACTAAAATGCTCTTGGTTGAGCGTTTTAAAATCAGATTTTTCCAACAATGGTTATACAAATGGTTATACAAGGACACAGACTACTCTATTTCAGTGCCCCACCAATGACACCATTCTGAGGCACTCTTTAGAATTTCTTATTCAGCCTTTCACAGATCACAGACACACACACAAACACACACACTACCTCACGACACATGTGGTCTGACTTTATTCTAAATACTGCTGTGTCGATGAACATACCCAATGCTATGTGGATAGATGTCTAGAGGGTTTCCTGATTGTTTTTTATCACAAACAATGGAGCAAAAATACTTTGCATTTGTACTTTTATGCTATTGCATGAGTACATCTTTAGAACAGATTTCTAGAAATAAACACCTGGTTTACCTGGAATGTGTCTTGGAATTATGGTAGATGCTACATTTCCTTCAGTGAACTTGTATTTATTTCAGGTCACATCCAAGAACCAACAGTGCATTGGCACATAGATTTGTACTCTTCTGAGGGTTCTAAAAAATGTTGATCTATGAAAACTCAGTATGTGAAAAATGGTATGCTATTCTTTGGATTTCTGTTTATTAGTATAATTGTGCATATTTTCACTTATTTTTTATCTTGGGGGGTCAATGTCATTTTTATAACAATACATTGGGGTCTTTCGCATATCAAATTATAAGTGCTCTCTTTAGATATTAAATAGATTTATCTCTTATCATATATGTTGTGAATATTTTTCACATTTTTTGAACTTTTCTTCTGGTTCCTAAAAAGCATTTTGCAGTTTTTACTCTATAGATCTATATGTTTCATTTCATTTTATTCCTAGGTATTACATCTTTCTGAATGCTGCTATAAATTGGAGCTTCATGCTATAATATCTTCTAAGCTTCTGTTTATACTTCTTGTAGAGAAAGTTATTGTTTTGTTTTGTTTTTTAATTAATTAATTAATTAATTTTTGGCTGTGTTGGGTCTTCGTTGCTGTACGAGGGCTTTCTCCAGTTGCGGCGAGTGGGGGCCACCCTTCATCGCAGTGCGCGGGCCTCTCACTATCACGGCCTCTCTCGTTGCGGAGCACAGGCTCCAGACGCGCAGGCTCAGTAGTTGTGGCTCACGGGCCCAGTTGCTCCGCGGCATGTGGGATCTTCCCAGACCAGGGCTTGAACCCGTGTCCCCTGCATTAGCAGGGAGATTCTCAACCACTGTGCCACCAGGGAAGCCCCCAGTTATTGTGTTTATAAATATTAAATTTGTAACCAGGCATTGTACTGATATCTCAGTTACAAATAATTTTTAAGAGATTTTTCTAGATTTTCCAGAAATAAAATCACTTATCTGCAATATATACTTTGTAATTTTAATGAAATATTGATTTCAATCACATAGCTTATATAAGAATACATAATTGTTATAACAGCTTAAACTTCAGAAACACGTCTAGGGCAAAAATCTCCATAAAATATCCTAGATAAATCAATATTATCTTTTTTTTAGTATCTCCTTTGATTTTCTTTGCTTTTTAAATACATATATATAACAGAAATATATAATTTGCTGTACATTAAATACATAATAACATCCTCTAGATATTGTAGTATAATTACTTTTTTGGCTCTACATATGATTGTACCTAATTTAATTACATAAAGACATATTTTAAAATGTTGCTTAGTATCCATATTTTGACTGTGCCAGTTTTATTAAAATTATTAATTTTCTAATTCCCACTGATGGAGATTTGAGATTTATAAACACTCTTTTTAAAAATTTATTTATTTATTTTTGTCTGTGATGGATCTTCCTTGTTGCGGGGGGCGGGCTTTCTCTAGCTGCAGCGAGAGGGGGCTACTCTTCATTGTGGTGCGCAGCTACTCATTGCAGTGGCTTCTCATTGTGGAGCACGGGCTCTAGGCGCGTGAGCTTCAGTAGTTGTGGCACACGGGCTCAGTAGTTGTGGCTCACGGGCTCTGGAACACAGGCTCAGTAGTCATGGTGCACGGGCTTAGTTCCTCCGTGGCATGTGGGATCTTCCCAGACCAGGGCTCGAACCCTTGTCCCCTGCATTGGCAGGCGGATTCTTAACCACTGTGCCACCAGGGAAGCCCCTACAAACACTCTTGAGTGATCATCTCTTTTGACCTATTGTACATATGTACGATTTTATTCTCCACTACACCACCTGGATTCACATGATGTAAATATTCTTGATTTGGGTGCTCATTTAAAATTTTAAGACATTTTGCTAAAATTTAAAAAATAGTTGTGATAGGAAACAGAGAAGATGTTAGTTACTTTCTTGTGGATACTTTTCCTCTGGGGAAAGATCCCATTTCCACTTGGTTTGAGGGAAAGGTACTGATGATGTGCAGTTAGGGAGATGATTCAAATAAAGCAAATTCAATTAAATTGCAGATACACATATGAAGGCCACAGAAAAGAATACAGATCTGAGATTTTAAGGGAGTGACACAGAATTCTGATCATTTGAATCCCTGCATAGGTCGATGCTAATTCTAATCTGGGACTTCCTGATTCCATGTGCCAATAAAATCACAGTTTTGCTTAATTCAAGTTGAGCTCAGTTCTGTACTTGGTGTCCAAGGATTCCAGACTAATATAACCATTAGAACATGAAAGGAAAAGTCAAAAGAGACACTGCTATGTGACGTGGTCTGAGTGAAAGCAGGTAATAGGGCATATTATTTCTCTGTCCTCAACTGGGACATCAGCAATCTTGTTAAACAGTTCCCCCAAACTGCTAGCTGTTTAAACTGTCACTTGCAATTACTTGGGAGTCATAGTTTTGCATAGCACGTTTGAGTCTTTAGGATATTTAGAAAAAAAAGTTAACAGTTTGAAATATGTTGACTATTTCTTACTACATTCAATAAAATTTTATAGGAGAAACACTATGATTAGTCTATGTTGTCATAGCTGAAAGTAAAGAAAAAAACCACAATACAACCATGATTTTAAAAAAAGCCTTTTCAACCTGGTATGAAATCCAGAATGGCTGAAATTTATATAATGATGAGCGTTGTTTGGTTGAAAGAAACAGTTACATTTCCCTTCCCCCCTAAATTGGTGCCTAGACTTAGCAAGGCACTTAGGGAAACTACTAGGACCAGGGAAGAGTTAAGACCTATCTGACCTCCACTCTGTCCCTGCACCCCTAACCTGCCTTGTATAAAGAAAGCCACTGAGCAGGAATAGAGATGCAGACGTAGAGAATGGACTTGTGCGGGGGGGCGGGGAGAAGGGAGGGTGGGATGAGTTGGGAGATTGGGATTGACATATATACACTGCCACGTGTAAAACAGATAGCTAGTGAGAACCTGCTGTAAAGCACAGGGAGCTCAGCTCGGTGCTCCACGGTGACCTAGATGGGAGGGATGGGACGGGTGGGGTGGGAGGGAGGTCCAAGAGGGAGGGGATATATGTATACATAGAGCTGATTCACTTCGTTGTACAGCAACTATACCCCAATAAAAATAAATAAATAAATTGCATGTGAGGACTAGGGAAAAAAAAAAAAAAAAAAAAGAAAGCCACTGAGATGTTTTCTTGAGGTGAATGAAATGCCCTGTTCTTTAAAATACAGTTTTTGTTGTTGTTGTTTGTTTCTCCAGGTGAAAAGTGTAAATGAGGGCTATGGAGATACATAGAAGTCTCAAATCAGTTGCTCAATGGCAGAAGGCCCCATTCTGGCACCTAGATCAGGAGGCAGACTTTCTTCTGTGATGGGTCAGATAGTAAATAGTTTAGACTTTGCAGGTGGTAGGTTTCTATCACAATGAACACAGCTCTACCACCACGGCGGGGAAGCAGCCATAGGCAGCAGGTACATGAATGAACGCAACTGTGTTCCAATAAAACTTTATTTATGGACACTGGGATTTGACTTTCATATGATTTTCACATGTAATGAATTATTATTTTTCTTTTGATTTTCAAAAACAATTTAAACATAAAAAAGCATTCGTTGATAGCAGGCCATATAAAAAACAGGCAGTGGCACCGATTTGGCCCAAGGGTTGCGGTTTGCCAACCTCTGCTCTAGACAATCACTTTGAGGAGCCTTAGGATTCCAGAGACCCCAGCAATGTAAAACAAAAGTCTGTGATTTCTCATCCTCCAAGAGAAATCCTCGAATCCTTCAACCCTGCCTGGACAGGAGTTGAATTTCTTACACAGTGTATTCCACGAAGGAGAAAAGTAGCCCAATTTACCTCTCAGTTTGGGATGTGGGAGATAATTGGCCAGGGAGATAATCTTTCAAGCAGCAGAACCCAGGACAGACAAACTGGTTACAAAAGAGACCCCTGGAGTGCCTACTATGGCTTCCAATCCCTGTTATCACTTTCTGGCAAATTTCGGCTACATAATGTGTTATCTCCTCTGTTTACCTTTCCTAACTGGCAGTTGTCATTGCAGTTATTTTATTTTCTATCCATTGTATGATACTAGGTATTTTTGAAGTAGTTATATTCATTCTTTAGCCACAGATTTTCAGATCACAAGAAGCCAGTTTTGGAACTAAGAGAAATGTGCATCCTCCAGTAATCTCATCTCTGGAATGGGATAAAATAGCTATGATGTCAGGTCACTACGTTGTTTGATGGGCGACACTGTTAACAAGGGGAGGTTGTGTTGATTGCTGGGCAATCACGGAGCGGATCTTGCCATACTTGCCATACTTGCCTTTCTTGGTTTGTCTAGTATTTTTCCCTATTGAGATTCTTCCTTCCTCCTTGTGAGCAAAAGAAAGATGGCTGGACAAATTCCCTATTCTTCTGAACTCAAGTAATAATATTATTGTTCTATTTTAACCTCTTTCACGTGTCTAATTGTAGTGACTAATACTTCCTTCAGTTTGCCTCAGACATTATCACTTACCAATAGCTGATGAGATCTAAGAGGGGTTCAGGAACGAGGAGCCTGACTTCTCTAAACTTGAGCATGGAAATGATCTCAGATGTTAAAATTATGAAAAGACATTCAATAAAGACGCAGACCTACTAGAGAATGGACTTGAGGACACGGGGAGGGGGAAGGGTAAGCTGGGACAAAGTGAGAGAGTGGCATGGACATATATACACTACCAAATGTAACACAGATAGCTAGTAGGAAGCAGCCGCATAGCACAGGGAGATCAGCTCGGTACTTTGTGACCACCTAGAGGGGTGGGATAGGGAGGGTGGGAGGGAGGGAGATGCAAGAGGGAAGAGATATGGGGATATATGTATATGTATAACTGATTCACTTTGTTATAAAGCAGAAACTAACACACCATTGTAAAGCAATTATACTCCGATAAAGATGTTAAAAAAAAAGAAAAGAATCCATCATAGACTTGACTTGCAGAAAAATTTCCCTTTCTTTAAGACACCATGTTTCCCTAATATGCATAAGGAAAAAGAATAGTTTGCTTTGGTCCAACAAGTTAAGAATCTATACTGAGATTTAAAATCAGGCAACCTAAAAAAATACAAAATACTTTTGATCTGGAAACAGATTCCCTGCTATGCTTTTTTCTGTAATCAGATTGCAGTGCAAATTTCTCACTTCCTTATGTTTTCCTTCTTGGAGACATATATCTCAATATGTTGTCTATTGGTATATTTATGTGATTTTTTTATAACTTAGATTCACTGTAATTGTTTATTGATTCCCTGCTAAAATATCAGGTCTTCAAATAAGAGTGTTCCTTTTTTTTTCAGCATCATTTCCGTCACTGAAGTATCTGAAGATTAGATGGGTATAAATTTGATTTCTAAAAGTTGTGTTTGACAATATAAGGAAATATTTAAGAAGCTAAATCTTAGGGGCCAGCGTTTCTGATCAGGTTCCAACCCAACAATATCTGTGACACCCGCCACTATTTTTAGTATGATTAATGCTGAGGAAATGCTTTATTCATAATTTATTCATTTATCATTCAATGGAAAACTGGTATTTAGTACTCAAGAAAAAAAAAACACTTAGAAATAATAGGGGAAAGCCAAGCATCAGATGATATTTGGGTTTAGTGACTTAACAGTTCAATGCAAACACTGAAATTCTATGATTTTATGCTAGAATAACATTTCAGTTCCACGTGCAGCTGTTAACTGAAGGAGGAAATGAAATGCACACCGCTTCAAAAGGGCTCTAACATTGTTTAATCTTAGGAAAGACCTTGTGATGGCGTTTAGATAATTGACACATAAATGAAATAAATATTTGGAGAACACAAAAAACAATGCTTCTCTAAATTTTTTTCTTTAACACTCCAATTCAGGTCCCAGAAAGTTGGATGGTGGTCTCTTTTTTCCATATGAAATTTGAAAAGAGACACAGTACTTGAAACTTTGCTAGATTAGAGAGAAGTTTTCTTTCCCACTGTCCTCCAGGGCCACCCTTAGTAGGGCTATCATGCTGCAGCAAAATATCCTGTGATTCAGACTTGTCTTGAAGAACCATCTGTAAATCAGGCTCACTTTTTCCTTTAGGCAACTGTTTAGAGGGAGCTCCTATAAATGGGTTGAGAACTATCTGACAATAAGTAAGGAGCAGTGTCGTGAAAGTCAGGACCACTGGCTCATAGAACTGATTTGTGATTTCAGGACCGGCTCGAGCTTATTCTCCTGACTGGTGTTGATAGTGGATTGCCGTGTGCACTCCCAATGTTAGGTCGCACACCTACATAATACAGACAGAGAGGTTTTATTAACTATTCGAATCCTAGTAATTCATTACTATTTTGTGACCCCACTTGCCACAAAGTTTCATGCACGTTTTCAAAATAAAATCATTAGCAAAACAATAACAATGAAACTTGTAGATTTGGGGGAGAGGAAAGAAGCAATGTTTCAGATGACATCTTCCTGTTTTCCTCTGAGGAAGTAAATTGATAGTAAGTCCACCGAAACAGGGAAGTCTGGAGGTAGAGAAGTTATGTGGAAGAAAGACCATTAGTTCTGCATGGTAAATGTTGAAAGCAAGTTGTCTTTGAGAAAGCTAGTGAGACTTGTCAAGAGACAGCTGGATAGAAACACCAGGATTTTACAGAGGAGATCTGGGCTTCAGATATAAATGAGGAAGAAATAAAATTATGGAAACGGCAGATCCGGATATAGTGTCATTCACTCACCATCTTCAGTGATTTCGATGTATAAAACGATCATCAGATTCTGGGGAATAAAAATCAATGGAAGGGGGGCTTCCCTGGTGGCGCAGTGGTTGAGAATCTGCCTGCCAATGTAGGGGACACGGGTTCGAGCCCTGGTCTCGGAAGATCCCACATGCCGCGGAGCAACTGGGCCCGTGAGCCACAACTACTGAGCCTGCGCGTCTGGAGCCTGTGCTCCGCAACGGGAGAGGCCGCGATAGTGAGAGGCCCGTGCACCGCGATGAAGAGTGGCCCCCGCTTGCCACAACTAGAGAAAGCCCTCGCACAGAAACGAAGACCCAACACAGACAAAAATAAATAAATAAATTTAAAAAAAAATGTCAGGAAAGTCCCCTGTTAGGCTTCTAAAATATCAATGGAAGGTATTCACTTCTTAATTTCTACTGGGAAGAAAAAAGAAAACACAAAACCAGTGCTTTACAACCCTGAGAGACTAAGCAATGTAACAATACTTTAAGGGACACGCCGTATTCAATAACTTTGCCATCAACCACAAAGTTTAATGTATCCAAGGGCTAGTTTATAATCCCATCTAACTTGAATTAGCACTTCTGTTAAGTTTGATGTGTTCCAGATACCTCTCTAAGTGCTTTTGATGCTGTAACTAACGTAATCCTTACAGCAGCCCTGTGAGATGTTATTCTATTATTCACATTTTACAAAAGAAAAACCCAAGCTACAGACAGGACCTTCCCCAAACACACAGTTGGTAAGTGTCAGGGCTGGAATGTAAACCCAGCATAAGCATCTAGGCCTGTATTAGAATCTGTATTACAGACCCTACAAAATAATGGCTTTGAATTCACAAATACCTTCACAAAAACCTACGGGGAATCAGAAAAGTGGGAAAAAAAGTAACGCTATGGATTTTACCTTAGCTTCTTTAGTGTTTGTTTTTTAGGCAAATCCATTTGAAGGGATTAAAACCATTTTTATTTTTAAGTAACATTATGGGAGAAATACATGAAGAGAATTTCAGTGGGGTTAAGAAAGGTGAGCAAACCTGTCAGTCCTGCTTCTCTTCAGAGAGGTTGTCAAAGACTGAGGCTGGATCACCTTTTTCAGGGGCCTCTGAATGGCTGGAGAGTCATACACCATCACAGCAAATGCTGTAGGAGGACACAGAGGCAACAAGATGAGGGTCGGCCAGGTGGAGAGGAAAGGCATGATGGATTCCTACCCAAGAAGCCCTCAGGCTTTCAGAAAAGTTGTCATTGCATGAAATGCTGAGTGTGCTTGGATTTCCTGGAAAACGTAGTGAAGACACAGTTATAAATTCAAGATTTTGTCCAGAAGAAATAACTCCATAGGATTTCAAAATGTGGAGTCAGAGAAATGCAAGAACTCCATGAAATGTGTAAGACACCTTCCACAGCAATTCATGCGATTAGAAACAATTCAAGTTTACCCACAGCTCTGTGGCATCAGAGATGCTTAACAAATATCTGTATCACAGATAGATAAACTAACAGTGACAAAGCGATTTAAAATTGTGGCCAAGTCACTCAAAAATCCAATGCCTGGGCTATAGCCGGAAGATCACGTTCCTGAAAAATAGTGCAAAACTATTTGTTATGTCACTCTTCAGGCATTAGATGAACTTACTATTAAATATCATTTAAAATGAGTTGTGTTAATGAACTGCAATAATCAGATAGCTAACTTCCTTTAAAAAATGTGCTATGAATTTAAATAAATATATTCCTGAATAGCTTCTTGAATTATTTGATAAAAAGTAACAGAAATGGCTAAATTCACTTCTGATTCATTCAAGATAGATTCTGTTAATATTTTTAAGAAGATGTATATGCCCCAGTCACATAGTTTGATTGCAGTAATTATCAAAACAAGATAAATATTAAGTACCCAAGAAAGTTAAATCATTTAAAAAATAATTTTACATGGAATGTGAACGAGGAAAGAGGACATCTAGACCAGGAATTTGGGAAAATGCATAACTGTTTCTGCGTCAGCATGCTTGCTTGTGCTGGGGAGAGACTTAGAATGTGTGGACTTATACCGCAAACAACAAAAAACAGAACTTATTTAGGCTTTGCCTAAAATAGCATTTACATTCACTGTATTACCTGCTGCATTTTGGAAACTGTCTTCTAAGAGTGCAGAATGAGAGGAAATCTGCACTGCTTTCAGCTCTGTTTAACATAATTTTCTTGGCATGTCCCGATTACTCAAGTCAGACCTGCTGTGATAGCGATTCCAGTATTAAAAGCTGTTGTCACCATATTTTATTAATGTTCCCCAAGATATTCAGTGATGTCTACACTCCCTTGAGATTGTAAAAATAAGCTACCTAAACTAACACACTTCTCAGGGAAAAAAATATCAAGTCATTTATTAACTCCACAAGTCTAGAAAAAATCATTACCTTGCCACTCACAGCCTATAAATTCTTAGTTTAGTGTAGAAGTGAATATTTATTGTTGAAAGCTATTCTTTGTAAAATGCTTTTCTGATAGGTTAAACCATTGTGAGATATTTTGATTTCACTAAAAACGTTAAGTTAATCCACAATATTTTATGAATACCCTAGGGTCACAGGATAATACAGTTTGGGGATGGTTATCGAACTACTTAGTGTTAAATATAAAGTGCTTAAATAAATAGGAAAATTCCTTCTTAATTCCTTCCATGTGTTGTGGGTTTACATTTTGAAAATTTACCTATCTATCTATCCTTGTATCTATCATCTATTCATCTAATCTGCTCATTTTCTTCCTGGACCAGAGACCCTCTGCTGGATGTTAATACATTGCACTATCGCTATGTTATCTCTATGTTCTCATCAGCCTGGTTTTACAGTGCCTTTTCAACATAGATGAGGGTTTTTTGAATTTTGACAAGTGACATAAGCTCCCTCAGTCTCAATTTCTCCAACACAGACAAAATTTTCAAAGAAATGTTGAAAGAATACTACCGAATATATAAAAGAAAATTGCCAACACCTGGCCATATTTGTACTCTCTCTCTGTCACGAACATACACACGCAGAGCACACAGGTGATGCACACTTGAAAACACAATGCAGAAATCATGCAGCTTCACATCTAAATACATTGGCATTCATCTTGGGAAGAATAAGGCCAATTACCACCTTTTAAAGAAGGTTACGTGACGGAATTAATATTTCCTGAAGGAATTATTTGCAACACACAGTTGCAAAACTCAGGGCTTTCACCATTCCTTCTACCTTAATTAGCAGTTTTCTTGAAAGAAGATCTTCACTTTTTTCCTCCCATTTTATCTCTTATTTTGCTGTAATACTACGGATTCTCAGATTTTTAATTATTTAAAATGGCCATCAATAGCAGTGCATTTATCAAACTTAAAAAATAAAAATAATTTTAATGTCATCTAGTATGGAGTCCACATTCAAATTTACCCAATTATTCTAAGAATATTTTTATTTTATAATTTTTAAAAATTTACTTATTTATTTATTTATTTATTTATTAAAATCTACCGTTTTAACCATTTTATTTTTTTTTTAAACATCTTGTGAGAATTTATTTTAATTAATTTATTTGGTTGTATCAGGTCTTAGTTGCAGCAGGCAGGCTCCTTAACTGCGGCACGTGGGTTCCTTAGTTGCAGCACGTGGGTTCCTTAGTTGCAGCAGGTGGGCTCATTAGTTGCAGCATGTATGTGGGATCTAGTTCCCTGACCAGGGATCGAACCTGGGCCCCCTACATTGGGGGCCACTGAGCCACCAGGGAAGTCCCTTTTATGCTTTTTAAAATCCAATTCAAGAGACAATCTAGTTTCAACCTTTGCAGTTGCTTACGACTCTTTAATCTCTTAGTCTAGAAAAGTCTGTAACAATGACTTTTTAAAGACTCATGGACAGTTAGTTTTCTTGTAGGCTCTTTCTGACTCCCAATTTGTTTGATTCCTCCTGGTGTTTAATTCCACTCTCCATCCCTGCATTTCCTAGCAACTGGAAAGAAATATGGAGGCTTGATTATATTTCCATTACAATATTCGGGATTTTATGGATGATTTTGTGTGTGACCTACTGCATCCCATCAGGAGCTATCATATCAGATTCCCCATTATTAATGCTGCTCAGTTTCATCAATCGGCTAAAGTGGTAATGTACAGACCTCTCCAAGGATTCTTTACGTGAGTATCACATGTCTGCAAATTAGTTGCCCTTGTTCTCTATGCTTCAGTGACCCTCTGAATCCTTTAAACTGGTGATTTCTTGTTTTATTTGGCTTTCTTCTTATTCCTGCTGGGACTTTGGTTTGCTGCATGCTTCTCTGTCTTACCCAGATCCACAGTCTTCTTACTTTTGGTATGCCTCTTTAATTTTTGAGCACTTCTCTGATTTCTGGCATGACGAGGTGTCCCTGGCTGGTCTTTGCTCTTCCTTCCGTGACTTTCAATCAGTCATTTCTCTTGGAATTCCTGTTTCCTTTTCACGAGGAATGGTATATAGAAGCCAAGCACTGGTGTTCTCATTGCAAATAAGACGCTACTGCGTGTAGCCTTTTAGATGGTTTTTATCTCTCACATTACGGATGCTACCCACCCCTGCTTCCACTGCCTTGACTCTCTCTCCTCTGCTCTGCGCACCATACTGGCTCTCACCCTGCGTTCTTCCAATCCTTCCTCACACAGACCCAGGGTTGCACCTTCAAGAGGAAAACCCCACGTTAGGAAAATGGGCAGCATGGCCCTCAGACCCCTTGTTTTGTGTCTCCTGCCTGCGTTCCAACTCTCATCTTGTCTCATTTCCTCCTCAAGCCTTAGACTCTAGCCCGAGGTTCATTCATTTCCTCTCAGGCGTGATGATGTCATTGCCAAAGGAGCTCTAAGTAAGTCTTTCTTCCCAATGAAAATGCACTGTTTCTCCCCACTCCCAACCTTTTCTTTCTGGATATAGGACATATAACAAACAAAAGCATATATGATATATTTGCACAATTTGAGGAATAATTAAAAATGTTTACCAGGGACTCACCACCTAACTCAGGAGAGTAAACACTGAGCTTCCAACATGAAGTCTCTGAACTCCCAGAGGAATCACTACTCTGAAACGTCGTGCTAAACATGTTCTTGTTTTATTTAATGTCTTGATCACAAGTGCAAATGTCCTGTAATTACATTATTTATGTATACATAGCTATATTATCTATATAAATGAAGTTGTTCTGTTGTATGTATTTGCCTGCAGCTTGCTTTTTCTGCTAAAAATTTCATTTTTAAGATTTTATATTTTGTTGCTGCTGTTTGTTTGCATTGTTATGTAGTGCTTTGCTATAAATCAATTATTATTCATTAATCTTTCTTTTGTCAATAGAATTTTGATTCCCTTAAATTTACCTTCCTTCCTTTTTCTTTCTCTCTTTCTTTCATTTTTATAATAAATGTTTTAAAATACTTATCTCCTGGGGGAACATAGTCATGTTTCTGAAGGGAATATTCCTGTGTGTGAAATTGCTGGATCTTAGAGTATGGAGATCTTTAACTTGGTTAGATAATACAAAATGTTTTTTTAAATGATTTAAATTACTAGGTTTATCGAGTTTATGATTTTATTTTTCATTCTCAAGAACAAACGGTATTGCTGGACATTAATTTTTGGAAATCTAGTGCTTTTAAAATCACATGTTATTATGTGTTTAATAACATTTTCCTGACTACCAATGATATTATTCAACATTTCATAGTGTTATTTGCCATTCATGTATTTTTTGTGAAATACCCGTTCATGTTTTTTAATTTATTCAAGAGTCATTTGTCATGCTCTTATATTCTCTTTCCTATCTACCTATCTTCTATCTATCTACCTACATATCTTCTATCTATCTATTATCTACCTATTATCTATCTATCTATCTATCTATATTATGTATCATCTATCTATCACCAGTGTGGTCTGGATACTGATATTTCACCAGCTATATTACAAATGTTTCCTCTCACTTTGTGAAGTATTTTTCATTTTATTTATCATGTCTGGTGATGAACAAAATTTCTAAGTTTTTCAGAAATCTAACTTATAAATATTTTCCTTATAATTTTAAAGAAGTCTTACACATTCTGAAGTCTTAAAAATATATTTCTAAAATTATTGAAAGTTTGCCTTTTATATTTATATACTCATCTTTCAGAAATTGATTTCTGTGCATAATATAAAGCAACAATCCAATTTATTAACTCATTTTTAACTTGTGGTCAAGCAGTTGTGCCAGCACCATTTATTAAATGGCCCATGCTTTGCCCATGGCTCTGTAATTGATCTTGCATCATATGCCTAATTTCCACATATTTCTGGGCTCTCTGTCCTGTTGTATTGATCTATTTGACTGTCCCTACACATATATGTACTATCTTAATTACCCTAAAGACTTAATTCCTATTGGCATACTAAAAGTCTGGGGATATGGTAGGGTAAGTTCACCTGATTAGTTCTTTTTCAGAATTATCATGACTATTCTTAGTCTTTTGTTTTTCCAAATAAATTTTAGAACAATCTCATAAATTTCTCTGGAAAAGAAAAGCCTATTGAAGCCTACTGGAATATGATTGAGATTTCAATAGCTCTATAGTTTATTTGAGTAAATTGATGTTTTTACACTATCTTTTTCTGTGATGGTAACATTTGATATCGTTTATTAAAGGCTTAAATAATTTCCATAAAATCATGTCTATCTTGTCTTAGATTTAGTCTTTATTTTACTTATGTTCCTTGAGGAATTTAAGTCACATTTTCTACTTGTTCAATGCTGTTGGATAGAAAGACAATTTGTATATGGACATGACTACTCTCAAACTGATAAAATTTCATTTTGTCTGAAGATTATTTTTGGCTTCTGTCTAGATAATCATATCATTTTTGAACATTTTCAATATCATTTCTTCTTTCCTGATCTTTACATTTCTTTTCTTTTATTTATTACAATTTTTTTTGTTTTGGATTTTTACTGCAGTGTTGAATGTAAATCACTATAGTAATGAGAACTTAAACGGCATTGCATTCTGCTCTTTCAACAGTCTTAAAGGTAAAGCACAGGCAGCCCTTCATTTGTAAATATCCACTTAACTAATAATATATAATTGTCCCACGTGATATTTCCCTATCTCACTAGGAGCCTCTTCTCGAATGGATTTGTGGTGAAAAATCATAGCACTCACAGACTTCTGTGAGCTCAGGAATGATGGAAACAGTGACTGCCTGGGTTTACAAAATCTGTGGAAAAATTCTTAACAGAAGTCCTGCTTAGCGCATGGGTAAGTCTCTACTCTCCAACATAACTTTGTCTACATTGCTGGTTAAGAAGCTTGCCTGAAACTCCACTAGTTACGGAAGGAGTCCTGTTTAAACCACACAGAATTATCTCAGATAGCTGAGTCATTCTAATCTTCGTGTGGAGATCACGTATAATGAAATAACAAAGAAAATAAATGTTGAATTAGAGGGGGACCCTAATACATAAATTTGGGGGGATGATTAGACATTCTCACTCTCTCAATGCACAAATCAGCTGTGTTATTTAAAGTGCTTCCTTTGGCAGTGAAACTTCAGTGGAAGCCAGAAGAGAAAGACACAAATATGTGCAAGACAGTTAGAGGAATGGGATTTGAAGAACGGAAGGATAAGCGTCTGATGTAATATATGCCAAAGAGGGTTCTTCTGCAAACAAGTGGAGAAGACTTTTTTTTTTGGTTGTGTGCCTCAATGTCACAATTGAAGTTTTGCTATTTAATAAAGAAAGAGACCAATAATTAATGCACGTTTAAAGAAAAAATCAATTTGAAATGTGACTCTAATGTCAGAATCAATATACAATAAGAGCAAATTTGACAAAACATTAGTGGTATTTAAATCAAGGACAATCATATCAATGGTTTTGTTTTGTGATAAGCTGATTAATGTGTTTGAGTTAAAAAATAGAAATATTTGTGCAACAAAATCAAATACAGCAATTACATTAATATGTTAAAAACATGATTCCTCTCTCGTTTTAAATTTATCATAGAGAAAGCACACTATATGACTATAATCATAAAATGATTAATTCCTAAAAAATAATATTTAATCGACAAAGGAAAATAAACTACAATGGTTTACATATTTTTCCCACCATTTCTTTCATTCTTACAAATACATTACTATTTAAAGTTCCAGATTTTTTTTTTACTGGAAAGATGTCCAAATAATTGTGTAGAAAACAACAATCAAAAGAAAAAAAATATCAAAGAAAAAATGCTCAGGAAAAATTGAGTAGAGAAATTTTATTTTTTAAAAAAAATTAAGCGATAGACTTTGACATCCTTTAACTTAAAAATTAAAAATTAAAATAAATAAATAAATTAATTAATAAACAAGCAAGTTGCTAGAGTTTGAATTTGTCAAGGCTTATGACAGGACTCCCATAGTCATTAGTTGTAAGAAAGCCAGAGGGCAGAGATATACTCCTAACAGACATTTTCATAATCTAACACTCAGATTCGGGGAAATAAGTTGAATTTAGAAAAAAAAAAAAAAAAAAAAAATATATATATATATATATATATATATATAAAACAATTATATACGTCAAGAAATCAACAAAATAAGAAACTGAGAACAGACAACAAAACAAGGGACATTTGTTAGAAATATACTTTAGGCCTATTTAATTAGAAATAAAAACACAATTTACTCTGCGCTTAAAACATGATGATTGTTTCTGTTTCAGCCATTAACCCTCCATTGCATGATCTTAAATAAAACTCTATGATAAATATACTGAAAAGCTAAGTTATTCTAAGAACTAAATACACATTAAAAAAAATAAAGCTGGGTCAGGAAGTTTTGTCATTTTTAAACAGTATATTTAGCCCCTACAGAAAAGAGAGAAGGGAGTTAGGGTGACCTCTTGGGGGGGCCCATTAAGGGAAGTGTGTGCTGTGTGTATAATAGTTAAGATTAACCCACATGTGTCTTAAAAGACAACCTAAGGACAGATTAACATAGAATTAAGAGAGATGGGGTAGATTTCTAAATGAAATTAGAAAGATTTATGCTATTTACGTTAGATAAAAAGAAGACATCCAGCAGATACAATGAAGCAGATATTCTTAAAGTACTATTGTATAAAGGCAATTATAAAAGATACGAGGGATTACAGAGGTGGATGGGAGGAAAAGCTTGTTGGACAGGAGAAGTTCAAGGAACCAGAGGTCTGAGAGCTGGTGGACTCATCCATCTGGATTTTGATGTCACCAAGGATAGTGGTGGGAGTAGGGATGGAGAGGAAGCTAAAATAGTCAAAGAATGAGATGGTGATCAGATGACTTTAAAATAATATCCTTTTAAAGGTAATAAAAATGAGCTAAGAGTACTTTTGTGGGAGAGGAACCAAGATGGCGGAGTAGAAGGACGTGCTCTCGCTCCCTCTTGTGAGAACCCCATAATCACAACTAGCTGCTGGACAATCATCGACAGGAAGACACTGGAACTCACCAAAAAAGATATCCCACATCCGAAGACAAAGGAGAAGCCACAATGAGACCGGAGGAGGGGCGCAGTCACAGTAAAATCAAATCCCATAACTGCTGGGTGGGTGACTCACAGACTGGAGAACACTTATACCACAGAACTCCACCCACTGGAGTGAAGGTTCTCAGACCCACGTCAGGCTTCCCAACCTGGGGGTCTGGCAACCGGAGGAGGAATTCCTAGAGAATCAGACTTTGAAGCCTAGTGGGATTTGACTACAGGACTTTGACAGGACTGGGGGAAACAGACACTCCACTCTTGGAGGGCATACACAAAGTAGTGAGCGCATCAGGACCCAGGGGAAGGAGCAGTGACCCCAGGGGAGACTGAACCAGACCTACCTGCTAGTGTTGGAGGGTCTCCTGCAGAGGCTGGGGGTGGCTGTGGCTCACCTTGAGGACAAGGACACTGGCAGCGGAGGTCCTGGGAAGTACTCCTTGGCATGAGCCCTCCCAGAGTCTGTCATTAGCCTCACCAAAGAGCCCAGGTAGGCTCCAGTGTTTGGGTTGCCTCAGGCCAAACAACCAACAGGGAGGGAACCCAGGCCCACCCATCAACAGTCAACTGGATTAAAGTTTTACTGAGCTCTGTCCACAAGGGCAAAATGCAGCTCTACCCACCACCAGTCCCTCCCATCAGGAAACTTACACAAGCCTCTTAGATAGCCTCATCCACCAGAGGGCAGACAGCAGAAGCAAGAAGAACTACAATCCTGCAGCCTATGGAACAAAAACCACATTCATAGAAAAATAGACAAGATGAAAAGGCAGAGGGCTATGTACCAGATGAAGGAACAAGATAAAACCCCAGAACAACAACTAAATGAAGTGGAGATAGGCAACTCTCCAGAAAAAGAATTCAGAATAATGATAGTGAAGATGATCCAGGACCTCAGAAAAAGAATGAAGGCAAAGATCAAGAAGATGCAAGAAATGTTTAACAAAAACAGAGATGAACAATACAATAACTGAAATGAAAACTACACTAGAAGGAATCAATAGCAGAACAACTGAGGCAGCAGAACGGAGAAGTGACCTGGAAGACAGAATGGTGGAATTCACTGCTGTGGAATAGAATAAAGAAAAAAGAATGAAAAGAAATGAAGACAGCCTAAGAGACCCCTGGGACAACATTAAACACAACAACATTCGCATTATAGGGGTCCCAGAAGTAGAAGAGAGAGAGAAAGGACCAGAGAAAATATTTGAGGAGATTATAGTCGCAAACTTCCCTAACATGGGAAAGGAAATAGCCACCCAAGACCAGGAAGCGCAGCAAGTCCCATACACGATAAACCCAAGGAGAAACATGCTGAGACAAACAGTAATCAAACTGGCAAAAATTAAAGACAAAGAAAAATTATTGAAAGCAGCAAGGGAAAAACGACAAATAACATACAAGGGAACTCCCATAAGGTTAACAGCTGATTTCTCAGCAGAAACTCTACAAGCCAGAAGGGAGTGGCAGGACATATTTAAAGGGATGAAAGGGAAGAACCTGCAACCAAGATTACTCTAGGTAGCAAGGATCTCACTCAGATTCGATGGAGAAATCAAAAGCATTACAGACAAGCAAAAGCTAAGAGAATTCACCACCACCAAACCAGTTCTACATCAAATGCCAAAGGAACTTCTCTAAGTGGGAAACACAAGAGAAGAAAAGGACCTACAAAAATAAACCCAAAACAATTAAGAAAATGGTCACAGGAACATACATATTGATAATCACCTTAAACGTGAATGGATTAAACGCTCCAACCAAAAGACACAGGCTTGCTGAATGGATACAAAAACAAGACCCATATATATGCTGTCTACAAGAGACCCACTTCAGACCTAGGGACACACACAGATTGAAAGTGAGGGAATGGAAAAAGATATTCCATGCCAATGGAAATCAAAGGAAAGCTAGAGTAGCAATACTCATATTAGATAAAATGGACTTTCAAATAAAGAATGTTACAAGAGACAAGGAAGGACACATAACAATTATAAATATATACGCACCCAACATAGGAGCATATCAATACATAAGGCAACTGCTAACAGCTATAAAAGAGGAAATCGACAGTAACACAATGATAGTGGGGGACTTTAACACCTCACTTACACCAATGGACAGATCATACAAACAGAAAATTAATACGGAAACACAAGCTTTAAATGACACAATAGACCAGATAGATTTAATTGATATTTATAGGACATTCCATCCAAAAACAGCAGATTACACTTTCTTCTCAAGTGTGCATGGAACATTCTCCAGGATAGATCACATCTTGGGACAAAAATCAAGCCTCAGTAAATTGAAGAAAATTGAAATCATATCAAGCATCTTTTCTGACCACAACGCTATGAGATTAGAAATCAATTACAGGGAAAAAAAACGTAAAAACACAAACACATGGAGGCTAAACAATATGGTACTAAATAACCAAGAGATCACTGAAGAAATCAAAGAGGAAATAAAAAAATGCCTAGAGACAAATGACAATGAAAACACGACAATCCAAAACCTAGGGGATGCAGCAAAAGCAGTTCTAAGAGGGAAGTTTATAGCTATACAAGTCTACCTCAAAAAACAAGAAAAATCTCAAATAAATAATCTAACCTTACACCTAAAGGAACTAGAGAAAGAAGAACAAACAAAACCCAAAGTTAGCAGAAGGAAATAAATCATAAAGATCAGAGCAGAAATAAATGAAATAGAAGCAAAGAAAACGATAGTAAAGATCAATAAAACTAAAAGCTGGTTCTTTGAGAAGATAAACAAAATTGATAAACCATTAGCCAGACTCTTCAAGAAAAAGAGGGACAGGACTCAAATCAATTAAATTAGAAATGAAAAAGGAGAAGTTACAACAGACACTGCAGAAATACAAAGCATCCTAAGAGACTACTACAAGCAACTCTATGACCATAAAATGGACAACCTGGAAGAAATGGACAAATTCTTAGAAAGGTATAACCTTCCAAGACTGGACCAGGAAGAAATAGAAAATATGAACAGACCAATCACAAGTAATGAAATTGAAACTGTGATTAAAAATCTTCCAACAAACAAAAGTCCAGGACCAGATGGCTTCACAGGTGAATTCTATCAAACATTTAGAGAAGAGCTAACACCCATCCTTCTCAAAGTCTTCCAAAAAGTTTCAGAGGAAGGAACTCTCCCAAACTCATTCTATGAGGCCACCATCACCCTGATACTGAAACGAGACAAAGATACTACAAAAAAAGAAAATTACACACCAATATCACTGATGAATATAGATGCAAAAATCCTCAACAAAATACTAGCAAACAGAATCCAACAACACATTAAAAGGATCATACACCATAATCAAGTGGGATTTATCCCAGGGATGCAAGGATTCTTCAATATATGCAAACCAATCCATGTGATATTACATATTAACAAATTGAAGAAGAAAAACCATATGATCATCTCAATAGATGCAGAGAAAGCTTTTGACAAAATTCAACACCCATTTATGATAAAAACTCTCCAGAAAGTGGGCATAGAGGGAACCTACCTCAACATAATAAAGGCCATATATGACAAACCCACAACAAACATCATTCTCAATGGTGAAAAACTGAAAGCATTTCCTCTAAGATCAGGAACAAGACAAGGATGTCCACTCTCACCACTATTATTCAACATAGTTTTTGAAGTCTTCGCCACAGCAATCAGAAAAGTTAAAGAAATAAAAGGAATACAAATTGGAAAAGAAGAAGTAAAACTGTCACTCTTTGCAGATGACATGATACTGTACATAGAGAATCCTAAAAATGCCACCAGAAAACTACTAGAACTAATCAATGAATTTGGTAAAGTTGCAGGATAGAAAATTAATGCACCGAAATCTCTTGCATTCCTATACACTAATGATGAAAAATCTGAAAGAGAAATTAAGGAAACACACCCATTTACCACTGCAACAAAAAGAATAAAATACCTAGGAATAAACCTACCTAGGGAGACAAAAGAACTGTATACAGAAAACTATAAGACACTGATGAAAGAAATTAAAGATGATACCAACAGATGGAGAGATATACCATGTTCTTGGATTGGAAGAATCAATATTGTGGAAATGACTATACTACCCAAAGCAATCTACAGACTCAGTGCAATCCCTATCAAATTACCAATGGCATTTTTTACAGAACTAGAACAAAAAATCTTAAAATTTGTATGGAGACACAAAAGACCCTGAATAGCCAAAGCAGTCTTGAGGGAAAAAAACGGAGCTGGAGGAATCAGACTCCCTGACTTCAGACTATACTACAAAGCTACAGTAATCAAGACAATATGGTACTGGCACAAAAACAGAAACACAGATCAATGGAACAAGATAGAAAGCCCAGAGGTAAACCCACACACCTATGTTCAACTAATCTATGACAAAGGAGGCAAGGATATACAATGGAAAAAAGACAGTCTCTTCAATAAGTGGTGCTGGAAAAACTGGACAGCTACATGTAAAAGAATGAAATTAGAACACTCCCTAACACCATACACAAAAATAAACTCAAAATGGATTCGAGACCTAAATGTAAGACCGGACACTATAAATCTCTTTGAGGAAAACATAGGAAGAACACTCCATGACATAAATCACAGCAAGATCCTTTTTGATCCACCTCCTAGAGTAATGGAAATAAAAACAAAAATAAACAAATGGGACCTAATGAAACTTCAAAGCTTTTGCACAGCAAAGGAAACCATAAACAAGATGAAAAGACAACCCTCAGAATGGGAGAAAATATTTGCAAACGAAACAACGGACAAAGGATTAATCTCCAAAATATATAAACAGCTCATGCAGCTCAATATTAAAGAAACAAACAACTCAATCCAAAAATGGGCAGAAGACCTAAACAGACATTTCTCCAAAGAAGACATACAGATGGCCAAGAAGCACATGAAAAGCTGCTCAACATCACTAATTATTAGAGAAATGCAAATCAAAACTACAATAAGGTATCACCTCACAGTAGTTAGAATGGGCATCATCAGAAAATCTACAAACAACAAATGCTGGAGAGGGTGTGGAGAAAAGGGAACCCTCTTGCACTGTGGGTGGGAATGTAAATTGATACAGCCACGTTGGAGAACAGTATGGAGGTTCCTTAAAAAACTAAAAATAGAACTACCATATGATCCAGCAATCCCACTACTGGGCATATACCCAGAGAAAGCCATAATTCAAAAAGACACATGCGCCCCAATGTTCATTGCAGCACTGTTTACAATAGCCAGGTCATGGAAGTAACCTAAATGCCCATCGACAGACGAATGGATAAAGAAGATGTGGTACATATATACAAAGGCATATTACTCAGCTATAAAAAGGAACGAAATTGAGTCATTTGTTGAGACGTGGATGGATCTAGAGACTGTCATACAGAGTGAAGTAAGTCAGAAAGAGAAAAAGAAATATTGTATATTAATGCATGTATGTGGAACCTAGAAAAATGGTACAGATGAACCGGTTCGCAGGGCAGAAGTTGAGACCCAGGTGTAGAGAACAAACGTATGGACACCAAGAGGGGAAAGCCACGGGGGGGTGGTGGTGGTGGGATGAATTGGGAGATTGGGATTGACATGTATACACTGATGTGTATAAAATGGATGACTAATAAGAACCTGCTGTATAAAAAAGTAATATAAATTCAAAAATTAAAAAAGAAAGAAGGCAATGGTATTAATAGCATCATCAACTTTGTGTGTGTGTGTGTGTCTGCGTGTGTACGCCAATAAAATCAGTAGATAAATTTAATTTACCACGTTTAAATTTTTTTTTTCTTTATAATTCCTTAGATGTGAAAAATAGACCTAACTGACTTTGGCACGTGGAAAATATGCTTCAACACGTAAAAATCACAATGTAACAGAAGAGAATCCTCTTGCCTACTCCTATTTATCCTGTCTCATAAAGAAATTATAAAGCAATGAACTTAAAATGGGTCAGAAACTAACACAACATTGTAAAGCAATTATACTCCAATAAAGATGTTAAAAAAATTAATTAATTAATTAATTAAATGGGTCAGATGAAAGCCATTTAAACTGTGATATGTATAATCAATTCAAGTAAATTAGTGCTACAGGCTTATTGAGACAAATCCTTTTTCAAGATATAATGCACTAATAAGAATAGAATGTGCAGTTACTGTAGATAATGTCTTGAAGACAATGTAATTTTACTTTATGACGTTACCATCATCAACACTTTTCCCTGTGCCCATTGGGCACACACCACCGCAGTAAGAACCATTGGCAGGGAGGCAGGATCTCTTAAGTGCGGCTCCAACTTCCAAGGGTTTACAATCTAGGGAAATGCAAATCACTTCCTTGAAATAATAAATAGCATTTCCACATGAATTAGGCCTCCAAATTTAGTAAGTCTTCTGGAGATTTTTTTCCTTGCAAAATAAAGCAATGGCTTTGGAAAGGGCTTTCTGATCTGATTATACGTTTGTTAGCTTGGTTTTTTTAAAACGTAGATAACAAAAATGCAAAATTCTGAGACACTGTCTATGACATAACTTAACATGTCATGAAATGGGACTCGATTGAAGATCTTAGGTAAAGCAATACGCAGACAATTATTATGCAACAGTTTGCTTAAGCTGAGGAGAATTTTGAAAAATTCATGACGGTGAGGATGAGTTTCTGTGACAATTCAGTGTCATAAGAGTTGAGTACTCATTCTTTTTTACTAGTATCAAATTAACTCTTATTAATTTAATTGAAAAGAGAGTGCCTTCTGGACATGTAAATTATATGGTGCTTTTTAGCCATGACTATACTGTCAGAGTGAATTATTATATCTTTTTCTGTGACGAGAAATAGAACCCTCTTCTAGTCCCTCATGGATACTTACGTTGCTAAAAGGAAGCACACTAAGATTGGCATTTTCTCTTCACTGCAATTCAATATGTTAAATTTTGTCTCAATCCATGATGTGTGATATATGAATTCAAAATATTTACTGAGCACCATAAGGCAAAAGGCACTTTTCAGATCTTGGGTTACATCAGTGAATAAAACGGGCAAGAATTCCTACCTTTTGAAGTAATATTCTAGCAGAGAGACATTGAGCCATTAAAAATATGCCTAATAAACTATAACTATATAGGTTATATAGTGTGTTGTTTCATGATACGTGTGTGGAATAATGATCAGGTAGAGTTGGTTAAGGAGGACCAGGAAAACCAAGGGAGAAGGGGTGAAGGTTACTGTATTATCTAGAATGCTTAGGGGGAGCTCGTTCAGAAAGTGGCATTTGACCGAACTATGGAAGGTGAGGATGTCTAGGCAAAGGTGGTTTCAGGCAGAGGAACAAGCTAGTGCAACCCACCTAAAGGGCAGAATAGCCTTGTGTTTGGGGAATGACCAGAAAGCTGGTGTGGGTGTGGCCAAAGAGAATGAGGGGGTCCTGAGAAGGAGAGAGATCAGAGAAGTTTGGGGCTAGACTGTGGAGGACTGAATAGGCCTTGCAAAGGGTTTAAGTTTGCCCCTGAATTAAAGGGGGAGGCCTAGGAGAGTTTCGAGCAGAGAAGTGACATGACCAGAGTCCTGCTTTGAAAGGCTCACTTGGTTCTCGGTGAGGAACAGACAGTGGGCGTAAGAAGAGCAGCAGTGAGGAGGTGATTACAGCGGATCTGAACAATAGGTGAGAGTGGCTCGTGTCAGCAGGTCGCAAACCATACAGCTGAGATTGCTCAGATTCTATATCAATTTTGAAAATTGTTCTGCACATCTTTCAAAAGTTCTCCTTTGATGGGTTGAAGGCTGCATAGGAGAAAAGGGGATCAAAGATGGCTCTAACAAGTTAGCCAAACAATGATAAGAACTGAGTTGCCAACAACTGAACTGTGAAAGCCTGGGGTGAAAAATTAAAAGAAGATCAGGAATTTAGTTGGGGTCACGCTGAGTTTGAGATATCTCTGTGTATATGTCAAGCATTGGGTTGGATATATGAGTTTGCAGAGGATGCTATGTTCTCTGCAAACTCATATACACCAGGCAGAGGTGTAATTTTGAGACACTGGCATAGAGTATTTGTAACACATGAACTGGATGAAATATGGAAGGAGTATACACAGAGAGAAAAGAGATATTAAAACTAAGCTCTGGGGCACTACAATATTAAGTATAAAAGAAGAAACCATTACATAAACTGAGGAAGAGAAATCAGGGGAAAAAAAAAACCCCAAGAAAGTGTCATATTCTAGCAGCCCAGAGAAGACAGTACATCCAGGAGGAAGAAGTGATCAGCTGTGCCTCTATCTGTCTTTAGGCCAAATAAATTGGAACTCAGAACTGGCCATTAATTTTAGCTGCTTTAATATTATTGACAATCTTGGTAAGAATAGTTTTGTTGAGTGGTGGGTTTAAAGAGTCTAGGAGAAAGGAAATTGCAAAAAGAGAATATAGAACACTTTTAAAAAATATTTGCTGCAAGGGGAGCAGTGAAAGAGTGATAGCTGACAAGGAATGGGATTAAGAAAAAATTTTGGTATATTTTGTTTATAAAGAAGAAAACTAAATAAGTAGCATATTTTTATACTGATAAGAATGATTCAATAGAAGCAAAATTTGAAGATGTGGGAAAAAGAGATGAAATTGCTGGAACAATGAATCTAAGAAAGGATTCAGGTTTAATATGTAGTGGAGAAATAATCTTTAGAAAGAAATAGGAATATCCCATCTACCTTTGGAAGCACGTAGGGAATGTGTGCAGCCAGATGTTGGTAGATAGTTAGACATGGTGGTGAGAAGCTATGGGATTTCTTTTTTATTGCTTTGATTTTCTCAGTGAAGAAAGAAGCAAGGTCACCAGCTGAGAATGAACACGGGTGAGAAGGTATTGAGGTTTGAAAAAAGTCGAGTAGATTTGAACAACTGTGAAGAAGAAGGAGGAGAACAAATAAACTCAAAACATACAATGTAATTTCTAAGTAGCATTAAAAGACCATATAGGTCCATGGACATTAGTTTTAAAGTGAGATCAGGCAGACTGATTCCATGGTTCTCTCCCCACCTTCAGTTTCAATGATACAGGTGGGGTCTGAAGATTTTTGCCAAGAGCTTGACTTGAAATTGAAACTAGAATCTTCACCCTCATGGGGATGAAGAACGATGGAAAGATGGTAGGATTAATGAGTGAGACGTCTTGTTGGGGTAGAAGCCTTGTTAGGAGCGAGAATCAAGTGGAAGTTAGCTGGAAAGTAGGTGGTTGGGAGGCAATTACGCAACACTTTGCAGGTTACAGGCAACAGCTAATTCTGAGACATGGACTTGGAAGTGAGAGGGAGGGCAAGATTGATAGAGGAGAAGAGTGCAAAGAAGTGAGAGGTCAGAGTGCAGGAAAGACCATTTACATAGAGATGGAAATAACCAAGAAGTAAAGCAGAAGTAATTTTCGAGAAATGGACAGTAAGTCTGGTGCTAGAATTATCCAGAAATGAAAGGCCATGACCCAAGAGTTAAAGAGGTGAGAGCAACAATAAAAGTAGTTGGTGAAATAATGATGATGATGATGGTAATGATGATGGTGATATTTCAGAGGACTTAGGAGAGTGAGTTTTATGAGAGCCTTCATGAGAAGCTAGGAAACCCCGACCTCACCTCCTGGTCCAGGGAGACACAAGATCTTGGGAAGAAGAGCAGCCAGGGTTAGGAGACCTCAGGGAAAACAGCATCTGAGGTGCAAAGCCAGCTTATCACTAGAGTGAAAGGAGAAGGAGGCATTCAGGGAGTAGGATTAGGATACGGGGCTTTTGCTGACAATGCCCTTGAATTCCAGAAGGTACACGTTTTCAGAGATTGTAGAGAGATGGAGAAAGGTCCAAAATAGAGGTATATAAAGCCTTAAGGCGATTATTCATGGGTGATTGGTGGAGACCTGGAAGTCTGAGCTTCCATGATGACTGCCCTGAACTGGCCTAAGGTCTTCATGAACTCTAGACAGTCCATGGTGAGGGATAAGGATGCCAGTTTCAGAGGCAGGGGTTGGTGAGTGCCTGGGCTTTCTTGATGGTGGAGGTGGATGGTTACCGGAAGGCAGAGGCATGGTCTTAGCCTTAGTGCTGTGCTCACTCTTCTGAGGAAAGAACATTCTCCTTGTGAGTAAATGCTCTTCAAATTGATGCTTTCGAAAATTTGGGAAGTTGGGTTACATCACGTGTTTGAGCCCCCTCTCATCTTAGATGTTGGGGATAAGTGTTTCAGAGCTATCTGAAGTCACACGAGTGTGAAGCGATTCCACAAGAGACTCACAATCTCAAATTTTAGGGAACAAAAATAGTAAAATATAAAAATCATCTAAGTTTTTGTGTAACTGAAATTTTATCTCTAAGTTTTAAATTATAATTTTGTTAGGTCAGGCATAATAATGTTTTAATGAAACATTTTATTCACATTTTAACTGTTATTTTCAAATTTTCTCACTTTTTAGCCAATTTATTTTGTAAGTTGTTAAAACAAACAATTAATTAATTTCACAGAATCTTGAACTCAACATAATTCCAAGGATACGAGGCATTTATGTGAGTAGCATACTTTTGAAAATCAGAAATAATTTATTTAATATTTCTGGCTTAAAAATTCATTACGTAATAATTAACTCATTCGGGATGAAATTTTCTTCATTAATTGAGAATTAACAATCTATTGTAAAAGAAGGATATGAATAATACATGTGGAGGCTTGTATAATAATTCCTTACAAGAATTGGTAGGAGTGTAATCTTTTGTATGCCCAGTCACCAAGTCTCTTTTTAAAGTTTGGGTAGGGCAGGAAACTATCCCCTACTATGGATATTGAAAAAGCCTCCATATTGCACTCCCTATTACTTGTGGCTGGAGCCAAGCGGTGTGATCTATATTTGATCAGGCAAATATCTTACTCTGGAAGAGAAATGTGGAGAAGATAATAATGCAAAAAAGATGGGAGTGGGGAGGGAAGCAGGAAGAGAGCAAAGGAGGAAGAGAGTCGGGGGAGAGAGAGATTATTTTTAACCTGCATTTGGGTAGAGGTGATAGTCACAAGAGATTTCAATTTCAATATCAAGCAGCAATTGTAGAAAAGTTGGAAGCCAGTGTCCAACCAGTGGTGCCAGGAGTGATGTCCGGCCATGCTTACTGGGGAGGCATCTAACGGGGAGCGGATTTTCACGTGGCGTGAGTTTTGCAGTGATTGTGGTCCCTTCACCACATTCATGCCTGCTCATTTTCTGAGCCAGCTTCTCCCTCCTTGCCCTTAATTCAGAGTTACTCAGTATCCTGGAATAGCACAAAATGGGAAAATAGCTAATTAAGTATCATTGGCATAAACTACTCATTAAAAGACCAGGGTTTGGGAGAAGGCACTGGACTCTGCCTTTGCTCCTCCAGGTACATCCTCCGTCCTTCCTCACCTGCTTGGTACCTGGAGGGCTGCCCTCCAAGGACTGCGTCAGTGCACTCCTTTGCCCTCAAGCTTCTGGTTGCATTGCACACAGGTGGGCACCAGCAGAAGACTGGACCACAGAAAAGTGGGGTATTTGTTCCTGGCTCCCTCCCTGCCAGGCTACAGGATGTAGGACTATGTCCCTACCAAGGCCACAGTTTCCATCGGGGGACCACTCCTAGATCTATCGCTGCTTCCTTCTCTGATCCTGTGTGTGGTGACTGGTTTCCTGCAGCTGCTGTAACAAAGTGGCAAAAAGAGTGGCTTAAAACAACAGAAACGTATTCTCCCACATGTCCATGGAAAGTCAGAAATCCAGGTGTCAGCAAAGATTTCCTCCTTGTAGGCATCTCTGAGAAAGAGTCTGTTACATGCATCTCTCAGGTTCTAGTGCGGCCAGCAATCCTTGGTGTTCCTTGGTTTGTGGATTCACCACGGCAATTTCTGCCTCTGTCATCACATGTTCTCTCTGTGGGTTTCTGTCTCTGTCCCTTCTCTTCTTATAAGGACGTTAGTCATACGGACTAAGAAGCCACCTACTGCAGCGTGACTTCATCTTAACTTCATTAATTACTCCGCAATGGCCCGATTTACAAATTAGGTCACATCTCGAGACTCTGGAAAGGGCATGGATTTGGTGGAGGGGTGAGGTGGGGTGCTGTCTAACTGAGTCCAGGTTCTAACAGCTTTTCTTCTCTCACTAGCCCTGGGATGGAACAATTAATTCTGCTCGCAACTTTTAAAATACCCTTAATTAAACTTCCCTCCTTGGCCCCTTTTGAATGTTCTTTTATCTGTTGGGACCCTGACTGATCCAAAGACCCAGTATTAAGGGCTTGGTGAATTCAAGAACTTAGGGTGGAGATTCTGTTCTTAAGGGTGGAGATGCCATATTTAACCAGAAATAAATAGCTTAGAAAAGAAAGAGAATGAAACCCTCAAAATCTTAAATCCCTAGCTTGTGTAAGAGAACAAAACCAGGGACCTTTCTGTGACCATTGAAATAATCTCTTATCTCTTTCAGCTATGGCAAAGATTCTTAAAAAACAAACTCAGATATTGATTTTGCAGGTAGCCGAGATACAATATCAGTTCAATTCACAGTCTTACAAGGTCTCATAAAAATCTAGTGCATTGAAGATGGACAAGTCAGAGCTTGAAGACTGAAAATGGTGAAATATAGAAAGATGAAAGGATTCAGAGAAATGAAACTCAGTATAGTACTAGACTTCCGATGCCAGTCCAATAGTCAAAGGCATTTTAAAGGACTTATATCAATGAGAGGATAATATAATTATAGAGGGTCTGGATTTAGTAGTGCAAGTACACTTACTAGAGATTCTAGATTCTATGTCTAAATTAAGTCATTGGGAGAGTTCTAATTATTTCCATAACACTCAAAATTCTTGTCATAATGAAAAGAACCCAAAGACTTTGGAGCGCTGGAACACTAGAATGAATTTCTTATGTGCAATGAAAACTTCACATCCTAACTAAGACCGTCCCTTTTCCACATCTTTTACAAACACAGTTGCAGAATTGTGAGTTCTTAGAAAACAGTACTGTGGCTGGTTGCTATAGGCTGGCAATGCTGGTAGCACACTCTGCATTCAATCACTGGGTGTGGGTGGGTCCAGGGTGGGACCACCAGAGGTAAGGCACATACATTTTTGTATTAAACCATACTGCTTGACTGATGATAAGAGTGATTTGATAACTATTAGTTGATGATTGTTTCCCTGGAATAATAATTATTGGGTGACTCACTAGAGTTCTATTATGCTTATATAATTACCCCAAACTCTAGGTCTAAAAAATAGATTAGATCCACCAAAATAGAGAATCATGTCTCCTGATTATTTCACAATTATGATTCAGAAGCCCTGAGCTCCTTGAATGAGCTTAGTAACCCTAAGGCTGGATCTGGCGAGAACACAGATGGGAATATTAACTGGGGGCCCAATGAATAGCACTCAGTATTTGCTGAAAACTGGAAGCAATTGGAGGATAGATATGGAGCACAGGGGATGGGCAAATAAAATACCACTTTTACTAGTGATCGAGGTGTGGATTTTATCTGTGAGCAATTGGGCTTCCTAATGCTGAATTTGGAATTGGAGAGACCTCTTGCAAAGACAGTGTTCCACTGTACACATATCTCAATAGAAAGGAGAGTCTTCCTGTGTAAATTCATGACATAGAGGAGCAGAGGGGAACATATGCTTTATGCTTCCCGCTGGCAGATCAACCACTAAAAGAAGTCGGGGGTCAGAGGATGGGGTGAACCTAACATGCTCAATTTATTCTTCTCAATAATCAGATAAGTTCTTTATGATACTATAATGGTGGATACATATCGATATTATTATACATTGGTCAAAACCCATAGAATGTAAGTGTGAACCCTAATGTGATAATGTTGCACCATGTGATTCAACAATTGTCATAAATGTAACACCGGGAGGGGGGAGTTGATGGTAGGGGAGGCTATGCATGCCTGGGGGCAGGGGGTGTGCAGGAACTCTGTACTTCCTGTTCAGCCTTGCTGTGAACCCATAACTGCTTTAAAAAATAAAGTCTAAAAACAAATAAAATCTCCTTGAGTATTACAGTTACTTCCTAGGGTGCCAGAGCTTCTCACGTGAGTACTGTTGTGGTCTTACTGGATGCCATCCCCACCTTGCCAAATGCTGCATCTGACACCAGGGTGACACCATGGGTCCCTCCCAACAGTGTAGCTCTCTTGATTCCAAAGCTGCCTGAGAGTTTTTGTTAAAACTTCACTTCCCTTTTCTTTTATGCTCTCTTGGAAAGCCCTAGGAGAGTAATAAATGTGTCATTATTAATGTTTTACACATTTAATTAAACCATTTTCAGTTACCAACTTCTCTCTCTCTGGGACTCAGACATGCGTCTTCAGGAAGATGGAGTTAAGAGATGCTCTGAATGTCAGAACTTTAATGTGTCTATCACCGTTGCTTCTGGAAGCTTCTGATTCTATGTGAGATTTTGTTCCTTGTCTAGTGACTCCAGTGGCTGACTTCATGCCTGGCAGTAGATCTGGCATGTTTCTGAATGGCTGTATATTTTCCCTGGTCATAGTGATTAACTCAGGCTAAGACCTCCCGAGCTGACAGACAGCCGTGAGACTTTTGCAGAGGTTGTGGTGCTTTCACACAGATCTGAACCTGGACGGATGTGAGTTGATGCTGCTACAGCTCTCCCATCACCAGATGGAATCTGAGAAGCACCAACAGCATCCTGGGAGCTCTCAGAAATTGTGAGCCAATCAGCTAACTTCAGCCAAGCTAGACTCATTTCTCATAGCAGGTTGTCGATGATAATTTCAAAGATGATTTCTGTCCTCATTTATTTCATTAATACAGGTATCTATTCATCATGTTTTCTTTGGAATAAAATATAACATTAAGTTTATGAATGTAGATTTATACATATAAATCTACATATATACATATAAATTTATACATTTATACATATAAATCTACATATCTTTTACATATAAAAGGTAAAGAACTTTTCTGTTTTATATTGAAATGTGTCAGAAAGCCAATTTCAAAATAATAGTTTATAAAAAAGTATCTACATTCATCAAAGATGAAAACATCCAGGACATTTAAATACAAAAGGTTGACCCTCCAAAAATCTGGTTGTTTTTTTTTTTTTTGATGGCTCAGAACAAGCTAATGATATATCAATGTGTTCTGCGAAGAGCAGCTACTTTTATTATCACTTGTGTTTCAAGAATTTTTGCCAAACTAACCATCTGGAAATCAATGCGATATTTTTAGCAAAATGCATCCAAGTTTTCAATTTAACCAAGGGATTTTTTAAATTCTACTATTTTAAAGCTAATAACTGATTCCTGTGTGTCCCACTCTTAAATTTTATGCATCATTTAACTTAGAAATATTTTAAAAAATACAGTTGGTATAGCTATAATTTGTAGTCTGTAGAGTTTTATTTTAAGAAATGGGATTTCTGACTATCCTGACAAAAACTGTTTAATAATTAAAACTTTCTCTTGAAAATGGGGAGATACCTTTGATTATTTATCTTAATTTTACTTATTTCTCCCCTCAGGACCATTTTTTAAATTTTCAAAGTCCTGTAAAGGAACGTATTTTGTTTTGTTTTGGGTTTACTTGAACACTGTGAATTTTGTATATTAGCTTTTTTAAAAATCATAACTTTATTATAAAGGAAAATGCATATGTCTCCCTGTTTTTCTAAGGTTGTCCTTTCCTCAGCACCTTCTGTTGGAAAAACCCTGACATCTTAGCACACCCTTTCCAATTTAAAGCCTATTTATATATAATTTGTAAAATATAACTTTGTCATTCCAAGGAAAGTCTAAAAGTCTTACGTTTAAGATTTCAAAAGCGTTCTTGAAAATAAATTTCTTGAAAATCTAATAAAACTCTCCCCTAATATTTTGCATGATGGAGGTAGAAACTGAAAAGAATCAGAGTTTCAATTGCTTTGATGTTAAAGATCAAATATAACAATTAAGTAGAAGTGTAGTTTTCTGAAGAATTTTGTCTTGATATTCAAAAATTCTAAAGCTGTACTTGGGACTTCCCTGGTGGTCCAGTGGTTAAGATCCACACTTCCACTGCAGGGGGCACAGGTTCGATCCCTGGTCTGGGAACTAAGATTCTGCATGCCATGGGGCATGGCCAAAAAATAAATAAACTTAATAAATAATATGGAATAATCTTTTTAAAGTTGTACTAATACAGTAGCCAGGAACTCCATTCTAAGTAACTAAAAAAATGAAATCAAGTCAATTTCTCTGCCTCACTGGCTACATTTCAAGTGCTCAATAGTTGTAAGTGGCTAATGGTTACATAATATACAGTTCAGTTAGTGAATATTGCATCATATGGAAAATTTTACTGGAAACAATGATCTAAAGTATGATTCATTTGAATTTTTCTAACAATGGTTATCAGAAGGCATTTAGATCATGCTTTCTGAACTCATACTACGTATCGCTGTAATGTCATTAACATTTTAATGACAATTAATGTGAACTCTTAAGAATTCATTAGCACCTTCTGAAAGCACTTGGTGTTTTGTTTTGTTTTTTCAAAAGAAACGGATAAAAGCCATATCTTAAAATTGAAGTTTCTGTTTATAGCAGTGAATAACAGTGCAATGTGTAAATTTATCAATTATTCAGGTTTACCACCCTTTGTACTGTGAGTGTGAATCTCTATAATGACTTTAGCTTGAGGTTTCAATAATGAAGGCATCTCTGGATGTTGCGGTAATATTCTCAGAACCTCTATCTGCCAATAGGGCTTCTGGTGGTTTAATGAAATGTGAGTGAAGACACAGTTTTCATTCATAATCTTGAATCACTCTTACCCAGATTGTACAACTAAACTTAAAATAAGATCTATAGGAAAATCCCTACATATTGACAGCTACGAGATTTAAATAACACTGAAAGATGGATGAGAAAGCCACTTCATTGTCTGGGAATGACAGAGGCTAGAAGAGGGATAAAAGGAGAGGTGACCACCATCACACTATAGTATAAAATTGGAATTGAAAATGCTATGACATTTATAGTATAAAATTCAAAAGTAATGAAATAAAATTCAGTATAGATTGTTGGAGGAACATTGCAGTATGAGAAGATGAGGGAGAAGAATATTCCAGGTCAGAAGGATGAGCTAATGCAAAGATATTCAGGCAGAAATGAGTTTGCTCTGATGAAGAAACGAGAGGCTAAACAAATGGCTGGATCTCCATGAGTCAGGAAGGGCGGCGCGAGGAGGGGTGGGGGTGGTGGAAGCGGGGGGTGATGCGCACGAAGATACATAAGTATGTATATGTACGTATACACCGTTTCCTGGGTGTTGACAAATTGCCCCAAAAATGAAAATATTGTTATTTATGAGTCAGCCAATGAATACAGAGCCTCCTTATCTCTAACAAGATGCCTTCTTCCATCTACATCTCTATTCTGTATCCTACCGTATATATGTCCCTGTCGATGTTTAGTCTGTATCGTGTCTATATCTGTATCTATCTATATCCTTGAACTCACCGTAAAATTCCAGATATTGAGTGTCTAACTGCTTAACTGACAATAGCAAATGAATTTCCAATAGACACCTCAAATTTTTAAAGAACAAACATATTTTATTTTATTCCCCCTGCCCAAGAGTCTCTTGTTCAAAATACTTCACTAAAATACTTATATTTAATTTGAGGCATTATTCATGATTTCTTTCTCTCAAACACTTGCATTTAATCCATTAGCAAGTCGTGTTGAATCTATGATGAAAATATGCTTCGAATTTATGAAGTTTTGCTCTCTCCTCTAATAATGCCCTGGTCCAAGCCACTCTGATTCTTGTTAGTAAAGCTGTAATTGTCTCCCTAACTCTATCCAAGCCAAGTCTCTCTGGCTTTGTGACTTTCTGTAACAGACTTTTACCCGGAGTCCCTGCCTTCATCATTCCCTGACTCTCACCCTTCCTCCCCGCAGTAGCCTCCATGATTAAACTTTACCACGTCATTCTCTTGCTCACGTGGATTTCACGCAAGAAGCTTTGGCAAATCACTTGAATAGGTCAAAACTTCGCAGCTACGTATCCATGTTGGTGGAGAAATTCCCAAATGTGGTACAAGGCTCAACCCCACAGTGCCTGAGAGTGTGTCAGGAGGGAGAGAAAAGGGTCACGTCTTCAACAGCGAGCTGTGTGATCCTGAATGTGCAATCTCACTAAGAGACTGACTGAAGAGAAGGTCAGACTGGGCAGGATACCTGACCTCTCTTCCCTCCTTCAATCTTCATGGGATAAGTAACATATACACACTACTATGCATAACATAAACAACAAGGACCTACTGTATAGCACAGGGAACTATACTCAATATTTTGTAGTAACCTACATGGGAAAAGAATCTGAAAAAGAATATATATATATGTGTGTATATATATATACATGTGTATATATATATATATTCATATATATATATATATATATATATATATATATATATATCTGAATCTCTTTGCTGTATGCCTGAAACTAACACACATTGTAAATCAACTACATTTTGATTTAAAAAATATATATTACAAAATTAAAAATAAAAACCAAAGGGACAAAAAAAAGAAAAAAAAAAAAGGTTTTCAACAGAAACCACATAAGGTCATTACTTAGCTCAGGGGCTTTTCAACAGGCATTGCACATTTGAATCACCTGTGACATTTATCATTCATAGAGAGGACACCCCAGAAATTCTGACTTAGTGCAATTTGTGCGGGATTAAGTATTTGGGGTTTTAAAATTTTGCACTCCCAGTGATTATCATGTTCATATCTATGTTGGGAGTTATTAACTTAAATGATGTTCTTTTTAATTATATCACTGGATATAATTATCTCACATTCCCATTTAACTTGCATCATTACCTGTATAGGATATTGGATGCTGACGCTCTCCTTTACATAATCTCATTATAATTAGCTGGAAATGAGCTGTCAGGCATTTTTATTAGTTGTGTCTTCAGATCTTTCCCTAAGGAGATAAAGTCAAAGTCTAATATCTGAGGTCACTTAAGGTTTCAGTGTTGGGCTAAGAAGCTCAAATACAGAGTGGATGAAGTCCTAGGTACTGTTCTTCCTGGCTGAAACACCGTTCAGTTGTCTGGCAGTGATCAATCAGAATGATTTTTTTTTAGCATCTAATATTCATCTGATCAGAGTTTTCATTAGATTTAGATACTGGCCTTTGGGAATACAAAAGCCCCTCCTCACCCCAGCATACAAGCAACATAGGAAAATAAAAAGCCAAGAATTCCGTGTGGATGTTCTACATTGTGTGGAAGCAACCTCAAAGGTGGCCCCACTGAAACCCCGATCCTGGAGCTGATAACCCTTGTGTAATCCCTTCCTGTTGAATACAGGATGGGTCTAGTTACTTGCTTCTTGTTAATAGCATAAGGAAGAAGTGATGGGATGTGACTTCTGAGGGTGGGTTGTACAAAGACGATGGTTATAAGAAAACTGTGGCTTCCATACTGTATGTTCACTCTCCTCTTTCTCTCCCTCTTTCATATCTCTCATCCCAGGGAGGTTATCTGCCCTGGTGAGAGGCAGCCCTGTGGACAGGCCTGTGGTATAAGAGACCAAGACTGCTAACAACCAGGAGAATGAGCTTAAAAGTGGATCCTCTTCCCACAGGTTGAGATTTCTCATAACTGCAGCCCAGCCAACAGCTTGTCTGCAGTCTCCTAAGGGCCTTCCTCCAGAGGCACCGGCTAAGCCGCCCAGATTCCTGACTCTTATTAGCTATGAGAGGATAAGTATTTGTTGTTTTAACCTGCTAAGTTTTGAAGTAATTTTTTATACGACAATAGACAACTAATATCCATTCTATCAAATGAACATTGCATATTATATACTCCTTCCTGGAGATGATCTTCTGTTTTAAAAATTTTGTCAATAATATGTTTTTAAATATTGTGCACTGGCAAAGAGCAAATTCTGATTTAGTGAAGTAAACAGCACTGATATTTACACAGTTCAAACAAGGTGGTATACACATGCATTTCTTTTTTAGGTTGTTCATAGGAGAAATTTTCTTGTGAAAGGGTTATATATGCAATTTAAATTAGTGATAGATGAGAACTTTCTTACTGAGACACATTTTTAAAAAATTGTTTATTTTTCCACCTAATAGCTTTCTATGCATTTATTTATCTACGCATATACTCATTTATTCCTTTATTTATTCATACCTTGCTAGGAAAGAGTTAACACAGTAGATCTGTTTCACTTAATTTTTGCTTGTATCTTTAGCCACAGCAATGACCATTGGTCAAATCCTGAGAATTAAACCACAGAAAAGTTCACATACTCACTGGTTAGGGATGTTATTCTGTATACTTGAGGCAGTGATTGAGATGTACCACTCTATCCACATTGTTTAAACATGAAAATTCGTGATACACACCTGGTCCCTAGTTTGGGGTCTGCACAAAGACTGGTCATATAGCTAGAGCTATGTGACTAGCCCCATTTAAGAGTTATGGATCCCAAGACTTGAGTGGGCTTCCTTGGGTGCAGGTATCTTGTGTGGGTCTTTGTTGTTTGTGGTTGGAAAGAAAAGCAAGTCCTGTGGTCCTTACAGAGAGAAGGAAGCCTTAGAAGCCTGGGAATGACCATTCTATCATCTTCTCTCACTCTCTCTCTCTCTCTCTCTCTATATATATATATATATATTTTTTTCTTTTTCCTACTGTTCCTGCCCTGTATCCTTTGCTTGAATAAATCTCATCCATGAGTTTAACTTGTTAAGTCCTATGACTCCGTCCAGGCGATCACCAAACTATTGGGTGGTCATGGGACCCCCGAAATACACACAATGCCCTTTTACAAAAATTCACTATGGCTGATGAGAATTCTATTTTGCTAATTATTAAATATGTAAAATTATATAAATTTAATGTGCCCAGGGTTTTATTTGATAAACTTACATATTGTACTATGATTGTCATTGTAGCCTCACACAGCACCTTTATCGTATTGCACAATTATAGTACCATATTGTTGTCTATATGGGAACACTTAAGCTGGGAATTGGCAAGTTAATTTACAAGATAATTTTTATCTTTAGTAGAATTGCATTTACCTTGTTGTTACGACTGTTTAGACAAAATTTTAAGAGTATTTGCACACACATTTAGATGATTATTTTAAAAAAATAATAAAAACCGTTGGAGAGGATATAGAGAAATTGGAATCCCTGTGCATTGTTAGTGGGAATGTAAAATGGTGCAGCCACTATGGAAAACAGTATGGCAACTCCTCAGAAGAATTAAACGTAGAATTACCATGTAATCCAGCAGTTCTACTTCTCAGTATATACCCAAAAGAATTGAAAAGGAAGTCAAACATGTTTATATGTTCATGTTTATAAAAGCTTTATTCAAAATAGTAAAGGTGAAATTAACCCAATTGTCCACTTATGGATGAATTGATTAAAAAATGTGGTATATACATACAATGGAATATTATTCAGCCTTAAAAAGGAAGAAAATTCTGACACAGGCTGTAACATGGAAGCATCTTGAGGACATGAGGCTAAGTGCAATAGGCCAGTCACAATAAGACAAATGGTGTGTGATTCCACTTACATGAGGTTCTAAAAGTAGTCACATTCATAGAGACAGAAAGTAAGATGGTGGTTGCCAGGGGATAGGAGAGGGTAATGGGGAGCTATTGTTTAATGGGTATGGGGTTTCAGACTGGGAAGACGAAAAAGTTCCCGATATGGATGGTGGTGATGGTTGCAGAACCATGTGAATGTACTTATTGCCACTGAATTGTACACTTAAGAATAGTTAAAAAGGTAAATTTTATTGTATGTATATTTTACAATATAACAATAAACACCTTTTTAAAAAGGTAATTTTTATTCCATCCTTAAAATGTCTAAATGCAATCATGGTACTCTTCCTACGAACTTGGGAGTACTACACTAATGGGTCAAGGAATAATAAGATTAGGTGTTTTGGTTGTCTCCTTCAGTAGCTCTTTGATTTTTTTTTAACTGACTGCATTGAATTCATAATTAATATTCCAGACACATTCTTGTTGCTACAGGCACCAAGTTGGAGGAGAAGGAGGAACAGCTTCCAGCTGTCTGGATGTCTACTGTAATGAGAAGCAAACATCAGAATGCAGAGGTGTATGATTGAAAAGAATGTTAAATTACTGCACTTATGAGAGAGGCACAAATGTGGAAAATAAATTTTCAAGGATTAACTTCTATAATACTATCAAAAAAGATAAATGTTGAGGTCTTCCCTCATCATTCATACCAGTATACAACCCAAAAACAAAATGAGAAGATCAGAGTAATAAGTTCTCAAAATTTCTGGGTCTCAAGAACAGAATCTGAATACAAGTGCAAGAATTAAATTTTGGAAGACTTGACAAAAACCACTTGACCTTCACTGACCTTGACTACATATGGTCAGGCATCATAAAACGCATAACTGCAATGACTGATTGGATTATCTCAGCTCTTTTTGATATTTTTTCTGATATTCAAAATTTTTAATGAAACAATAGAATATCTGGATATACTTAGCCATCTGTGACATTCATTGCTTCCTCTCATCCACAACCAAACACTTTTAATTTATATTAACATGTCTCCAAAATCATTCTTTAATGAATACTTTTCTGTAGTAAATGCTTTTAGTTGAGACCATTATAATCCCTTATCTGAAATATAGAGAGGCAATTATTTTTTAAATTCCTGAGAAATCTCCAGTTCACACCCACCTTCCTCACTGCAACTAAAGTCGTCATTTTAAGAGAAATCTTAACCAGTCTTAGCGAAAACCTTCAGTAACTCCCATAATTACTAAACAAAACCAAAACACTTGTTGAAAATATGCCCACTTTATGGTCTCACATATTGACGCATTCAAAATTTTACACTAGATTCTGGCCGTGTTAAGCTACTTGAGCTCCTCTGAGTTTATCATGCTTTTTCTGTCATTATGATTTTGATTTGCTATTTATTCATCTCTTATTCCTTGTCTGCCTAGCAACTTTTTTAAAGTATCTGCTCCTGTATTACTGCTGTGAAATCTTCCCTGACTCCTACACCTTTCCCTTTTAACACAAGCACAGTGTGTTACACTAAATTTTGGGCATTTCTCTTAATATTCATGACAAGGTAATCTAATTTGGGGAATACATTTTGCCTTCATCATTAGACTATGACCCTCTATGCAATGAGTCTATGTGCTTTTGTTGCTTGTGCTTTGGGGATCATATCCAAAAAATCATTGTCCAGACCAATAACATAAAGATTTTTCTCTATGCTTTCTTTTCTTGTAATTTTAAAATTTCAGGTATTAGGTTTAAATCTTTAATCCATTTCGAGTTGATTTTTGTATAAGATCTGGGATAAGAGTCCAATATCCTTCTTCTGCTTATGGATATCCAGTTTTTCCAGCACCGCTTATTGAAGAGACTGTACTTTCTTCACTGTATATTCTTAGCATTCTTGTTGAGGATCATGTGATCACAAATGCACGGATTTATTTCTGTGCTCGTATTCTGTTCCATTGGTCTGTTTGTTTTGATTACTACAGCTTTTTAATATATTTTGAAATTAGGAAGTGTGATGCCTCCATTTTTGGTCTTCTTTCTCAAGATTGTTTTGGTTATTTGGGGTCTTTTATGGTCCTATATGAATTTCAGGCTTTCTTTTTCTATTTTTGTAAAAAATGCCATTGGGATTTTGATAAGGATTGCATTGAATCTGTAGATTGCTTAGGGCAGTATAGACATGTTAATATTAAGTCTTCTAATCCACAAACACAGGATGTCTTTCTATCGATTTGATTTATGTCTTCTTTAGTCTCTTTCAGCAATGTTCTGTAGTTTTCAGTGTATTGGTCTGAGGATTGAGTGCAGATTAGGAGGGAAAAAATCAAGAATTGGGGCTTGATCATCTCGCTGTGCCATCTATTGAGATGGGGAAAATGGGGGCTTCGAGGGCATGTTGATGACAGCAAATTAAAAGTTTTGTATTTGTTAATTTTAAGCTACTGACTAGAATTCTAAGGTGAGAATCCCAGCAGTCAATCACACATAGAAGTCTGAAACTCAGAGGAGAAGAGGAAGTTAGAGACAGGAATGTGTCAGTCACTAGCATTGAAATGACGTCTATGCATGAGGATGCTATCACCTAGGGAGTGAGAAATAATTTTTAAAAGAGGAGAAGAAACCAAGAAGTAAATCTTGGGACACTCAAAATTTTGGAATTTCTGGAAGAAACTGGGTAGCCAAGGGATTTAAAATGAGACACCAGCGGTTTCCATGGAAAACCAGCCAAGTGTGTTATCCTGGAAGCCAAGAGGAAGCAACAATTAATCATGGCTAATGCTGCTGAGAATGAAAAATGAAGATTGAAGATAGAGAAATGGATTTGTCAAAAATGGACACCATTTGTGACTTTGATAAGAACAGAGTCAGTGGAAGGTATGAATAAAAGCCTAGGGTGAGTAAAATGAAAAGAAAGTTAGAAGTGGTGGGGATTCAGTGAATAGAGACAATTCTTGAGGTATTTCTCAATGAAAGGTAACAGAGAAATGTGATTTTGACCGACGGTCTTGGAATGTAGAAACTTTTGTTTGTTTAATTCAAAATGTGAAATATTAGAATATTGTGTTTTGAAGAATATAATTTTTAAAAGGGAAATACTGATGATAGATGAGAAAGAAGTTACTTAGGATGATAGAGACTGCTTTCTCCCTGCTCCTTTCCACTAAATACAACTGTAAAGCCTGAAACAGTGCAAGAGGTAATCAATTGTTGGACTGAATGTGATGTGAACTGAAAAGATAAGATGATAAAAAAAATGGGATATTTGAAATTAAAATGTTGGAGGTATACGGTTATTGGTAATATCTAGTCTTGCTTGAATAAGAGGTGTTGGGGAGCAGAAAAGATTATTGAATGTACATAGGTAAAAGAATTAGAGAGCCAGATAATCAATTGATAATCTATATGGATGTTGAAATGATTGTAAAAGTAGTTCTGGTGAAGTGAACAGTAAACACAATTAGGGCCAAGAGGGTTTGGTGGCAAAATAATAATTATGCTCTAAGAGTCATCTTCATTTTTGTTCTCTGAATAATGACCACAGTTATGAGGTCATACCTATTCTAGTAACATCACTAACACTGTATATGAGGTTTCTAGTTTTGTTGAATGTAGATTTTACATGTAATTTTGAAAAGAATCCAATTAACAACTTTATTTGAAAGAAAAATTTTAGTAATTCAATTATTCTTTAATACATGAAAACTAGTGTTTAATTCAGAAATTCAGACTTTTGATCATGATTTTGCAATTCACTGAGTCTGAAAAATGGATGAGTATCATGCTTATTTTCACGATTGGCCTATCTCCTGTTGCAGAATATAAATGTTAACACTTTGTCATATCAAGTGCTTAAGCAGAAATTAGATATGCACAATTAAGACATACAGTTCTAAAGTGATAATGATCTCATATAATTTTAGAATATTCATATTAATTACCAGTGCTGACCGTACCTTGGCATTTCTCTAGCCTTTGTTTTGTTCTCTACATTATCAACTGCTGCTCTATTTCTCTGCCCTTTATAATTTAAACATTCCAAATTACCTGCTTTGCCCTGTACTTTTTTTTCATGTTCTCTTGTCTTGTACACTCTTCTCATTTTCTGGAATGGAATTATTCTGCTTGTCTGTCTGGTTAATTCATCCTTCAAGAAACAGTAGACTGTGAAGCCCTTTCAAAGGATGACACCATTCCCTCTTTTGCACCTCCTGTGCCATTTTATTACAACAATGTTAATTTTTGTTGACATTTTTTTTCTTATTAGACTCTGATATCTTTAAGACAAAGATCATGATTTTTCTACATTTTTGGCCCTAGGAACGAGTACAGTGTCTGGCACATAGTCCTGGGATAGATGAATGAATAATACTATTCTCTGCCAGAATAATTTTTATGTTAAAGTAATATAATTCACACATTTGAATTGCAGTTAGAAAGGCATTTGGAATTTATAATGACAAAATTAAGAACAGGAGAAAAAGAATTGAGAAATAAAACATGAGCAAGTGGAAAGTTTAAAAATAAAATCATAGGTATCATGGTTGATGAATAATTCCACTTTCTTAACAGTAGATCCTCTAAGAAGTACGTTTTAAGTAATGGAAAGAGAGTCTACCACTAAATTACACATTTATTTTTTACTAGTGACCTTTATGGTCACTAGAGAGTGAAATATGAATAGAATCTCTCAAGAGACAATGCTCTAATTTATAGTAGGATATCACCCATATAGTATATCTAATTTAAATACTTGGTTTCACTGAATATGTTTTTGAGTGGATAGTTTTAAGTTTTTCTGCTTGTTTGGATAGAACTAACAGAGACATTTAACAAAATAGTGCCTATAGGAAGAGCAGTCAGGTGGAAGGTAAAGTCAAGTTTGAAGAACAGTAGTGATAAGTTTAGTGTTGGTCACATTGAATTTGGGCTGTCTGTCTCTTATCCTGTGGACACGTAGAAGAAAATGTTTCTGAAGCTCAACAAGAAGGTCATAACTGAATGGAAACACTTGGAAAAACATGGTAGTTTTTACTTTCATGCATAGATGTAGTGAAGGAGTTAACCTGCTCTAGGCTGGGCTACTAGGACGTGTGAGACCGGCTACTCCACATCTAAGATTAGTAGATGTTAGTGCCAAAAACCACCAATTTTCCACTATAAGAGTGGTTTTAAAACCATGCTCTACCTTGCCTTAATGTTCAGTACTGGCACTTCTAGGCCAATACCCCTGCTTCCCAATAAAAAGCAGCTCTGCTCTTTTCTGACTTCTTTAATTTACTATGGCAAATTCCATTTACATAATATAGGAGAGAGGAGAGCTCTGATGTTAATTAAATAAATTAAAATAGATTAAAAACCATTGCACTTTAGCATGCTACCATTCAGGGACGCATAGGTAGAAAAGCATGGATAGATTTCTTGAAAGTAGAATTTAATTAAAGGACAACTGTAGGAGAATGTTTTCACATAGTGATAATGAAGACATTTGTAGGAAAATTTCTTTTATGGTGGAAATATTTGACAATCGATCATTTATAAACACACATAAAAAATATTCATTTATAAAATCCTCTCTTCCCTCATTTGATTCCTGTGTTTGTAACTGTGTACATATATACTTGTATGTGTATATATGTATAAAAATACAAAGAGAGAAAGAGCATGATAAGATCATAAAAATCAAATAGTAAGATATTATTAATAGACCAAATGCATTCATCAGCAGTATTAAATTTGTCTGTGTCTCAATAAAAATTAGCAACATTCACTTAAATATTTAAACTACCAGTCTTTTTTAGGGTAACAGTGAAAAGTAGATATTGTTGTACTTATTTCTTATCAAGTGATATTGTTGTGATTTTTCACAAATATTAAATGATTTCATAATTCCAGAGAAGGATATGAGGACTTCATTTTTCACAGGAAACGTAACCATCATTCAAATTGACTACTACAACACTTCATGGCAACCCTTGACTATCTTTGATCTCATTAAAAAGTTGTTGAAAAATAATTTATTATGTAGTTGCTAACAGATGATAAAAAATTCACTTTTGCTAACGGCACAATCAGATTATATTTTATTGCCCAATTTTTATTGGTCCTGATAGGAGATTACTTACATGTCTATTTCGCCATCCCACAAACATAGAAAATTATATCTGCTGAACAAGGACTTACTTAGATCAAATAGATTTTTCTATATTTCAATTAAATGATTTCTAAGACTGAAAAGTAGATGTAGCAACTCTAGTACTTTACAATTCCTCTTAGATATTGTATTATATTAGGCCGTTTATATAGAAAATATAATTACATTATTCTTAAAACATGCAACAGAACTAAAATACTCCTGCATTTATAGTAGTCAACATACTACTGCAATTTGCAAAGAACTAGCCTACTGATGGCCTTAACATAATAAAAGCAGAGTCTTTGAAAGATTGACCCTGAAAGGAATGGAGGACAGGAAACAGAAACAGAGCTTCTGATAGTATTTTCTGGTATTTATTTTCCTGGAATCTCCCACTTGTTATCCACACCATTTCTACCATGCACTCAGGAAAAGCACTGCTACTGAAATGTTCCAGAAAACTCTTGACACACTCAACTTCTTTTACTTTTCTTTAGTATCAGAGAGACCAAGCTGGAACATATAAACACATATTTACTCATTAAAAATAAATAAAGAATGCAAAGTATAAGTAGCTCATGTTTATAAATTTTACTGGACTGTCTCTTTTCCTGTATCTCAGAAATCTTTGGGTAGGGAGAATAATCACCCTAGAGATCTGCATCCTCATCTCTGGTATCACATCTTTGAATGTGTGTTACGGATAGAATTGTGTTCCCTCAAAGATGTTGAAGTCCTAACTCCCAGTACCTGTAACTGTGGCCTTATTTGGAAATAAGTTCTTTGCAGTTTATCAGATTAAGATAAGGATATCAGATTAAGCCCTAATCCAATATGACTGGTGTCCTAATAGAAAGGGCACATAGACAAATACATAGAGAGGGAAAACAATGTGGAGACATTGGGAGAACACCATCTACAAGTCCTGGAACACCTGAGACCACCAGAAGCTGGGGAGAGACATGAAACAGATTCTCCCTCACAGCCCTAGAAGGAATTCACCAGCTGACTACTTTATCTTGGACTTCAAACCTCCATAATTAGGAGACAAAAAAATTTCTGTTGACTAAGCCACCCAGTTTGTGGTATTTTGTTATGGCAATCTGAAGACAATACATTTCTATTGTGTGACAAAGGGAATTAATTGCAGATACTGCTACAGAGACAGTTAAGTTTGTTAATGAGCTAACCTTAAAATAGTGAGATTACACTGGCATATTTGGGTGGGCCAACCTAATTATGTGAGTTAGTAAAAATAGAATAAGGTGGCAGAAAAGGAGATCAGAGACAGGTGATGTGAGAAAGACTTGACCCTCCATCTCTAGCCTTGAAATTGGAGCAAAGGATGCCACGAACCAAGGACGTTGGGCATCAATTTTTAATGAAATTAGTGATAAAAATTATTCTTCCTGCCAGTATAGACTCGTCCCCAACCCTCTGATACAACACTGGCACTATGGCCTTAAAATATGATTTCTACTTTTCAATAACAATTGATGTAAAATTTGCCTAAGATTTATTCAAGATTTATACAAAGAAGAATTATTTTGTTCTACATTGGTTTGTAACTCAGAGTATAATTTTCTGAAATAAATGGAATTGTTTCATTCAGTACTGAATGACATAGCATAATTACCTTAAAGGAAAAGAGAAATGAACTAGGGAAAATGACAACTTCTTAAAGAAAAAATATATTTTGTTTAAAAAAGGTACACACGTTATACACACACATACTAATGTTTCTATGTAAAAATGTTCCTAGCAACATACTGTCTCATATTTCTAAAAGTCTTTTTTTCCAAAGATTTATGGCTACAAAAGAACTTATGGCTACAATTCTTATAATTTTGATAAAACTCAAATATTACAGGTGTTCTTATTATTCAGTATTGTGATTCCCTTTCATTAATTTTCCCTATATTTATTTTTCTCTCTCTCAACCGTGATGACAATTTGTTTATTTTTCATAGTTTTAGTCTCCTTAACCACAAATAAAGAAGCTGACGGTGATTGTCTAAAGAAATATTCATCAATCACAACTCTCTTCCTTTTTCCTGTTTAGTTTGAAACTAAAACTATTCAAAGTCCTCCAGCATTTTATTTTCCACAGTTGTTCTAGATCACTTGCTTCTAACATCCATACTCATTCACTATGGTAAAAATTCCAGATATTATTTTTTTCAGATATTAGTTTTTTTTGCCAGAACATACAATATAATCAAAGCTACTACTGTTTCCCCTTCGTTTCTATTTAACATTTTTTATTTCTTACTTTTCATTAAATTTAGAAAACTTTTTGAAGCTTTGATCCACTTAATGGCCGCATTTTTCAATGGCATTTCATTAAACAATAATTAATATAATATCATTATGTTCTTTACAGTAGGAAGAGATGCCTCACTGCACTGGAAATAAGCAGGAATATATAAGCCTCTTGAAAAACAGATTGAAAAAAATTAACATAATTTTTGGGCATTATCTAAGGTCAGATGATATTATGAGAAAAATAGCTTAGGAAGTAGAATATTTTAAAATAAAAATTCCATATAGCCGTTGGGACTTTCAGTTTTAGCTCCTGCACGTAAAGAGCTTGGAAGTGTTACTACTATTCTTACAACAGGAAAAACCAGGAGAAACTGAAAACCAAGGACGTGTTCGTGTCCATCAGAGAACGGACTCTCATGGTCTACTGCCATCCTGAAATGTGGAGAGACGTGACCTCCAGAGGCAGAGCTGAGGTTTGCTTACACAGTCAGCCTTATGAGATGACAGGTCGGCCACCTAAAATGTCCTGGATTCCTCACCCAAGGAAACCGTGGGATAAAGGAGTTTGGGATTAACATATACTCACTACTATATATAAAATAATCAACAAGGACCTACTGCATAGCACAGGGAACTCTATTCAATACTCTGTAATACTCTGTAATAACCTATATGGGAAAAGAATCTGAAAAAGTATAGACATATTTTATATGTATAACTGAATCACTTTGCTGTACACCTGAAACTAACACAACATTGTGAACAACTATACTCCAATATAAAATAAAAATTAAAAAGAAAGAAAAACTTTAAAAAAAAGAACTTGTCTTAACCCACTAAATCTCTTACATAGCAACAGATGAAGAATACAGAAATATGTAGAGTATAGTTCATTCTTCATAGCATTCACTAAACAAACTATACAATCTCTATAAAAGAAAAATGTATTAAATATATTCTAGTGCGACTGGCATTTCCTCTTATTATTGCCACCTTTTATGTAACATTGTTTAATTCAAGTGTAAAAATAAATCATTTGCCTTCTGATCTTCCCTTCATATTTGGTGAATATGATTGTAACTAAGAGCCTTTTGAAAGAAAACATTATAAAATATTCAAAGGGGTTATCTGTCTTGGAAATAAATGATCGAACTTCCGTAACAGTTGCCTATCTCTGATTTTGGCATGAATTTGCACAACACAGAGAAGTGATGCCTCAATAATATTATATAGAAGTAAGTACTGTAAGTTTCCCTGAGCTTGTTCACCATTTTGTTCACTACTACAGAAAAGTAAGAGAACAGCAGTGATTCTCCCCAAGATGTGTGGAAATGGGGAGTTTAGCGTGAGAAAGGCAAAATAGTTGCTGCTGATTATAGCCTGCTCAGCAAACAGTAAAACCTTGGCCCCAGGAATAACTGGTGCCTAATATGAGTGCCAGTGAAAGAGGACAATCTCGTTTTTACAGAACTGTTGAGTGGATTGCCAAGAACTAGTCATCTCCACTCAAAATTATGAAGTATAATGGATTCTTCAGAGCACTTTGACTATTTCACAAATATTCAGTACTAGATACAATAGCATGTACTCTTCTTTTAGCTATGAAGATACAGCTAGAACTCAGGTCTTCCTTAAAGTCTTCTCTCTTCAAGTAGACTCTAGTAACAAAATGAAAAACTTTGGATAAATGTCACTGACTGGGAAAATTTAAGTTCTTAAAGAATTACAAAGGCAATAAAGCATTCTTAGAGAAAAAGTGGCAACTAATTGCTAGTATAAATAACTCCTTCCTAAAATGGATAATCATTTGAGGAGAGGATATTTTGTTATGGATGCAGAAGATAATAAGAATATCTACATGATAAAGTGGGAAGATGGGGTAATTGTGTTCAGTGTAGTAACATTCACAAATTATATTACATTGTGTCAAGAAAACAAATTATGAGATGTGTGGATACATGGACTTGAGAAAGGTAGAGAAATTAGTCAAGACTCCTCTTCTATCACCAACTCAATGACCCGAAGCATTGGTTATATGAAGGTAGATAATTAATTGAAAGGCATCCCAAGATCCCACAAGGTGAACGTGTAAGGCTTCAACGTACAAATGCAGTGAGCAGGAGACAGAAGGCGCGAGCAAGATTCAGAGATGTCGAGGTGCAGCCGCTGGGTCCTTCCTCAGCCACACCAGACATGCTTTCACTTACATTATGAAACATCAAGACGTGTGAAGGATTGTGGTTTCAGGGGATCTTGGGCAAAAGTATCAAGTGAATTTATTTATTTTTAAAAAATATTTAACTGGTTACTTAGCCAAGCCAGGTGGTGAAACGGGTTAAACCAGGTAGAATTTCTCACTCTGTATATCCCTGAACGATGTACATAGGTTAACCCGTGGTGCCCCAAAGGCATTTTGAACTTCAAACAGCACATTATAAACAACTAGCTAGCCCTTTATATTCTTTATCTAGGCTCTGGGTCAGGGATAGACATTGAAACATTCCTGTAAAGAGACAAAGTGTGAGAAACCCTCTTACACACCTACACTCTGGTCAGGATTCACCTTCATGCTTACTTACCCTGACACCAGGAACTTTCAACCTCAGCCATAACTCTCTCCAACCCCTAATATTCTCCTAAACTCCAGATGTATTTTTGATAAAGTGTTGGGTAGCCACATTTTTGTAAATTGTGTATATATTACACTGTAAATATGTATACACATATTGTACATTGCATAAAAGCATTTCAAATCTGATGTTCTCAAGTATGACATCTTTTACTCAAAATTACTTCTCTCATCTTTCACAGCTTGGACTTGTGACCAGACAAGTATTGTCTTAGTAAGCTCAGGCTGAAATAACAAAACACAACAGATTTGGTGGCTGATAAAACAAGAATGTATTTCCTCACAGTTTTGGAGGCTGAATGGCTGCATTCCGGTGATGGCCCTCTTCCTGGATTGCAGAGCTTACCTGCTTGCTGTGTGCTTACATAGCCTTTCCTCAGTGGAGAGATTGAGCTCTCTCTCTTGTGTCTTCTTATAAGGACATTAATCCTATCAGATCAGGGGCCCAAATGTATGACCTCATTTAATTACCTTCCAAAAGCTTCCATCTCCAAATACAGTCACACTGGGGATTAGGGCTTCAACATGTGAATTTTGGCAGTGACAGAATTCAGTTCATAGCAAGAATCCTGTATTTGAAGAGTTGGCAGTTAATAGATAATTAAATAATTCCAGTGTGCAAGAAACAAGGGAAGGGACACTGAAGGAAGCAAGGGAAATCCCATGAGTTTCATGTGTTAAAAGTCATTGTTGTGTTTTTAATTCCATTTGATTCTATATTGCTCAACGTAAGTTTATTTAATCACCCATTTTCACCACTTTGCTTTCGTGTTCATTCCCTTTATCCATGGGTTGGTTTTCTCTTGGTTCTAAGGACCGCCAGCCACTGGCAGTGACGCCACTTGATTCTTTTTGGATTGGTGTCCATGTCCTCTGGCTCTTCTCTGCATTTTGTGCTTGAGACATCTGGCTTCCCCATATATAGTTCTTCATCATTAACCCCTCAAGTTCTCTCTCATTAAGACTCACCATGATTCAACACTCTGACATTTTAAGTCATATGATTTTCCAACAAACTAACATAATATTTATTTTAAGACAACTTTTTTCTCCAAAACAGCACGCTAATTTTACATAGTGATGAAATTGCTACATGATATATTATTTACCCGCAGATCATATTGTGTCTTATCCTATTTAAAAATTTAAGAAATCAATGTTTAAATAATTTCACAGAAGTTTTTCTGGTGAGAAGACAGGTGTATTTAAGTCGTGCAATTACGTTAAAATACCTTAAAGTTACAGTACAATTTTTGTGAGCATCTCAAGGACTCCGTGAATGGATTTCATGGGGAATGCTCATTTCCTCATAGAAACTAAAAGCGCAGCCGGGGAGGTAGCTGCCTGTCATTACGTCTGTTGCACCAAGGAAGGACTGATGAGGGAAACTGACTCAACTTCTCAGGACAACAGCAGCATCTGAGTTTAATTGGATGAATAGTGCTGCATGAGAAAGAGTTTTCTACAGACTCAGAAACTTGGAGGGGCAATTTCAGTTCACTTGGTTTAATATCCCGCTGCGTTGCTGGCCTCCCTCTGGACCCTGCATGAGGGCCAGAAGGAGCTTACTCCGGCCAGGCTGCTGCTTGTCTCTAGCTGGGGAAAGAGAATCTCTTGCCCAAGAGACTAACGGTACTTCTCAGGAGGGCCCTGCTTGTGGCGGGATCCCCCTGGCCAATGGATTATCATCTCTGGGCGAGGAGGGCATCTCAGGCCCAGTGGTCCATCATGGAAGGTGCTTTCCACGCTGGAGTCCTGTTGTCAGGGTGCTTGTGATCAGTTCTTCTTGCCACTACAGCCAGGCTCACTTGGTGTTGCTGGCAACCTTCACGTTTGATCTGCAGTGGGAATGAGCTAACCTGGTCCATCTTCTGTTGCTTGTTTGGGGCATCGGGAAATTCTGGGCCTTGGCCGCTTTCCTTGGTTGGAAGTGTTTGCAAGATGTCTTGTATCCTTGCTGTCTATCCAGTCCTAATATCTCTAACCAGTTTACTTTCCTCTTTCCACATTTCAGAGTTGTATCTTGGTTGTCTCTTGAATTACTGCCTGGGTTTTTATTTGCACTTATCAGGGAGTAGCAGGGAGAAAGGAGTTTACACTATTCCATCCAGACTGGAAATCCAGTGTAATTTTATAAGGTACCTACATTAGGTCCTGCTATAACATAATCATGTGTTGTACAATTAAGTTTCAGTCTTAAATATGTTTGCAGAAAGAATTTGTTTCCCTGTGAAATATCACATGTAAATCATTATGATTCTAAAAATGGTCATGTACTGGAAACTTTGGAGTAAATGCTATAGAAGGTTTCAGAGTAAAAGCAAATGTTCATTTTGCACTGGTGAAAATTATGTTTATTAATACAGGTTCTTATATAACTGTCCTTTAGATTTTTACCATGTCTGATGATTCATCATTGTGACATATCACAGCACAGCTGGTTGCCAGGAGTGACATTATAGCAAAGATTTATATAAAATAATCCGAAAGTTCTGTAGCTATAATGCTTCCACTCCATGTGTAGCACCATCAATACCCACATTTAGGATAATAGCTCTGGGAGAAAAAAAAATTAAAAAAAAAAAAAAAAAAAAAAACTCTGGTAATGAAACTACTTGCTTCTAACATTCCAGCAAATGAAACATGGCTATAAAATTTGTATCTAAAAATATGCATTATCCACATGGATTCAACATTTTAAAGTTGAAAGTCAATGATTAGTTTGAAGTAAGTCTTGTTTGGAAGGGCAGAAAGTCCATACATTTTTTTAGTAACTTAGTAAAGCAGTTTTATTATCTAGTAACTTAGTAAATAAACTTTTTTACTTTAGAATAGTTTTAGGCTTACAGAAAAAAATGCAAATATAATGGTAGTAAGTAATTTCAATTTAACTTTATGAATCATTAGATTGTTGCAATTTATTGTGATAAAAACAACCATTTAGTTTTAATTGTGTTTATAATGTAGTGGATGACCAAAAAGTATTAAATTCACGCTGCAAGTGGATGTAAGCTTGAATTTAGTGATTATCGCTAGAAATCAGTCAACAAGAATTTTGCGTTCCATTACTTCCAAGTAAAATTTTGATAAGTTTTTTAACGTATGATTGTATATATGCATGTTATTACACCCTTGCGTTTCCAAAGCCTACTTAAGAAAGCAGAAAGACTCAGTCCTTACAATATTTCTAGCTTTTAAGATTTTTCCTTTAATGCCTCCATAATGAATAATATATTAGAGCTTATGAGAGAGAATTTCAGTCCAGAAATTCCACAAGAGGTCTAAAGAAAAACCAGTTGTTTTTATTTTTTCATCAACATAATGTGGATTGAAGAACCAAATGGAATGGTAAGAGTGAGGCAAAAAACCAAGAAAAGAATTTTATTTCTGATTTATTTGTATTATTTATTACTTTAATAATTCATGGTCTCTAACTTTTATTTTAAGGTGTCTTCAGATTAAACTATTCATCATTATATTGCTTTGATTTAGAAGAATTCTGTAGTTGGAAGTAATAATATTTCTGCTTGGTTTTCATTAGTATTTCCAATCTTAATTTTTCTGACTAATTCTTTGCCTGTGCTTGCATGTCTGTGTTTGTATAGGAGCAGAGGAAAATGTAATAGCATCATGCCTATGAGAGTCATTTAATTCTCTAAAATGATCCCCACTTTAAAAAAAAAAAAAAGGTATAACATGCATTTGTTAAAGTTTACAGAGAATAGTCATAGGTTATCTAATTTAATTTCTAAATCTCTCTCCATTTTATGTATGAGAAATCTAGATCTAAGTAGCATGAAATATATTTTTCAAGATCACACGAATAAGTAATGACTTCAAGACAAACCTTACAGTGTATACCTCCAAATTGTAGCAAAATTAATAATAATGCTAAGAAAGGGGTCACACTTCTGTGCAGCCAAAGAAGTCTTGGGGCTTCTGATATTAAAGGTGTAGCTGCAGAACTAGCCCGCAGATACCGTTGAATGCAAAGGTGGAAATGAGGAAACAAGCAACATTCTGTGGAGAGAAGAGTCAAGGATTTGAGCTCCAACTCCTAGCTCTGTGACCCTGGTCAAAATAATAAACCTATTTTATCCTCAGCTTTCATATCAGTAAAAATCACATAACAATTCTGAGCCTACCTAACTCCAGAATGTTACTGGGAAAATCACTGAGAAACAGGTATGCATAAATATAAAATTATGGTTTATAGTAATGTATCTTCAGTATGAGCTCTACAAATATTTCATATCATGATTGACTCCAACTTAAACAAACTTTATACAATCAAATTATTTGAATTTGACACTTAAGAGCATGAGTTTATATCAAGATAAAATTAATGAATCTAATAGTTAAAATTAGAATTCAACATTCTCATGTCAAACATGGCAGTATTTACATGCCTTTAACTGAATTATTAATTTTTTATTTTAATAAATGTGATTATGTGTATTATAAAACTAAAAACAGTTCAAAATATTTCAATCAAAGCTGAGAAACAAACTTCGAATGTGTGCAATGAAAATATTTATTACAAATCTGGCGTATATATATTTAGTTTTTCAAGTTCACAGTCAGTTTGTTGTCAAGGGTTTTTCACAGGCAGTGGAGTGTCCTTCTAACTATCTCTTACTATGTTACATTAAGTTGAGCTGCCACCCAACATGATGTTGGGGATCTATGACACAATATTAAAAATAATAAGGGTATTTTTAATGTTAACGAACTCATAATTAATTTAAAATTAAATAGTTTGATATAACTTGATCAAACATAAAGATAATGAAAATATTAAAAATATATAATTTACAAAAGTACCCACAAGCATTGGTGCCGTTCTGCTTCTGCTTAAGAGGTAGAAAAGCTGCAAGAAAGCATTGCTCCCACCCTAACTGTGAGAAAAAACACCTGATACTCTACAAAATAATAATTTTTCTTGAGCCCATCAGGGTCCTGAGGTCACAAGGCAAAGAGGTGAACGAAATTAAAAAAGGGACAAGCCCCTCCAGAAGAACACTAGGACTGTTTCAGCTTTGACAGAGCACAAGAAACAGAGGTGACCGCAATACAAGCTGGTAAGAAGACTGTTAAAATTTTAGTGAATTCTTACAGGTCATATGTGAGCTCTCCTGACACTTAAGAATCCCCGGAATCTCCAGACACACAGGAAGTTTACAGTGAATCGCAAGCCCTTTTCCAAGGACCTCTGCTGGGTGCTCATGAGACGTCTGGTTAGGGCAGGAGACTTGAAATGATCCACGCTGGTGCTGCCTAGCCTGGAAATTCCACCCTCAACAGGCCTATCTCTCACACTGAGCAGAGCTTTAAACCTGGGTGGGTGATGGGCAGGACACATCTTCCGTCAGAGCCCAGGCAAGTGTAACCAGCTTCTGGGGATCAAGTGGAAGAACTTTCTGCCCCTGAAGGAGGGTCAGGCACCTCTCAGCCTCACCTCATGTTTTACCCAGTAAAAAGCAACAGCGTCACTGCAGATAAACACACCCTGCCACGTGGGAAGAGTAGAGACAAACCTCTTTAGCCGAAGAAACTGCAGAAAAGTTGCTCACATCCTGATAAAAAGGAAAGTTTTGAAATATAAATACCTACAAATATCCAATAAGAGGTTGTCATGTTCCACCTTAGCCAAACATGACCCAAGTACTTAACTGTATGACACTGGCAGGAAGTGAGCCAGCTGATGATTCGTTTTTAGAACATTTCTTTTTTAAATTTTTAAAAAATTTTTATTTATTTATTTTTTAACATTATTGGAGTATAATTGCTTTACAATGGTCTGTTAGTTTCTGCTTTATAACAAAGTGAATCAGCTTAGAACATTTCTGGGGAGAAAGAAATCATTCCTCTTTCTTAAAAGAAAACATGATCTTTGATGAAAACACACTGTAATTGGACTTTTCAATAATGTATACAGAGGCAATACACCTCCATCGTATAATGTTGGCAGGTTTAATTAAATAGAAATTTCTTTTGTGAAAGACCAGTTTTCAAAATCATCAATGCACTTAGTGACCAGATACAAATAAGCACATCTTTTCCCTGATTTCAGTCCCCCTCATGGCTTTCTGCGGGTATAGCTGTCGATTTCAAAATGTGTCAAATGATAAATAGCAAGAGCCAATGACGGTGCTGCTTTCCCATGGAGCCAGGTCCGTTTTGCATGTCTGAAAACATCAATGTAACCCTAGCCTAGAGGTTGTCACGGTCCACCTTTTCCAAGTGTCATACCACTTGTGAGGAAATGAAGGAAGGTTTTGCCTTCTGAATACAGGTAATAAGACCAAAGGGAATTTAATGAAATTCTGGGACAGAAGTCAACAATAGAACAGTTCTGACAGCCATTATTGTTACATAAAATCTGGAGACCGGGTCCTTGTAATTCTGAGTCATTCATGCTACACATTTTACTCTACAATTTAGGGTGTGTCTTTTAAAGAAAGCATTCATTTTCCAGTCCTATTTTTTTTTATTGAGATCATATACTTTATGGAAATAATTAAATGTAGCATATACCTTACATTTCATAAGGATTTATAGATTGCAGTGTTTTTGCATACATTACTGAGGGTTGCTTTATTTTCATAATAGTGCTGTGAGGCTATTCTCACTAACAGTGCAAAATGTGCCTTGTAGATATTAAATGATTTGTGTCAGAACACGAGACTTGTAAATGGGACAGTAGGATGAATGTCCACTCTGCTTCCTCCTAACCAGTTTCCCAAAATGAATGCTGCACACCCTGACGTGGTGTCTAATGCTTCTGGGATTTGGATAGGCATAAAACTGGAGAGAATTGAGCAGGTGATTTATATCAATTACACAGTGTAAGTAACAATCCCCATCCTTCTGTTGCAGCGAAAGTCCTTTACCAAAATACTTTTTCTTCTGATGGACCTTGGCTTTGCTTACCTAGGGCTAAATATTTGCAATTGTGTTAATGAAGACATCCGAGTTAGATCTTTTGCCAGAATTGTGGCTTTTGAGACCAATCAGGTTAGCATAATGGGCCAGAGAACTTTCCATATGCTATTACTTGCTTATACATTGCCCCCATTCTTTATATAAACAAATGTAAAATAAGCACACATCAACAAACAGGCTCTCATTGAGGATCTGAAATTCTCTTATTTGTAAAAAAGGCCCAGGACTTTAATACTTGTAGTTTGTGACAATTTCAGCTTTAAAAAAATTTACTGTGATATTTGCAGCTATGCTCCAAATGGGTTAAGGTACAAAGATTTTGCTTTCTCTTAACTGGAAATGAAAAAATAAGATGTCATTTCTGGTTTTTTTATTATTATTTTTCATATCTGTATTTTAGCAACATTTTGTATCTTTACTACTAAGTACCTCTGTGAAATACAAATCTTCCTAGAGAGAAGACATCTAAATCAGTATTATTTAGAAATCTTAAAAAAAAAAAAACTTTGTCAAGAGAAATTATTTTGTAGAGCTAAGTAAATTTCAATAATGATCTCCTTATAATCAAAACCAATAAAAATTCTACCACAGAATATGATTACTTACAAATTGCTGAATGTGTAAAAAAACCTGCATTTGCTTATTAAAAACATACACGTATGCTAGTTAAAAACCGATGTAGAAGTCCACAATCCTTTGCAACATAGCACCACATGACATAAAAATTATTGATAAAAATTGTTATTCCCCAGCTGGATCACCTCAAGCACTTGTAAACTGGTAACGGTCATCATGGAAATAGGATTAAATAGTCCAAACTGAAAAGCAAACAGAATTTAAAATAACAATTAAAAAATAAAAGAACCATAGCACTAATGATTGTATTTGGCAATAGAAATATGCTGTTCCCAGACTCTAAATGCATGTTATGTAACTATACTAGATTGCCCAAAAACAGCTGCGTGCCACGTGGAGTTATGTCAGTAACCTAAGGGCGTTATCATGGTCAATGTCCATGCCTAAGGACATTCACCAGGGGTGAATCAGCACTGCTGGTAGGGTGTACAATCATGAAATTTACCCATTGGGGATGGGATTTGGAGACATAAGTTTTAAAACATTTTAATTACTTTTTAATGAGTAGTTATTATTACCACATTAAACCATTCAGTTACTACCGACAGCTTCTTTTTCTTAGAAATCGATATAGATGGAAGTAGATGCCTGCTGCAGGCAATAGCTCTGCTGCTAACCTCACGGACACATCTTTCTTGATTTTTTTGTTCCCTGACTATGTTTAGGAGCGAGATTGGATCTATAGTTCTAAGTGTAACATATGGAACACATTAACCATTAGCTTCTAAGTCTCTTAATATCTCCATTTTTGTATTCAAGGTTTTATTCCTGAGGCTTTTTATTCATCTCGAGACATAACTATGATGTCACTTGATTTGTTTTTGTCCTGGTGTTGTTGAAGATTAGAATTTTTTAATCTCTAAACAGACATGGAAAAATTGTTCTAAAGTATGTCATTTGTTCCCCTGCAAATGCAGAATGGCTACTGAGTGCCTTCTCTGGATTATAAACATTGAAACATACAACGGGCGAGAGTCAAAATGTTTTTCTTCCTTTTAGGGGACACGTCTTGCTGTTCACATTCAGAGGATGGAGCATCTATAGTCTAAGAAAGCAACCATCCGTGAGATTAGAGGAAGCCACCTTCCCCTGCAACACGTAATAATCAGGAATTTCCCCAGTACATGATGAATTCTGATATTTAGTTCACAATGATTCCCAACTGTCTTTTTTTGTTGTTGTTGTTTTTTGGTACACTCTCAGGGCTTTTTAAATAGTGAATTACAGAATACAATTCAATTAAGCACAGTTTGTCTGAAAACAACTGGGAAACACCTTTTTCCTTAGTTCAGGAAGCCACCCTTGCTTCTTCCTTTTCCTTTTTCTTTCTTTTCTTTTTCCCTTTATACTAGCTTGTGCCTCCCTTATGATGCTGTTTCTGTTTGAAGAAGGGCAGGTTCTTCTAACTTGTTGAGTGTACTATGCATGTCATTTCTAAAACGGCTTTGTGTTTTCCTTACTAAATCATCTTCAGAATCTCCTTCTCTCATTCTTCAGGTCCTATCGAGCTCTCTTGTTCTGCAGAATTATTCTCGGCCCCATGTTGGTGTGGTGCCACTGCCTGCCCTTCTCTGTGTTCCCGTCCTGGGTCCTTCCTTCTTAGATTACCCACAACCTTGGTGCTATTTTTTAATTGCTCATTTTGATGTGATTTGTTTTCCTGAACTTTTATTAGGTTCAGGATAGCTTTCCTACCATCAGAAAGCTCTCTATTTTGCTGTGTTTTTATTTAGTGTTGAAAAGTAAGTGACTTCCTTTCCGAACTTTCATGGCTGCTTCTCTCTGCTACTTTTATTGGGCCTTTTCATTTTCCTTCCTCTGATTGGCCCTCTCCTGCTCAATTCTGATTTCACTCCCAGTAGATCTCCTTGCTGTGGAGCCCTCCCCAGAAGGCACAGTACCTGCTCAATTTCATGTCCACTCCATGCTTATCAGACACCCCACTGCTGCTCTCTGCTTTATACGGTAGGGATCTGATAAGGCACATCCATGTAGAATCCGTGTAGATCGCCTTGTTGTATATTGTGGTACCTAAGATACCTTGACGATTAGTTTTGTCTAAAGACAGAAGATAGGTCTTAAGTTCTCTATTTAATTGTGCTGCTTTTATGAAGTGAGTAACAAAGTTTCAAAATCTAAACTGCAGCTGCCAATTCCCATAATCCTTTACCGCCTCATCTCTTCAGCTATTTTTTTTTTTAAAGATTTATTGATTGATTGATTGATTGATTGCTGTGTTGGGTCTTCGTTTCTGTGCGTGAGGGCTTTCTCTAGTTGCGGCAAGCGGGGGCCACCCTTCATCGCGGTGCGCGGGCCTCTCACTATCACGGCCTCTCTCGTTGCGGAGCACAGGCTCCAGACGCGCAGGCTCAGTAGTTGTGGCTCACGGGCCCAGTTGCTCCGCGGCATGTGGGATCTTCCCAGACCAGGGCTCGAACCCGTGTCCCCTGCATTGGCAGGCAGACTCTCAACCACTGCGCCACCAGGGAAGCCCCCTTCAGCTATTTTTTTTGAAGGAGGGGTGGATATTTGTTTGTAATCATGCTTTACTCATATTCTTATTTATTAAGAAGAACATATTTTGAATAAAGTACAAAATCCATTGTTACCTAACTACACTACAATCCAATCCATGCACATTTTTTACTAAGAAACCGTTTCATCATTTGATTTAAGATTTCAGATTTTGCTTTGATTACTGTTTCTCCAAACTCAAGATCAATTCTGGCTTACATTAATTGCCTCTTTTTAAATGTGAAAACTGGTTTACTGTTAAAATAATTTGAAGAAATGCTGAGTTGGTCTTTTCATAACTTTCCATTTGCTAATCTGTGCTGCTGTTCTCCAAGACTGGTATACGTTATATGGTTTTTCCCGAAACTATTTGATCATGTAACCCTTTTCCCCCAAGAATACCTTGCAAAATAATGCTTTTAGAAAACATTTTGGAAATATTAATTTCCTAGTCTAAAATATATAAATTTAATGTCTTCAAAACAAAAACGTTAATATTATTTGACATTATTTGCTATAATAAATAATAAACTAAGATTAAATTAGAGTGATTCTTTACTCATATTTTTAATGCTTTGAAGTTAGATATTTCAAGACTATTTTAGTATAATTAGGGTGGAAATAAGACAGATAGTCCTGTGACAATGATGATTTCAGGTTTTATGGTTTAATGCTCAATATATTCCAGGATGATTCCTGGTGCATTTCTGAAATCCATTAAAACTTTGTCCATTTCCAGTCATTTGGCACCTTTTTCAACACCTTTTTTTTTTTTTTAAAGTTGACGGTTGGTGTGAATAACGAAGAAAGGGACAAATTTCCTTCTTAAATCCTTGGATCACCTTATGAAAGATGGTGGCAAGTTTGGGAGATCAAAATTATCAGCCTTAGTTTCACATTACAAAGCAAATCTCTTCAGTATGTAATCTTTTCTTTTTCACAACCAGGACCAGTTCAGTGGTTTCATATATACATATACATATGAATATATTTATGCTTCACTGCATTTTATTTAATCAGAAAATCCCTATAAACAAATATGTTGTGTAGACATAGAATATTTTTTTGCAAAGAAAACCCTTCAAATTATCCAAGAATAATTTACCCCCCGCATAGTTCTAGTACAGAAATTAACGATGGTACTGCCTACTGCCATCTGCACTCTAGATGCCCTGGTGATCCAGTTATAAAGAAAAGTAAGTACTCTTTACCACTGAAAAATTATCTTTAAATGAGCATTAAGAAATATTTTTCTTCTTATTCTCTTTTCCAATATCAAATATTCTTGTTATCAAGATAAAAAAAAAGAACTTATATCATAGCAAATGCCTCTATAATACAAGCAGTAGACTCTGGTTGATCTGGTGACCTCTCAAATACTAAAAATAAAACTTATTTTGATAATTTATTTTTGTAATCATTTTCTTTGAAATTGTAAATCACACATGTGGATAGCTTTCAAAATTACGTTGTAAAATATACACCTATTTGATTTTTTATTAAGCAGCAAAGAATCATGCCTAAAAGCACAGTCGATAGCTAAAAATGAAAAGAAAAAAAAAACAGAAATTAAAAGCAAATTTATTTTCCTGTTTTTTTTCTCCTTACAAGAATTTTAAAAATATAAGATAAATAAAATAAGAAGCACATTTCTCTTAACTAGGTCATTTAAAAAGTATAAAGAACAAATAAAAAGCAAAAAAACAAATAATGTTTTATTATATAAATCTATCTCAATAATTCATTTTAGCATTTCTTACATATATACCTATTGATAATATACAGTGGTTGATGAAGTGCGTTGGGTGCTCAGATAGATCAAAGATGACTGGTTAATTTTCTTGCTTAGAGGAGTTTCAGCTACTTTACAGGTTGTTTAAATATGTAGTTTTCCAGTAAGACAACGTTACAGGTACCTGACAAGTAGACTGAACCCTATCACAGCTCTTTTTACTGTAAGCCTAGTCAATGGACCCCAGTTTATACCAAGAATGATTCTGTACATTATCTGGTATCATCCCCAACCAATTAAAAATTGTGACATTTGTAGACTATGCATAAGGAGGTTGTAGCGTGGGAATCAAACTCTTCTTTTTGTATCTGCTGTGTAATAACCTTAAAGTGCTGATCAACGTTGTTTCAAACAGAATCTCCTGGTATCTAACCTTTAAGCTCCTCCATCCCCATCATCTACTGCTCTGACCTAAGCACCAATCAGAAGCCAGGTCATGTCCAGTCCTCGCTGTCCACACACTTTCACCTTCTGCATGGTAATGAGCCCTCTTCCTGAAATGTCTTGTCTGTATTCATCTATCGACCATAAAACTAGCATCTTCATCAGGCCTTTTCTGATTGTCCCAATCAGTCAGGGCTTATATCTCCACTGAATTCCTGTGGCACCTGATTCATTCTGATTTATCATGTTTATAATATTAGGGATCACGTGTTAGTTGTTTGTGTGCACATGAAGGAAAAGGACTGCATTTGTATCAGCGTTATAGTTCCTGTAATAATGAATACATATCACTGAAAAATCTAGAAATATGTTCTGTCCTTAGCCTCTAAGTATACTCTTCACGTGGGTCTCAACAGTAGGTATTTAAGTTGCTGACTGAAGCAGCATATATTCTATCAGTGGTACTGGTGAGAGATGTCTGTTAGGTGGATATGAGAAATGCCACAACAATCAGTGACAAGCTTGCTTTCGTTGTAAGGCTTAAGTAATGTCACTATACTTGCAGCCAATACTTTGATTTCACTCGCTATACTATGTTATGAGTTTTCTGGATGAGTGTAATTCCTGAAGGAAAAAAGACGAATTATTTATTATGAAATTTGACATCAGTTGTACAACTTTTGGAAGCTAAAAGTGTTTAAATATACAAATAACTTATCATCTAACTTACCCTTAATATATATATATATATTCAGTGGATCTCAATTCCTGCCCGTCTTTCCTTAATGTAGAATAATGTGCATGATAGTATTTTAGCATTTGACATAAAGGTTAAAATCATTGATCTGGAATCAGATGGCCTGCATTCAAGTCCTGACACTGTTAGGAGATTTGTGACTTTCAGAAACTTATTCAGCCTCTTTCTCTCGTGTGTGTGTGTGTGCGTGCGTGCATGTGTGTGCGTATTTTAATCTATAAAATGGAGATAAAATCAATAACTGTATGCTTCCATTTATATGAAATGCCCAGTACAGGAAAATCTAAAGAGGCAGAAAGCAGATTAGTAGTTGTTTAGTGCTGGGTGCAATGGCGAATTGGGGCGGGGTGAGGGGATACATAAAGGGTACGTGGTTTCCTTTTGAGGTGGTAAAAATATTCTAAAATTAACTGTGATGATAGTGCACGTATACGTGAATACACTGAAAACATTGGCTTGTCCACTTTACGGGAGTAAACTCTGGTTTACTCTGGTGTAAAGTCATTACAAAAACAAACATTTCTGTTTATTTCTTTTATTGTGTCTTTGATATCACTTTTTTTTACAGGAAAGACATTTGAGTGATATAAGTTAGATGGACATAATAGATAAATGAGAAAGGATGATGAGAGTATAAGTAGATCACATGAGACTCAGACAACATAGATTTTAAAGGTGGTTGGAGGAATATTGATCTGGTGTTGTTCTTGTTAATGTGCTGTCCTGGTCCTGAACTGTCCTGTGTGGCAGGAAGTAGGCTATGGGGTCAGTGGGGTGTCTTGTCCTACCTTCTCCAGAGATCACGGCTGCTATGAGTCTGTGAGGTATGTAGTTGTTCAGATATTCAATTACAAATTACTCTAATTCAATGTATAAAAACAAAGAATTTTAAATGCATGAAATAATTCCTAAACATTTTTACTTTTGATTTTCCATGATTTCTCTTAAAAAGGATTGGGATTGACATATATACACTATTGATACTATGTATAAAATAGATAACTAATGAGAACCTACTGTATAGCACAGGGAACTCTACTCGCTGCTCTGTGGTGACCTAAATGGGAAGGAAATCCAAAGAAGAGGGGATATATGTATACGTATAGCTGATTCACTTTGCTGTACAGTAGAAACTAACACAACATTGTAAAGCAACTATACTCCAAAAAAAAAAAAAAAAAGTCCTTATCCTTTTGGCTTAAAAAACAAAAACAAAAAACAAAAAAAAGAAAATTCAAGAATAAACAATTCTGACTCTTGAAAAATGTCCTCTTACCTACGTTATTTCCTCTTCAATTATTTGTGATTTGAAATCAATTATAGAAAATGCTGTTACACAGTACCTGAAGCTCTACCCTAACATCTTCTATGACACAATCAGATTTTATATCTTCCTCCTGGGGTGTCTAATAAAATGTCATCCCCGCTGGCACTTATGATATTCTTCTTTTAATACAGTTACTTGTGTTTCCCTTCATTCCATCACACAAACAGCTGCCTCTAAACTTCTTGATGGCAAGGGCTCTACTTTGACTAATAGACTATTTTGACTCTATTTTGACTAACCTTTGACCTTCTGCCCAGAACTCAAATCTTCATATTAAGTTAAAAAACAAAAAGGAAGAAAAATAAAAGAAATTCACATTTGTTCTCAGTGTATACAGTTTTCAAGACATCCTTAAAAAATGGATATAATACTGAATCATTTCATTAGATTCTTGACTTGGTAACAGTTGACTGAAACAATTCCTTTATAAAATCAGATTCCAGTAGAGATGTTGGAAGATTATTTTACAGAAATATTTAAAGCTTTTTTCTTCCAAAATTTTCACCTGCTATTACTACAAACCTCTTACTGGGAAATATATATGTGTGTGTGTATATATATATATACACACACACTATTCTTGCTATCTCCTACCGAGCTATCTCTTATTTGGAAATAATTAGAATTTCATACTTAGAGATTTTTAACTCTATACATAGGTATTATTTTTTCAAATATCCTTTTGCTTTAAGATCACGTCCTCTCACTTGGAAATTTTCCAGCTTTTTTTTTTTTTTTGATTAAGCAAAAAATGTATTTATTTCCTATGTGTAACAGATTTGCCCTCCACATGTGAAACAAATATAAAACACAAGCTTTCTGTTTGGGGAAGGGCCACAATTTCCTTCCATGTTAAACTATCCACATGTAGCTCATACTCCGTATAACTGAAAGGAGTCCCATCCTCCCCCCAACCTGCCGTGTTCACTGGACACCCCGCTGATTCCCTCCCTCTCTCTCTACTCCTCTGTCCCTCTTGTGGCTCTTTTGTCCTCAGTTCTTTATGCTGCTCTCACTGCCCCTTTCCTGCTTTATTCTACTGAAGGAAGTCAACCTTCTCCTCTTAACCTAAAATATACGTTACTAAAGAGTGTCTTAATTTAGCAGACTTTGCTCTGTCTTGAGGACAACACAAGAGAGTTATATCAGGTGAAATGGTAGTGAAAACAGGTAGCATATGGGCTGTGCTCTGTGCAGGGGCTTCTCAGGGTCTGGCCCCCTTGGCCCCCTCCCTGCCCATCAGGTTGCTGAGAACCACTGCTCTGGACATTGGAATTCCTGCTGACTTTTTTTTATAACCACATAAAGTACCTAGACTTGTTTGGGGAGATGTGTTTCTCCAAACAAGGAAATGTCTCATCTAAAGGTCAACTTTGAGATCCACTTTCAGCAATACAAAATGTGGCAGAACCTTTCAAATCACAGTTTTGCTTTAAGGAGGTGAAATCCAGAATTCAATTCTTAAGCAGAGGTAATCAAAAGACCGGAGGTTCCTATGTGTGGAGGTCTGAGGGAGTGGTCCACTTTTCCTAAGTCAGATCCAGGCTCTAAGCAGTGGCAAGAAAGGCCTGGGGCACGCCACGCCTTCTCAACATTCCAGGGACACATTTCTTCTCTTCACAGGTCATTATCAAGGTTCTTTATGGTTGTCAGTCTGAGATTACTCACCAAAATGCCACTTGAAAGTGATCATATTGGACCAAATCATGTACTTTTTCATTTGAAATAAATTAACTAATAATTTTGAGATCTTAAATTTTAAATGGCTCTAATGCTGTATTTCTCTTCATGGAGAATAGCAGAAAATACTCATTAAAAAACAGCAAATTAGATGTGCCTTTAGAAATAAGATTTTATTTCATTCGTCAGTCAGTCTTTTTATGTATTTACCTACCTCCTATCTCCATGGTAATTATGCATCTCTGGAGTGAGTATGACAACTTAAAGCTTCTATTCAACTTTTTTCCTCATTGCTTTACTTCTACTAACTTGAAGAAAGTTGGATATTTAAAATATACGCTTCCTATACCTCTTGTTTGAAACCATGGTAGGACATTTTTAAAAATCTACATTGTGGTGAGAAAGTAATCTTAGCAGTTAATGATGCTACAGAAATGTAAGTTTGTGTGAGCAAAATATTGCCTAACTTTCAATGGTGTCAAGGTTTGAAAATGGTGTGTTCAGTAACTTGTCATTTCCTGAACACACATTTCTTAAAAAGGATGGATATTTGACATTTTTTCCTAAGTCTCCGCAAAGGACGGACATAGTTTTCTTTTAAACAGCAAGCCTCCTGATATGGAGGAACAGAATGTCAGCACTTAAAGATCTGTAGACAGATCCATTACATCCTAAAAAAGAGGGCTGTGGAATTGCCCTTTGAGAAATCAAGTGTAAATCTAGACAAAAGGCAATATCAAAGAGATACGTAGCATCACCTTAAAGGAAAAAGCAACAGGCGACAACAAAGATAACAGTCAGGCCTTTTTTATCTTTCCAGGATGATGTGAGAATTACCTCATAGATGACAATGAACATATCTAAACTGCGAATGTACCTGTCACTGTTGGTGCTCAGTGATCTACGGAAATATCTAGAATGCAAATCAAAGCGGCAACACTGTCAAAGTCCAAGCACCAAGGTCCAGGGTAAAAGAAATGACTTTTATGTAAGAAGCATGAAGGGACACGTATCTCTTTAAATCCTGATGACACGAAACCTTTACTATTTACAACTAATTTTCATTGATCTTAATCTAGCCTCTCTGAGGTAATGTCGTACAACTGGACTTTTTTTTTGGTAGCTTGTATATCAAATGAATGAATTCAACCGTCCACCCAGTTTTATTTCTACCTGCAATTTAAAATACACTGATTCTCCAGTTTTATGAAGCACTCTCTTGAGAAGTTTAAGTTCTATCTGTGTCATGGATAAGCATCATTTCTGGGCACAGAATCTTTAGCTGAATACTGGTAAGCCTGGATATGGGTCAATTCAGCAGGAAAAGAAAACGATGAGGGCACCAAATAGCCTTTCTCAGTTCTCTCTCCTTTTTAAAATTATTCTTCAGGTTTGTCCAAACTTAGAGCCGACAAAGGGAAGAAAACACTTATATCAAGTTGGTTCAAAAGTTGAATGCACTTAATCTAAGTCCTTGAGCTCAGGTAGATAGAAAACTCCCCATCCTGCCCACCCCTCCACGCACAGTCGCTGCTTTGATTCCCCATGTCCAACTCTGGGAAGATCACCACACCGCTGATTCTTTATTTAGAGCAATCCAGCAACATATATATGTGTTTATTATTAATATTGTGTTTCTTTCCCAGTTGTCTACTTGCTTATGCAAGAATTATCTAACTAGCTGGAAAACAGAAATTTCCCCAGGAAATAACTTTTCTCTCCTCTGTGGTTAACAGAATTTCTACTAGGATGAGCTACAAAAGATATAAAAAGACACATGGGCTTGGAATATTGCCCTGGTTTTATCTCCATGTGGAAAATTGCTTTATCTATGTCAGGGGTCACTCTTGCACTACTGCATGTGATTTTAGCAAGTAAACCTTCTCGTGTCTTCGTGGCAGCAGGTAAGTTTACAACCTGGAGCAAGGCGCCCTCTCTGAAGGCACCCTCCCAAAGAGCCTGGGAGATGGGATGCTTTCTTCCTTGATGATTTCCTTTCAAATGGGGTGGCTCCCAGATTCTTGAGAGAGTCCTGGGCTGTGAAACTGTCAAGACGCTTTTAAGCAGAACATTTCAAAGGATGAAAGAAATGATGCACAAAACAACGTTTCTAAAGTCAATGCTCGAAGCAAAGCTGAGGCAGCATCTCTGCGGGAGGATACGTGGATTCTGTAAGGACCAGTGAAGGAGAGAGAACGGCTCCAACGGCAGGAAGAAACCTGTCTGAGGCTTAGTCAAGCTGAGGGGAGTGTTAAGAACTTATGGGTCAATAGAGACCTGTGGAATGTCTTCCTTTAAACGTCTAAGGGCAAGTCGTGTCTACCCCAGCCTTCCCAGATATTTGCATAGAGACGTCCTGCAGTTACCAGCCTCTGGAAATATTTGGGAAATTCACTGCTTCCATTGAGGTGCACCTTACATATCAAAAGTACTCAAGCATGTCTGTCCAGATGAAAGGCTATCTCACCTCAGTCAGAAAGAGGATCATGAAGTTTCTGTCATCACAGCTAAAACGCACCTCAAAACTGTTTACTTGACTTCAGTTTTGTACCTGCCTCCTGGACTAGGGCATCAGGATCACTGAACGAGAAAACCAGACCGTAACCTCTAGCTACTAACAACTGGTGGGGAAGACAGGTGGGTAAATAGGCAATTCCAAGAGGGAGTGATGGGTCTGCAGTGCGGTATGCAGGAGGTCTACAGGGGCACACAGGAGGGACACATAAGCCACATTTCGGCATCAAGAACAATTTTATAGCAGTATTAATATTAGAAAGACAAGGCAATACTAATACAGCAAGAAGAGGAGAAAATATGCCAGGAAGAAAGAAAAGCAAGTACTGCTACATGAGATAATTTAAATTAAATAGTGAAACTCAAACATGAAACACAAATAGCGTGAGATGTTTGTGTTGAATGAAACGAGACCCATGGATGAGTTTTAGGAAAGGGAATGATAGCAATGACCTGGTTTATGCTATAGAATTATCACTCTAGCAGCAGAATGGAAAAATAAATCTGTGGGAACCAATTTTAGAGGCGTGGACAACCATTATAAGACTGAAAACATCAAAGCCAGGGGTAAAAGCTTTGCAGAGCAAAGGGTTTCTGGTTAATTATCAACTACCAAATGCTTAAAATTCAAGACTAGGGAGAGTGACCACAATTTTGAATCTACTCCTCTCCAGTGAGTTAAATATACAAGGTTCCCCTCTTTTCCCTTCCTGCCATTAACTTTCCTTCCTTTCTGAACAATTTAGTCCAAAGGCACTTGGTGGGACAGTGAGGTAGAATGTGTATTCTCTGTTGGATGGAGAGTTCCATGACGTCAGCTAAGTCCAGTTGGTTGGTAATGTTGTACTAGCCTTGTAATCCTTAACTGATTTTCTGTCTTCTGTCAATACTTCTATGAAGCACTGGGAGAATGGTGTTGAACCCGTAAATTATAATTGAAGATTTGACTATTTTTTCTTGCATTTCTATGAGTGTCTGCTTCACGTATATTAAAGCTTAAAGCTTTTTTATTAGGTGCACAAATGTTTAGGCCTGTCATGTCCTGTTGATGAAATGGCAGCTTTATCATTAGGGAATGGCTTTCTTTATCCCTGGTGATGTTCTTTGCTCTGAAATAGTTTTGTCTAATGCTACTGTAGCAACTCTAGCCTTCTTTATTTTTTTATTTTTTGAATTTTATTTATTTATTTTTTTATACAGCAGGTTTCTAGCCTTCTTTAAATTAGGGGTACCATGGTGCATCTTTTCTCACCCTTATGTCATATTTGTGTAATTGTATATAAAGTAAATTCTCATAAGCCATATGTAGTGGCGTCTTACTTTTTTATTCAACTTGGCAATCTTTGCATTTCTCCTTGGGGTGGTTTTAATCTTATTCACATTTAATGTGGTGTTTTATACTGTGGATTTAAATTTACCATTTTGGGGTTTTTTTTTCTTATATGTCTCAACAGTTGTTTACTTCTTTTGCCCGCTTTGTTTCAACAGTTGACTATTTTTTTGTTTATGGTTCTATATTATCTTCATTGCTGACTTATTTTGTCTACTTTTTAGCTAGCCAGCTAGCTATCATCTAGCTATCTACCTATATATTTATATTAGTGATGCTTACTGGTATAGTTTTGTTGTTGTAGTTGTTTTAAACATCTAAGATGATGATCATTTATTGTGCAGCAATAATCAATTAATACAGTGACATCACCGTAGGACCTTTGAAATGAAGACTGAAATGATTATGGTATTAAAAATACCATACAATCCAGCAATTTCACTCCTGGGTATTTTTCTGAAGAAAATAAAAACATTAGTTTGAGAAGATACATGCACCCCTATGTTCATTTCAGCATTATTTACAATAGCCAAGATATGGAAGCAACCTAAGTGTCCATGATCGAGAGATGAATAAAGATGTGGTATATACACACGATGGAATACTACTCAGCCATAAAAAGAATGAAATCCTGTCATCTGCAACAGAATGGAAGTACCTAGAGGGTATTAGGCTCTGTGAAATAAGTAAGAGAAAGAGAAATACTGTGTGATTTCACTTACATGTGGAATCTAGGAAAACAAAACAAATGAACAAACATAACAAAATGGAAACCGCCTCATAGATAGAGAACAAACAGCTGATTGCCAGAGGGGAGGGAAATGGGAGGATGAGATGGAAAAAACAGGTAACTGTGTGAGATGATGAATGCTAATTAGCATGGGTGTGGTGATCATTTCACAGTGTATATTTACATGAAATCATTATGTTGTACACCTTAAATAATATATACAACTTTTGTCAGTTATACCTCATAAAGCTGAAAAACGATGAAAAAATAATAAAATTTAGAATAACTCACTCTATTTTCAGCATGCAAAAATATTATTAATAAAAAGATATCTTAGAAAAGACTGTATATTCTACACAGTATCTTGTTTTTACTACAATAGAGCAGTCATAATTTGTTTCAGTGAATATTCTATTCTGGGTTGTTTTAATATTGGGAAAGATTAAGATCTAATTTGTATGATTTATAAAAGATCCTAGTTAAGAGTAGAGTAACTCTGTTGCCTGGTAGAAAAATAATTTTTAGCAATGGGGAAAAAAAATAAAACTAGTCTACAAAATGCCACACTCCCCCGGTGAGACACACCTGGCAACACAATTATATATTCAAATATATCATAGAAACATATGGTTTCTCTCTTTTGGCTTATGCATCAGTTGATCCCTTACATTTTACCTGCAGCTAAGTCTATAAAATCAGAGTATTTTGCTTATGAAATTTAGCTTTTTCTCAGCATGTTCTTTTTAATAGGAATTATCATAATTTGTCAGTTCATATATAAATTTAGGAAAAACTGAGCCTAAATGAATAGGGAATATCCTATTTTACTGTAGTTAATTTCATCTCATTTATCCCACTATGATTTATTCATAATGTTTTGGTCTTTTAACAGAAAATATTATAAGCTGTTTACTTTTGTTTGGATGATTATTAGATTGCTTTCCATGACTATTCACTTTTGTATGTGTGCATGCAAGACACCAAACATAACATAAAATACAAAACTATGATCACCTATGCCTTTCAGAGGACTGCGATATACAGTTCTGTCATCTAAAAAGCATCTTATTTCATGATCACCTTTTCACAAATTTCCATACATTATCTGATCTCTAAAGTAGTAATGCACTCTGCATTAAAGTAAGTGTCAAAAAATACTAATATAATGAGGTTAATGATGTTGAATGACATAGAGGAAACGTTCGATGATGTTCAAACATACTCAAAAAGAAAGGGAAAGTTCTGTGATTTCCAGGGATCCAACCTCACTTAAGCTCCTCAGATGAAGAAGGACACTTGTTTGCAGAGCCCACCTCTGGGCTCCCACCTCTGCTACTACTGCCACCCCCAAGGCTGAGTAGAAACCAGAGTTCACCTCCTGGTGATGCTGCGGGAAACTTGGAGCTGGCAGCACTGCTGTTCTGTGACAACACAAGCTTTCCTGCAGTTGGCGAACATGCTAAGGTCATCTGTGGAATCAGAGTGGCTCCTACCTTCTCCCTGCCTCAGTCTCATATGCAGCCCTTCAGTGGCAGAACTTGACTGACACTCCCTTATCAAGGAAAACTGGAAATGTAATTTGGGAGCTTCCAGACTCAGGAAGATTACAGAAGGGAAAACGTGGGGCTGAATATCAATGGGCAATAAGGGGCAGTATGCTTTCTGCATAGTTTCCACAGAATGCCTATCACAGCAACTTAATTATGATGCCTTTGACACTTTGTTTTGTTGACACTTTCAGCCAAACTCAAGGTTACAAAACAATAATCAAATTGATCAGTTTTAACAGGACTTCCAAAGCTGGTGGCAAACAGGATCAGTGTGGTGTAATGTGTTTTTGATTCGTCTTTATTACAACATTTGAAAAAGTCGCCAAAAAAATCATAATTCCTATTTGAATAGTAAGCCAATGTAAAACATGAAAGATAGGATTTGACGGATTCCCATCAATGATCTAGTTTCTACCAATAAAAATCACATCATATCATTTCTCTCTTTTAAATTCTCCACGGATGCCTCTTACTGTATTATAAAATCCGAAGTCTTTACCATGGTCCGCAAGTGCCAGGATGCCTGGGTCAGTGCATAATTTGAATCTCATACAATCCCTAACCATTTCCTTGACCCTGTCCTCTGACCTGCTCCCACACAATAAGCTACTTTTTAGGGGCTTTGTCACTCTTCTCAATGCCTACGTGCCTCTTTCCTGATTTGGGGCATGGTTGGTCCCTCTCATACATTAAGTTTCAGCTCAAATATACCCCCTCAGAAAGGCATTCCAACCAATCTCAGTTCGATTAACCAATTCCACCAACAGAGAGGTTCTCTAGTCAATTACCCAGCTTTATTCTTATAGTGCTCACTATTATCTAACTTACATTTTTTTCTTTTTTGCTCATGCATTTATTGTCTCTCTCTCCCTCCTTACTATAATGTAAGTGCTACAATGGCAACGATTTGTGTCTCTTGATCACTGCTGTTGTAATTGCATCCCGAACAGTTCTTGCTGTAGGCAAACCATAAATGTGGATGAAGAATGGTTAAGGAATCAGTGAATGGTGACCCTCAGCATATGCATACATACCCAAATATTAGGTATTGTGATAGATACTGACAGCTCAATACCCAAATCCATTTTTCCTTCCTTCTTTTCTTAAATCGTTGATTATGGTCGTAAAATCCCTAGCAAAATAACACCTAATTTCCCATACACCTTTGCAGTTAGGTTGGTCATGTTCCAGAGTCCTGACCAATGAGATGTAAGTGGAAATATGTATGTTTCCTCAATTTTTAATCGTGTGTGGTATTAACTAGGAAAGTTTCATTTTGTGATAAAGTGCTACCCATTCCTTGTTTTGTTTCTTTTGATAACCTCCTCTCTGCTTCATGGATAGGAGATTGAATGTTATGATATGAGTAATATGTCTATAGTCTCCCAAAATCTCAATGGCTGAGGGAGACCTAAAATCTCTGTGGTCCTATTTCAGAGCTCAGTGCATGAGCACACACATCAAGATTCAGTAACACTATGTGAAATGTTCTCTGTTATTGTAGTTGAATAACAAGACTCTCTCTAAATCTTGGAGTGCATGTCCTACAAACTAGGTAACAGTACTCATTCAAAATCCTTACCCCACAACTTTCTTTACCATGGAAATTATAAAGCTAAAATAATCACCCTTTTTGGCTCCTTTTTCAAATAAAATTGTCCACGAGAGATGTACCTGGATGAGTAGGTATAAGTGAAGGTTTCTGGGGGTAGGCTTCCTTTACTATCAAAGATGCAAACATGCATACCACAGGTTAAGCCTTTCTAACTAATTCTTCCAGCCTGAAAAGTGGATGCAACTCCTGGACATTCAGCATTCATTTTGTGACTAGGAGGACGAATGTCATATGCTCAGGATGGCAGGGCAAAATGATAGAGCCCGGGTCCCTGGTAAAGTTGTTGTTTTGCTGAGCCCTGATGGTTTACTTCATGCAAGAAAACTGTCCTCCCATTATTTGAGCTACTTTATGTTTTGCCTTCTATTATTCACATTGGCACTCAGTCTTAACAGAAACACATTTTATACTAAATATCATGTAGAACAAGAATCAAAAAATTATGACTCCAGGACCAAATTCAGCTGGCCATCTGTATTGGTAAAGTTTTACTGGAACATGAAACACATTTACCTGACATCTTGGATATTTTGAAAATTCCTGAGCTCTCTCACAGGATTGTAAAATTAAAGAGTAAAAGACTTGCAAATATAAGCATTTTTAGCCATATAACCTTGGAATAGTCATTATGTCACCAATTAAATGTGATGACTCCTGCTCTTCTAGGTTTCCTAGTCTCTCAATCTGTGATAACAAAAATCCACTAAATTATTTCCCTTCAGTTTTCTAGGGAAAGTCAGATGGCTGTGGAGAACATGAGGTATATGGTAGTTGATGAACTTCACTTGATAACATTTGAAAAACAGTTTGAGAGTGTTGGATGCTTCCAAAGCCTGAAGTTTTTAATTTTCAGCCCTTTGTGCCCATTTTGGTGTGTATGTTGGGAAGGTAAAAAGAAGCAAAGATTAAAAACTGATATAAAAATATACAGCAAACTGGAAACAAGACTGTGAGTTTGCAGAAATACTAAACACTGAATCTCCATAGATGTCACCTATTATTGTTTTGAAGCTGGGAATTCTGGCTGTATTACATGTTTACCTTTGCTAGGCCGTCTCCAAAGATGGCCATTACCCATTTCTTCCCTTCTCGCGTAGCTTGTAGCCACACACAGAGAGAGATGGAGTCCATACCTCCTCCCCTTGATCTTGGACTGGCCTTGTGACTTGTGTCAACCAATTTCCCATGCACTGGAAATTATGATTTGCTGTTTCTGGGCCCATTCTTTAAAAGGCCTACCTGCTTCCCTTTGACAAGAAGCCAACGACAAGGAACAAAATCCAAATACTCGTAAACCACCATGCTGTGAGGAAGCCCAAGTTAGCCATGTGGAGAAAAACTGAGAAATGCAACTGACAGCCCAAATCAAGTCCTCAGAAATATGACTCCAATTAAAACATCCTAATTGGCTCTCAGCCATCTGAACCATCCAGCTAAGGCCCCAGGTCTGATGAAGTTGAGAGAGCCGTCCATGCTATGCCCTGTTCAAATTCCTGACTTCAAGAATGGTGAGAAAATAAAATGGCTGTTCTTTCAAGTCATTAAGTTTGGGGTGTTGTTAACGCTGAATAGATAACTGAAACCCCAGTGAGCAGTTGCTTTAAGATACCCTTTGCTTTCTTTAGCACAAATAAAATTGGAATGACTCTCTGAGTGTTGAAATCTCACATCCTGGAGTCTAGTTTCCGCTTCCCTCACAGCCTTCTATAGTTTATCCAAGTCTTAGTGCATTATTTTAAAAATATATTTATTCAGATACTTGAAATGCAAATAAAAGTCACAAATCACCTTTGCAAAACAAGTATAGCAAGTTCTCATAATGTTACACTGGTTGACATAATCTTCAGGGCAACACATTGTATTCATTCCAACTCATTTAGCATTTCTTGAAAACTTACTATAAGTTTGCTTTGGGCAAAAAATCAAAACCAAAACAAAACAAAAAAGAAAAACTAGATAAGCTATGTTCTATACTTTTACATAGCTCACAACTTGTCGGGGGAAAATACCTTAGTTGCTTATTAAGAGGTATGATAGCAACAGCTAGAAAGTGTATTGGAAATTTTCAATGCATTTTTTTTTCCATACATGCTGTGTCAAAAGTCCAACTTAAAAGATCTGGCTAAACGTGTGCTGAGATTCAAACCAACTGGTCAAAGTGTTTACAACCAGTGTAGACACCTGACCCAGGTCAAATTGATTGGATTCTCACTCTTGTGAAATTTTTATTAAAACTCAGGGACTTTTGTTTATCTATCGTAAGCTCAAAAATCAGAAGGTTTTGAATGCTTGCAAAGGCTGTGTTTGGTCATGTGCTTTGAGACCTAGAGAAAACTGGTCTTCCAAAAGAAGAAACATGGAAAAAGAGTCAGAAAGATGTACAGACAAAATATCATGTGGATCCCGAGAGAGAGAGAGAGAAAGAGGGCGTGAGAGCTAAAGCTATCTGCCATTCCTGGTTCTGGTCCCTCTTGAGGTCTGAAAATGCATCTGCAAGCTACCCAATGGCCTCCTAGTTCATGTCCCTTTTTTACTTAAACTAGCTTGAGGAAGTTCTCTTTTGTATGCCAAATTTTATGCAAAAAATCAGACGCAAGGATAATGGAGGAAAGAAGTCTGTTTCTAAGGATTGGGATAAACTTAACCAAGCTCTTGAAGGTGAATTAGGTCATGTGAGAAGATGGAGAAAACCAGAGAATGAAGAGAAGCAGGAGGAGCTCCACATTCTGCAACCTTGGGAAACAGAACTGTTCCGGAATAACTGGTTGCAGGTCTGGAGGCAGAGTGGTCAGAGGTGAGGCTGAAAAGGATGACTAAGGCAAATTTGAAATGGACTGTAAAAATCACACTAATGAATTCAACAAATCGTTACTGAATTTGAGGAGCTGTAGGAAACGTTAAAGGGAATGAAATGACAGAGCATCTTCTATTTTCTTGTGAGTGTAAAGTAAAGGCAACTTTGGAGGTTTTATCACTCTAATTAGTAGATATAAAAGCACATGACTTATGATATGATTATGGGTCTATGTGCTTCTTGCTGTCATTTGCATTCTGGGCACAGAGTGGCTGGCTTAGGATATAATTATGCAATTTCTCATGCGATATGTATAAACCAGGAATACTGCATTTCCTACTCAAAGGCGTGGTTGAAGGTCTTATTTATTTTTTTAAGTGACTAAAGGGAATAAAAACCAATCATCTCTGATGCAATAACTTACTTGTGTCAATATGCTAGCCTTCTTGAGCAATGTCTATCTATGTTTCCCTAGTGTTGGTATATTTATAATGTCTATCACTACTTTTTATTTTATTTTAGTAGAAAGAGACAAAAAGGCCTACAGTTTCAAGGACAGACACACACACACACACACACACACACACACACACCCAGATAATAACTAAGGATGTGATTTCACTGAAGCACTTATTACCTCATATGTGAGGAGTTATTTGTCACATACTACAACAATGTAGTAAGCCAACGTCTTGCATTTGCGTATGGTTCAATACCCATGACGGATAACCTCATTCTAAACAGCAAACTGAGCTAAAGGCACCATGTATCAAGTTCATCATACATTGCATTATCTCCTTTCCTTCTTCCAGTTACTAACTATATAAAAGGAACAGCAATATTTTTTTGTAAGTCTCAATATTAACCTCAGTATAAATGTCTTCATTAATTGTGGAATAAAAGGTGCTGCAGAGTTCTTGAATCAAATCATGATATAGTAATGTTGGCCATATCTCTTATACCCTTGGCCAAGGCTCTAGTCTTTTTCAGCTTTGTAGTAATGTCAGCAAAAGGACTGCTAAAGAATAGACCTTAGACCGTTTGATTCATCTTAGGCTAATACCATACATTTACAATGAAGATCTATTACAGGTAGAAGTAAATTTCTGCCCGTAATCACACTACAAAGCTGTACTTAGTTCACATAACCCTTTAAAAGAGAAATAAGGTCTAATTTAGTTTTGTTTACTCTGTTCTCTTCTATATTATTTTCTCTCTTGATTTTCCTATTTACTTCCCCCAACCTTTAAAATTCATTGTTTTTTCTTTTTATTTATTTATTTATTTATTTATTTTTGGCTGTGTTGGGTCTTCGTTTCTGTGCGAGGGCTTTCTCTAGTTGCGGCAAGCGGGGGCCACTCTTCATCGCGGTGCGCGGGCCTCTCACTATCGCGGCCTCTCTTGTTGCGGAGCACAGGCTCCAGACGCGCAGGCTCAGTAGTTGTGGCTCACGGGCCTAGTCGCTCCGCGGCATGTGGGATCTTCCCAGACCAGGGCTCGAACCCGTGTCCCCTGCATTGGCAGGCAGACTCTCAACCACTGCGCCACCAGGGAAGCCCTAAAAGTCACTGTTTTTATAGTTGGCTTTTTCTATAGTTCCTTAGATTTTTTTCTTTTATAACATAAAAGTAAACTGGTTGGGCTTCCCTGGTGGCGCAGTGGTTGAGAGTCTGCCTGCCAATGCAGGGGCCGCGGGTTCGAGCCCTGGTCTGGGAAGATCCCACATGCCACGGAGCGGCTGGGCCCGTGGGCCGCAATTGCTGAGCCTGCGCGTCTGGAGCCTGTGCTCCGCAACAAGAGAGGCCGCGATGGTGAGAGGCCCCGCGCACCGCGATGAGGAGTGGCCCCCGCTTGCCACGGCTAGAGAAGGCCCTCGCACAGAAACGAAGACCTAGCACAGCCATAAATAAATAAATTAATTAATTAAAAAAAAAAAAAAAGTAAACTGGTTGATGATTAACTTATTTTCATTTATAAATGGTTAGGTTTAGTTAAATATATTAATATGCATTTTAAATTTTCTGCAAATAAAAATTAGTTTGCATTTATACGTGAGCATTCCAGTCTTTGGTTCCTTCTCATTTTGCCACATTAACAGGCCCATATTTCTCACAGAGAAATCGCAGTCTTTACACATCTATGCAGCACGATTTCTATGGGGGCACATTGTTGCTAGCCCTTCAATAATGTTACAATATATGTTAGATGATATTTACTATAAGATTCTGAAGTATAGAAAAACAATGTTAATACTAAAATTCAAAACAGCACACATTTATAAAGCTGTGTGAACGTATTTTTTTATGATGTATTGCATGATTCTTTCAATCACTTTTTTTCTAACAAATTGGTAATTCAAGAAGTTATCCATCTCTATTGGATCTCTAGCTGACTGGGGCAAATTTAAAAACTGTCTACAAAAACAGTCTTTCTACAAAATAGAAACTGTCTCTTATATTATAGATAATATAAAAGCACTGCCCATATAAACAGCAATAATGAATCAAATTCATAATATACCTCAAACTCTGAAGTACAGTAAATAAGAATCTATCCACATATTTTCTTCCCAGACCTCTCATGGGGCATGATAAACACCCAGCAAAGCAAATCTAATACAGTACTTAGGACTTATTAAAATTCTCATTGAAATTCACTGATTATCTACAAAAGAATGTATGCTCTAAGAAAAGAAAGTATATTCTAGTTAGACATTATTTGTAAAGTAATGGAAAAATAAAGCAGGCTCTAATTTTAGCATTGATAGCCAAGGAACTCTGGATATTTTAATTCCAATGAAGAGGAAATGTGTTATTATTAAAGATATTTGAAACTCCAGTTATGTAAGTTTATTGCATTACGTTATATAACTATAATACTGTGGCTGACACTGAAAAATATTATAATAATACAAGAGGTTATTATAATATCACATTAATAAATGATAGCAATGTGTTGAACACTGAACAAAGCAAAACTTATAGGCGTTTTTTTTTCTGCTAAAGGAATTTTTATCCTACACAAAAATAGCAAAATTTAGTATGCTAGATCCTACTCTAATACTGTATATGCTTTACCTCATTTGTTTGTCACAATAACTCATTTGACATGTGAAGAATCCAAAGTTCAGATGAGTGGTTTGCCTTGAATTCCACATCTAATAAGTGATGCAATCTCAGATCAGTTATAATTAGACAAAGAAGATGGTTCTGCAGACACTTGAAAGAAGAAAAGATAAAACAGTAAAACCAATAAGAATCGTATTTGATATTCAGTTTTATTACCAATCAAATTTGATGATTCTAAATGTCTTAATGGAAAATACTCTTTGTGGAGTAATAAAGGCAAAGAGCTCACTAGATGAGAAGCTCATGTAGGATGAAGACATTTTCATAGGAACATAGGCTAAAATATAAATATAGAGAGATAGAGATGCTAATCAAATGGGGTATAGAGTCCTAAGGAAAAAAATGAATATTGAATAATAATTTTGTTCACTATTGTAGATGTCTAACAGATCAAAATTTTGGCATTTTTAAAATACATGAGTGAGCTGTTTCTGGAAAATGTTTCTTGGTACCAGGAGAGAGCGCCAGTCTTGTCTGAGTGTAATCAGTAACGGTGGGGCCATCTTGCTACCAATCTGAGGCTGAAGCCAGCATCCAGGGTATCATAGCAGAGGCACAGAAAGAGCCCAAGTCCTTCAGTTGCTTCACCTCTGAAGACGTCTTCCCTGTAGACCAGTGCTTCCCAGCATTTTTATGGCATAGATATAAAGTGATAGTGCTTTTAAATCACACTGACGCTGGGGACCAGCTCAGTAGGGCCAGCTGCCCCTGGCCTGCTCAGCTGCCCTGAGGGCAGACAAGATAACTCCCTCACCATTCCCGCTTGTAGACCATTTATGTCACCAACAGGGACCATGAGATAACACTGTGCCACCCACCCCATTTAGCACCCTCTGCTCTGGACTACATGGAATCAGGGGCAATACATTTTATTTTAACACAGTTTGGATGACCCTTTCTGTTATTTATAGCTATAAAGTTCTTCTAGTACCCAAACCTTACAGTATTTGTTTCAATTAAGTATGCTTTTAGCTGTAAGTCATGAAAATCTGGCAAGTGTTGCTTTAACAAACTGGAGTTCATCTATCTTCTCATATAATAAGAAGTTTGGAAAAAGCCAGTCTAGAACTTGCAGTCACTCAACAGTATCATCAGGCTCCCCCTGTCTACTTCTTATTCACTTGGGGTTACTGCTTCATGGGACGGGAATCCAATCCAGATTGGCTTCTGCCAATCCAGACATTGCACCACGTTTGTGAGAGAAACGAGAGAAGTCAAAACAACTCTTCCTTTGAGCCATTATTTTTTTTTATTTAGGAAAGAAAACCAGCCAAGTTCCCACTATGCCTCTTTTAGCTGAAGTTGGTCACGTAGTCACTCCTAAGATCTATGAGAATCAGTTTCCATGCTGGGTTCAGTCCAATCATGCTATAGTATGTGAAAAGATGCTTGGTATCTTGTCTTTTTGAGTTCCACACAAGCTCACATATAGTTCCTTCTATTTTCTGCAGCTGCCCCATATCCAGAGCTAAATCTTGTGCAGAATATCATACTCCCACTTTGTATCTCCAATCCTACTCCATAAATGCCACACAAAAATCCTCCTCCAAAAAGTCTCTATCCCATGCTAATTTCCTTACATCCATACCTGTCTTCAACATGCCACTACACACATCTAGACCCTCTGACTGTCAGTTTAGAATCCACTAAACTATTGCTTGCATATATCTAAGGAGCCCTCTTATCTGTTGTTTATTAGCAAAGGGGACAAATCTCTCCTTGATTAGCATGACATATATTATACCATTATTTGAGATGCATTATGTCATATCAAGGTGTTTCCACTGTCAAAGGTGACTATATACATTTGATAACATTATTGTTAACTAATACTTCAGTGTAGTTTAGTTTGTTGAGGTTTTTTGGTCACCATGTCTGCAATAACAGGTGCATTTTGATGGAAGAGAAGAGGAAGCACTGATATAAAATTTTCATGACCACTTATAGGATGCAAGCCAGCTCAGGCCACTTTGCTGGAGAGCCCTCCACAGCCGAAAGCTCAAATTCATAGGACTTGGCCCTGCATGTAGGTGGGATTGTGACATTTAGGTCTCTTCTGAATAAATTTTGAAAAAAAAAGTCATCATAGGTTTTCCTCTGAAATACGTTTTTCACTTCATGTTGGTTGATAACTCTCCAATTCATTCCATTTTACTTTGAATAATGGGTTTCAAAGATCTTCACAATTCTAAAATGAAACACATCTGAGGCTGCCTGGTATGGGGATGAAACATGAAAAGGCTTCTGAAACTTTTGAAATGGAAATGGAAAAAAAAAAACCTGAGCAGATCAAAATGCATTTCATGTTCAAAATTTTCCAAAGAAACAGACTTCCTGAAACTACTTTTCATAAGTTAGTTTTTGGTTTCAATTGGTCAGTATAGAATAATGGAATCAAACATTATAGTGTTTACTGCAGTTTTTAAAAAAAGGAGCATTACTCTTTTCCAAGCAGTTTTAAAGACTAAAATAGTCTGCAGCACCGTTATCTTATATTTGATGTAAAAATGCTTTTTATTGTTTAATGATGGAGAGTTAGCTCTCATTGATTGGTTTTTTGAACACCTCTGGATACAACAGTCAGTAATAATGCAAATTGTAAAATAAAGTGAAATGCTGAAACCCTGACATTATATTATTGTGATGACTAATTTTATGTATCAATTTGGCTGAGCCAAGGTGCCCAGAAAGGCGGTCAAACGGAGTTCCTGATGTTTCTGTGAGGGTGTTTTTTCATGAGATTAGCATTTAAATCAGTGGACTTTAAATAAAGCAGATGGCCTTCCCTAATGTGGGTAAACTCATCCAATCAGCTGACGGACTGAATGGAACAAAAGCCTGACCTCCGTGGAGCAAGAAGGAATTCGGCCAGAAGACTGCCTTGGGATTCGAACTGCAGATTCTGCATTTGCCGGCCTCCATAATTGCATGAGTCAATTACTTAAAATAAATCTGTGTGTGTGTGTGTGTGTGTGTGTGTGTGTGTGTGTGTGTGTGTGTGTGTGTATGTTTTTCCTACTGGTTCTTTTTCTTTGGAAAACCCTGACTAACACAGTCATATAGGTAGCTTTGGTCTGTACAAGCCAAAAATTAGTAATTCTTAGAAACTGACATTATTCCCCATATAAAATCAGAATTTAGTTGAACTCATTAGTATACAAAGATACTTGAACTAATATAAAATGTTATATTTTATTTATTGAATTTCTAGGTTTTATAAATACATGAACATGCATTGGGCCAGAAGGAATATAAGTTGCTAAAACTTTTCTGGTAGGTCACTTGATAATATGTATCAACATATTATATTAGAAAGTATACTACTGCAAACCTATTAGAATAACCAAAATCTAAAACACTGACAACCCCAAATGCTGACAAGGGTGTGGAGCAACAGGAACTCTCATCCATTGCCGGTAGGAATGCAAAATGGTGCAGTTACTTTTGAAGATATTTTGGCAGTTTGGCAAAACTAAGCATACTCTTAACATACTATGCAGCATTCTTACACCTTGATGTTTACTCAGAGGAGTTGAAAGCTTATGTCTGTACAAAAACCTGTGCATGGATGTTTAGGCAACTTTGTTCATAATTGCCAAAACTTGGAAGTAACCGAGGTGTCCTTCAGTAGGTGGATGGGTAAATAAACTTCACTATGGTCAGACAATGGGGTATCATTCAGTGCTGAAAAGAAAAGAGCCATCAAGCCGTGAAGAGCCACAAAGGAACCGTAAATGCCAATTACTAAGTGAAAGAAGCCAAGCTAACAAGGCTACATACTGTATAATTCCAACTCTACAGCATTCTAGAAAAAGCAGAAAGATGAAGACAGTGAAAGAAAAAATATCAGTGGTGGCCAGAGGTTTGGGGAAAGGGGATCACTATGTAAAGCACAGAGGATTTTTAGGGCAGTGAAAATACCCTGTCAAAGCATATGGACTCATTTTATAACTCGGGAAGCTCATTTTATAACTCGGGAAAATCATTCAACTCCTCTAAGCCTTAGTTCTCTGATCGTTAAATAAAGATTAAAAAGTGGTCCTGCCCCATCACCCCAGAATGAAACCTGAGGTCAGTGTGTAGGTGTGAGTTTGTCTTTTATTAATGTTTTCTATTTTATTTTATTTATTGACTTTTATTATGGTAATAACGCTTAGCCTTAGATCTACCTTCTTCACAAAGTTTTAAGTGTACAGTGCGGTATTTGTAACTACAGGCATGATGTTGTACAGAAAATCTCTAGAACTTAATCATCTTTCATAATAGAAATTTTATACTCCTTTAGTAACACTTTCCCCATGTTCTCCTCCCTCCAGCCTCTAACAACCACTCTTCTGCTTCTAAAATGTCCATATTTGGATTAATGGATAAAGAAAATGTGATATATATATATATATATACACATACACACACAATGGAATATTATTCAGTCATCAAAAGAGGGAAATCTTGCCATTTGCACAACATGGATGGACCTTGAGGGCATTATGCTAAGTGAAATAAGCAGACAGAGAAACATGGTATCATATGATCTCACTTATATGTGGAATCTAAAATACAAACAAACAGACAAACTCATAAATACAGAGAACAGACTAGTGGTTGCCAGAGGTGGGGTGCGGTATGGGCAAAATGGATGAGAGGAGTCAAAAGATACAAACTTCCAATTATACAATGAGTAAGTCAGTCACCGGGAGGTAATATACAGCATAGGGACTATAGTTAATAATACTGTTTGTATATTTGAAAGTTGCTATGAGAGTAGACCTTAAAATTTCTCGCCACAAGAAAAAAAATTATAACTAGGGGTGGTGACAGATGTTCTCTAGACTTACTGTGGTGATCATTTTGCAACACAGACAAACATCGAATCACTATGTTGTACACCTGAAACTAATATAATGTCTATTATGTCTCAGTAAAACATTAAAAATGAAAACAAAACACAACAGAAAATCAATCTCAGCGATCAAATCTTTTTGCCACCACATTGTTTCCCTAGTGTCATTCCATTTTTCTGCTCACCTTAAAGCAAACCTATTAAAATGTTGCTTGATGCTATTCTTTCTAGTTTTTCTTATCTTTCATTCAATTGTGTCTAACTCCCATCCTTGCTGACCAAAATCTGCATGCCATAGTTATTATCAATAAACCTACTTCCAAATGCAATGCCTACATTTTTTCCTTAGGCGTGAGTCTTCCATTTCCTTACCTCTTTAACTACAGTTCACAAGGCTCCACACTTTCTTGAAATCTCATTTTGTTGGGTTTCTTTGAATGCCATGGTCTCCTGGATACTTTTCTCTGCTCTACATTTTCTCCATATTCTACCTTCCTTCTACAGACTGTAATTACTGAAGATCCTAAGGGCTCTGTCGTGGATACGTCCTCCTTCTCTCCTGACTTCATTTTATGTGACCACATGCATTCTTGTATTTAAAACATGCCATTTATATTCTGGAAGAGAAGAACAAACCTGACTCCATATTGGATCTATTCCTTTAGCTCTAACCTTTGGGCTCCGTTGCCTGCGCTTAGTCATGTTGGCTGTGCACCTTTGCAAAATAATGCTGCCTATAGTTTAAAATATACAGGATACCTATTCTCAGGGCTCTGCCTTCCAGGCTTGACCTTTAAAGGTGTAACACTTTTCATTCACATAGAGACAAAAAGTTGCAGAACAGAAAATAGCATCTGTCTTGCTGGAGGTTAACAGGAACATTGTAACCAGACCTAAGTGGAGCTGCAAGAACAAAGGATTACCACATCCTCTGCAGGACCTGGCAGACTCCAAGAAGCTGGCAACAACCAGCCACATCGCATCCCCTTTTAGTATAAAAGAAGCCTGAACCTTACCCGGGTAAGATGGTTCTTTGGGACACTAGTCTGTTATCTTCTCAGTCTGTTGGCTTTCCTATTAAAGTTGCTATTCCTTGCCTCAAGACCTTGTCTCTTGATTTATTGGCCTGTTATTCTGCAAGCTGTAGGAGCTTAGACTCAGTAACAAGTTCTCTGTTCCAATGACTCTTCTGAGTTTCAGACTGTTTGCCACTGACCCCTCAACATTCACCTTGTGTGTTTGAAAAGCACTGCAAATATAACATGCCCCAAATGCACATCTTTATGGCTCTCCTCCCATCTCCAGTGTGCTCCAATTCAACAAAATGCACTACTTGCTGTATTTTTTATTTTTATGTCTTCACTTTTTAATGAATTAAGTAAAAACCTTGGGAGTCATTCTTGATTTCATCTCTCTGAGCACATCCAAACCCACTGCTAAAACTTGCCAAGTTTTCTTTATAAATCGGTTTAACAATTTTCCACTTTGTTTCATCTCTATTACCACCACTGAGTGTCAAAACACCTGCATTTATCACTTAGTTTATAAAGATAAACTATGTCTTTGTCCCTTGTAACATTACAACCTTACTCCATAGTGTGATCCTTTAAAAATGCATATTTAATCATATTACTTATCTCTTTGAAACTCATCAAAGGATTTCCAATTCATGTTAGATTTAATTCAGAATCTTTAGAGTAGCTGAGACCCTGAATGATCTTAACTTTTAGATTTCCAAGTTCAGTTCTGCAATGCTTCTTTATTGCTATTCATATTTTGCGTTTTCACTTCACTATCACTTCCACAGAGAGGTTTCCCTTTATATAGTCTAAATTTCCCTTAATTTATATTAGCATTTCTCAACCTCAACACTATGGCCAGTTTGGGCTGGATAATTCTTTTTTGTGGTGGGACCTTCCTGTGCATTGTTTAACAGCATCCCAGGCCTCTCTCCACTAGAGGGCAGTAGCATTCCCACACCCCTATCCCAGTTGTGACAGTCAAACTGTCGCCGGAAATCGCTGTCTTTGCCAGCCAAATCACCCTTGCTTTAGAACCACTGATTTAGATTTTTAGCAGCATGTATATTTCTTTTTCTAAAAATATTGCAACAGTTTTTTGTTTGTATTAGCATTTGATAATTGACTAGATTCTGTGCTGCTACGTTTCATAAAAGTATGGACAATATTTTGTTTGTTCTTCATGATATACCTAGTACAATGTCTCACACATAGAGACACCACCTAAAATTTTTAGTAAGTGAATAAAGAGAAATAACATCATTCCCTGAGAATTAAACTGGACTATAAACCCAAAATATTACAAACCTGATCTGTGCAAAGTTAACTGAGAATCGACTCCCAGCAAACAAACAAAAAATAGTAACAATATTGATTTAATTAACACATAATAAAAGAAGACTGTGCAGAGCAGATTAAGAGCTGTGCAGCTAAGAGAAAAACTGAGAAACTGAAACAGCATTTGTCCAGAATTGAATATGTTCTTGTCAAAATAATTAAATTGAAAATTATAATTTTCTATCTGTTCACAGCAAGAAATATATTTCAAATGGATACAGATTTATTTCATTTATTTCATGATTTCATTAAATTCTAAATTTAAACTATGACTAAATGGTAAAGAGCCACGTGACTTGATGTTACTATACACTAATATGTGTTGAATATTTTGATATATGCAAGTAAATACCATAGTACATACATGTTTGTCTTGATATGGAAAAATACTGAGAATACTAAAGAATTTGATATCATTTTACATTATTAAAATGTTTAAAAGCATATGGCATGTAAAAGAGCATCATTTTGACATATCAATATAGAATGGCTAACACTAATAAATTAGCATTGTATGATCTATAGCTTTAATTGATATTTCAGTTGTACTCAATTCCATTTCCCTTCCTCACTGCAAGTGATTTACTCAGTGTAATCACTTCTTATATTCGTGAGGTCTGTAGAAGGTTGTCAAACATCCAGAGTCAATAAAAAGAGACAAGAAATATTTTCCTTGCTAAAGGGAAACAGACCTTTAAAGAGTTCAATTTTTCAGTTCCAGATATGATTGTTCTATTTCATACTTTAATGGGATTGCAGATTATTTTTATTCTATGAAGACAGTGCACTTATCCATAATTTTCTATATTTTCTTCAGTTAACAGAAACCTATCTTTAATGTCTCAAATAGCTGTGTTTATGAGTTAACTATGCAGTTTTCTGACCAAATAGAGAGTATTATTAACTAAATATTTTTCACCATTTTATTTTTCTTAATTAAAAAATAAACTAGTCAAATGAGTCAGAAAACCAAAAATTATAGAAAAACACTTTGATTCACATTTGAACTTCGATAATGCTTGTGATTACAAGGGACAAACCCTTCTTCCCCCAAATAAATAACAAACATGGTAAATTGTAAATCTGCTTGAGATTTACAATAGGAAAACTTACTGTCATAATAATGTTGTGATGCCATACTGTTTTCCAGTATATTTTGAATATATGTGATTGTGATAAAATAGCCCTAGTTATTTTTTGATATTTTTTCTAGTACTAAACAGAATGTGGCATACACAGCATCAATATAAATTTTAATGAATTACCTCCACTAATATATAAGAAGAGTTTTATTGAGGAAATCGTGTCATGAGTCTGGAACTGTCCAATTACATAATGATTTGTGACTGTAAATATACACCATCTGTCCTGTCTCTTTCTCACTCTTTTGCTTTATCATTTCACCTTATTTTTATGGTAACAATCATATATATACAATAATTTACCTTGGAGCCTGGGAAGGGAAGAGTTAGCAGCGGGTCTGTAGAATGGCTGCTGACTCCTCCAATTTGTGCCCTTTTTGCCCCAAAACCAGATGTTCTGTAAACATGCTATAGGAACTGAGTGGCTGGGTTATAACTGTGAAGATTGTAGACACATCTCTGTACTTAGTTCTCACATATAAATGCTTTTAGGAAGATACTCCTGCCTAGTCTAGACTGGTTATTAGAAATAACTTTGAAATTTATGAATTTATGGGGCACCACTGTCAGGAGAATGGGCTGTTAATCACGTAGAATTTGTAGCTCTATAACAACCAAGTGATAAAAACAGAAATACTCCAAAACTAAGTGGCTTCCTTGTACCATTCCCTACTATATGCATTTTGCATTTTCTCTCATCACTCTGAAAACGGGACTTTTGAAAGCTGCAGCTGAAAAATTCAGGTGTGATGCCTCACTCGTCTTTACAATCATTAGTCAGTCTTTTTGTTGGGTAAGACCTGTAGTTCCATGTGAGTCTGTCAGACAATATGGCCCTTTGTAGTAGTACAAAAAAATTTTTGAATGCTAATCTAAGAACATCACAAGAGAAAAGATATAGATAGGTGATAGAGATAGATATTTGATTTATAGATGCATGGGGCTTTCATTTTTAATAAGCTGTAATGTTATGACACCAACAACCAATAATATGGCCTCTTATTGTTCAAGAATAATCTCTCTTTTTGGCAATTGGGAAAAGGAAAGTTAGATCTTCTTGTGGTTCCTCATTTTTTTCCTTTTAATTTATGCCTTGGTATTCTTGATGCTTTCTAGGTTTGGAGTCTATTGTCAAGCACAATTATTTCACATAGTAATGAATAGTAGCCTTTCTTTAGCTCTATTCACTAAGCTTACCCTACACCATTATGTGCTATTAAATGGTTATCCAGCATTTCAGATGCAACAATAATCACGTCGGTAGGAAACATGAAAATACTGTTTTGCAGAGGAGAAAAATAATGACATTTTCCAGCTGTGCTAGCACTTTTCTATAAATTATTGAGTTTTATTTGACTTCTTAATATTCCTGAATTAAACGCTGTCATATGAACAAACAGACCCTCATCTTTAGCATTAATAAACTCAAAGAAAAAAGAGCTTTTCCAAGTCATCTGGAAAGAAAGTGTAAGTGCTTCTGTTTGAGTAGGTAATTATTTCCTTATATTCAATTATATAAAATAAATTTTTAAAAAATTTTCTTATCCGTCTGTGCTCTCCTGCTGTTCCTCTTGGTCAATAAAAATAGTAAAGCAGATTTTAGCCAAAATATGTGCAATTTACTAAAAAATATTAAAATGAAATTCTCCTGGTGAGGAAAAATGAAAAAGAAAATATGCGTTTGCAATTAGCTACAGAGTCCAGCCTCCACCTCTCGGACATTTGCCATCTACCAAACGTGGTGCCACGTTCCCACCAAAGCCACGCGCTCCCCGTGCTGTTCCCAGCTGATGGCTGACCACAAGGGGAAGGACACACCTGAGCCACTTCCAGCCATAAAGGACCCCCCTACTGGGCAACCTTTGCTCAAGGGCTTCCCGTCGGTCTGTCCTTGGAGACTCTCCCGGAACTATACCCCAGTCTGAGGTTCTCCCTGCGTAGTTCTCTTTCCTCTTCCTCTTTCAGGCGTGTCAAACCTTCATGGTCTAATGGTTTCTCTTACTCTCTCTCCTTATTGTTCTTCACAGACATTCCTCACAATAAATTTCATGCCCTTCTAACTCTTCCCTGGCATTTGCTTTCCAGAGACCCTGAACTAGAATGTTTGGAGCTAGGAATGGTCCAACAAAGTAAAGGCCTGAGAAAAGCAGTGGCTCATACTGGGCAGAGCTGATAATAGAGGAAGACGACAAAGGTTCAGCACAGTGGGAGTTCTGGAATGGACACGCCATCTGAGACCAGAAGCTCTGCTAGCGGAATTAGGTTCCACAGGAACGCACTGGTGAAGGCCCACAGATTCACTGAGAAGTTCAATGGTGTTGGCTTTCATCTGCCAGCAGGAAGGATGGTCACAGAGTCAGTGTGTTGACAGTAATGAAGGTTACAGGGCCCACAGAGCAGTAGAGACCAGGTAGTAGGGTTTAGCTGTTAGAAGCCAACGGCTCACAATTACTGCCGCATCGAGCAAGGTCAAAAGAGCAGCCAAGGGGTATGGCCCACTAAGAGCTATGGAAATGGTTACTAGAACATGGCATCACTAGAGGTGAAACAGAAAGGCAGTCAATAGAGATGGTGCTTAACATCTATGATCAAATTAAGGCAAGAATGGAGGAGACTGAGGGTGTCACCTTAATAAGAAGTCTTGATCCCTTGCTTGGTGCAGGAATCTGAGCCAAATTTCAAATGTGGCACTCCCTCGCTGAAGACGTGGCTCTGTCCCCAAAAGAAAGGATCTTGCAAAATCACAGTAAATATATACTGTAAAGATTCCCTATCAAGGAGTTTCAAGGAGTATGCTTAATTCGGGTAAGAAAAAGATGCTGTCCATATTTACACTTTTATCCAACTGCTTAGGGTCTAGTTGTAGACACTAATGTCTAAGTGTATAATTTAAGAGTGTAACATACTAGAATTCCAAATGTACTTGGAATTAGCCAGGAAACCCTTCTCAGAGTGTTGGTGTGGGCTTTAAAGAATAACTATGAGTTCACTAAGTAAATATGAGGTGAATGAGGTCTCTAGAGATACTGTGGTGGTGACATTTTGAATTTACAAATGGCTTCTGGAGATAATTCATTTTTGGAAATATTATTTTAGTTTTCCAATCAGGACTGAAATACATTTTGAATAAGAAAAAAATGTAGGATACCTTATGAACACAAAAACTTTACAAGATTTCTAGGTCCTATTCTCAGTTCTGCTGCTCTTTTATATACCTGATATTACTCAACACACTTCTTGTTCAAAGTAGTTGTTTGTTCTTGCTCAAGGGTATTGACGAAAAGTGCTATTTATGTACAAAGGAAAAAGCCACCATCGTATGAAATATATTTCCCATGAACTACAAAAGGTAAACCAGAGTAAGTAGTTTAACCCTTTAAAAATAGAGCATTTCTTCTTTCTGCTATTAAGTTGTAGGGAAAACTACTGTGTAGTTTCTATGTAGAACATGAGGAAATAATATTACCGTCCAGTGTTCATTTGTCTTCAAACTCTCTCTTCTGCAAAGTACATCTATGAACACAATCTAAGTAAAATTAGGCCCTTGTGTTTTCCCCTAATACCTCAATGCATCTGTAAATATATTTTGCTAAGATTATAAATTTTAATTCTAGCTCTAATAAAATTTTTGAACCTCCACTAACCCAAAACACATTTACACATTTTCCTGCCAATATTCTCTTTGGTAGGTTACAGGGACTTTGCATTTACGTGTAGAATTTTCTTCAATTCTATTAAGGAATCACTTGAAAAAAAGTAAAACAACATGTATGATGAAAACCACTCATACTTAAGAGAGAACAAACTGATACTATCTATAAAAACTTCACATAAACAAAAAGTAATACATTTTATTGATATTTTGATTTAAATTTCTGCTGTATTCTACTTGTATAATTATGTTTATTCTATTCATAATTTTAGTTATAATCTATATCATACCTACCATTAATAAGGCTGGAATATATATGAGTATATGCATATGTATCTATATGCAGGTTGAGGTGTTAAAATAATTGACTATAATAGAATTATAATACAATAATACAAAAAATAGTCAATTAAGTGACCATAGTGATTTCTAAATATGATTTATTTTTGCTTCCTTGATGCCAATATTAAAAAAGGAATGACTCTGGCTTAGATGGATTTCATTGAAAGACCTTCCATGTCCTGAAGAGAAGCAAACTTTACTTTTGGCAATGAATTCCAGAAAGGATTATTACACACGTCCACATATAAAGGAAAGTATGACACAACCTTATTAAAAACCCAGTAAACTATTTTGTAGTTATTGACAACCTGATTCCGAAATGTACATGGAAAGGCAAAAGCCTAGAATAGCCAATGTTCACTAAAGGTGAACAAAGTTGGAGGACTCACGCTACCTGATTTCAAGACTTATTATAAAGCTACAGTAATCACCCAGCATGATATTGGCCAAAGAATAGCACAAAGATCAATGAGACAGAACAGAGAGCCCAGAAATATACCTACACGAATATATTCAACTGATTTTTGTCAAAGGGCATTCGGTACAGAAAGGATAGTCTTTTCAACAAATAATGCTGGAACAACTGAATGTCCATATGCAAAAAAATAAACCTAGACACACACCTCACGTCTTCCACAAAAGTAACTCAAAAGGAATCTGTATCTAACTGTAATATGTAAAATTATAAAATTTCAAGGAGAAAATCAATGCGACCCAGGGATTAATAGCATGTCTTTAGATACAATACAAAAATCATGCTACATGAAAGAAAAAAGATGATTATTTGGAAGGTATTAAAGTCAAAAACCTCTGCTCTCTGAAAGACCCTGTTAAGAGAATGAAAATATAAGGCACAGACTGGTTGACAACACTGTCAAAAAAAAAAAAATCTGACAAAGCATTTGTACCAGAAACACACAAAGAACACTTAAAACTCAATAATAAAAAGACAAGCAACCCAATTAAAAAATGGGCCAAAGATCTAAACAGACATTTCACCAGAGAAGATATAGGGATTAGAGAGTGCACATGAAAAGATGCTTGATAGCATTTGTCATCAGGGAAAGCAAATGACAATGGTGAATTACCTACTAGAATGGCCCACATTCAAAAGCTGACAATACCAATTGGTGGTGAGATGCAGAGTAAAAGGAACTTTCATGTATTACTGGTGGGAATGCAAAATGGTACATGAACTTGGAAAACAGTTGGGCTGTTTCACATAAAGATAAGTTCGTTCATGGTGTGCAATCTAGCAGTCATACACCTAAGTACTTACCCCACTGAGTTGAAAACATAGATCCTCACAAAAAGCTATTTACAAATGTGTACAGTAGTTTTACTCATAATTGACAAAAAACTGGAAGCAACCAAGATGTTCTTCAATAGATGAATGGAGAAATAAACTCTAGGATATCCATAAAATATAACACCACTCAGCAATAAAGAGGTATGGGCTATTAAGCCATGCATGTATAGACATGGATTCATCTTAAATGCATAATGCTAAGTGAAAGAAGCCAGTCTGAAAAGGCTACATGATTTTATTTATATGACATACTGGAAAAGGCAAAACCATAGAGATGGTAAATAGACTGGGGTACAAGATATTCAGGGGTTGGGAGGGTGTTGCACAATAGATAAATCTTGGAAGTTTTCAAGGCGATGAAACTATTCTGTAGGCTACTGTGATGTATATATGGCACTGTGCATCTCTCAAAGCCCATAGAACTTAGCAGAAAGGATGAATGAATCTTAAAACATACAAGTAATAATATATATTTTTTTTAAAAAACCTTTAGGATGTTGGAGAATCTCATGATAGAATGCAGAATGTGTCAAAACAATCTTACTGGATTAAAAATGTATGAAACAACCTCACTAAAGGGGGTGGGAGAAAGAGCTGCTTAACTAACACTGTGGAATCTGTAAGACTAAATGCAAAAGCACTGAACTATAGTTTGTAAAGTTGTTTCCCAGGAGGGTACAGGCTAAAGCTGCCAATGCTTCTATGCATGAATCCTGGAACTGAACCATGAACTCAGTGGTCAGCAGGAGGTGGGGGCCAGGTTTCTTACTGTTGGAGTGAGAGGTAACAGGGAAGTGTGGGGGGCTGTCTTTGTGTGGTAGATACAAACAGTTTTACATCTTTAAAGGGGGAAGAAGAAGAAGAAGGAGAAGGAGAAGGAGAGAAAGGAGAAGGAGAAGAAGGAGATGAAGAAGGAGGAGGAGAAGGAGGAGAAGAAGGGGAAGAAGGGGAAGAAGGAGAAGGAGAAGGAGAAGAAGAAGGAGAAGAAGAAGAAGAAGATGAAGAAAAAGAAGAAGGAGGAGGAGAAGAAGGAGAAGAAGGGGAAGAAGGAGAAGAGAAGGAGAAGAAGGAAGAAGGAAGAAGGAGAAGAAGTAGAAGAAGAAGGAGAAAAAGGAGAAGAAGAAGAAGAAGGGGAAGAAGAAGAAAAAGAAGGGCAACAAGAAGAAGAAGAAGAAGAAGCAGCACCACTAGGCTATGTGGCCCACGAAACCTAAAATACTTATTACCTGGCCTTTAACAGAAAATGTTTGCAGATCCCTGACCTGAAGATGTGGTTTCATGGTTTCACTTTTCTCATGTTATTAAATTATGACAATTCTGCCTATGAAGACATGATTGTGGTTTCAGGGAAATTGAAAATATAATGGATAGAACTGAAGTTGATAAATTCATGAGGAACACCCCTCAGAAAACCACAAAGTTAAAAAAAAAAAAACTAACAACGAAAAATCTTGATTACAATGAGGAGAAATTATGCTTGAAGCTTAGAAATGGTAAATTTAGTTCACATCCAAAGAACTATTAAAGGAAGTATTAAACTTTGGGGAGTTATTTCCCTGAGATGTCCTATAGCTATAAATGGATTCAGAAATGTCTTGCATCTTCCATACTTAGAAAAGCACTAAAACCATTAACTGAGATATCTGTCCCTCATGACTGGCAGTAACCTCCTACTGAGATGTGTGCTTGATCGCATGTTCCCTTTTGCCAAAATCATGTATATACTGCCCCCTACCCCTACCCCACCTCTTCGGAGCAGAGTTCCTCAGAGCTATCTGAGAGGCCGTCTCCTGGGCTACACAGTCCTCAGGAAGACACTGAATGAACTAAATTCATAGCTCTTACATTGTACGTTTTTTCAAGTTGACTAGGAGATACACTTCTCTCTTCCTGCTGATGGTACTACTAATGGTAAGACCTGTTGTTTATGATGTGTAGGAAGGAAAAATAACTTTCACTCTATCCTTCTAAGTTCTCAGCTAAGACTCCCCTGTAATAAAGGACCAGTTAAAAGGAGAAAAACAAACAGAAGTTTAAGGACACGTACACCTCCAGTATACCTGGGAGATCACCAGGAAAGCTGAGCAGCACCCCGAAATGGCCCAAGCCATCACCTTAAATACCACCACCAGATTAAAGAAGATGCCAGAGTTGGGGCAGCCAAGGGTGGGAGGTGGCGGGAAAGACACAGTAAACAAGGGTAAGGTTGTTATGCAGATGTAAGTCCTTGCCTTCTCCATGGATAAGAGTTTCTAGAGATTTAGTCATCTTTCTCCTCTTGGTACAGAGAGGAAGATACCCTTCCAGGTGGAATTTCCCCGATAAACGTCAATTTCTCTCACAAAAGGGTAACTTCCACTCAATTTTCAGAGCTTCTCCTGTCTGCTGTTTCCTAAATAATCAGCCTAAAATATTCCTTACACTAAAAAGGCATATTTTGCGGTGGCAAATTCTGCTCCACTTCAGATGGCTTAAGGGAAGATATTTGCAATTTAAAGCATTGACGAAGAACCCTGGATAAAATAGAAAATGATATTGTTAACACATTCTGAAGGTTTTATGTGTAAAATTGAGATGAGATAAATCTCAAGTTTTCTTAGTGGAGTTTCGAAATGTAATTTTACAAAGAAATTCATTAAAAAAAACATACCATATATTCTGAGGTAGTGAAAATTATTTCAGGCTGTGGGACCACATGTGACTAATATAATAGAGAGAATAACCGTAATAAAATATTAAGATATTTCCCTATTCCTGGCAATCTCCTTGTTTCAGCTCAAGTTTGGAGCCTCTCGGACATCCCTGAGCTGTAAAGGAAATGATTTTTTGCATGTTTCAAACACACTTGAGTAATGTAGATTTCAAACCTAGAAATGAGCTTAAACTCCCAGGGGTCTGAGTTCCATTTACAGATGGCAAAAAAAAGTCTACCTTTCAGAAAAAAGGTACTGTGAGGAAAGCAAATTCCTACTACCTGAGCTGTTGAAAAATGTGATAACTGCTCTTTTGAACGATCTTGAGCCCACATCAACCACCTGCTATGCAACCCAGCACCGCCATGAGAAATGGGGACAAAAGAACACAGAGGATGGAGGACAGCTGAAAGCGTAAAACTCTCCGCAAACTGAAATCTGGATAAGAAGGAAGGAAGATCGTATCTGAGATAAAACATTTTGCTTTTATAAGAGCTAATCCCCAGTTCCAAATCACCTTATAACTTATTTAAAAGTTCAAAATCATCCTCTCTGCCCTAGGTTTATTAGCAGATTTAGGTAAGAGACACAATTTCTAAGCCAAATGATAGACCTGTGAAAATATCTTTTAAAAGCTTGAGAAGTGAAAAAATGAATTATTTTGCTTTCAAGAATGATCACTTATTCTGGAACAAGTCCAGGAGATGATGCTGAATTCACAAGAACGGCGATATCATAAGAACTTGGGACTCAAAAGACAAACTTCTGATGGGATAGCATTTCTGAGAGTTCATCAGCTAACATGATGATTAAAAATATTGACTCTGGCTACGCTAAGCTGTATCAATTAAAGCATATAAGAAAGACATGTTATAAACTCTGGGTAACTACCCTTAGGCAGGGCTGATGTTCAGCTGGGGTTCACAATATGGCCTTACCAACTGTTGCTATCCACTGTCTGTTCTTATATATATATATATATATATATATTTTAATTTAAGTATAGTTGATTTACAACATTGTGTTAATTTCTACTGAACAGCAAAGTGACTCAGTTATACATATATATATATTCCTCTTCATATTCTTTTCCATTCTGGTTTATCACAGGATATTGACTATAGTTCCCTGTGCTACACTGTAGGACCTTGTTTATCCATCCTATGTATCCTAGCTTGCATCTGCTAATCCCAAGCTCTCAATCTTTCTCTCCCCCAGCCCCGAACTGTTTGTTCTTAATTGTTGAGTCCTGTATTGTTCCAGTTTTTAAACATTTTAAGTATAACCTTTGCTTATTCGTACGTCCATTGCCATCCTCGTCTACTTCAGATGATAAAGTCCTTGACTGGCAAAAGCTTTGCTTAATCACTGAGGAATCCTTGTAATACTGTGAAATGACTCTTAAATTTAAGTAGTTTATGAACTGCTTCTAAAGAAAAATGATTTTCTCACTGACTCCTATTATTGAATATTTCCCTTAAAGTGCTATTTAAATATGTAGAAATGTAAAACTAGGTACAAACACTTGTTCTTAAAATTTCTACTCAAATGTTGCTAAATGATATTTCATGTCCCCCCCCCCCATGTTCCTCTCTGTCTCCTTCAGACATTTAGCTTGCTCTGTGGTCCCCACCCACAGGGGATGTTGCACAGAGGATTGTCCTTGTTGGCAAGACCCTTGGTGTGTTTCCAAAGCCAAAGCCTATTGAGAAAGATAGGTTTTGCATAGAAACGAAGTAGCTTACACATTTTTTTTTCTTTTAAGAGCAGAAGCAGTTTTCACAGTATGGGGGCGTGGAAAGAGACTGGGCAGTAGGCGTGTCTCTGGAGCTCTGCAGACTCCTACTCAGCATTCTGGAAGCACTCCAAGAAGAGAGAATGACCCCAAAATGGAATGGCTTTTTCTATGACGCCAAAAGCATAGAGGATCACATCCTTGGAGGAAAAAAAAAAAAGACTTTCTGCCAATTGTACCACAGAAGCAATAGGGCCTTTAGAGCTCACTGAAGAATAATTTCCAAACCACGATTTGTATACCAATGTTCATAGAAGCTTTATGTGTAATAATCCCCACTGGAAATAATTCAAATATTTGTCACTAAGTGAATGGATAAAGTGTGGTACATTCATACAATGAAATACTACTCAGCAATTAAAAAAGGAAGTAAATATCAATTAGCACAACACGAATGAATCTCAAAATAATAATAATTTCCTCAATCAACCATAAAAATATCATTATCATTGTTCTTTTAGCACTGTGTTATATGAGGAGTGGTAATCCATCTTTCCTCTGCTTCCAAATTTACAGCATTATTCACTTTTTCTTCATGTGCTGTGAAGTTATCACTTGGACACTAAATGTAGTCCTGTTGTTTCTTGTTTAGCTAAGATATAAAACATAGAATCAGTTGGCTCCACAGTGATCACAAACACAAGTGCAAAGAAAAGCGCTGGATTCATGTATCAGCAATAAGACATATGGTGGTCATTCTCACTGTTCAGAATAGGCTTATTCAGCTGTTTTATATTATAATCAGAATGAAAGCCTACAATTAAAAAAGAAACTTCTCAGAGAGAACAATGAGTAATAATACATCCTTGGAACACAATTTTAGAATCAGTATTATACTGGGAAGAACACATATATAATCCGAAATGCATCGGTATAAATATCAACTCCACAACTAAATAGCTGCATAACCTTGAGCAAAGTATTTAAATTCTCTGAGAATTGTTGTCCTTGTCTGTTGATAAATATAGTATTATCTATCTCATGGGATTTGTATGAATTATATTAAAAAGCATAGCCATTAATTATATTAACTAGCTAACCATTTCTAGGTTCAAATACATTTATTAATATGCAAATTAACACTGAACTATCATTTCCTTTCTAAAATTATATATTTATTTAAATAAATTATTATAGTTTGAGACAATTTATAATGTGGGACTATGGTTCATCTAATACCATGCCTTTTCTTGGTGGTTCCTTTTTGTTTTATTCAAGAAACATTTAAGAAATAATGGAGAATTGAGTTGTAACCTCAAAAGCAGAAATTAGAATTTGTTCAACAAATTTTGGTCCTTGAATTATAAGCAAGCTTACTTCTTCCTATTTGGCGGCATAGGGATATTGTTAGGCGTCAAATGTATGTTTTATATTTTTCTAATTTAATTTTACACAATATATGCTTTTAATCTAGAAGGTATGGTTATTTTTATTAAATAAAATGTTCTTTGAAAGTCACATGAATAAAAACTAAATGAAGTGCTTTATAAAGCATAACAGAAGTAGGGTTTCACATTTTTGTGTGTATTTGTGAAAAACTGTTGAAAATAGGATATGGTATTTTGAGAGAAAAGCAACCAGTTTCCAGAAAACTGACTATTTCTGTCATTTGTTCTGTGGCATTTTGTCTTTAAATGGAGGATCCAACTTTGAAGTTGATGTTGAACAAACACCACAGGGAAAAAAGCGTTAAGGTGGACTTAGCATCTAACCCATGGGTGAAGCAGAAGGTGGCAATGTGGGCCGAGTTTGTACTGAGGCTGTCTTGTAGTTTGGTGCAATGGTGATTGGAAGTCTTAACGTTTAATGTTTTGTTTAATAATATCGATTTGTAGGAAATAATAAAAATATCCATTTGATAAACTTCATTAATGAGAAAATATTCCATTTAATGATGACAGTGCGTTGAAATAAATCAAAGTGGGTAAATATAGTCAAAGTGTTAAAGACAAAGAGGGCTTATCATTTAGGATCTTCAGGAGAAGGAATGGAGTCCCCTAACAGTCTTCACAAGTTCACGTGTATTATTTTCTTTTGGGTGATGACACTTTAACAACTTGGTTACAGATATGCTAGAAAGAATTCTTAATGCTACAGTAATAACATATGTTTTCTGCTCAGAGATGATATGGACACCACTCAGATTTGGGACACAATTCACCTTCTGCTACAGTTGCATTTCATTAGTACTAGATTTAAAATAAAGTGAAGGGTTAACTGGCATAGTTAGTCCTAGATGTTCTCAATAACCATGTATACTTGGAAAATTCATTCAGCCTCTACAGGCTTTTTTTTTTGTATATGTGAAACGGAATGCTCTCTAAGATCCCTTGTAGATCTAAAAATTCTAAGTTATATTATACAATATTTTATGAAGTTATCTTAAGTGATAAATGTATCAGTCCAGGTCTTCCAAGAAGCATGTACCAAGGTGGAATGAGACTTGCAAGATACTTGGGGGGGGGGGTATCCACCCACGAGATGAAAAGGAGAGGCAACTGCGAGGGACTAGGACAGCTGAGGTCATGACACTGGCCTGTCCCGTGTGTGAGAGAGGGGCTGTAGATTGCAGTGCAGTCCTAGTAAAGTCCTGGCAAGGCCGGTGCAGAGCCCTTGAGTCAAAGTTCCCCGTCACAGGCATCTCCTGTCTCCTAGGAAGTGTTTGCCTCAGTATCCCTGATGTGCTCTATGATTGGCTGGGAGCCTTGATCTGAAAGCAGTGCTGGCTTTCAGAGCTCAGTAACTGGGGCCCTTAATTGTACTCATCATGGAAGAAAATCATAGAGGCACATTTTCATAATTGCTGTAATTGCTTTGAGTAGTATATACAGTTTTTTTAAGCAAAATTACAACCTAAATGTACTAATGAATGTATAAAGAAACTGAATAAATGCAACACAGATATTACTCTACGGTCATTGTAAATTAGAGTCTTTAGTGAACACTGTTCACACAGACAATATTGGACACTACAATGCTGCTCTTAACACTAATGCTCACTTAGGTGAAAATGGCAGGTAAGATTATTTGCTAATTGCAAATGCATAAAATTTTAAACCATTTTGATTCACATGCAGTAAACACTGAGTCAACAGAAAATTTTATGATACATGTTCTCAGGTCATGAATCCCTGGTTAGATACTTGTATATTTTATGAAAAATATGTCCTTGATATGCAAAGGTTGCCCCTCAATTATGCTATTTGGTTTCTTTGGCCAATTGCTAGAAAGTCCTTGGACACTGTCCATTACAACTGTTGTCACAGATTACCTTAGTAAACGTGTGATGTTACATTACCCAAAATCATTTGCTTGAACGATTTTGGTAAAATGAACTTAATTGTAAGGATGACATGATTTTCTTAAGGAAAATAATAACTAGAACTTAATGCAATACTTTTTAAATTCATTTTAACAAGTTTTCTAAATGCCATTTCATTGTCATGCAACTAATGTTCTAAAGTCTTGTAAGACGTTTTGTATTATTTTGCTCATTAAGCAGCTACCAAAAATGTGTCTGACCTAGGTCAGCCACTAATTGGGACTGGTGTCTGTATTTGAATAGATCTGCCTTTGGGATAGCCACAGCTATAATAAAATGCAAGGCTTGGTTTTTTTTTAAAACATTTTTCCAGGAGAATTATAGTCCCTCAGAATACTCTAGCAATGACATGTACTTATCAAATAAGTCTTATAACATATAACTGATTTTTTTTTATTCTAGTAAGTTTACATGTCCAGGTAGATTATAGTGCTGCTGAGGGCTTTGTCTTATATGTTATATTGTAAACTGGCAGATAATATAATTAATGTGAATTACGTAGCTTTTCCTTTCTCCTTCTCCTTCTTCTTCTTCTTCTTTTGGACAATATTGCCTCTATTGACTACCTACCACACAAAAGAATATTTCACAGATTTAAAAAATTTACATATTAGACTACAATTGTAAATGATCTTTTCTATGATGTCTAAGGGTGTTTTTGTTAACCTTGAATAATTTGGTAACTAGTTTTTCTCAAGGCATCTTTGTAAGCACTATAACCAGACTTTCCTGAAGACCTTTCTATGATCAGTCTTTCCCCCCACTTTTCACATATTCCTCCCCCCAATCAAATTGCCCACCATCTCTCTAACAAAACTGCTTCTGCTAAGCTGGTAATTTACCTACAAAAGCCAATAGTCATCATAGTCAGGGCTCTCCAGAGAAACAGAACATATATATACTAGACATATATGAAGAGATTTATTATGCGGAGTTGATCCGCATGATTATGGAGGCTGAGAAGCCACAGTTTGCCATCCGCAAGCTGGAGCCCCAGGAAACCTGGTGGAGTAATTCAGTCTGAGTCTGGAGGTCTGAGAAACAGGGGAGCTGATGGTGAAAATCTCAGTCCAACAGCAGGAGAAGACCAATGTCCCAGCTCAACCAGGCAAACTGGAAGCAATATGGGGCAAACGCCTCCTTCCTTTGCCTTTTCGTTCTATTCAGGCCCTGGAAGAGTTGGATGATGCCCGCCCACACTAGGGAACATAATCTACTTTACTGAGACCACTGATTCAAAAATTTCACACAGAAACGCCCTCTCAGACACACCCAGAAGTAATGTTTTACCAGCTATCTGGGCATCCTTTGGCCCAGTCTAGTTGACAATACAATTAACCACCAGTCATTTTTTAGTCTTCTTCTAAATTAATAGTAGAACAGTAATAGCTCTAATGTTAACTATACCTCCTTTCTCTTTTTATTAAAAAATTTAAACCTACAGAAATGCTGAAAAATGAAATCAGGTACCTGTTTACTTTTCAGTTGGATTTACCAATTGCTAATCTTTTTTTTTTTTTTTTTTCTTTTTGGCTGCACTGCGCAGCTTGTGGGATCTTAGTTCCCCGACCAGGGATGGAAGCTGGGCCTGCTGCAGTGGAAGCGCGGAGTCCTAACCGCTGGACCGCCAGGGAAGTCCTAAGTAATTGTGAATTTTGGGCACATCTGCTTTATTTACCTACTTTAGTTCTCATTAATTGATTGTTTAATTTATCCTTTTCTTTGCCACTGAACAACATGAAACATAACCCGGCTTTACTCGCGTGGTACCTGTAGGGCCTCCTTGACGATGGCTTTGGGTATTTTCGTGGGTGGCTCCAAGCAAGCACACCAGGCACACTGATGGCTACATTCAGGGCACAGATGCAGATGAAAACCTTTACGTCGCAGCCGAGACCTACCCTCCTGGCTCCAAACCCACGTGTTTATCCCTCTCAAGCTCAGCATGTCCAGATGGTGTTCATGGTCTCCTCCGCAACCTGGCCCAGCCCTACCTCCCCTCTTAGTTATGTCACGTTTGTTCATCTTCACATACATTTTCCCCCCATTTTCCCCATACTGAATCTATCCTTAAGTCTTACTGATTTTAGTTTATAGTTTTGTTCTAATATTTCTCAACTTGCCAGGAAAGCAGAATTAGCCTCAAGGATGAAGTGATACTTCATTTCAGGGATGCAAAGTAAGTCAGAGACCTGAGTTAGGGAAGCGAGATAAGCCATATGAGTTTGGTGTCACCCTGCTCACCTCTTCCTCAAAGCAAACCCACAGAGACAGATGCGGCTCGACAGGTATCTGTCCTCTGGTGCTCGCTGAACAGGCTGTATGGGGAGATGGTGTCTGGGGGTAGTACGTGAGAACTAGAAGAAACAGCCATATGGTAACCTTAGCTGCTCTGTCCCTTACTTTTCCTTGGTCAAATGTTTCCCGATGTGGATTTAACTACTCTGGAATTTGGAAATACATTAGGGTCACCTTTTAAAGCTGCTCAGCAAGCCAGATCTCATGGCTTTCAGTCCAAGTTGGGAAGTGGCAGAGACTCCAGGTGTGTTAGCTACTGGACTGAATGACAGCCGTTCAAGAGGGGCCAGCCCTACGGAACAGGTGACTGACAGCTACTTTCCATGTTGCCATTGCAGCGCTCTTTGCAAAATGGAGATCGGATTACGACAGAAAAGTCCGCTGCAATTACCACTGCTCTTTGACTGAAGGTCAAAATATTAATGTGGTTCTGCACAGGCTGAGAGGGACTACCTCCCATTCAGGGCTTCCTGACGCCACGTGGAATCTGCCCTCTTTACGGCCCACTGGCCACTGCCTAGAACCTCCCCTGAGACAGGTCACTTCCTGGTTGCCTGGTCACCTCCTGCCCTTCTTTCTACCCATCATCACTTTCTCTGAGAAATTTCTCCCCAAAACTTTCTTAGCTTGAGTCAGAATTGTATCATCGTATGGTCTTATGACATATAATAACTTTCTGGGATACAATTTTTAGAGTTTAAACTTTATATTTGTTTGTAACATTCTCTGACTCATTGCTTCCCTGATAGATCCTTCATAATAAAAGAGGCCAAATACACCTGTTTTAACTCCTCTGTTTAGCTCAATGTGGTTTCACCACTGCCCAGCACAGTGAAATAGTAAAATTGAGTGCATGTTTTTGAATGAATAAATAACTGAAATTCTCCCTTTACAGATTAAAACTGAGATAAGATATTTGACACTTCCTGAAAAAAAAAATCCTAACAGCAAATATCTTCCTCATAACTATTTATTTCAATTACCAAATAAATAAACAAAATATGTTTTATATAATTTTGCCAAAACTTTCATATGCCATGAGAGACAATAATATCAGGATATAAATGTGTCTACTGTTAAGCCACCAAAGTAACTCCAGTAAAATCCTAGCTATTGGTTTTGAGCCGGATAAGTAATATATTTTGATTTCCTCTCCTTCAGAGAGAATATATCCAGCTAAGAATTTTAACTGAAGCTGGTAGTTGGTCAAACAACATAAACAAAATAAAAGCGTTCTTTTCTTTGACTTCAGAAAGAAAATATCAGACCACAGAGGTGATTTTTAATGAAGCTATTGTAAAGAGTTGGTTGCTGCCATTGATTTTTCCTAGCAAAATACCAATATATGGGTTGGTATAATTTGAAGCAATTGTGCTGTATTGTATTCCCCTTAAGAGCTTTGTCTCTGTCTAAATAGAAACTGAGTTTCAACAAGAAAACAATCTTTGAACAAATCATATTTGGAAATATATTCAAAAGAATAAAATTGATAATATTTTGGACTTAATATTGTTCATCTTGCTTTTGAGTGCTATTTTGTATGCCTTTCCATATTTATAGCTGTATTTTCTCCCCCCAGATTGGCATTTAACTCACTTGAAATAACAAGAGCTTGGAAAATAAACCTTTTTTAAAGAGTATGTTTCCTTCTGACAACTATAAACATTCGGAAAAATTCATGACTACCCTCTGAAATAAATACGATAAAGAATAAATGTGTTAACTGTATTTCATATGGTTTAAGAGTATGTGTTTGGAATTTATATTAAACCTTAGCTAGACTCAGAATCATAAACTGACTAGTTTAGTTTAGTTTCTTGGTATCTTCCATTTACTTTCTTACTAATGAAACTTAGACCACAGATATATGTACATGTTAAAAATATTATAGTCTATAGGAAATATTTTTGTATGCTCCAATGTTTATCGAACTTCAGAAATTTTTTTAATTAGTCACTTTACAGAAATACGTCCTTTTGTGGAGTAAGGCATGAACACTATGTCTAATATAGGAATTGTGGATAAATGTGATTATCTCTAATATCTTTTACTATTTAAAATCAGTTATATGGGATATTCTTTCTCTTTCATCTATCTTATAAAATGTATTATAATCAGAAGCAAAGAACTATACTGCTTTATTCTCATCTACCTTTTATTATAAATCTTGCATTTGTAAATGACAGAAAATCAGAATTACAATTTTCTGCAATATGGATAGGAAGCACACCCACACAGGTATGAGTGTTACTGGAAAGAACACTTTGGGTGGTTCTGCTAACATGAGTTTTCAAACCATGGGGACCCCAGTCATCACCACTATCGGTAAATATGCATATGTAAGCATGTTAAGGATCTTAATTTATATTATCAAGATAAAGGCTTCATTTATCTAAAGATGTTGTAAACATTGAAAACTTAACTGATGTTTGTCCAGTTATTTTTTCTATTTTTTTAAAACAGAAATATATTTTTGTATTTTGGAAATCTTTGTATTAAAATATGTATTTTTTAATTGAAATGTTTTTCAGAATACATTTGCATTACTACCTTTTGTTTCCTGAGTTTCTTCCCTTCCCCTACACACATGGTTGCTTATGTCCTGCTATTTTCCCAGGGCCCTGAGTGCTGAAGTGCTCAGAGCAGCGCCCGGGCACTGTGATCTTTATCCTGCTGGGAGGACCGGTTTCTGCCCTGTGCGTCCAAAGATCTGATCAGGTGGCCACTCTCAGCTATGCCTCTGCATTTCATGAAATTGACAAAAAAGTTAAGAACATACACTTCTGTGGCGTCAGACAGGCCCAGGTTCAAGTACCTGCTTACTTCCTACATGGGAGCCGAGCAAGAAAATCAGGCTCCTAATCTATATATACGTCTAAGATGGTAATACGTCCCTCATTGGACTGTTACGATCATATGAGGATAGGAATATACACTTGGGATACCGCCCGCCACAGAGAAATGACTGGGGGAATGACAGTGAACAGACAGGAAGCCCCATATAAGTGCCAACCAGACGAATTCCTGAGGCTCGTGCTGACTCGACTGAGTGGGCCACAGAAGGGAATGAGGGGGATGGGGACGTGGTGAATGAAGAAGGAAACAGAGACTCTCAGGTCTCCAGATGCCTACAGAAGCTGGGGGAAAAGCACGGGGCAGTTCCCTGAAACACACACACAATTGCGTGTATATGGGTCCTTTTCACATATAAGCATATATAAATATTTGTTTTGCATATATGCATATTTTCACATTTATATATTTAATATATGACTATATTTTGATTAAATAAAGGAAGGGAGAAAGGAATGAATAAATAGATGAATAAATAATCAATCAGTAAGATAAACAGAATGGTGGAACACTGACCCTTGAACATTGTGTATCCTCTCAGACCCGCATTTCAGGCCCCTTACTGGTGATCACGTATGACATGATGACATGCATTTAGAAGCAAAAATGCATTTTCCAGCCGCGGGAATCATTTCTCTTCCTACCTGAGCCGGTTGGTTAGGCTACCTCCCATTTACCAAGTTTTGGAGTAAAGTTAATTCTTCCATGTTCATCAGGCCTCTTACCCATCAACGCCATCTAACTGAGGCTCTGACAGCTGTAACTGTGAGTAGAACAGAGCGATGGGGAGTTTTCCGCGAACTCTGACATTTTGGATGATACGCTGGATACGTATACATGCCCCCTTCCCTCAACCAGTCTAAGCTCATTTCTACTAAGACCCCCGCTGTCACTGTCGTTTTGCTCCTGCCATGCTGGCTGCCTCACATTTCTGGGACGCCACGCCCCGCCCCGCCCCCCAGGCGGGTTGACATTGCTGGGCCTCCTCCTGTGCTTCTCCATCATCCCTTGATACCCGCCCCGCCCCGCCCCCCCCCCCCCCCCCGCGCCCCCAGGGCTTTGAGTCTCTGCTCTGACATTACCATCCACCCTCTCTTCTCTCATTTGCATATTTAAAGTCCAAAGGTCATCCCCAAACCCGATCCCCCTTTCCTCCTGGTCGTCCCTCCCTCATCCCACTTTTCTCCCTAGACATGCCATTTTCACCATCCAATGTACAATATATTCCATGTATTTACTTTCTAAAAATTATTGTGTGCTTCCTTCCAACTGTAATAATATAAAGGCAGGGATTTTTTGTTTATTTTGTTAACTGCTGTTTCCCAGACCTGAAGCAATGACTTAGAGCTAGATGATAAACAAATACCTGCTGGATAAATGCATTCCTTCAGCAGTACTAGAACAAATGATTTCGGCACCTAATTAGCAAGAAAAATCTAGTTAAAATAGAAGGACAGATGGTGTTATTTATTACACTGACCTGTGAGCCACATAATGAATTGGAGAGCTGTTGAGAGGGTGCGAAATCTAGTGTGGTTTGTCCTGAACATCAAAGTTACTGATTTGTTTGGCAGAAAATCCCCTCCAAATTGTCATCACAAGAAGTACAGTCTTTTATATCATGAACCCAAGACTTTGCCTACTTTTTCTTCCTGTCTCACATTCTTCCCTGATTTACGAATCATCAGATATTGTTTATGCCTGTCTCATATTTTGCCTGGATGATTGCAATAAATATTTTACTTTCTATCAATAAGATAACATGTTTCAAAATACTTAATATAAAAATATGTATTTTAAAATAGTTAATATATGATTATGTTATATCAATATATTTTCTAATAACTAAGCATAGTTACAGAATAACTGTTTGGCCTTGCTATTTTATTATTTTAATGTAGGTCTCCATGGTTTATCATATACAAAGTGATTAGACAACTGGCTTATTGAAAGTTGTATAAGAAAATATCACTCCTTTCAAAATATTCAACGTAACAAGTCCCCACAAAATTTTTTTAATAAAGAGAAGTCAAACCAACATTTATCAGAAAGGGATACAGATGGATATGTATAGAAAATATTTAGTTGGAGTATATTTAATAAGCACGGTGACACAGGCAGAATAACAAGAGCAATAATATTAACTTCCTACAATTAAGTACTTTTATATGCCAAAACACATCATAAAAATTGATAAAGAAGTTTAAAAAGTGAGGCAAGACTGTTGTGTTGTAGTTCCAACACTGTAGCAGGGAAGGTGTTCATAGCTTTTAAAAATCAGATAGATAAGGAGATAGATGTAGATTTAATTGTAGCTTAACAATCATAAAAAATAAAAGAATGTAGATGTCAATAGTACAAATGTACAAATGAAGAGAAAAAGGAATGCAAATTCTAAGGAGCATATATAAAGATTGTTCAAATTTTAAGCAAATTAATAAATGCAAGTAAAAATAAAATGTTCTTTATGATATTAGAAAACAAATACAATTCCAATGGAATGTTGAGAAACAGTCATATTGGGGCACTGATGGTTAGGGTGCAAACTGGCGTATGAATTCTGAAGGGTTTTCCCCCTGTGAATTACACTGATGTATGTTTTCTAGTGATTTGTTTTCAGTAAATAATCTCAGACTTCCCTAAGATTTAGCTAAAAATTTTCATTACAACGTATTAGAGTAAATGTTTACTACTTTTCAACCACAGTTCTGAGAACTTTACATTATTAACTTATTTAATCCCCAGAACAAACCCAAGGGCTAGGTTTTATTGTTACTATCATTTTATTAAAAAGAAGCTAAGACACACAAATCCTACAGCTAATAGGCAGTAGAATGGTGATTCAAATTCCACAAGTTTCAATTAGAGCTTGTTCTATGGACTGGGTTACCTTGTATCTCAAGGACTGGGAAACAGATTAAATCTTGATAATTAGATAGTATCTTAACAAACATTGGTTTGATCATAGGAGCTCTATGTAACTATTAAAGCTGTTTTACATAAGAATATCTATAAAACTAAGTAATACTTAAATAAATATTTTTAAAACTCTTACATTTATAAAATTCACTTATATTTAACTGAATTTAACTAAAATTATATATGGGATATGAGACTAATTGTTCTTATTATTTTTTATATCTATTTTTGCTTTACTCTGAAGTACAAATGTCTTCATTGGGAAACAGCTTCTTTATAAAAGCAAAAATAAATTAATTGAAGTTTTTTCCTAGGTTGTACATTTATATTCTACTCTTTTAAAAAATATTTCATAAGTCACAGGTTTACTTTAGAATTATAACTGACAGCCCCTATATAGACTGGTAAATGTGGTAATGATTATTATAAATAAAAGTTATCAAAGATCTGAAATCTTTATTAATTTTGCCAATGATGTTGATTGATTTCTTTTTAAAATCTCAAACTGAACTGAAATATCTGGTAATTTCTATTTTGTAAAGAATCTGGTTTTACATAAAATAGTTAGAAAAAAATTCTCATTTAACATACTATGAAGAAAAAGAAGTCATTTCAACATAAAATTGGAGTTACTTACAGAGCTTTGATTTAGACTGAAAAATATGATGACTTTTTACCTGGGAACATATCTTAAATATGTAAGTAAATTCAAGTTTTAAACTATATAAAATGCATGAAATCACACTGAATGTTTTAAACAAGTGTTTGTTCAGATTAGACCATAATTCTAATGAAAACAGAAAGGAGCTTTGGCCCACTGGCCTATTAGCAATAGTGGAGTCACTACTTCCAGGTAAATATGGGTTTTTTTTCAGGCAATTAATCCACAGGGGAGATCAGTGAAGACAGTGTAAATCATTGTCTCAACTAGCAGGATCATTTTATAGATGTTGTTAATATTAAGAAGACAGTATTAAAAATTTTGTCTATCAATTAAAACTGGAACAATGTACACTAATACATCAATCATTTTGCTTGACTTGGTTTTCCATATTTTTAATTTATGTCAGGACTTATGCCATAAGTCCTTTAAATTATGGCTTATTTAAAAATAAATTAGCAGGCTTTGTTATATGATAAAGTGTTCTCTAATTACTAATGGCAACATTTTATTTACATGTATAGTTAACCTAAATTTAAAAATATAGAGGAATATTAAAATATAAGTGTGTCTGTTTTGCATATTTATGTCTATTCTCATACCTCTCAGAAGAAATAATTGATTTCTAGTTTTAGCCTGTTACTTGAATTTAGATCTACAGGCGTGACGGGCTAGACCTAACGTACCCTCTTACTACTGTTTCTCCTGGTTCTCCCACGTGGTGTGTTTAACGGTCTATTTGATTTCATTGTAGCTTAAGATTGCTTCCTGAAGAATGATTCTCGTGATTTCCAGTTCTCTCATTCCTCAGTTTTTGCAGTCTTCTCAATTTAAAATGATCCTATCCAAACCAGAAAGGTTTAACAAATCCTCCATTTCAAGTATTATACAGAAAAACTGGGAATTCCCTCCTAGTACAGATTGCTGGATACTGCTCTTCAGTATTTGCACAACAGTGACCCAACCAAAGGACTATGCAATGATGGCACTAAGAAGGGATCCCGAGAGCAGAAAAATAACTTTAGTGCCACTATGATTCTTCCATGATCTGAAGCTTCTCTGCACTAAAATCTTTTATTATAAGTAATAAAGAGAGATGATCCAAAGAATATTTTAATATACTGACTTTGTGTCATTATAGTCACTTTTCCACAGAGACATCCTTTCAATTATAAGAAAGCACTCAGTTTTATATACATTGATTATAACATCAAGTCCTTTGCTAGATCACATAAGTAAGTATGGGAGTTTTATCACTTAAACAGTTTTAGCATTTTTAAAATGATTCAATTTAAAAAATTAAAGAGGATATTTAAGATAACCTGTCCTCTATCCAATATAAATTCTAGCAATGATGTTAAACATATTACTAGCATCTAACAGTTATTAAATATTTGCTAATTTTAAGCTTAGAGTCATTAGATCATTCCCAAGTGAGATTACTGTCCAGCAAAACAATTATCCCTATTTTTACGATTAAAGAAAAAGAGATTAAGTAACATTTAGAAACATTTAGATAACGTGATATAGGAAACATGAACCCGATAACCTGAACTTTGAATCTACCCTCTAAATGCCTCAACCAGCTTTAATACATCCTCCAATTATTAGTCCGACTTGATGCTACAGAACAGTTGATCAAAGACAGTCAATGACAGGCTCTTACTCGACTTCCCTCTTTCCTTTGTCCCAAGCTTTTCTTTGGCCGTGCTGGATGCCATATAGCTCCAAGTCTTTACAAGTGGGGCAGTTCATACCTCTCCAAAGACTCAGCATTTCTCTCAGAAACAATTCTGACTACAGGAGCAAGTAATAAAATGAGAACAAAAAATATTTCCTATCTTGGGTCTTTTCCTTTGCTACATCTCAATAGGTAATTCTTTCCCATAGTTATAAAAGAGGCTACTTCAACTTAGTTTCAAAATCTTTTATCTCCTTTTGAAAGCGACCACTAATATTTTTCCAGTTCTTGAGGGAATGATAGGATATGCACACTGTAATCTTTTCTTTCTTTAAGAACTGTGCTTTGGGGGAGGGGGAGCATATTTTTCACTGACACTCTTACAAATTATGATTGTTTCTTTTTATGTCAGTACTCAAAAGAAACCCTGGAAATGATAGCTTTACAGATTTAGAAAATAATGAATAGAGCCTCCAAGAGAAGAATCCCATGGGTGCTGTTTGCTCACTTTAATGATGACATTTGACAGCCATTTTTCTCTAGCACGAGGTTCCCCTTGCAACTATTTTATTGGAAAACTGGAAATCTGCACTGAAATAAAGCTGGAAAACAAAGCACTGAAATATGCATTTTTATTTGAATAGTGTTGTTGATTTTTTTTTCTCCTTTTTTGCTCCTTTCTACTGTGGTATAATAATTTAGGGGGATTGACCATTAATCTAACATTAATTTGGGCAAAGCATAGCTATATTTTTAAGGAATGAAGAGATGCAAGAAGTGCTTTGGCTTCCATAAATTTATTCTGATGTGCATGGTTCTTCTTTAGGATTAGAGCTGTCATGATAAAAATGGTGGAAGGCCATAAGGTCCTCACTTCCCATTCCAAGTGTGACAGAGCAGATTTATTTTTCATTGACTGGATGTGTGTTGTAAATAATAGCTATGAAGTGCATATGTGTTAGGGGGACCCAGTCTTTTCTTTGAACCCCAGATCACTGTGAGAAATCATCTTTTGTGTTAAAAAGCAAAAGGTGAAAATGATTAATGAACAGCAGAAGCAAGTGTTGCACCATAAAACCTAAGCTGAAGTTTTAATGTGAGTATTAAGTCTCTATGTAATGAGACTGCAAGTCAGAGTATAATAGAGCATTTCTTAATTATAGTCTGTTTAAATTGCTTGCTGGTTTTATCTTCAGTCTGTATGTAAAATATGCTTACTGATGCCCCAGGAGGATGAACTTTTTATGGCAGGTAAATGACTCTCTAGAAGGAGTGTATACACTCCTGAACCTAACAGCTGAGTTACACGCTTACTAAGATTCAGTTGTGTTTGTTCAAAACCTGACTATGTCAGCTGAGTTTGTTATTGAATTAAATATCTTATAAGATTATGAACTATACATGCAAGAAGAGATCATTGTTTCCATGAAAATTAAATAGAATCTGTTGGAAAAAATCAATTAATGTAAAACTCTCAAAAATACAGTTCTCAAATTAGATGTTGAAGACACAACCTTGGTAAAATAACTGGTGAAAATATAAGATGATGTAACAACTGAAACTACCACAGGAACCAGTGCCGGGGTAGGAAAACCTGAACTGTAATGGATGAATAGTGACAGGCTCAGTATGGACAATTCTGAGAGTTAAACATTCCAGGGGACCCAGATATAGGGAGGGCTCCACAGTATCTTGAGGTTTACTGCTAGACCTTGACCAGATTCCCATGCTAAATATCAGAGAAAAATCCCCTTGGGCTTCCTGAAGGAGGAGGAGAAAAGGAACCATTGTGAATACACCAGAGCACTCTGCTATTACAATGCCTTAACACGGTCATTAACAAGTCTTCATTTCGTCTACAATTTTTTTTTTTTAATTTATTTTGGCTGCATTGGGTCTTCATTGCTGTATGTGGGCTTTCTCTAGTTGCAGCGAGCGAGGGCTACTCTTTGTTGCGGTGCGCGGGCTTCTCATTGCGGTGGCTTCTCTTGTTGTGGAGCACGGTCTCTAGGTGCATGGGCTTCAGTAGTTGTGGCATGTGGGCTCAGCAGTTGTGGCTCGTGGGCTCTACAGCACAGGCTCAGTTGTTGTGGCACATGGGCTTAGTTGCTCTGCGGCATGTGGGATTTTCCCAGACCAGGGATTGAACCTGTGTCCCCTGCACTGGCAGGTGGATTCTTAACCACTGTGCCACCAGGGACGTCCCCATTTCTTCTACAGCTTTGAAGAATGTTGTATCATTGAGAAACAATATACAATAAACAGTATATGTTTAAGGTGTATGATTTAATACGTTTTAACATATGTACACATGTGTACACCAATGAAAGCATGAGCATAATCAAGAGAATGGTAATATTCATGATTCATAAATGTTTTCTCATGACTGCCTCTCTGTGTAGTACCTCCCTCTCCTCGTTTTCCCCTCCCTTCTCAAAAAATAAATATATAAAATAAATAATATTTTCCATCTTAAAGGTTTTATCTAAATGAAATCCTAGAGCTCATTCTTTTTGTCTTGCTTCTTTCATTCTCATTCTTTTTGTCTTGCTTCTTTCATGAGCATAATTTTTTTTTTTTGGATCCCTGAAACCCTGTGGCCACCCCAGTGGACGGGGGGGGGTCTTTCCATTCTGGAAAAAAAAATAATACTCCTCGAAATATGTCAGTCTTACCACCTACATATTTGATCTTCCAAGGGTAAAAACCGGCATTAATTAGCAACATAGAATACCAGGCAACTCTGTTTCATCAGAAACACATTCAATTGTTAACTCTAAGGATGCTATTTTATAATAAAATATGCAAATTAGAATTAAAGCCCTTTTTTGTATTTCACAATCCCCCAAATCCTAAATTAGGGAGGATTTCATGATAAAGAAAAAATGCTCTTCAAATAAACTGTGTTTTTACAGGACCTACTCCTCAAAGTAACTGAGGATTCCATTGCAAGAAATAGTTGATCAAAAGGAAACCACGTATTCCCTTCCAGAGTAAAACATGGGTTCCGTGCTTCACCATTGCCCCGTACTTAGTCAACCTGGTTCTTTTGGACAATAACTTATTGAGAATTATTGCCAATTACTTGATTTCTCTGCACTCGCAAGTGATGAATGACATAAACTAGCTACCACGAAACACTGAAGCTTTTATCCAAAAGCCTCAAATAACCTGGGTTGCACTGCTCTTATAAATTTGCTACCACGAGTTTTTTTTAATTTAGTATTTAAATTTAAAATAATTACTCAGAAAATATTATTAAAAAGAGCAACTGAACTTCACCACACACACAAAAAAGTACAATACCCTTTGGCTCTAAATGGCAGTAACTTTACACACCTTCTCCTGTTGATACAGAATAAGGGTGAAATAATGGTTTTAATTTGCATCTTTTGCTGCTGGCACCTTGAGCTCCAAACATGATATCAGTTAGTCACTGCTTTCAGTATTTCATAATGAACTGTTACATGCACATTGGATCAAATGTTAGCATTTTTCCAGGAGAAAAATGTAAAAGTAAGGAGTATGCCTATCATTAAGAGACCTGAAGGACTCTTATGCAAATTACGTGATCCACAATATTAAACGGATGCATATACAATGTTAGCACTTTTCCTTGCTCTTCTCAAGTGATTATTAACATAAATTAACATTTTATTGCCACCACCATGCTAGACAAGTTTTGTCATTGGTAAAATCATGCATCACTAATACCATTTTTAAATAGTTACATTATTTGTTAAACTAATTTAAGACCAAAGACTTATGGCTATAGTTAGATTTTTACATTCAAAAATATATTTGACTGCTTATATCTTTTTCCCCTATTAACTGTTCGGTTCTGGAGAGACTTCTAGCCTTTTTTAAATGTTTCTTTGCCTGTGAAACAATGAGAATAATAACTGATTTTTCCCTTCATTAAATGTGTGTTTAACATTTCCTGTGGGCAACTTTGATAGTCACCAAATACAGTGGAACAACAAAAGACATTTCCTCTATACACACACAGCTTAAAATCTGGGAATTTTGGTCCGTAATGTATTAGATAACGCTTATAAACATGCACAAAATGTTAGTTAATATTATATATACATATATGTATGTTGAGCCATTCAGTGAACAGATACCAGTAGAGTAGCTGCTATGTGTTAGTGAAACATCAATAAACTGTTGTCCTGAAACAAATAGGCTGCCAGATATTTCTACAGCAAAAATGGGTTTATTTGGGATCAGCAGAGAATTGCAATTCTGGGGTCTGCAACCATGGAGTGCCACATGCAAGTCCCCTTGTGGCAAGGGAAGGAGGACACTTTTTATTGAGGACAAGGAAGTTGGGAGGGTTCCAGTAAACAGAGTCCATGGCTTTTTATTGGCTGAGTCCTTGCCAGGAAAGAAGAATCTTCTTCCTGTTGGGCTCTGCCATGGCCACAGGGCATGAGCGCTCCCCCTTTTGGTGGCCCAACTCTTTTTAATTGAGGTTCCTATTTATTAAGTTTTTACAAAACAAAACAAAGACTACCACTCTTGTGGCTCTTCACATTCTAGCAGAGAAAGATAGACAATAATCAATAGCCATAATAAACAAAGAAAGTATGTATTGTGCTGGAATGTGGTGAATGTTGTGTGAAAAGACAAAGTAGATGGGGAAGAATTGACACTGTATAGGCTATGGCAGTTGATGGTATTCAACAGAACAGTTAGGGAAGTTCTCCTTGAGAAGGTGATATTTGAATGAAATACTGGAAGGAGGTGACGGAATTACTCAAAGGATGGCTGAGTGAAGGGGGCTGGAGGGAGGGGAGAACCTGGGAAAAGCTCTCAGGCAAGATTCTCCCCTGTGCATCCTGGGAGCCCCCTGGGGGGCAGTGCTGCTGGAGGAAAGCTAGCAAAGTTCTGAGTAGTCGAGGCTGAGATGCAGAGAGGCAGTTTGGAACCAGATTATAGCAGACCTAGAAGAGCACTGCCCAGGCTCTGGCTTCTCTCCGAATGGCAACGGGGACCTACTGCAGGATTTTGCACAGAGGAGTAAGATCTGCATCCATTTTGGACCTCAGCACTTTGTAATGAGAACAGACCACAGAACAGCAAGAGGAGAAGCGGAGAGAACTGCTGACTATTTTAATAATCCCAGTATTGTTTCTTTAGATGAATTTGGGAAAGTTAGAAGATCCACATTGCGGCTGAGTCATCCATATTATGGTCTCTGAAGAGGACACCAAAGTGATTGGTTTCTTAAATACAGATGTATTAAATATATGTTCATTAGAAAAAAGAGATTCTAATTAGAGTAGTACGTAATGGAAACTTACTTTGAGAAAAAGAGGAGAAAATCATAAAAATGGCAAGCGTTTTAGATGAACGAGAAATGATTCTAAACATGTCCTTTATATATAGTGTCAATAAATAAAATTTACTACCGTGCTTTAGGCATTGACTTAGATAAAAGTCTCAGGGACAGTTTTCATTAGCTTTTCTTTAAATAATAATTTAAATAATTGAACAAACCGATACGCATATATATAGATTCGACAAGGTTTATTCCAAACTGATTTTCTAAACATTTTGAAAATCAATCTGATTCAAACAGCACTCACAAGTGCCCAGAAACGAGCCACAGGAGCAACATGGTACTTGACCTCAAGGCCAGCTCTAAAGACTAACTCTTTACAGAGTTCTAATCTGCTCCAAAGCTTAGAGCCTCATATTTTCAATTTCTCCACTGCCTCTCAAAGAAGTCCTGCATTCCAAATCATCTTAAACAAAGGGAATATAGTTTTTATTTCGGGAAGGACAAATATTTTGTAAAAAAGGGGACAATATTAACTTCAGTTTAGGCTGTTTTTTCTGAGTACAATGAGCGAACTTTTTTTTTTTTTTTTTAAGCCTGATGCATGTTTCCGTTGTAAAAATTTAATACACAGAAACCTCAATTAAATGGAGTGGGGAGACCTTCTAGAAGGGGGCGCTCTCACGCACTGAGGATAGCAGAGCCCAGCAGGAGGAAGAAGGGCTGCTCTTCTTTCCTGACAAGGACTCAGCCGGTGAAAAGCCACGGACTCTGTTGACTGTAAACCTCCCAACTGCCTTTTCCTCCACGAAAGTGTCCTCCTTCTCTTGCCATGAGGGGACTTGCATGTAGCTCTCCATAGTTGCAGATCCCAGAATTGCAATTCTCTTCTGGTCCCGAATATACCCATCTTTGCTGGAGAAATAGCTGACAGTCTATTTGTTCTAGGTCAACACAGTCTTGGAAGAAGCGGAATATTGGGATAGTGAGAATAAGGAGTTTCCTTGAGGTCTCCCAGGTTCCAATTATCCCTGCAATAATCTTTCATTACAAAATTGAATCTATGCAGACTTTTTTTATTTTGTAGCCTTAAAAGCACTAGTAAAGGTCACTATAAGATTTGAAAAGGGCTCACAACAATTTTAATAAAAGAATTATCTGACAGTTAGTTGTGAATTTGGTAGCTTACAACTGGTTAAAGGCACACAACAATCAAAATGATGAAAGTGTATAGCAACTTGCTTTCAGATCTGAGATGTACTAGGAAAAAGGGCTTCAGAGCTTATAAAATAACTCTTCTGAAATGCGAGCACGCTTCTTGCATTTTCTGTCTTCATAGTAAATGGTTCCTTCACTTTTTTTCTCTCAACTAATGTGAAATAATGTTACTTTCCCGTTTTTCATATGGTATCTCTTTTTTTCTTTCCTTTGTTCAAACATCCTTCTTAACAGTTTCCCCTCCCTATGATTCTGTTTTCCTCTTTAGCTCAGGGCAGGAGAGAAGAAAAGGACTGAGAAACTGAGTGACTAAGAGAAGGAGAGATTTGATTAATAAATCAAGTGCACAAGTTAATGTAATATTTCATATTCCTATCATTTTCTTGACTATTACAGTTTTGCTGTCAACCTATGGAAATGACCATAAGCTTCTTTCAAAATCCTTAGAATGATCAGGGGCAAATTAGGTTTTGGTGTCCATGGTGGGTAGAGGTGACACGTGTGTAGTTGGACATTCGCGTATGTGAGGCAGATCAGCTATCAGCTGAAGCTTTGAGTGTGTTCTCCTAACCTCACAACCTTGTTTGCAGACTTACCTATAACTTCAAACTATGTCATTAAGCTGTCTTTATCAAGTGTGCAGTCTTTCCAGAAAATAGTCTGAAAGCCAAAGTGTCAAGAGACATTTCATACTCAGGGATTCTACAGTATTTCAGCTCCTTATTCAAAGTCCACTTTATTTTTGAGAGCTGCAAGTTCAGCATCTTTAACAGGGCTCAATTAAGAGAAAGCCTAAGGAAACCCTAAGGAAAACAGAACAACGACGTAAGTAGAAGAAAGTTATTCCCTTAGCAAGTTTCAAAACTGATCATAATTTAAGTTTGGAAAGAATTTTTACAAGTGCCAATTTTTTGTAGTTTCCTAGATTTTTAGAGATAGCTCACAGTTACTTACATTTTTAGATAATAGACTGTGAAATAACGTGTACCTGATATTTACAGGAACTGTATCATCCATTTTTAAAAATAGCTTTATTGAGATATGATTAATATGCCATACAATTCACCATTTTAAGTGTAAAATTTAGTGCCTTGAGTACATTCACAAAGTGTTGCAACCATTACCACTATTTTATTCCAGAAGCTGTTTATTACTCTCCAAAATAACTCTACAGCCATTAGCTGTCAGTCTTCATTCCCTTGTGCCCCAGACTCTGGCAACCTTAATATAATTTCTGGGTCTATGGATGTATGTTCCTAGACGTTCATATGAACCGTCCTTCTGTAGGTTGTCTTTTCACTGTGATGTCTGAGGAAAGAAACTTTGTATCAAATGTCTTGGTATTTCCCTAGATCAACTGGCATCTAGTAGGTGCTCAATGAGCTTGAAATGGATCATATAAATGCAAATCATACATAGAAACAAAGTAAAACAACAACTCTAATTGTAAAAATCACATTTGCTCTGTTTAATTGTGCATACAGCCTAATTATACGTTGGTGAATACCTTTCAAATATGGCTGGATTATTTTTTATTTGCATTATTTTTATTTGCATAAATATTAAATTTGCCATAACCAGCAAAGCCACATGCTGTTTCTTCTTTTCAAAGGAAAAATTGTAAACCTTTGGCATAAGTCAGTCCCAACCCCTATTGTGTGAACACAAGACCTGTGTACTCTTTAAATAGGTCATTTTTTGTAATTTCATAGACGTGTATGTGTGTCTGTGTATCTGATTTTAAGTGCTTGCATAACAGTAATTTTACAAAGGTTTCAAAGAAGCACCTGACACAGTTCAGAATATTCCTAATGATTTACTTCTCTAGGAAGGCATCATGATTTACTACCACTGTCAGCTGGAGAGAACTTCTCCGGTGCCCACCAACACAATGCAATTTGATATCACGCCCAGAAATGCCATAACAGGCAAATGTTTCTCTTCCAGCACTAAAACATTATTGTGTAAGTTCCCCACAGAGCTTGTTTCTAAATTGTCTGAGAGAGTATAGTGGGAATTACTGAAAAGAAGAATAAATGTTTCTCTCACCCTTGTGGTTGGTGAGAAGAAAGAACTGGATTGTTAGAAGGTGGGTCTAGGAGAGCAAAAGGGAAATAGCCTTCATTTATAACTTGCATTTTTCTAGGTGCCCTCAGCAGGATATACTTAGCACATTTGCCTTTTCCAGGTGCTTTTCAAAGCACATCCTTTCTCTGTTATCAACACACGTGGAGTTCTTTTGAGAGCAGGAATTGTTATTTTTTAAAGACCAGGTGCATTTCTTTTATCAGCTTTTTATATGGAAAACTTGAGAGCTTATGTAAAGTGCGAACTTGGGCAGTGTTGTTGACTGTCAGTTAAAGCACTCCTTTGCTGCTGAAGTTTCAGGGTTTGTGAAATGGACTTTAAAATATTTGTAGTTATATGTGGATGCTGTCACATAAAGAAACATATGAGATGAGGGAGAAATGCATGTAGCTGTCCTGCGCCATTGCTAATGACTGTGCTTTTTGCATTTGCATTGGTCAAACTACGCATCAGGCATGGTGGTTCCTGTTTTGTGAAGAGATGTGTACATTGTTGGATGGGGGAGATAACCGAATAACAGGAGTGAATGGGCTCACTGAATCAAATGCCTTTCAATGTTCAGATTGCCTTCATCACTGCTTTGCTGCTTCTCCCCATACGTGACACCCAAGGAAAAAAAATGTAGTTTCGTTAATAAAAATCTAGTCGAATCTAGTCCACTTTAAAGTTTAAATCTTAAATTCCAAGTGTCTTCTCTTTCCCACCTCACTGAGAAGAATTAATAAAAACAGAAAATAACTGTGTTGAATAGGCAAATAGTCACATAATTAATAGACATTCCATGGTATTTTATTTCTACAACACGGGACTAATTTGGCTAAGGGGAAATTGCCAGTTTTAGATTCTTACAACAAAAGATCAACTCAGTGGTCTTCCAGCCCAAATTGCTTAATGTACAGATAAAGGAAATAACACACAGAGGGACGAAGTGTGTGTCACTCAGGTCCTACACTCAGTTAGAGGCAAAGGTGAAAATCCTGTAAAATTTCAAGGATAAAGGCATTTGAGTAGAGCCCTGGCCTCTCACAATCTTCGGGACCATGTTTCAAATTCATTCTTCTCCCAGATTGATCCACTTTCTTTGTATTCCTCTATACATTTCCCAGTTCTCAAATTCACAAGGAGATACTGGATGAGCGATTGCAATGGCCCTGGTTACAAAATGTTGCAAGTGTGGTTAGTGGTCGTAAGAAGACGTTTACATTTGTCCGCTCCTTATTAGTTTGTTAGTCATGATTGAGAACAGTCTATAAATAGAGCACCATTTATGTAAAAACATACCTCTGAAATCTCTGATCTCTTCTGGAAGATTAAGGGTGGCCAACATTTCTTTGAACCCCCTCAGATAGAGAGGTGGCCCTATGACCCTCTTCCTTGAATCTGGTCGGCCTGTGTTGGTTAGGCCAATCTAGTGAAGCAGGAGCACCTCTCTTCCGCTTTCTGGGCTCTTTTGCTAAGACACTAGTAGATTCCTCTTCCTCTCCCTGAAATCACTCACCCTCAGAACCCTGAGCCATCACGTAAGAAGTCCAGCAACTTCAGCGACAACACACGAGGAGAGAAGAGTAGCCCAGCTGAGCCCGGGCACCTGCCGTTTCCAACCAGGCACCTGAAGCCATCACAGAGCCTGCACTCCATCCGCCGGCCGAATTCCATCAGGTGCCCTATGGTGGCAACACACGGGGCAAAAGAGTTGCTTACTCTGTCCCTGGCCAAATTTCTGGCCCATATATTTGTAAGGTAGGATAAAATACTTTTATTTTAAGCCACGAATGTCCAGAGTGGTTGTAATGCAGCAATGAATAACCGGAATAACATTTGGCATGTGGGATTTGGGTGCTACCTGAGTCGTGTGGTGCTGGCTCTTGGGTTGGGGAACAGACAGAAGCTGAAGGGCTCCAAGGAGAATGTGAAGCACTATGGTTTCTTCTACCTGGAATGTTCCCTCAGATTTCTATATGACTAATTCCTTCAGTTCCTTCAAATGTTTACTTCAGTTTTGTCCTTCTCTGTGTCTGACCTATTTCACTTATCATAATGACATCCAGGTTCATTCATGTCACAAATGGCAGGATTTCTTTTCTAATGGCTGAATAATACATTCCATTATGTATATATATATATATAGATAGATAGATAGATATAGATATAGATATAGATATATAGATATATACCACAATTTCATTATGCATTCATCCATCAATGGACACTTAGGTTGTTTCCATATCTTGGCTATTTTGAATCATGCTGTAGTGAACGTGGGAGTGCACATATCTCTTCCAGATACTGACTTCATTATTTTTGGATATGTACCCAAAACTGGGCCTGCTGGTAAGGTGGTTCTACTTTTAATTTTTTGAGGACCCTCCATACTGTTTTCCACAGTGGCTGCACCCACTGACATTCCCACCAACAGTGCACGAGGGTCCCCTTTTCTCCACACCCTCACCAACACTTGTTACCTGTAGTCTTTTTGGTAATGGTCATCCTAAGAGGTGTGAGGTGATATCCCACTGTGGTTTTGATTTGCATTTTCCTGTTGTTTATTTTTTACTTTCTCTAGGCTCCAATGGCTTCATCCCAGAACTCTTGGGGCTCAAAATTTTCCACTTCCTCCTGTCTTTGATTTCCTGAGCAGCCGGTGTTCCTGTGACTGTCTCCACATGAAACTGTTTTAATTGATTCTCAAAATATATCTGAGCTGTACTTAAGTGATTATATCATCATGTGTAGGGAACACAGAACCAAAACACCTAAGATAACATAATCTTTAACTACAAAGTGTTAATGTCTGAGAATGAAGCCATACTTATTCATTCATAATTCAGCATCTTAAGCATTACCAAAAGAGATGCTGTGTTCTAATTATTTCCATTAATTTATTTCGAATACATTTAAAAGCATATTATCTTGGGACTTCCCTGGTGGCGCAGTGGTTAAGAATCCACCTGCCAATGCAGGGGACACGGGTTCGGCCCCTGGTCCGGGAAGATCCCACATGCCGCAGAGTAACTAAGCCCGTGCGCCACAACTACTGAGCCTGAGCTCTAGGGCCCGTGAGCCGCAACTACTGAGCCCACATGCCACAACTACTGAAGCCCGCGTGCCTAGAGCCTGTGCTCCGCAACGAGAGAAGCCACCATAATGAGAAGTCCGGGCACCACAACGAAGAGTAGCCCCCGCTCGCCACAACTAGAGAAAGCCCACATGCAGCAACGAAGACCCAACGCAGCCAAAAATAAATAAATAAATAAATAGATAGATAAATTTATATAAAAAGATAAAAACATATTACCTTAGTTGATATTAAGTTAGAAGTGAGACATTAATTTGCTATTGTAACGAGGTCAAGTAGTTTACTTTCCCTCGAAATGATTTCCTGTCACTCTGTACAGATGCCGAGGTCTCCCACAACACACATGTATTCCATTTTGTATTTGTTTGGTAAGAAGTCCTACTAGTTTTATATGTCTTGCCAACACATTCAAACTGATTTAGAAAGGATTTACTTTAAATCCAATAGGCAGTATCTATATTACAGTATCTGGGTTTTTTGTTTGTTTGCTTTTTTTTTTCCTTGCTATCCCTCTGAGTTTGTGCTCATCAATCATACTGGGAGGCTGACTGATATTCCCCACACTTCACCACTAACTGGATTACAGAGCTGAAAAACTTACTCAAAGTTTAAAATGTGATAAACATAATCAAATTGCTCTAGTCAAATTCTAACAGTGGTGAATAGATGACACTAATTACCTTTTCTTATTATGCTACAAATGTGGTTTACTCTATCTTTATTCATGAAGAAATATCATGCCTGCCACTAAGGGGACCGCAGCAGGATGTAATATTGGCTTATTTGTTTCCTTAGTTTTACTTTTTTCTTTTACCAGCATCCAAGAGACGTAATTTTAAGCGGTAGTATATTTACAGGCAGTATTTTTTTTTACCCCCTTTGGAAGATAATTTTTACTCACTGCAAAGATTCACAATTCTAAATAGACAAGTGCTTTCCAAACTCCAGTAAAGTGATAACTCTTTTTGCGGAAGCTTATGTTTGTTTTGGAGGGAGCGAGATTGGTTCAAATCAGATAACACAGAAAACAAATGGGGCCTGTGCAAGGAAAATGCATCACGATGAGAGAAATGGTACCATTCTTTCCAGATAAAAATGTAAATATACTAGTTTTCAAACATATCCTGTGTGATTACATGGGGAAATTTCTTAGTAATTCACCTTGAAAACAGTTCACAGAAAATAACTAGTCGAACTTGCTTACATGCAATCTGGCTTAAATAATTCACACCCCTATTTCCCATAGGAATGGAGGCAGTTTCACAGACTTGTCACTTACTGATTTTACACTCCTTCTGTAAGTGTTGTATAAAGGAAATGTACTGCAAATGGTTGCTTCCATTTGTCAGACAGCCAGTCTCTGCTACGATTTTTTGACTGTGGGGTGAAACCACCTGAGGTTGCCTCATGAGTCTCCAAAACTTAATATTAAAACAATAAATATAATCATAGAAATAGTGTATTAATTTTAGAAGCTTGGAATTTTGAACATGTCAGTGGGAAGTTTATCTGCAGTTGAGTGGAGAAGACTTAAATAAAGAGAGAAATTTGGAAGTTGTTAACATACACGTAGAAATTAAATGGATGAGAGTGGTTTGTGATTCCCCCAGAAATAACTCGTATACGGATATGAGATCAGAACCAAAAATAAAACAAAACTTACAAAATAACTTACAGGGAAGGGAAATCATACACCCAAGATACGCGGGGGCAATCTAGTTTTACAGTTTTATGCCTGGAGTTCCAGCTTCTTACCAACACTTTCTTTCAATTTTAAAAGTGACTTGGTTCAGATGCTAAATTAGGCAGACACTGCTTATAGGCAACTAAAATGGAATTATATTTTATTCTCAAAGGAAGTGAAGTCTTAATATGGTTTTAAATAGGGAAGTGACTTAATATGACCCATGTTGAAAAGCCACTGGACATTGGGTGGGTGATAGACTGGATGGACCAAAGAATAGAACGAGGCCAAGAGTGGCCCTCACGTCGGGGCAGAGGGGGAAGGTGGTATAGGATTAAGGCAGACCCCAGTCTTGTCATCCTTGATAAACCACGATAGGAAGTTCGGGTTTTTTCCACCTTGTGGGATGGGAAGCTTTGTAAAGCGTTAAGTAGTTGAATTGTAATATCAAAGTTCTGTTTCTTTAAAGAATCATTTTGGCCGTCGTGTGGAGAGCAGCTATTGTGCTACAATGCCGGAGTCGGGGTGTGCAGCTGAAACTGACTGTGAGGCTCCTTCAAGAAACAGTGGGGCTTGGACTGACACGGTGGCCACGGGGAGACGCGGGTGAGTTTGGCATGTATGTGTTGAGAACAGTGTACAGGGCACGCTGATGGGTGCAGGGAGGCTTGTAAGGAAAGTGGTCTCAGGGATGACTCCTGGATGTACTGGTCAAGCAAGGAGATGGGTGTTATTTAGAGAATGGGTAGGAATGCATAGGATTTAGAGACAAAAACGTGCTCTGGTTGTAAATATTACTAGCTAAGCAATGAGCTGGGTGGTGCCCACACATTACCCCGAACATCCAGACAGGACGCTTCCGGGAACAGACCACAGAAATACCAGCCACTTTGCAGAAGAGAAGAGCAAATACTTGGAGGACACAAGGACCCAAATGCTTTTCTCCTCAGGCTACCAGCAGCCGAGAGTCCAGGTATTACTTTCAGAGGAGCGAGGAGGAGGATCCTATCTTAAGAAACAAGTGAACCGTTTCACACATGCAATGCCAGTTCCTGGTGGAGATATTCAGCTGTCTTCCCAGCAGAGAAAAATTAATCTTTCCCCAAACTGAGTCCACCATTCCAAAATCTCCTCTTCTCCACACAATCTCTGCAACACACCTTCCCCTCTTAGCATATATTTCTTTATTACAATTTCCATCCACTTTATCATCCAACGCAGAGAAAATAATCACCACAGACCACTCAGACCATGCATCGGTTGGATTGGTCTCAAGCCCTTTCTTGGCTCTCTCCTTCCCACCCTCCCTACAGCCAAAGCCTGGCCTCGAGCTCTCATCATTGCTTGAGTAAATTATTCCAAGTCACCTTGATGTGACAATCTTTCACATGCCATGACAAAGCCCTCTGTTTAGAGTGTATGTTGATATGTCTGTGCTACAGGTGAACTGCATTGAGTCATGGAGCAAAAATCCCCGCCAACTCCCTGAATGACAACATAAGAAATATTTTACCCATCTCTCTCAATTTCAAGGTTCTTTTGCCCAAGCGTACACTGAAAAGTATGAAGAGAAAAGATATTTGGCAGAAATGTGAAAGAAAATTTCAGAGAGTAATGAAGACTAAACAATATCGAATTGCCTATATTCTTTCGTTTTGATAGAAAAATAACAGTATGTTGGTAAGTTGATGTTATACAACCACATTTTTGTGCAAATATACTTTGCTCCACTTAATATCTTTATCTATAAAACATATGAAAGTAAAAACATAGTAAACATGCCCTCTTCATGGGCAATGAAGCTAATAAACAGAATCACCTGGACAAAAAGAAAATCAGATTTGCAAATATCATAAATGCAATCATACTCTTAAAAGCACCTGTCTGATTTTAAACACTTTTCTTAACTTAGACACAAATATTTATAGACTCCTCAAAATATAAAGGTATCAATTCATCTTTAATTCTGCTTTAATAAAAAACGGTCTCTTTTCTTACACAAATGGGGAAACAGACACCACTGATTTTGATTCTGAACCAGGGTTTCCCATAGGAATATCTCTTATAACAACATCTGGCCTTGAGCAGGTAGAGGAAAAAAACTCCACTCAGGAGCAAAGTATATTTTAATTAACTGTGAATACTTCTTAAGGCCATCTTTGAACACTTGTACTTCATTGCAAGACAGAGAAACAGTAATTAATAAAGGAGTCTCTCTAGAAAAGAAATTAATCAGAAAGAATTCTTTGTTAAATTTCTGGCGCTGATGACATTCAGTGTGACAGGAGCCGGCTACCTCTATCTGCTGTTGGTCCCAATCTCTGCTCCCAGGACACGGTTATGAGATTGTCAGGCCCCTTCCATCCAAGTACGAAAGCAATGACCAACAACTCCATCGAGTAAATGGAAGTGAGAATAGCACTGGATGCGCATGAATAACTGGGCAAGATCATTCTTTGCATCTGCTCTTTTTTTTCTTCTTTTGCACTCGAGAATTTACATGTAAGACATAAAGCCAGTGCCTTCACCTGGTTCATTAGAAGTGGAAAAATGTGTTCAAACTTAATGACTGATCATCTAATTCATTAATTTAGTCAATGACAGTAATATCCTGTTGACTTGATTAGTGAATGATTGCTTATCACGCATGAATATTGAAAGTCACACTAAATATAATTTGCCTTAAGCTCCAAGAACAATATAAAGTACTATGATGTTTCAGTGTGTTTCCAATTGGTTTTAAGTTTATTTTCTATTGAAGAATAGTTGATTCTTCTCAAGTGAGTGGAAGGCTCTTCCTTTCTCCCTATAACTATACTCTATTAAGGGGCTCTTTCAATACATCTCAAATACAAAAGAAAAAAACCAGAACACTGAATATGGATAAAATTAGTCCACAAAGAATTTGAAGGGTTTCAAAAAACTTAAAAGCCTGCAGAGACCTTACCATAAAAATCTCCAATACAGGTAAGTTAGTTGTAAGAAGGGGAAAAATAGAATCGTATCCCTAGATTTGTATTTTACCATAAACTTGAATGATGAAATGGTCTTCTTTTATAATTCTCACTTCTAAGGGTGTTTAATATACCTGACGTTGTGAAAATTCATATGAAAATTAGACATTCTAAAAAGAGATGAGTTGCAGTTTTGAACATCTATTTTGACCTTTTGGTGGCCACATGGTAAAGGCAGAAGAGCCCTGTGGACATTGCCATCATGACGTAAAGCCATGAAATTATCAACAGAGCACTGGCCGACTCCACATCCGCAGTGTATCGCCACTCTAAATAGTTTCCCCAAGAAGGCGCCCTGTTTATTAATAAGAATTGAGGAAAGTAACGCACTGGATGAACTTCTATAACAAAAAACAGCATAAAACAGGTTATCACTCCACAGATGAATGGATGAAGAAGACGTGATGCGTATATATATATACACACAATGGAATATCACTTGGCTATAAAAAATGAAATCTTGCCATTGGCAACAGCATGGATTGACCTGGATGGTATTACGTTTCGTGAAATAAGTCAGACAGAGAAAGACAAATACTGTATGCTTTCGATTATATGTGGAATCTAAAAAACAAAATATACAAACAAATATATCAAAATGGAAACAGACTCACAGATTCAGAGAACAAACTCGCGATTACCAGAGGGGAGAGGGGTGTGAGGATGGGCGAAATAGGTGAAAGGGATTAAGAGGTACAAGCCTCCAGTTATAAAATAAATATATCATGGGGATGTAATATACAGCACAGAGAATATAGTTAATAATATTGTTATAACTTTATATGGTGCATAATTTATAAAAATATCACATCACTATGCTGTACACTTGAAACTAATATAATATTGTAAGTCAAATATACATCAATAAATGAAACGAAACAAAACTAAAATAACTGGTTACTTTTGGTGTATTTACAAGTAAGCTGAAGGAGAGTGGGATGGAGTCAAATGCTTTAGTGCGTAATTTGTAAATCAGGAGCTGGAGTATTAATGGACGATTATCTATTTAAATGGTGTGATTATGGGAATTGGAGGTTAAGAAAACCTAGAATGTTCAGTGGGTAGGAAGCAGTCAAATAACAGAGGCCCCTCATTGGATGGGTCGTTCTTATTGATACTCAAGTCACCTAGGGTCGTTTACTTATGGAACCATTAGCTTTCTTTTCTACTTAATGAAAATTTTAAACTGGTTTCCTCATTGGGGATTTTGTACAGATTATTCCTTTCCCTTCCATGTTTTCTCCACCTACACTTACTGATTGACTCAACTCTCACATCACTGGAGAAGCTTTCCTGACCACTGTTCTTCATATAGTGTCCTGCAATCATTCCCCACCACCACACCTGGCTGGCTCTGTATTTGCTTGTTTCCATGTTACTTGATGGCCTAGAATGTAAGTTCTTTGAAGGCAGAGACACTGTTTCTCTTAATCCTCAGTTTTCGGTCCTCAGCGTTTGGTAGAGTGGCTGGCACTCAAACAGTGCTCAATAAATTATTGATCTAAAAAAGCAAAAAAATACCTACTAATCAAAAATGGATAGCAACATATTAGTTGTACAATAAATGCACGGGGGAAAAAAACACAGGAAATTAGAAGAAAATGATTGTGGAGAATTACGAAATATAAGCAGATCAAGGTCTGTGAATAAAAAATTAAAACTCTTTCAAACATCTTCTCCCCATAGACTCTCCATATCCAGATGGTTTTATGGGTGAATTCTTGTAAATTTAGTGGAATAATTAACTCTCATACTGCTTCTTATACTTTTTGGCATCACACCAGGAAAAAGACAGCTTCTCAATATATTTACAAAACAGTGCTAGGCTGACAAGGATGGCACATAGAGAATATCTTGCTTATATATTGATTCAAAGTCATAAATAAAACAAGAACACATAGAATCAAATAAAACAATACATGAATAATACACTCAAATAGGAGTTATTTTGGCAAAGTAGGAATTATTCAGAACTAGGAAATTAAATATATTTCACAATATTAACTGGTCAAAATAAGAAATAAAATTTTTACTCATGCTGAAAAGGCATCCCTGATGAAATGGTCAACTAAAATATGAAAAGAGGACTACTTTCTTAGCATGATGAAGAGCATAGACCAAAAGGCAGAATGCTTAACAGTAAGACATGGGAAGCATGCTAGTTAAAGAACAGGAGTAAGATGAAACTTTCCCTATTTTTTAAAAGTTAATGGTGTTCTGAAATTTCTAACCAATTCAATTAAACAGACAAATAATACAAAAGAAATATGTATTTTAAAATGATAAAAATCAATATAATGAAAATCTGAATTAAGTATTCTATTTACAAAATAATCCAAAACAAATACCTTTCTCATATTCAGTAAAAATTAGGTCAATGGGGAAAATTCCATTTGCAATAATAAATACAATATAAATGAAAATAAACTTAGTAAAATACACTCAGTATACATAATCATGTGAAAATGTACAGACGGGGGTGAAAGAATTGCATAAATGGATAAATATATTTTTGTTTGAATGATAAAGTATTTTAAGTGTATTAACTTTCTTAAATTTAATTGAATATCAGTGAAAACCACATAATTAAAAATAACTGAATATGTCATTAATTTTGAAGAACAATTAAAGTAGGTAATTAGGAAAGATAAAATATAATAGGAGGCATCTTGCTCTACCTATATCAAAACATTAAAATTCCAGTAAAGCAAACGAAGGAGTAATAAATCATGTAGATTAAGGGCATAGCAAAAAAGCAGACTTCAGAGTATACAAGTTTTGTATTTCATAATAGTTAAATCTTATATTAGTAAAAAAATAAAAATAATGCTGGGACCATCAACCCCATTTTAGTCATTACTACAAAATAAACTCAAGATAGCAGCAAGTGATCAAGTGTGACAATGCATTATAAAGATCTTCGAAGAATATATGAGTAAATACATACGTAATTTTGAACTGAGGAAAGCATTTCAATGATTATTCAGATCAGCTTTAATTGACAAACTTGGAAAGCAGGATGCTTAGTCTCAAGGTTATTTAGTTTCAACCCACCTGGGGGAATATCTAACACATCCTTGTAAGGTAGATAAATTACTGCTCTACGCTGGAGAGCAGAAGAGAATGCACATTCTGGGTAGGCATCTAGAACTAAGAGGGAAAGGGTCTGAGAAAAGACTGTCTTAGCTGATTTATTATCTTCTTTTGATTTCACCTATCAGATAAGTTTTTCTTCCCAGTGGTGACAAAAAAAATAAAAAAGGGGAGGGAGACCGAAGTGTGGTTTAGAAGATGTGGCTTCACAAAAACTTTATACCATGGGCAGGAAGTCCCCCCCGAGCATGGATGCATTATTCACAGGTTCACACATGTATTCTCCAAACACACACGTGAGTCCTTACTCGATGGTGACCACTGGGCATTCATCTCAAAGACGGACAATATGGTCCCTGCCCTGAGGGAACTTAAATTCTGAAGTGGACCAGGAACAAGTCAACAGGGTAGCTTGATAAATGCTGTAATTAAGGTCAACTCAGGATGCTGTGGCAGGGAAGAATACATTGCATTTAAAGTACATTTCTTTGGAGAATCGTGTCCATATGCCAATAAAAGAGAAGACTCTGGACCTGCTCTAGTAAGTCCAGTAACTCTGATATAGTTTGATTTTGAAATGTAATACCAGAGAGGTGAAAAATAAATTGAATTGAGTTTATAACTGGCCTTTTATCTCCAGTAAAAGAATTAACATGTTATCCTAAAAACAATGGTGGTGCATTAAATCATAATTTTGACTACGTAGGCAACATTATTAGGTCTGTGTTCTTAGAAATGTCATGCTGGCACTAAGGTGTTAAATAAATTAGAAAGAAAGGATGGAAGGCAGTGAGATCATTTAGCCAACTGCCAAAGCAATTCAAGTAAAAAATCATAGAAGACTAAATTATGGTAGTGGCAGGAGGAATGGAAAAGTGGCTAGGTATAGTGCACGTGCTGTATTTTTATTCTGCCCAGCAATTTTTTGTGTGTTTTTGTTTGTTTCATTTGTTATTGTTCCGTAGGTCACAGTCCTTTGTTGACTCCCTGGCTGGACTTCCAACCAGAAACCTGCCCTCCTTGGTACAGGGATGGCTAGAGTCTCCATATTGTTGAATCACTGAAATCGATCCTGTAGGTAATTGTAATTGGTCATATACATGGGCATACATCCCGGGAGGGGTCAATCAGTGTCTTTACAATCGACATAAGTTCATTGAAATAGAGGATAAATGACAGTTAACTTGTAACCTAAGCAATGAGGTGAATAAGAAGCTTCTGTTACTAATCATTAATGCATAGTGAATATTTTATAAACAGATATAATCTTGGCATATAAACATATAGGTCAAATATAGGAAGGATGATAATATATTCCCCATGTACTTGGACTTTGCAAACATGGCATCAAATGCAAAACAAAGAAAGACTTAGTAATTAAAGTAGCTAAACTATATCAGCAATGATAGAACATACAAAAGCACCACTATTGCTAATTTTCATTATTCAACCTAAAAATCTTGCCACAGATAATTGGGTTGGGTGGGTATTAAGTTTTTGTGTCATCATTTTTTTTTTCACTCAGTCCTCTTTGTTTCATGTGACAAAACTTTCTGCCTTTCTCAACCTTCTATGTCACACATTCTTCTTAAGAACATTTCTCTTTGTGGAAGTTATATTTTTGTCTATCTTTCTACACACATATTTTCCTTCTCTGTACCTTACCTTCAAATTTCCCTGGAGAGAAAATTTGGCCCAGTGACAGTCATCTTCTCTGTTCGGCAGAGCACTTGTACTCTAGCTAATCAAGTATAGTAAAAAACATGATGACTTACATAAAAAGAGCCACTACTCAGTGATTTGCTATGTAAGCGTTAACTCATTGGTATGAAGATGGAGAGACGTGGATACTGAGAATCTCTGTGGATAATAATGCTATTGATGTAGATCAGAGCTAGAAAGGACCAGATAAATTAATGATTCAAACTCTTGTTCAGTTTTCTACTTTGAAGGCTATACTATAATTGTGTGTGGTTATTCAAATTGAAAAAATATATATATTTATATTTCACAGATATATTTCCTAACTCTAAGTTCAGTATGTAATGAGAAAATTGAGGAGTCCAAATTTAGTCCTTGAGTGGCATGATAAATACATCACCTGCATCTTTATTTTTAATTCTAAAGGTAGAATGCATCCTTCAGAAATGCTACTGACCGGCATCAACGGAAGGAAAGAAAACACTATGGTAGAATGTACTTACAATGTCTGCTTAAGCACTGTGGTCCTCAGAAGTCTAAGATGCCTGCCATGACCCCTGCATCCTTGTATCAAGACCCTTGTATACTCACTCCTCTTCTTGAGTGTGGTATGGAAATAAATGAAGACCAACCAAATGAGAAAGTTTTTCTTTTATTCTGAGCTTCTACAGCAAGGGCGTCAGCCACCAATACTTGTGGTTTGGCAGACTCAAAGGCAGGAAGGGGAGCAGGAACACTTTGTATTGACACAAGGAAGGCTACAGGAGGCTGTCCGCCTGGGGAAACGGGAGGCTGGGGCATCCCATGTGATTGGTTAAGGGAGCAGTTGAGTTTCTCTGGTTGGTCCTAAGTTGGAAGTGGGGATAAAAATTAGAGAAGATATGTTATTAATCAAGTCCTGGACATTTGCAGCTCACTGTGACACAAGTTACTGAGTAGCTTCCTGGATTGTCACTAGAGATAGCAATCGTGCAAGTCTAACATAGGCTGGCTTCCTGGGTTGTTTATTTCAGATAAGGGGGTTGGTTTCCTGGGCAGGTTGCTGCAAGTGTGAGCTCACTCTTTCAGTGGGCTGTACCTAGTGACTTTTTTCTTATCAGCAGAAAAGGCAAAGTTGATGGAACATCCCTTGTGTGTTTATGTTACACAAGATCCTGACTTCCATCTTGCTAGCAGACTCTTTTTCTTGCTGGCTTTGAGGAACCAAGCTGCTATGCTGGAAAAGACCCACATGACAAAGAACTGAAGGTGGTCTCTAGCCTAGAGCCAGTGAGGAAATAGGCCCTCAGCTAACAGCTCTTCATGAACAGAATCCCACATGAGTGAACTTGGAAGCAGAGCCTCTTTTAGTGAAGCCTTCATAAGAGACACTAGCCCTGGAGGACAACTTGACTATAGCCCTTTAAGAAGACACAGATGCAGAGAATCCAGCTATGCCTGCACTCCACAGAAACGTTAAGACAGAAAATGTGTATTGTTTTCAGCTGCTCATTTTTGCATAATTTGTTGTACAGCAGTAGATTATTAACACAAGCGCTAGCCTTTCAAGAGTTTGAGATTTTCACGTCACAACTTGAAACTGTCCTTACTATTAAAGTATTAAATTTAATTGTATGTATCTGAAGTTAATAATACACTTTGAATATTTTAGCCTGACAATAAATATTCACTTTCTTTTTACTAGCTCCTTTTCTTCTCATCCAGTCCTCATCTCATGACTTTCCAATGCAAAGTCAGATCAGTCCAAGAATAGAAAATGTGCAGATCATTACAGCTCATAAGTGCAATGAGCATTTTTCATTATCCTAGTTAGGGATATCTCAGAGTAAATCGGTAAATAATTTTTGATTTTGACTTTTTTTCCCACTAGCTTACCAAAAGAAGTGAATGAATTAATTGCTTCTTGTAAAGTACCTAAATTCATGCAACTGTTGCATTTGTCTTTGTTAATAATAAGCTGTCACTCTGATGTCAAGCCCAGTTGGTGTGCTTTTTAATTAACTTTTAATTGTCCTTTGGTCTCAGTCATCTGTAGACTCCAACAAAAGCAAGTCTCTAGGCCTTTGAAGCAAAAGCCATGATATAAAAGCATGGCTTGACTGAGCTATTCTGAAAGTCTGAGAACGCCATGCACCCCACCTTCCCCCTGTTCCATGATACTCGGTAAGTGCCCAAAATACTGCAGTGGAAGAGGAAGAGCAAAAAGAAGAAATAGAAATATGATGAATTTTACACCTCAATTCTTGAACAACCACAGATTCAGGAAGTAATGAATTTTGAAAGAGAACTATGGCTAGAAAGTTCTAACAAAATTGCAAATGTCATTCCACTTTGAGAGGACTGAAGGATGTAATGAAGTTTCCCTTTGGTTAGGGTGGGTTCAGGAATAAGAGCCAACATCTGAAGAAGGTTGTTTATAGGGTTTTCAATAACCACCCATGATAAATGAGTGTGAGGGGACATTTTTCAGCTGATAATTTCAGCTGCCTGTGAAATTGGTCCATTTGTGTTCATGTTTGCATGTGTTGTGATATGATCCTGAAAGGGAACTTGGAAAAAGAAAGAGGTAATCAGGAATCAGTATCTAAAGAGGAAATATCAATTAACAAAGAAAAATGATCTCCAAGAGATGGGAAATAAATGAGGTGAGCCCCATGCTGCAGGTTATACCTGAGGAGAGTTTCCCAGCTGTGTGTGCTGCAGCGCCGTGGAATCTAGGCAGAGACCTGTAGTGTCCCTGATCTTAGGAGATGATGCTGGGAATTCGGGGAGCAAAGGCGACTAGAGATTGCAGAGCAGAGAGCGCAGTCTGTGGGTCTGCAGTGTCTCCTCAGGGCACTCAAGTGAGTACTGATCAGCACACATGCAGGAGGCAACTATCTGAACTGGGCAAAGCATCACCCAAAAGACCCCAAGACTACATAGGACCCGGAGGAGCATGTGTTCCCCAAACCCAGGAAAGAAACTCTCGTAATTCAGGAGCATCAGTTGCAATCCTGATCAATCAAACTTTGGGAGATGATAAATATGTTTATTATCTCGTTTCGATGATTGCTTCATGAATGTACTCCTGTGTCAATGCTTATCCAACTTTACAGTGAAATGTATATAAATTATACCTCAGTAAAGCTCTTTATATAAAGACCAGTAGAAAGTTTGTCTTGTTATTTATAATACTTAAGAAGTATTTACTCACACAAAAATATGAATGTATTTTACAGACATAATACTGAGTAAGTTTCCATTTACATGAAGTTAAAAAACAAGCAAAACTAACTCATCATGAAATAAATCTCAACGATGTTACTCAGTGGTGGGATGATTGAGGGACTATTAACTGGAAAGGACAGGAGATTGTCTCCTGGGATGCAGGACATATTTTTATTATTTGAGGGTTGGTACCACAGTGTATAAATAAGTAAAATTTAGGTAAAAAACTTACACTTAAAACTTGTACCTTTTCTTGTATGTAACATTTCAATTGAAAATAATCACCGCCTTTATTTCCTTGGTCTTTATTACAAATTGAAGACATGTCTTCTTAACCAAAGAAACAATTACCATAATGAGAATGTATATTGGCATATTAATATAGTGCTGATATTAGATCTTTCACAAGTTAAACATTTTATACATTTTACCAAATTTGGAATATACAGTAAATGCTTTCAAAATAAAGAATATAATAATAAGTAGTGATAGCTAAAGATTAATTAATTTGAGAGAATAAATATTGTATTGTATTTCTTTGTGAACTATCTTGAAAGTTCTAATTTCTTATGAATTCATTGGAACTTATGATTTATTTTATTCCCCAAATGTTCAAGTACAGTATGTGATTTAGATAATCACATACCCAAAGAGTATCTATGGGTCTATCTAATTGATTTGAAAACTCTGTAATATATTTGGTGAAGTTGATTATGGACCTAAAGTTATAGTGAAATAAAGAACTCACTGAAAAAGTATCCTCAGTTAAATTTGGTATGTTAAGCAAACTGCACAGGCAGTGAACCAAAACTTTTCTTTATTCCAGCAAGGCTTTGTTCATTCTCATACTTTGTACATTTTTTCCTTTTCATTTAAGGTCAGAGAGTTCACCATCATTGTTACTTTTATTTTGTAACTTTTGACTTCTATTTTTTCTTACTCTTTCTCTTCCTCCTTTTGCTGTATTCACCAGATTTTCTATTGAAAAGTCTGAATAGAGCTGTGGAGGAATGGCAGGAATAATGTCTGGGATCTCCTCACTTGTCAGATAAATCCCAGGGTGCCTCTGCTATGTAACCAACATATTGATTGATTTCTTTACTCCTGGAAGTCTGACATTATTGCACCATTGAAGCTCCAATATGAAAAGTCTTTGCCTCGAAGGTGCCCTGTGTTACGGGTACATTCCAGTAGAACCCGTGACTGAATATCGCTTTGCAGTTTGAAGTATCACTCAGCAAATATCACCCAAAGGGAAAATTTGGCCAACAGCTTATTTGGAACATATTTCATCTATTGAGTGGATATTAATCACCTAATACATTAAATGACCAATTTACATTTCCTTTTTCCTCCTTCTTTCTACACATTTTAATATCTTTGGATTAAATAATGGTCATAAAACAAATGGGAACAACATTATTTTCCATTTAGTGTGGTTGATATCCTAGTATCTTTTCCTAAGTATATTTTAATAGAGTAAATCTAACAAATGTTTTTCATTTAGTATGAATTTACTTCTATAATATAAGGTTTTGTGCGATTCATTGTTACAAAGTCAAATAAGATATCAGTATCATGTAGTTCAAAAATAAACTGAAAGAAATTAATTTATCCATATATTAAATTGGTGCATAACACACACAATTTATTCAAATGGCTTTATAATGCAGCATTTTTGTTGCAATTCCCTGGGGAATTTTGAGTACAAAAAGAACAACAAAGAAATTTTAAACTTTAAAATTGATTCCAGAGATTTATTTTTACTTTGAAATTATTATTTTATATAGTACTATAAAACAAATAAGTTATTATATTACTTTTAACAGCACCAAGATTTTCTATACACACAATAAAAAAGACACTAATATGAAATCAAAGAAGATAAAACAAAAAAATCATAATCTTAAACTTCGAATGGAAGTTTCAGGTTGAATTTATGAACTCATATAATTTATATTTGTTTCTTTTTCTTATATGTTTGTTTTGCTTTTGAGAGCTGCTTTTCATCTTAGTTTGTGATTAACATATTTAATGTAATGAAAGGAAAGAAAAAATAATAATTGACACTAATAATAAATAAATGGATCTTCTGAAAAAAATCAGCAAATTAATCAAAGCATCTCCTAATGTTAAAAGAAAAAATGTTGAAAGAGGAACAAAGAAAACAAAAATGCACAAAATAAGAACTGGCACGGAAGAAATAATCATAAAAAGAGAGTCATTATACACTGTATTGAATGATGGTATACAAACATATGAATACCTAGATGAGATAAAATTATGCTATGAATAAGTTATATAATAAAATAAAATCCTAGTAGAAGGAGAAAATTTGAAAAGACAGTTTCTATATGGCAATATATCAAAGTGAACCAGGTTTTCTTGTTTCATAATTCAATGATTGTCAGTAACATCATAGCATTACCCTGTCATAAGAGAGAACAAAAAAGAGAGGGAAGGAAAACTTTAAGTGAAGGGAGGGATAGAGAAATTAATAAATTATAACAAATAAAGTGAAGGGAAGATGAATAGAGAAAAAATAGAATGAGGCAAACGACAGCTAAAATTTTATTTGCACTAACTATATAATATGCTTCAGGAGAAAATATGCTATAGTGAAAGAAGTATTTATTTGGTAGATATTTTCTAATGCACAAATAAATTTTATTACTATGAATTAAAATATATATAGTATCTTTTCCATATATAAAATATAGAAGAATATTCATTATTTGTTTATAAGTACAAATTGTATATTGGACCAAGCTAAAGCCAGTAGTTAATAGTGGAGTTTGCTATAAATTTTTTCTCTCCTTTTAGTCCTACCACCAACTGTGCGATAATAATTGAATATATATCCTACCAGTTCTTTAAAAATAAATTTTTACATGTAATTATTCAATATACCTAGATGTATTTTTACACAGGACATGAGGCAATAATCTAAATTCCTTTATTTTTTAAATAGATATTTTTCTTAATGCCATATGTTAAATACACAAGTTCAATGAACTGACCAGATAAAAATGCTGCTAGTTTGTGGCATCTTTATTGACATTCTCAGATCAGTTTTTTCCTTAACTATGTTGCCATAAATATGATGTTTATACAGTCCTTAAGTTAGGAATACATGATATTAGGAATATTATGATATCCTAACACATGTATTAGGAACACATAAATATATAAAATAACTACTTATACTTTAAAATTTTAAGACTGTAAAATTAATGACATTTAAAAAATATTATCTTTTTAAAAATTTACATCTCTTAAGATTAAAAAGAAAAATGTCTCAGGATTTCAGAAAATGTAGTAAGGAATTTCAAAATTCCCATGTTGCTATAGTATTTTCTACAAATTTAACAACTCATTTAAACTCTGTTCATTAATGAGCATTTAAGTAATAATGAAGATGAAAAATTAATTCACAGCATCTGATTATTATAATTTCCTCTAACATTGTTATATTAGTGTTTTTCTTTACATTCACAAATTAAATTAAACTTTAATAATTTTATTTTATATATAGTGTTCTCTGTTTTTCAAATTAAACTACAATTAGATAATATGAAATTCATATTCTATATAATAATATAATAGTCAAACATTAAGCTAACATGACATGAAATGGTAAAATTATGTAAATACAGATATAGATATAAATTGATATAGGTTATATATTTTTATAATTGTGGTGAATATACGTGATGTAAAATGTACCTATTTAACTATTTTTAAGGGTACAGTTTAGTGGTATTAAGTACATTCACATTGCTGTGCAACCAACACCACCATCCAGCTCCAGAATATTTTTCATCTTGCAAAATGAAAACTCTGAACCCACTTAATAATAATTCACCATTCCCTTTCCCTCACAGTCCCTGGCATCCCCCATTTCAAGGTTCACCCATGTTGTAACATAGGTCAGAATTATCTGCTTTTTTAAGACTGGATGAGATTCCATTGTATATGTATAGCACATCTGTTTACCTGTTGAGGAACACGAGAGTTATCTGCACCTTTTGGCCATTGTGAATAATGCTGCTACGAATATGGGTGTACAGATATCTGTTCAAGACCCAGCAGCTCTCAATTCTTTTGGGAATGGATGTATTTTTACAATTCTTTTCTAGTCACCTCTGATCAAAATGTAATAATTATTGAAATATAATTAGGGGCCAGAAAATATATATTGAGTACATGCACTTTATTCTGGTCATTTGGAAATTCTTCCAAAATGATGACATGTTTTTCAGGGTCCTCTTAGTCTTTTAAATGCATTAGTTTGGACTCATTCCAAGGACATTCTATCAATACAGGCTCTTCCTATAGCAATACAATGACAAATGCTTTTATCAGTATTTTAAATTTTAAAATAGTTGGAAACTCAATTGAGATATTCACATAAACATAAGTTACTAAGATGTTTTCCAATTATTTGAAAACCCTACACCCTCCTCCTCAAAATCTACATGTATCTGAAGTAGTTTCATAAACATTAATTAATTCCTTTAAGATTTTACCTGCATATAATGACAACTTCCTGATTTATATATTAAAATTATTTTGTACCTATTTGCTCAATGGTTATAGTTTTACATTTTCTCTTTTTTTGAAGATTTTTTTTCACATGGACCATTTTTAAAGTCTCTATTGAATTTGTTACAGTACTGCTTCTCTTTTATGTTTTGTTTTTTTGGCCACGAGGCGTGTGGGTTCTTAGCCCCCAACCAGGGATCCAACCTGCATCCCCTGCATTGGAAGATGAAATCTTAACCACTGGACCGCCAGGGAAGTCCCTGTATTTTCTTTAATAGCAAATTATTTGATTTCCTCTTTATTATAATTGAAATAAACTTTAAATAAATGTAATAATTTACTGATATTACTGATAATTTATTCTATTTATTTATAGGCTTACTTCTTAAAATTTGTCCATTTTTATTTTACCAGTTTCTTCACCATCATTGGTAAAGATTAACTCCTTGTGGTTTCTTCTCAGACCTAATATTTTGAAAATAATGCTGTTAAATTGAAATTCAAAAACTAGTGTTGTTGGCTTAAAAAAGCTTAAATTGGAAATATTTTTCAGTCAAAGATATTATTCTACAGACAGTATTCTCTCTCCTCCAGTATTTTTTTTCATAATTAAGGAAATTAGACATTTAGCCTCTCAATATGTTGGGGTTTTTCAATTTAGAGATTAGGAGGAAGGCATTATTAAATAGTGGTGTTCCAATTTACATCTAGTACATTCTAATATGCTTCAAATTTGCTCCTTAAATAGGCTGACATGTGCCAAATGAAATTTAATGTTGACAAATGTAGAGTAATGCAAATTAGCCTCAGAAATAATCAGCAACAGATAAAAAATTATAGATAATTGAAGTGATTCACCAAGTCCTTGTAAAAGACTTTCAACTGTTTACAAACTTTTAGGAATCTTCTCAACAGAAAAGAAACTCTGTGCTCTTTCTTGAAATGTCAGAAATTAAATGCAAAAGTCCAAAGGCAGCCAGCTACATACTAAGTAATGTTTAATTGGGCTACATCGTTCCAAATTGAAAAAAGTTGCATTATTTTTCTGGCCAAGTCATACATCTTCCAGAGAGACAAGATAACTATCTCCCTGTAATGCTTTCTAAAACATGTGAACACAGAGTTAAGGGATTTCTCTTACTATCTATTAACATCTGGAGTGCAACTGTAGGGTAAAGACTAGCACAATATTGCAAGGGTGTTCTGGCATCTAACTCCAGCCCACATCTCTGCCACAGAGAAAGCAACTACCAAATCAGTATCTAGGTTGTCATGCCCTGGGCTCCCAGGTCAGCTGTTTAAGACATCTTGCTGTCTTAGCCAGGTCAGAAGCTGGGTGTCTTTTCAGTTCAGTTCACTGTCTTGGGCATAAACATTCGATTAAAATCTGCTATAACTCCTTTTCGCCTACACAGTTCTTGAAGGAGCAATCAAAACCCACTGACACATCATAAAAGAATGAAGTAGATATTGGAACATCAAATGCTTTTCTATGTTTGTCAGTTTCTTTAAACCTCACAACCACAGAAAGCTGGAGAACATTTTCTTCTTTCAATTGTTTCTAGCCCTTAAACTCAAAGACTTGGTCTGAAATCCTATTCACAGAACATATATATATCACAATATTAAATAAATTAGAATTTCCCATTTGATGTTTTTTAATACTAATATTAAACAGATTGTGCACTTGAACATAGTTTATGGATAAGTGCATGTAACATAATTGTGCTACTATACACTAAGTTCATTTAATTGTTTTAATTTGTTTAATTTGTTTTTAAGAACAAATGCAATTTAGTTTGCTACAGATACAACTTAAAATGTTACACATATCCTCCACGTGAGTTCGCTTCTTTGCCACACTATCCTACGTCTTTATAAAAGAAGCGTTTAAGCAGCAGAGATTAATAGTCTCCTGGCTTCCTGAGTTATAATCAATCTACGAAAGTAGGAGAAATAAAGCTTTAAAGTATAAAATTGTAAGTGACTTTCAATTTCTTCAATTTCAACCCAACTACAACTCTTGGGAATTATAGACCTCTGGTTGTCAAGGACTGTTCTTGTCTAAATTATCTCCATGGCACTTAACATGCAACTGGGTAGGTCAACATACTTAATAAACGTTGTTGATCATAAGGGCACACTCTCACAGAAACCATCAGTTTGTTGACAGAGACAAAAATGTGTTAGTCAAATATTTTAGGATTTTACATTTTACAATATACACATGTGGATATCTCATTTAATCTTCAAAAAAAAGATAGCTAAATTAGATATTACTATTCTGCTTTACAGAACATCACATATGAATATGGAGCATGCTTAATTTCAATCCCAATACACTTACAATTTTATAATTAAATATATGACTCCAGAGATTTAAAAAAGGAGCTGTTTATAACTCTTGGTGAGTCATACGTGTGTAAATAGGCGTCAGTGTTTACAAACCATGATAACTGAAAAACAAAAACAATATCAGGATGTATGTAGATATTTTTGTAATCATGACTGTAATTAAATTCCATTATTAACTGTGTAATTAAACTTATAACTGTCAACCTTTATCCGCATTATTACAGATGAAGGTACTCATGAATATATAATATATTCATTAAATATACGTGAGAAAACCAATTCCAAATTGTATTCAGAAAGTTTAGTTCAAAAACTGCATTTTTTCCCTTTGTAAAGCCTTCATTAGGTTGAATTTTATGTCCATTTACAGTAGAATAATGTTTTTCCCAACAGAGCTGAACAGAGTGCTAATCTTTATTCATAAGGCAAATAAATTTGTTCAAAGAACACATCTGCTAAAGGCTAAAATGACTCTGAGCAAGATGAATGGTGACTTTGTTTAGCTTTCTAGAGACAGCTATGATAAAAGGTTTAGGTTATTTATTTTTGGCTCACTGATAAAGATTGTGGTTTGGCAGGTGAAACACCAGATAAAAATGCTTTTAGCATTAGCTTTGTAATTATATCCCCAAGAGGAAAAAATAAACTGTACATATACCTACATACAATTTCAGTTCAGCAAGGGAAACATTTTAAGTTTTACATAAGTCCGTGTGCAATACTGTGATTTATTTTGGGAACGTGGACCAACCATTCACAGTTTACATTGTTCACTTTATTAGTAATATTCCTAATAATTTTATTACCTTGGTTTTATGATGCATGATTCTGAAAGGAGTTATTCTGTTTACTCAGCAAGAATAGAAAACTTTTCTTTTACTCCTAACAAGTCAATGGAGACCCAAAAACTTATGTAGCATTAAAATAAAAGAGACATTTTCATGAATACATTATCGGAAAGTATTTCATCCTTAGAAAAAATAAAGTTATTTACTGTTTGTGATACTTTTATATAATTGTTTATGTTTTGTTTTTTGTGTCCATTGTTTATGATTCTTGTGGCTTACCTTATAGAAAGGCAATATATACCTTCTTCCAAATACATAAACAACTAAATCCCCCTCTCCAAATAATTTTTGTTTTGTTTTGTTTTGGCCTTAGAAATTGGGAGTCTCTTATTAGTTATTAATTTGTGCATAATATGCTTAAGGCTAGACTTACCTAGAATTAAACTTAGAATCTAGATATTTTCTCCCTATTACCTAATTCAGGTTTCACAAGTTTTGAAAAGGCATGGTTTATAATTCAATATAAATGCAAAAATATATCCCAAAGTAACAGGTACATACTGGATTATAAACTGTTATATATTCCCTTTATAACAGTCAATGCTTAAATATTCATCACTTTAGTCAAAACATTCAAATTGTGAAAATAATTCAGGGCGATTAGGTGCTGGTACTTTCTGACCTGCTGTCAGTGTGCCCACAGCCCCTTGACTCACATTTGCTCTCTTGGTTTAAAGGAATAGCATCTCGTGTCTACATGGTGATCTCTTTGTGTAACGACATGTCATCTTGAATCATGGTGCTGAACTATCGTTCTAGTTTCTTTTGTTGACATCTGATTCAGGCTCTGTTGTCAATGGAGAACTCTATCTAATCACTGCTAAACTATCTCAGCTTCAGCTGAACTACTACATTTTTAAAAATCCTGTTATATCCTGATCAAGAAAAGTGTGCGGATACTGAAATCATCATTAAATTATTTTCTCCAGGTTTTGTACTTTGGAAAAAAATAGTGCGTTTTCAAAGCAATATTGTTAGATCAGTGGAAAGAAGGAAGGGAGGGATGGGGCAAAGGAGGGAGAAGGAAGAAAGGAAGGAGGGAGAGGGTGAGGGAAGGGGAGAGGAGAGAGAGAGAGAGAGAGAGGAGGTGGGGAAAGAAGATAGAAGCAGACAATTTGCTACAATCTTCTGTTCAAGAGAAAGGACAACTGGAGGTAGAGTAAGCACGTGCATTAATTAATGCTCCTGGAGCTGACTTTTGTGATTTATAAAGCCTATAAAAATATGATTGCCTTAAAAGATATTACATGAGTTAGGGGTGCCAAAAACCCTCCATAAGTGATTTGTATATTGGTGCCACAAAGTGAACGATTAAGAAACTTTTCCATAGAAACAAATGATTTTTACTCCCCTGCATGGATATCTTATGTAATTTAGGTGAGACCATGCTCTAGAACTTCCCATGCCTAATGAGAGAGACAGGGAGAGAGAGAGAGAGAGAGCACTTAATCATACTCTTACATGCTTACACTTGTAGGAAATACTTGTGTGTCTTAGTCAGAAACTTCAACATCACACGTCACCTTTTCTTCCTGGGCTCTCCTAAAGAAGTAATTGCTGCAACTTTTATATACATCTGTATCTTCCTGTCAGCAAAGGATTGCTGTTTATTCATTTAATCACTATTCATTGAGCTTCTATGTTTCCAGGCACAGAGTATACAGCAGCCATGAAGTGCACACAAATTTTCATTCTCTTTGAATGAATACTGTAACAGAGAGACAAGCAATAAATACGTAATTTTAAACAAAATTGATGTTGTTAAGTGATAAGAGGGAAATATAGAGGGCGAGGGGGAATTTCAAATGGGGGTCGAGATTTTAATTGGTGATCAGGAAGGTCTCATTGAATTGGTAAAATCTGAACCAAGAGTGACTAATAGGAGGTATGACATCATGGAGATGCCTGATGGGAGAGTGAATCCAGCAGATATATTAAATGCAGAGGCCTTGGGACAGGAAAATGGCCATTCCAGGCATAACCAGGACATGTGGAGTGGCTGCAGCGGAGTCAGTGGGCAGGAGAGCAGAGGTTAGAGATGCATGGAATTGGGGGCGTTTGTGCAGGAACTCAGGGAGCATTGCATAGATTATGGCGTTGCTCTCAGTGAAAATGGGGGGATTTTCAGGCATGATTGATTTGGAGATGGTGTGTGAGAGAGTGACTGAAGTCCACTTGAGCAATGGACACGGGGAACCATGAGTAAATGAGATGGGGCCTTGAGCAATGGATACACAGAATGCTCAGTAAATGAGATGAGGGCCTTCAGCAAAGGACACAGGGAACCATCAGTAAATGAGACGGGGCAGTCCTTGTGAGGCCTACTGAACATCTGAGTGAAGAGGTTGACTATGAAATTGGATACATGAGTCATGTTCAAGCTAGAGATAAAATCTGCATGTGTTTGGCAAGTTCAGTTTTTAAAGAATATGCAGTATCCATGGAAACCAGTTACATATGGTGTCTTATGTGCAAACATTGAATATCACCAGATACTTCATAGAGTTTTCTCATTTCATTCTAATATTATGCTGCTTCTAAAAATTATAATTTTAATATTTCATTTAAATAATGAAGTAGACTTATTTATTGCTGGAAGGCAACTTTAGCCATTCGGGAATATTTCCTCTCATATAATATGTGCCTTGTGAGAGGTGGAAACATAGAATAGCACTTAACATATTTACAATCTCTATCCTTTATCCACTCACCAAGTACATTTGGACTAATAAGACGCTAAGGATAAAACAATGATTGCCATGGCCTATGTCAAATTTCCATAATTGTGTTTGTGAGCCTTTCTATTCCTATGTAAAAATGCAAATGGTTTTTAATGAAGGGTTTTGATAATTTTCAAAAAGGTCTAGAGAATTCATAGATATTATTTTTAACATTAGAAAATTCACTTCCTTTATATGATAATCATAACATACTCTATGTCTCTTTATTAAGGATTATGACTGCTAAAGGTTTTTGAGTTTTGAGTGGCCATCGTGTCCCAGAGATAAATCTAATTGCGTTAGAACTGTATCTTATTGATTCTCGATAACCCCATAACGTGAGTACTATTTTACCAGTGGAAAAGTTAAGGTTCAGAAAGTTCAAATAACTTGCTACCAGGTAAAAATGAGTAATTGCTGAAGATCAATTTTAAAGCAGGAAAGTAAGAATTCATAGCACGTTCATTAAGCTTGCTTTGCTATGATCTAGTCTGTAGATTGAATCAATTTAGGACTAATCTGAGGGAGAAGTGTCCTGAAATAAGGACCACAAAAGAAGAGCAAGAAAGAGCAAATCTCTATTCACTGCCAGGAGCTGGCTTAGTCTGCAAGTTAGCAGAGGTTTAAATGTTACAGACACTCCGATTGGTTTTTTTATTTAAAAAAAAGAAGAATGGAGGAATGTGATGTATGAAGTACAGAAAATGTTCCATTATCAGTTCTTAGAAGTGGACGGCTTCAAGATAAGCAAGGTCAGAAAGTTTGATTTTCACAAGAAAAAAGGAAAATGTAAACAAGTGTGGGACAGTAGAGTTCATGGTTTCAGGTTCAGAAAAAAAAAAAAAAGGTTCTTTTGACTGTTGATAGAACTCTTAGTATAGAAGGTTGAAAAAAGAAAAGTTAACCTTTTACCTGTATTATTCAGAGTATATTGTTATTCAATGTCCAGCAAGGACAGTAAATACATTCTGTTTCCATTTGTATCAATTTCCACTTGCTCAAATCTTATACAATGGCTATGGAAACTGTATTTGAAGCTTTTTAAAATCTCTTGCCTCAGATTGTGAAATATCATTTTAGTTCAATGATATGGAGCTCTGGAGTAACTAACACTGTCAAATTAAACTCTTAAATATAAAAGTAATATCTTAAAGTCCCTAAGACAGAATTTGAGAGAATATTGAGTAAAGACAAAGTACCATTTATTTCATCTAATTATCAATTTCAAGTACCAATTTCAAGGTCCTTTTGTGTGTCATTTTAATTTACTCTATCTCAAAGAAAATTATAGACAGTTTATATAGAAAATTTACTCTCTTTAGTCAATGAGGTTTTAATCTGTTTTCTAGTAGTAATGGCATATGTTATTCAAATCCTACCAGAAGCATGCATTGATTCCCTACTGTTGAAAGAACTGATTTTAGTCACGGTGTGGCATACTATTATGAATTAGAAATAGAAGCTCATATTCAAATAGTTAAGTACAGGTTTTGTTTATGTGAATGAAATGGTACATGTTGTTTTATTACACAGCATAGATCCATAAATTCCATTTAGTCTGTGTAAATTCTTGAGTGTGAAAAAAAAAAAACATCATTAGTAGTGATAAGAAGAGATACATGAACATGAGAGACACAGTTAAAAACAGCCATTATAATTCAGGAGTCCAACCATGTAATTTACCTCGATAAACTCTTACTGCTTTTAAGTGCCTACATATTCAAACAAGAGCATGAATTCAAGGTTGTCAAGATCCCCACGCAGAGTTTCATGCAGGCTACAGGCAAATTTAAGTTATCGTATACATACGATTTTGCCAATGTAACGGGGAAATATTTTCAGAAGAAAAAACCAAAAAGCTTTCTCTCGGTAAAGGTGGTGATTTTCTGTAGCTTCTTGCTTCTTGGGCCTTCTCTGTGGCTAATATTTTTAAAACAGCTCATAGCTACCTTCCACTTCTAATTTCTTGGAAGACAAAAGTAAAATTCAAGAGAGAGAAAGCATGAAGTGGGCAGTTCAGGGAAAGTCTGAGTAAGGCCTTCCAGGAAAAGTGGGTTTCTTTCCGAGTACCTTCTCAAGTTTGGAGGGATAAGATATAGATATTCCACAGAGCCAAAAGAAGGCTTCCCCAACTGTTTTTAATCTAGCCAGGGGAATTAAGCTAAGAAGCCAAGTCCATAGAAGAGACAACGAGGGTTAGAGCTAAAGTTCAGTATACAAATAAAGATTTCCATTTTCCCAGTTTACCTTCATTTTCTATTGCCTCAAGACTCAGTGGTAGTGATTCAAATTTGGTCAACCCTTTAGACATACAACATCTTATTTCTCACCTCATTATTTACAGATAATAATAGTACTCTATTCAGGGAAATTTTATTCTTATGCTTTCAAAATATTATTTAATCAGTTGACACAGTAAATATAGGCTTGAATTACCTTTTATTCACATAGGGTATATAAAATAAAAGCCTTTCAATAATTATTGCATGTTAAATAATATTGCTTATTAATGTATTAAAACTAAAAAACAAAAACAAGGCCATAAAAAATATATACACTGTTATAAAATATATAGTGTTTAAAGATGTGTGTATACACATTAAAAATGCATTGCACACAGAAGAATGAAGAATGGCTGCAATTCCTTTCCTAATCAGCTGAAAACCTGCTGAGAAAAGAAACAGTGCTCTTCTAAGAAAGACAACAGAATCCAAATACCCCACCGTGTATCATCCACAAAGAACTGTTTTCTGATAAAAACAAATAAATAATACATAAAACACTAGGCAAATCATGGAACAGGAAAATACGCTCTATAGACAGTAAAAATAACAGTTGATTAAAATTGAACACAAGATGGCCTAGATGCTAGACTTAGCAGATCAACATTTAAAAGGTATTCAAAGAATTAAAAGAAAATGTGTTCAGATAAGTAAATAAGATATGATCTTAAAAGGGAAAGAGTCAATAAACCTCAGCAGATAAGCTGAATTTTTAAGGATCAGAACCAAAGGGACCATGCAGTTTAGGACCATGATAGAGTCACTGGGACAGGAATTGCCTCCCCCTGTAATAGCTGGAAGAGTGGACAAATATAAGAGTCAAGGGCTTTAAGACATTGGGTCATTATCAGGACAACACTCTAATCCCTGAAAGAAGGAAAACAAATGCAGTGATCTCTTCGATCGCCCTGGCTTTCTGCCTGTAGTGCCTTTCTGGATCAGGGTTCTAGGAGGAGTATCACAAAACAGAGCATGACCTCTTCCCAAGTTAAGGAGACAGACATCACAGTACAGGGACTTCCATGGCTGGAATTTGCGAAGAGCTGCAGAAATCTGCACAGGGTCCCCTTGATTCTGATAGTTAAGCCATGCATGTATAATGTGAAGATCTACAAAATGGATGAATAATAACCAGATTGCTATAACCTGAACAACTCGAGAGATCACACATAACTGAAATACTCGGGAGTTCCAACCAGCCAGCGTGAACCCACTTGTTATGACTCTGAGCCTGCTTCCCACTGGCACAACCCTGCCAACTTTGCCAGGGGTGATACAATACCATCACGTGGTCATTGTAACCCCAGGATTCCATCATTCTCACAGAATTCAAACTATTGTGATGACACTGTCCATTTCTCATCAACCTTGGAAGTTTTCAAGGTTACTGGGCCCCCTGTTAAGAATGTATTTCTGGGCTTCCCTGGTGGCACAATGGTTAAGAATCCGTCTGCCAATGCAGGGGATACAGGTTCGAACTTTGGTCCAGGAAGATCCCACATGTTGCGGAGCAACTAAGCCCGTGAGCCACAACTACTGAGCCTGTGCTGTAGAGCCCGCGAGCCACAACTACTGAAGCCCTGGTGCCTAGAGCCCGTCCTCCGCAACAAGAGAAGCTACTGCAATGAGAAGCCCGCGCACCGCAATGAAGAATAGCCCCCGCTCGCCGCAACTAGAGAAAGCCCACGCAGCAACAACCCAACTCAGCCAAATAAATAAATAAATAAATAAAAGAATGTATTTCTGACAGCCTTCCTGAAGGGAACGTCATCTGGACAATTGTAAGAGTCAAATTTAGAGCATTGGTGAGTAAGTCTTACAAGATAAATTTACCCTAACATTCCAATCTCCATGAATCTTTGGACACTTTTCTCTATAATAAACCAAGTCTGGCATTTTAACTTAATTTAGTGTAGACCATTTTTAGATTCAAGTTTCATTCCACTGAACAATCACGATTATAGCCACTCTCAGATTTGTAAGTTAACCCAGTGAACCCGGAATCCCCTCTTAGTAAACTCATATACAGATAATTTCTTCTTGATACATCATTGTATTCCTGTAACACTGATCCAAAACACTTAGGATCCATTTTCACACCATTTACCCAGTTTTCTATCCATAAAGTCGGCAAACGTTTCCTTCAGTTGTTTCTCACACCTGGTTAGAGATCTCACATTATATATTTGACCCCCTGGCATGCGCTGGGAAACAAATTTAGTTATAGGACTAGGAGAAATGGGAAATGGTAAGAATAGGTCCCAAGGAAGCTCAGGTTTTCCTCAAAAAGCACCAACTGCCGTGGAGATGATTGCAATTTTAGGTAAGATTAGACAGCTTCCTCAACCAGAAAGGGATGAGGTCTCTTCTACTGATGAAGGAGACTTGACAGCATTGGGGGTTTAAAGGACTCCAAATTCAACGGAATCTACCTGTCTCCCTCCTGCCCCATATTAAGGATCTCATACCTTCCCAATCAATAGTCTTATATCCTAACTTTAACATAACAGATCCTGTGAGGTCGTGGATTAAGTCTGTGTTTAATTCAGCCACCAATAGGATTGAATTTGGTGTTGGCGTTTTACACAAATCTTGGCTCTGAGGATAGAGGAGATAAGGTTTTCTTTTTAGTGAAATCATAGATGTTGCTAGTCCCTTATCTGGACCTGGACTTGTGGATGGGAAGCTCTCTTATCATTTTTTCATCAGTTTCTCCAGTACACCTAGAAACAGTTAATGAAACACATTACATTTCTTATTTTTATTAAAGAGTTCTATCACAGCAACTACTTTGTCACCCAAAGCAATTTCTTTCTAGTCATTTGATGTCATTGAATCTACCGGTGATCATTTAAGTAACTGTTTTACCACTGTATCATGTATAACTAGGGTACTTTTTATCAATAGAAATGGGTTTCTTACTGCCTTTTTTTGGGGGGGAGTTATTTATTTATTTATTTATTTATTTATTTATTTATTTATTTATGGCTGTGTTGGGTCTTCGTTTCTGTGCGAGGGCTTTCTCTAGTTGCGGCAAGCGGGGGCCACTGTTCACCGCGGTGCGCGGGCCTCTCACTGTCGCGGCCTCGCTTGTTGCGGAGCACAGGCTCCAGACGCGCAGGCTCAGTAATTGTGGCTCACGGGCCCAGTTGCTCCGCGGCATGTGGGATCTTCCCGGACCAGGGCTCGAACCCGTGTCCCCTGCATTGGCAGGCAGATTCTCAACCACTGCGCCACCAGGGAAGCCCCTCTTACTGCCTTTTGATATAATCAGATCAGGAAGCCATTTTTAAGGTTCCCTCCTCAAAACCATTCCCAGTACCAAGTAGGTTTGATCATAGAAGCGGAAGTGCTTAAAAGACAAAGAACAGAGGATAACCAAAGGGATTAAACTTTACGGATTTGGAGGAGCTGCTTTTGTTAAGAATTGACCTCTCTCCAGGATTGTGGACCTACTTATTAAAGAGTTTTAACCACTCTTCAGCTTCAAGGAGTTACTGGACCATTAATATGCTGAAAGGTAGATTTCCGGCTTTAAATGTAGTCTTTAAATGATGATTAATCCCTTTCAGCCTCTCAAGGTATTTGCTCCCAGCATCCCTCACTCTTCTACTTCCCAGATGCCTGAGACATTTACTAGTCAAGACTTTGGGAAACGTGTCTCCTTCAGACTAAGAAAGCTCCTGGCAAGGGACTCAGCTGAGAGCTGCTGGCTGCCTGCACTTTGAGGACTTGAATGAGAGCTTCAAGCTTGTAAAAGACAAGGGCTTCAGCACCAAGCACAGACCTGTTTCAGAAAATCTAGCAAAAAGGAACACTTCACAAGGAGTCTCATGGGCCTGAAAATGTCATCACAATAAATAGAAATTACAGACCGATATCCATCATGGATTCTTAACAGGTATTACCAAATCAAATCCAACAATATATAAGACTAGATGCACTTTAACTGGGAAGTTTGCTTTAATATCCCAAAATTAGACAATCCCCATGTTGACAGAATAAAGGAGACGAATCAGATGCTCTTTTCAGAAGACACCAAGAAGCTTTTGCCACAATTCAACACAAATACATGAATAAAAATTCATGGAAAACTAGAAATCGAAGAAAATATTCTCCTTCCAATAAGAGTCAGCTGTGTAAAACCTATAGCAAATATTATACTTAAATGTGAAATATTAAACAATTTACCTCCTAAGATTAGAAACCAGTAAATGGTGTCTGCTCTCACCACTTCTGTCAACGTTGCACTTGTGGTTCAAGACAGCACAAGACAAGAAAAATGTATATGGCCTTGAGATTGGAAAAGAAGAATAAAGTTGTATTTCATCACAGATAACATGAATTGTTTTCATGAAGTGATTCTAACATATCAAAAAAATTACTCAATCTAATAAATGAGTTTAGCAAGGTTATAGTATATAAGTGATATTGATAGATAAATCTTATTTCTATATGAAATCACCAAGCAATTAGTAAATGACATTAAAACAATTACATTTAAAATAGTATCAAGGGCTTCCCTGGTGGCGCAGTGGTTGAGAATCTGCCTGCCAATGCAGGGGACACGGGTTCGAGCCCGGGTCTGGGAAGATCCCACATGCCGCGGAGCAACTAGGCCCGTGAGCCACAATTACTGAGCCTGCGCATCCGGAGCCTGTGCTCCGCAACAAGAGAGGCCGCGATAGTGAGAGGCCCGCGCACTGCGTTGAAGAGTGGCCCCCGCTTGCCACAACTAGAGGAAGCCCTCGCACAGAAACGAAGACCCAACAAAGCCATAAATAAAAAAAAAAAAAAAAAAAAACCTTGTACCCAAATATTAAAAAAAAAAAAAAAAAAGTATCAAAATGATAAACTATTTAGGAATAAATAAAACAAAATCAATTAAAAATTCTATATTGTAAACTTAAAAAATATTGCTGACACAAATAACAGAAGACATAAATAGGTAAAATAATTTTGTAAAATTAAACAGCCATTCCTAAGATTTAAACAGTTTTAAAACTATTAATGCCAGTGGGTTTTTATACAAATATGTGTACAAGTATTATTTCCTTTGAAAATTGATATTTTTCTTTGCCATGAACTTTATGATCCTTTTTTCAGCCAATAGAATTAATTTAGAATTTCTTTTTTATCCTTCCTTTCTCCTTCACTGTCTTCTCCTCTGTAATTCCTCATCCTTCACCATACTCTTGATATAAATCATTACTTCTCTTATATATTTAGATGCCATTCAACTAAGTGCCTAGTTAGCCATGTGCTTTACTTTCACTGACTCAGTATCCACAAAAAAATCTATTATATGAAATATTATATCACATTTGTAGATTTGAAAGCAGGAAAACATTCATAAACATGATGAAGATGGCAAAGCTGGTAAGTGGAAAAGTGCAAATATAAATGAGTGCTTCTGGGGCTTCCCTGGTGGCGCAGTGGTTGAGAATCTGCCTGCCAATGCAGGGGACATGGGTTCAAGCCCTGGTCTGGGAAGATCCCACATGCCACGGAGCAACTGGGCCCGTGAGCCACAATTACTGAGCCTGCGCGTTTGGAGCCTGTGCTCCGCAACAAGAGAGGCCGCGATGGTGAGAGGTCCGCGCACCGCAATGAAGAGTGGTCCCCACTTGCCGCAACTGGAGAAAGCCCTCGCACAGAAACGAAGACTCAACACAGTCATAAATAAAAATAAATAAATAAATAAAAAGAACGTGAATTTCTAAAAAAAAAAATTAAAAAAAAAAAATGAGTGCTTCTGTTACTTCAAAAGCTGGACTAATCTCTGCGCCATTTTATACCTAGGGTAAAATTCTTTAAGCTACAACATACATCCAGAATATTTCGTAAAAATAATGAAATCAAAAGAAACAAATATGTCACTAGACTATAGGTCTCATAATTTGAAGCATTCATAGACATATTTTACATATGTTAGAAATAGTTTGTTTTAAAATTTATTTTCCTGTTGTCATGATAATATCAGGCTACTTAATAATGCCTACATTAGCTATTTGCCTAGTAATGAAAGTATGGGTGTATTGATTCATCCGGCTGTTCCATAAATTTGAGATAGATATTTAACAATCTATGGCATAAGGTTATTTTCCCTTCAGCTTTTTAACGGTAATCGTAATAGTAATTTAATACCCTAACATACTAAACGTTTCTTTCCAAAATATCAATAGAATGCACTGGAAGTTAGAATTCCTAGTAATTTGCAATAAGAATCAACATTAACAGATTGTGATAATTTTCCATGTAAAAACTATTGTGAATATTCTAAGTTGTCTTGTTTTTAAATTACTTATGTGCACAATTTATATTAAATGACATTAGATCCAGACGAAGTTCTATTTTTTTATACTAAAATTGTCTTAGCTCAGTTTTTCTTATGTTTTATTAATTCATAATGTATGACTATTTCCTGCAAGCCTAGGAGTCCTGCAGACAACTATTAGTGTTTTCCCCTGCACTGTGGGCCTGGTCTCATTTATTTTCTATCTTAATGCAGTGTTTTCTGAGTAAATGGCAGGCTAATAAGTTATGAAAACACGAGTCTATTGGTTAGTAAACTGCTCCCTTTTTTTGTGGATTAGGCACCATGGGGAATTATTTAAAGTTTTTACATCTTAACTGAGAAAACTGTTTACTTTGAACCTACGTGGGACCACTGACCATGCAAAAGCTGCCAAAATCTCATTTTGTTAGCAAGTGATAAAAACAATTTCAAGAGCTTCCAGAGGGAACACCTTTCCTCCCTATAAATTTAGAGCATTATGACATTGCTATGGCCGGGGCAGCTGGGAAAAAATGTGTGGTCACAGCATAAAAGCATCAAAAGATGGTCCATTTTGTGACTTGGCTGTTGAAGGTGGAGGCATAGAGAGAAAGCCAGAACTTCCCTGAAAAAAATGTGGCAACCCTATATGAGAATGGCAATAGTGAGTATTTTGCAAGAATAAAGATAAGTCATTTCTGAAACTAGAAAATGACACTCCCAACCCAAACACTGTGGTAAGGATAGAGGACTAGCTACCGGAATAACAGTGTAGGGAAACAAAATTGGGCAACCTAACATAGCCCTCTGGCATGCAGATTATTTTGAGCTGAGAACAGTCAAGGCTCAAAAGACTCAGGAAGAAACTTTGACCTTCCGCCTAACTGCCGCTAGAGTGTAGATAGCGGACTTGTTCCAGGAAGGGAGTCTCACCATAAACTATAGCACGACCTAGGTGTGCAGACAGGGAGAGCCCTAGCAAAGTCTGCCTGTTAAAATTCCTCTCCGTGTCACCCCTGTCTCTGCCTGGCCCAGCAAACTTTTCTTTACCAAACATTGCTTTTCCAACTCCACTAAATTACCTTCCTCCCCTTTGAAATTCCAAACCACTACCCCTAACATCCTCTTCTGTCTAGCTGAAGATGGTATTTATGGTGAGAGTTTCAGCCATTTTGACGAGTTAACTCAGTTTTCCTGGGTTTCTCCCATACGTGCTATGACACTTTTGTTTCATTTTCTCCTCTTCATCTGTCTCATATCAACTTAATTCTTAGACCAGCCAGAAGAAGCTAGAAGGGTAGAGGGAAATGTCCTCCTCGCGGACGGTAGGGTTAAGAACTGCACTGCGCGGCTCGTGAAGGAGTGAGCACATCTACACCCACAGAGGCACCACTCCATCCGAGTCTCGCTCCCAGACTTCTTCTCTTGTCTTTTCTAATCCACTCCCAGCCCTTCTCCACCATGCTCGGCCATCCTGCATGTTCACTGTCATAGATGATAGCTGAGAGTTCAATTACACTACTGCCATTTGGATTCAGACACCTGTGCGGCACTGACAGGAAAAGACAAACAGAAGATGAAGTCAGGGGATTCACTCTCCCATGACCCTCCTTGCAGAGGTCACATAGTTTGGGGAGGGCAACTGCCTCCTAAGGAGATGCTAACATGCCTCAAAATCTACTCCCATCACCTGTTGACCCCTGAGTCAGAACTAGAGTTAGATCCCAAGTTTGCCAGACAATGAAATACAAGGCCTGATACTAGAGAAGATAAAAACATTCAATCTTTTATTTATGTGTTATATGTATAACTGCCAATTTACACATAAAATTTTAATATAATGGTTTCATGCATTCATTCGTGTGTGTGTGTAAAACAACTATATGGTAACATAGTTACTTGTGCATATGTCTACTTCTCTTGGTCATCTGTGGTTTAAATGGACCAGACGATGTTTTAGTCATCCTTGAAGACTATGCATAATATAGTACATTTAGGGCAGAGCTTTGCAGTACACTTTTGTAGAAAAAAATTGACATCAATGTGAGTTACTACAACTCTCAACCAGATTCAATCCCAATTGCTCTTTTCTTTTCAAGTACTATTATGAAGGATAATATTAATGGTAATACCAAAATCAGTTTGGACAGCCTCTTTTAATTTCAACTATTCTCTTACATGATAATGTAATTAAATCGATCAGTTCGTTTGTAGCAGCACACGGCCAGGCTAGGAGTAAAACTCATCTTGTCTAATATGGCTGGATGCTGGGGAGCAGGCATCTCCCAAGCACAGGTCTTCCTGCCCGTAATCACTTCCCACTCGCATACTGTGTGATCGGCCATGCACAGCCAAACCACTAGCACCCCTGCTCTCTTCCAGTTTTTCTGATATGTAAGTAGACTCTCTTTGAAAGCAAAAATCAAAAATCTGTCTTTTACATAAAAATCAGGATAGAAATAAGATATATGTGTCAAAAGTAATGGCATATATTTTTAATTGACTATTGATGACTAAAACTTCCAAATTCAGCCTTGGGGCCACATAAAATTAGTACGCTGTTGAATTACCTTTCCCACCATGGTAAGTGCGCATGCGCATGCGCACATGTGTGTGCATGTGTGTGTGTATGTGTGTGTACAAACTTTGAACTCTAGTGCCTTTCTATTTAACCTAAGTGTGGAAGAGATAAGTTACACAACCAGTCCAGGTATGTAATGCTATGAGCATTAGTTCTAGTATCACAAATTATTTTTACTTGTACTTTAATTTTTTCTCAGCTATGTACTACTTCTAGCAGTTATAGTCAGTCATATCAATGTATTATTAGAAAGTACTAGATAATTAGGGTATAAACAGATACATGGTGATAAAATACCGTGACGAATCCCTTGCCAAATAATTTTGTCCTGTATATAAGACAGAAACAAAAGACACTTTATTATGATGCTATAAAATATCAAGAAGCTAAATTATTTTAATTGGGTCATCTTTATATTGCTAATCTCCATCCTAGAATTTCATGGTTTTGAGGGTGTAGATTACTAGTATATATATAATATATAAAGCATGATACAAATTGGTCCGTTTTTCTTCATACTCCATATTTCATACTGAGTAGTTTAGAAAAGGATGTATGCATATTGCATTCCCTGATATTTTACATGGGATATCTTTGTCCAATGTCTCTATAGTTGAAGGATGACTTGGATCTGCATAGACATTTTGGACCACACTTTTCCTAGGAATCCTGTGCATTCTATACCACTATATCTGGCACTGATGTTTTAGACAGATAATTTTGAAGCCACTTTCCACAATCTTTTCCCAATTCATGATTTACATTTAAACATCTACTGAAGCCAATCATTTAAAATAGTTAGTTGTTTCAATATACCAGTATTAGAAAAATAGAATTTTGCATAGTCAGTTTTTACCTAAAAGAATCATAAGAAGTTGCTCTTCATCCTCTTGAATTTCTGCAATATTCTTTTATATCACTAATCACAGCTGCAAATATTAATAATGTATATGCTTATAGAGTTTTCACTCTACACCAAGGTAAACAGGATATTTATTGCATTTATTCCTTTATTTCCATGATCTAATACCTTCAAAGACAGTAGGTACTCGATACATATTTTTTGAAAAAAAGTAATGTAAAATTTCACTGTTCTCATATGGAGCTAATAATTAATTTCTGTATATTCGTAAACCACTCATCCTTGCTTGGATATGCTCCCAGTACAAAAAAGAATACCGACTCTCTCACCAAATATGACAAGAGAAAGGATTATCAGCATTGGATGTTATGAAAACAGCGAGGTACACACAAAGCGTGTACACCATTAAGGCCTGCTTTTCCCAATCAATTTCCTGTAAAGTAAAATAGGAAGATAAATACTTATCTACACTGTCATTAGGAAAACTAGACTAATGTGACCATATCGCTATAATCAAAAATAAGACAAAGTATTTGAGAGAGAATACAGAATACACCTGGATGCCCTTTTAATTTCTACATCAGTTTTAAGCAAGGAAAAGAATAGACAGAATCCACAAAGACAATAGAGAATCCAACCAGCTGATAAAGTCAGAAGTGTCATAAGAGAATTGTGCCGATGCTTCAGCTCAAACACAGAGGCTTTAAGAGATGACTTCTCTAAGAATCATAGTTCAGACAGCACTTATCATGATGTAGCACAGTGTAGATCTTTCTGTTCATCAACCTATGGACTTTTCACTCATATGTTCTCAGAGCCTTTCACTGTGTTTCGAAGTTGGTAGTTGTTTATTCCATACATCATTTGGAATAAATGAATACATGGGGTAAAGCAGCAGATCAAATGACATTGTTGTGCTATTAGAGCTAGCTTGGAAATTTTAAAGTTTCTTGACATCCAAAAACATGCAAAATATAACAAGTAGAAAAGGACATTGACTAAAATTGTGTGGTGATTAAACTGATTACAGTTTACTGTATTTATAAGTCAAATTCATTATCTATTCAAAAATTGTTTAAGAATGTGGAATTATTTTGCTAAGAATATGGTGCTTGAAAATGACAGAGAATATTAATTTTCTGAATAGTATAAAATACACAGAATATTTACATATGCATATAAATACAGTTCTATAGAGATTCTCATTAAAACGTTTAAATTGGGAGAAATCTTATCCTATGTCATAATCAACATGAAGGAAGTTCACAGCTTTGAACATGCCAAGAATGATTAAAAGCATTCAAATACATCAAGTGTTTCATTAACTTAGATGGGCATAAGTATCTGAACCTACTAGCACATGAAAAGTAAATAATATACTTGCATAGGAAACAAAGCTTATTCAGAGATTTAATGTAAAGTGAAAATTATTCTTGTATGGGCTAATTATTCTTGTATGGGTAATGTCCCACTTGACTTTGGCAATTAATAATGTCTACAGGAAGTCTGTATTATTATTCCTTGGGTACTCTAAATAAAGAAATTTGTATTTCCTATCTCTTATTTTACACAGTCTATGAGTTTTATCACTGTTGTTGCCATTTGTCCAAATTATGAAAAAAAATGTAAAATTTTTCTTACAAATAAGCTTGACATGGCTTGGTGAAGCTGCTAGCTTCCTGAAAGGTCCGTTTCCCCCTTTTTTTTTCTCCAATAAGAGAACACCTAGTTTTAGTAGCACAGATGGCTGCCTAGCTACCTCCATTGCAGCTGTGGGCCTCCGATGACCATCTGGTTAATTCTGATATACCTAGAGGTGCCAATGTTTCAACTCAAACACAGGGACTTTAAGAGATGACTTCTCTAAGAATCATAGTTCAGACAACACTTATCATGATGTAGCACAGTGTAGATCATCAACCTTCTGTTCATCAACCTTCTCTCCACCATGAAATGCAAGTTTCACTAGATTACAGACTTTTCACTCATATGTTCTCAGAGCCTTCCACTGTGTTTAGAAGTTGGTAGTTTTTTATGCCATACATCCTTTGGAATAAATGAATACATGCAACTCTCCGGCCATGCCCTTGGAGATGGGTGGAACCCACACTTAGCCTCTCTGTCAGTTGGGAGAAGGATAGACGCGATGGCGAGCCAGTACACCAGCTAAGACCACGTGTTCCTCTTAGATGGTCAAGAGCGTGGAAACCAAAGGTGACTGGGTGCCTGACTCCAGAGAGTTGACATATTACCCAGAATGTAAATGAGAGAAAATACATTTTTATGTTGTTAAAGTCACTTTTGTCTTTCGGTTCAGTTACAGTAGCCGATGGGCACAAGGCTCAAATAAATAAATACATAAATAAATAAAAACAGCTAGCAAGATATTCCTGTCAACCATCTATTTTACCTTGAAATATCTATGCAGCTGAAGACGAAGTCATGCCTACTCTTTCTCTAAAATCTTTACAAAGGAGATTGCAATTTTTTGTATGCTCTCTGAGGCCTGCTAGCACTTAATTTAGCTTAAATAATTTATAATTGACAATAAATGCAATGCACTTTTTAAATCATGCAGTCTTAGTTTGTAAGAATATTTTTACGCAGGTATGTGGGTTTTAACCCTTTATTGTAATCCCGAGGTAGTGTGCTTTAGAGAAACTAAGAGGACACAGTTGTAAAGTTTCCTGTTTGTGCACATCGGGTTCTCATTTTCACATGGGCTTGATATCCACTCACCCACGGTCTCCTCCTCCATCCACAGATAGAACTGAATACTTTCAGGAGTTGTATGTAGTAGCTCATCCTTTGTCCATACCCAGGGCTACATATCCTGCCTCCTCTGGTTGCTTTCACCCACAGATACTGGGAACACCATCTCTGCGTACCTTGCCCCTTCCACATGGCCAGCAGGGGTGCAGCCCACTAAGTGCTGAGTGGTTAGAATGCGAATAAGCACAGTGTGGGTGATGGGGTCCCTGCGGTACACGCCCCGCCAACAGAGTCTTCACCACCTGAGCTCCTAGGCTTCAGACAGAAGGAGCCCTATGGATCTTTTTCTCAGGAACCATTCCTGCTACGTGCCCTGGAATCCACAGGTGGTTATTGGATTTACAAGCTTCCCTTTTATCTGATGGCCCTGAACTCAGGCATTACTACTTATGAGTCTGTATGATACCAGAACTGCTACCAGCAACCACTGGCTTCAGCACAGCCCACAATGTCACTGTCCTGGATAACAGGACCCTAGACAACAGGAGAAGTTGGTTCAGTTACAATGAACTAGAACAGTCTCTGCTGTTGCTACCTTCTCGGCCTAGGAAAAAATAAATCATCCTCTGGTAAAAATCAACTATTTTCTTTTCTCCAAATATGTTATTTCTGTTTTGACATTTTTTGATTGATAAACTAAACAACATAATTTTTTCCTGGGTTTTGTATTGTCCTTAGAAATACCTCTTCTTGTGTGACGTTGTAAACATATTTTGTGTGTGTGTGTGTATGCACGCACGTGCATAGTGTGTGTGTTTAGAGATCTTAGAAGCTGGGATTCTAATAATCGTTACTAGAAAATGTTAAATATTTCTCTGAGCAATAAGCTATGTTCATAGTTAATATCCCCTGAAATTATGCAAATATGCCATTTAATATTCTTCAGGGAAAAACAATGTTACAAATCTCACATAGTAAAGATAGTCTATTTGATGTACTTTCTTTTATTAACTCATGTTAACTTATGAATTCAACTATCATTTAACTGAGGCATTTACCCGAGGCATTTGACTCATTAAATTGTTTTACACTTATTACTTTAATCATCATATATGTCACCTGCTATTTCATAGGATCTCTTCTTCTAAATTTAAAATTTTCTCAGGTTTCAACAGTTTCCATCTAGATGTTTATGATTTTCCTCCACATATTTCTTAAAAGAAAATTATTTTCTACTCATCAAGATTGATGTAGGCAAAAACTATTTTTATTCTTATTTTTTTAATGTCATGAATATTTGTGGAGTTGTCACCATGTGCAAGGGTTTGAGGCTGTGAATTTTCCAAGGATCAGATCCAGAGAATTTTTCTTTTTTAATTTTTATGTCTAGTCGACAAGTTTCTAGACAACTGAAGGAGGGCAGCCATGAGGTATAAGGAAACCAGTTAGTAACAGATGGATTTCAAGACAGTCCTTGAAAGGCGGTAGGTTATTCAGCCCTCAGGGGCAGAGATGTAGGAACAGTTCTACAGGTACTTATGCCTGGAGAAAACACGGAGGTGGCCTGAAGGTCAACTCTGACCACAACTGCCCTGAACTCCTTCAATCACACAGAGACGTTTTGACGGGTATCTGTGAGTATGGGAAGTTTCACTCGTGGTCACTCGTGGTTCTAAGGAGGCTGAGGACCCTCTACCACTGTCCCTGCTCTTTGTACCTCACTATTTTAATTAAGGACATTCAGCACTTATCTACTTACTAGAAAACTTTGTATCATATTCCAGTAAAACCTTCCCTTTGATCCACAGACATTATTATTTTATTCTTTCAAAGGTCTCATTTGTATTTGTTGTATTAAATAAGAGAGGTATGTAGTTACTTTTGTGTATCTGGATTCAAACTTCTGCTGCCTATCTTCATCTTGGGGTCAACTGATTTGGAAAATAAAACTTTTAACTTTTGTACTTTCCTGCAGAGCATATTTACACTTAAGAGTGTTGTTCCCAACCTGATTTCAATTTCTGTATATTGTTTGAGGATGAACAGGAGTAGTGTTCTTTCCCAAGTAAGTTACTAAGAGCAAGCAGCATACTATTTTATATAACACATTCTATGAGGCCTTCCCTTTGCTATCATCATTTTTATGGATTTTTTACAGTTATTAAAAGTATCTCTGAATAATCTCAAAATTAAATCTATTCCACAAAAACCCGATGGCATTATTTTCAGTAGAAATTCAAAGAAATAGGAGAAAACTATTTGCAACCTGGAGGCTTCAGTGGATCCGTGCTTCCTGGGTCAGCCCGATGGCCAATCTACTGCCCACGAGCCAGGAAGTGACATTCCTGAGAAGTCTCTTTTCATCAATACCAGATTCTGATATAAGAGCCTGTTTGCTCTGCCTATTGCTACCACGCAAGGGTGTGGGTGTGTTTCTCTAGACTGACTTAGCTCCCATAGGACCCTCCTTTCCGTGATGCTGTCGTTACAAACACCATCACCTGTCCCATTCTGTCTCTCCAGGACTTAGCCCCAGGCTGTTCCTCACCTACAGTCAAAGCACATAAAACACATTCAATCTCATGGTACCTTGTACTTGATGCTATCTTAGTCAGGTCAGGCCTGCTGTAACATATTACCATAGACGAGGTGGCTTGAACAATATAAACTTATCCCTCACAGTTCTGGAAGCTGAGGAGTCCTAACCAGACCTGGCAGAGTTCCTTTTCTGGTGACAGCTCTCCTCCGGGGTGCGTCTTCTTCTCGTGCTCTCACGTGGCAGAGACAGAGAGAGATCACCTCTCCAGTGTCGCTTCTTACCTTAATCACAGCGGCTCCACCCTAATGACTTAATCACCTCCCAAAGGCCTCACCTCCTAATACGATCACATTGCGGGGCAGGATTTCAACCTACAAGTCTTGGGGGGGACACAGATTTTCTGTCCATACAGATGCTGCATATTTCTCTTGCCCTGTTTCAAACTGTTATTGAAGACCCTCCGCAGACCGCCTTCAGTTTGAGTGGATGCCATGAAACGTGTGCCACCAGATCATGTGCTCAGCTCATGCCCACACATGTCACAGGGTCCAGGGTAATTTATGCCACAATTTGTTTAGCTCTGGATATAATAGTGGGTCTGCACTGAAAGTATGCTTTTGAGGAAAGTTCTTCTCCTTATGTGAAGGCTAATGAGCTGACAGCTTAAGTGTGAAAACTCCAGTAGGTCTAGTCCCTCTACTTACCTGTTTGTACATGAGAGGCAGGTGGTGCACGTCCACCAAAGAGGACGCAGATAGAGACACGCATAAGTGAGTATTTGTATACATGGGTTGGTACACATCTATATATCCTAGCTCTGTCCACTTAGATGGCCTGGATGCAGCAGTAGCAACAAGAATACCCATCATGCAGATTTTCGTTTGTTTCTAATCATTCTCGAATAAAATGAACCAAATTTCCTTAGAGAAATGGCTTATTCTAGGCTAAAGCCAGGGGATATAACAAGATGAGCCCATAACATCTTACACTGCCAGAAAATAAGGATGTACTTAAACACACACACACACATACAATGGTAGGGCTATCTCATAGGGACACAGGAGCCAACTAAAAGAGGCCCAAATGGCCAAAGATAAAACAACTTAAGCAACAGAATAAACAACATACTGAATTATAATCCAATAAATACAATAAATATTCATGAATCCTTATTGATACAAATGATTGCATAAATAAATACATGAGGAAAAAGAGACACATCTTTACAGAAAATATTTATGTAAATATCCTCTTCTAGGTGGTGAAACGGAATTCCTCTCCAATGAGTTATGGGCTAGACTTAGTAACATGTTTCAAAAATAGTTGATTAGGTAAAGAGTGAGGGGTAGTTTTAAAAGAAACATGGCAACACCTTGACCAGGCGATTGATGTTAACATGACCTGGGGGGGATGTTAGCATGTTCACTGCATGTATCCCCAGATGGGACATGGTAAGAAAAGGCATTTTCACCTCTGTGATATTTCTCCCCAAAATATATAACCTCAGTATAGTCACATAAGAAAAAATCTGCCCTTCCTTAAAGACTCTAGACAAACAAGAACAAATTAAGAGAAGAAATAATAAACATTAGACCAGAATTGAATGAAATAAAAGCCAGAAAAAATAATTTTAAAAGATCAATCATGTCAAAAGTAGTCCTTTGTGAAGATCAGTAAATATGATGAAAACCTTGGCAAATAGAGTAAAAGGGGAAGGAAAAAAAATAACAATATCAAGAATGAGAAAGGTATATCATTACAGATACTACATTTTTAAATGATAAAAAGTATATATCATGAATAATTTATGGCAATAAAGTCAATAGTTTAAGGGATCTGGACAAATTCCTTGAAAGAAGACTAACCAAACTCGTTCACAAAGAAAATGAAACCATGCAAAAAACCTATCTTAAAAATTAAATTTTAGGGCTTCCCTGGTGGCGCAGTGGTTGAGAGTCTGCCTGCCAATGCAGGGGACACAGGTTCGAGCCCTGATCTGGGAAGATCCCACATGCCGCGGAGCAACTAGGTCCGTGAGCCACAATTACTGAGCCTGCGCGTCTGGAGCCTGTGCTCCACAACAAGAGAGGCCGAGATAGTGAGAGGCCCGCGCACCGTGATGAAGAGTGGCCCCCGCTTGCCGCAACTAGAGAAAGCCCTCGCACAGAAACGAAGACCCAACACAGCCATAAATAAATAAATAAATAAATAAATAAAAATTAAAAAAAAAAAAATTAAATTTTAGTTACATAGTTTCACACAAAGAAAACTCTAGGACCACCTGAGTTTACTGGAGAATTTTATTAAATGTTTAATATTTTGTAGTGTTTTATAATATTAATGTTAATTCTTGGTAACATTTAAGAAACAACACCAATTCTGTACACACACATACAAGAGGAGGGAACGCTTCCTAACTCTTCATAAATCTAGCAGTAAAACACATGAACACACACATAAACACACACACATATACAAACACCCAGCAAACACATTACAAGAAAAGGAAAGAAAAGAAAATACTTACCCTCAAATTCATAGAGATAAATGTTTTATTTCATATCTATGAAAAAGGGCTTCTTTTCTATATTTTCATGCCTGGAACTCATCAACTATTAATAGGTTTATTATTATTTATTTTATGTACATTTTTTAAAATGACCATTAATAATGTGGTCTTTATTAATTTAAATGCAGATGGTAAAATAATATTATAATTGATTTAATTTTTAAAAAAATATGAAACAAAATATTAATAGTTTTCTTTGGCCAGTAAGATCTGGGAATTTTGGTTTATTGTTTTTAAAATGTTTCTACAATTAGCATGTATAATCTTTATAACCAAAAAATAATATTAAGGTGACTACTTTACATATCAACTATATCCACATAATACATAGCTCTACAGAGGATACACACATATACCCACACATACATACTATGTCAGGGTGTCGGGCATAGTAAGAGATATGAAACTATTATGATTTATGCTTGTGCAGCTTAAAATTTAGTAGAGTATAGGAAACAAGTACCTCTTAGTTGATTATTGAATTTAAAGTTAAATAAGAGCCACAGATAAAGTACTCTTGAGGTTTAACTGAACCCCACAGGAAAAAGGAACATTTGGTAGGAAAGATTTTGAAAAGGCTTTTTGTAGGTGATTTGATGAACCTCTTAAAGACTCTATAAAATTATGATGTGCAAAAATGGGATTAAGAGCATTCTGAGCAGTTAAAGATCATGTAGAAAAGCACAACTGTGGGAAACGGAACGCATTAAAGAACAGTCAGTAGCTGAGTAATGTCCCTGTAGAGAAGTCATGTATCATAATATGTTATACAAAAAATTGGTAGCCATTTTGTGGATGACCTTAGTGGCCAGAAAGAGAAAATTGCACTTACTTTGGTAAGCAATGGAGACAGTTTAAATGCATTAGAACAGGCAAAAAGGAATCTGCCATTTGCGTACCTATTATGTGTCAGGATGTTCTTTGGGTTTCCCTGGAGATGGAGCCTGAGACAAGGGCTTGTGTGCATGTAGTTTATTTAAGAAGAGGTCCCCGGAGGAGAGAGCTTGGGAGTGGGAGACTGAAACAGGAAGGAAGGAAGGATGTATAATAGTGCATTATCCAGCTGGCTACTGGGTGACTTCTGGAACACACAGAACGCTTCCCAGGCTGTGCGCCTGGTGGAAATGAGGATGGGACAGCTATTCATTGGTGCTTTGACACCACTGTTTAGTGGCATTAACTCACCCACAGTTCCATGCCAACTTGCTTGTGTGTAAAGTGTTCAGAGGAGGGATTTTCCCTAAGAATAGACGTTTTCTGCTGGAGTCTGAGAACACAAGGAATTTCCTATCACAGCTGTGTGTGAAAATGGAAGTGGGCTGAGGGGTGTGAGCTGTGCTAAAGGTTTTACAGGGCTTCTCTCATTTGATTCCTACCTTGTGAAATAAACATTATTTCAACTTAGGTTAAATATTTCAGGCTAGCTAAGTCAAAGCAACCTTGTGGCCTCACTATATATCTCTGAAAATACCCTAAAATCTCACCATTACTTGAAAATACGATTTCATTTCGTGTCTTTGCATATACAGTGCCCGTATTTAAAACATCCTTCTACATCCAGGAGCAGATTCTTTGTCTTATTCATGTTTTAAATACTCCAATAGCTATTACAATGTCTGGCTTCTAAGGCTCAGTATCTTTTCCTTCTAGCACAAATCCTGCCAAATTTACAAATTGGTGATATTTTAAAAGCAAAGATAAGTCTGACTTTAACTTTAGGCTCTGCATTTGGTTGCCAGTTTCAATTCACAGATTTTTTGGTAAATGCACTACCTTCTTGATCAATTAGCAGTTGGGATGATCATAATTAATACATTTTAAGGACTGAAATGTTTCTAATTTTGTCTTGATCTGATTAGTATTTTATTCTATTCTGTTGGTGTGATAATACTATATCCTTTATATTTGCACTCATATCATTGTGCTTTTCCTACTACTGGATTAATTCTTAATGTCCTTTTCCTTTAGTTTTGTATGTTTATGCCATTGAAATATTTTACTTCATTTCTAGGTACGTGTATATAACAGGGTAAGAGTAAAACACTAATGGCAGAATATGGCAAATAGCATATTCTCACCTCTCCTGACCTTTCTATGGTGCACGTATTTTATGGGACAAGCAGATGTCTTTATCTGCATAGCTCAGTCCTCATGTGCAGTTTTTTTTATTGGCCTAAGTCATTTCCAGTGGCAATTTCCTAGTGAGGGTTTATCTCCAGTAAAATGTTACTTGCAAAGTAATATTTCCAATAAAATAAATGTACTCTGAATACAGGAAGAAATCAGTATGAAGCAAAATCAGTAAAGTTCACCTTGCATCTCTGGGGTGTTATTTTTATCCATTCCTCCTTTTTGACTTACAGTTAAAATTACAGTATTTACAACCTCTTATAGACATACTATATGAGAGGTGGGGGATAATTTATGTGCCTAATTGGATAATTAATCTCTCATCACAAGTGAACTTCCTTCTGATAGTGTTTATTATGAAATTGTCTTTGATGCTATCAGAAGCACAGTCCTATTAGAACTCCATAATTATGAATTTTATTGTTATTTTCTCTGACTACACCAGTCCGATAACCAAGGCATAGCACTTGGTTAAGAGTCAGGTTTTAGGAAGAAAAACTATTCCAGATTGTTAACAAATAGATTTGTTGTATGCACTGCGGAGAAAGTAGGTCTGAAAAAATAGCACAGATACAGAAGTTCAAGCTGAATATTTTTACCAGTCTATTCACTGGAATGAGTAGAAGTGATGGAACCGATACACTATTAATGAGACCTTTGCAAGCACTGAGTATCTATAACGGTACAAATTTTATGGAACACTTAAACCCGTGTGTCCTAAATTCATCCAAATCAAAGATATTTTCCACATAGCCTCAGACTCCTCAGTTCAACACATTCCACCGTCAGCCTTAGCCAGCTGCCTCTAGTTTCAACAAGACTATCAGTAGGCTTCTTTCTGGAGGTTGACTCCACGTTCCCTCCCCTTCAATCCATCCTTTATGGCATTTCTGGAATCATCACTTTAAAACACAACCACAACTTGCCATTCTCTTCTTCAAACCCTTAAATTGAACTTCATTATCTAGCCATTTGCAAACAAATTTCTCAGTCAGGCATATCCTGGCTCCCTCCTGGGATGGCCTCAATTTTGCTGCTCCAAAAGCACTCAGTGACCAGCCTAGACTCTGCAGAGAAACCGCTCACACCAGACTCCCAGTCCTGTCGTTTACAAGACTGGGGAACTATTTGCTCTGGACTGTATATTCAGGTCCCTCAATTCATATGTTGAAACCCTAATATCCATTGTGATGATATTTGGAGGTGGGGCTTTTGGGGTGTAATTAGGTCATAAGGGTGAAGCCCTTATGCTATGGTCTGAATGTTTATGTCCCCCCCCAAATTCATATGTTGAAGTCTTGATCCCCAAGGTGACAGAGTTGGAAGGTGGGGCTTTTGGGGGTGATTGGGTCATGACAGAAGAGGACCCACAGAACTCCTTAGCCCTTTCCACCCTGTGGTGTTACAGCTAGAAGACTGCGTCTATGAACCTGGAAGCATGTTCTCACCAGACACTGAATAGGCTGAGGCCATGATTTTGGACTTCCCAGCATTCAGAACTGTGAGAAATAAATGTTTGTTTCTTTTATGCCTTTCAACCTATGGCATTTGGTTATAGAAGCCCGTACTAAAATAATGCCCTTGTAAGAAGAGACATCAGAGGACCTGCTTCTTTTTCTGCTCTAACCTATAAGGATACAAAAAGATGACCATCTGTAAAACAGGAAGAGGGTCCTCACCAAGAACGTGACCATGCTAGCACCTGATCTGGGACCTCTCAGCCTCTAGAACTATGAGAAATAAATGTTTGTTGTCTAAGCCGCCCAGCCCATAGCAAGTTGTTACAGCTGCCTGAGCTGCCTGAGACACCGTCTATACTCCCTCCCAGGCAGTTATCTCGTCTGTGTATGGGAATAGTAACACTGCCCGCTTCAGAGGGATGCTGTGAACAGTAAATGAGGAGATGGCCTCATGATTTCCAATGATGAGCTAGTCACTGACTGCCCCACTGACTGTCCTCCATATCAGGATAAACTGGACTCCCTACTCTTCCCTTATAAGCTGCAAGCTTCCCCCATCTATACCTTTTTTCCATGTTAATCCATCTGCTTTTAGTATCCTCTCAGACTCTACAAGAGTGACTGTCACAATCCGGTCCCTAGAATGTACTCATCTTGCATAAATGAAATCGTATACCCAGGCCCACAGCCCCCATTCCCCGCCCCCCAGCCCCCAGCAAGTGCTCTTCCACTCCCTGCTTCTATGAGAATGACTATTTTCGATTCCTCATGTAAGCGGACTCATGCAGTATTGGTCCTTCTGATGGGCTTATTTCACTTACCATAACGTCTCCCACATAGTCCATATACCTAGCAACACAGTATTGTGCACTTAAAATGTGTAAGAAGGTAGAGCTCTTGTTAAATGTTCTCACAAAAACAAAGACAAAAACAAAAACAAAATTCTCCTAACCATTCTCCTTAAGATTAATTTCAATGGAAACTTTTCCTAAAGGCTTTTCTCATCCAATTCATAGGGAAAAGATGCTTTTTTCTTAGTTATCTCTCACATTACTAGCACTTCTATTGCTGTACGTATCGTTTTCTTCATTTGGTTGCAAATAGTTGGGTTTCTTTTATTTTGTTACTGGTCTGAAAACTTCCTGGAGGCTAAAATGGTCTTCTGCTCACATTTGTGTCTCCTGAGGTATCTATCACAGAGCTTGAAACCAATGAGATACTATAGCAGCACATTTTAAATTTCATATGATTACTTCCCGGAGAGTTTTGCAATAAGTGCATAAGAAGCAAAGTGGGTCTTCCCAATCACTCAGCACAAGTACAAAAAAGAGTCAATTCCTTCAAGGTATGTTTCTTTGGCTTCCCTCTTAAATATCCAATTGCCTTTACAATGTGTACCTGAATCAGTTACCAAATGTAAGTTGTTTTTCTGAAAATTTAGTAACAAAATCAATGTTAAGGTAATTCAAGACTTACATTTGGCAATAATGTTTCTTTTATGATGCGCTCTTAATTGACACATTTTCTTAAGAGAATTTTCAAGGGTTAGCCAATACATGAGGCAAAATTTAAAGCCCCATGTTTTTCCTACAGTTGGAAAATGTGTCTTGGTCTAAAATCAAGTGAACTCAACCTGTATGTGCTGAGCAAATGTGGGCAGCAGAAATCTCCCAGCAGTTTGATAACAATGTACCCTCCTGTCTCTCTATTACTTACTAAGTGGAAGGCAAAAAAGGATGTTACAGTACAAACACAAGTTAAAATATATTCTGTGGAGAGTTTATGTAGCTTATTAATCATGGTATATCCCTTATAAATTGTATTGTCATAATATTTCTCAAAAAACTGTTCTTACAGTCTTCCTGATAAGTACAAACAATGAACATGGCTTTCCTGATTATACAGACAGTATATAATATCACACACCTGGTAGTTGGTATTATAATTTGTGTCTCGATATAGAGCAGAGTTTACCCTATTAAATGTAAGAGGAAACGGTATTCTTAACTACAATATATTTTTAGGGAAAGACCTTTGTCTTACTAATGTTATCCTTAGAAAATTCATATTCTTAGAGCACTTTCTTCCAAATTGTATCAAATAATACAGATATCTAGAGTGATTTATATCAAGCACAAATATTGTGGTGATAGTAAGATCATTTAGACAATTTTATATCAAGTTGGCTGTTCTTTCGAAAATTTCACAAATATTTATTAGTATGCATCTTATTAAGCCAGGCGCTGTCCTAGGATGTTTGAGATACACAATTGAGCAAAAAATAAAAAATGAAAGATCTTTATACTCGTATGTCTTACTTAGTATTTGAATACAACCAACACATTAGGAAATCAAATAAATTATGTATTGTGATTGAAAATGGAAAGTGGTGTGGAGGATTTTTCCCAGTAAAATATATAATACGTAGACGGATATTATCCTTCCCTTGGCACTGAAAATGGCATATGAAAAGTATATATTGAAATAAAAATAAATGGTGAAAATGACAAGAACCCGGAGTCTCGAACATATTATATTATGTTAGGGAATTATGAACCATATGTGTATTCTTTTAGTATCTTAAATGCTCTCAAAAATGATTCTTGGGGCTTCCCTGGTGGCGCAGTGGTTGGGAGTCTGCCTGCTAATGCAGGGGATACGGGTTCGAGCCCTGGTCTGGGAGGATCCCACATGCCGCGGAGCGGCTGGGCCCGTGAGCCACAATTGCTGAGCCTGCGCGTCTGGAGCCTGTGCCCCGCGACGGGAGGGGCCGCGGTGGAGAGAGGCCCGCGCACCGCGATGAAGAGCGGTCCCCGCACCGCGATGAAGAGTGGCCCCCGCTTGCCGCAGCTGGAGAAAGCCCTCGCACGAACCGAAGACCCAACACAGCCAAAAATAAATAAATAAATAAATAAATAAAATCAAGTAAAACTTTAAAAAAAAAAAAAAAAAATGATTCTTTTCCTTACAAAACTACCTGCAAGTCTTCCTTAACACTTCTATATTTTCCCTTAAAAAAAAAAAAGAGATTCTTCTATCCTTAGATAGAATCATAAATTAGGATGGCTCAGCCCCGTGGAATTCCTACAATATAACAAATGAATCTGAACATATGGTTTACACTCCCACAGGAAGGACTGAAGTCAGCACAGAAAGGTATTCCCATATGGTTTGTTATAGGATGATTCCTTACCAGTCACATTAATTATTTTACAAGCTGAGAAAACATATTGGCAACTTGCTCTACCAAGCATGCTGTACAAGTGTGAAGGAAATAGTTTGTTCTATGGGAAGGAATAGAAATGATTACATATCACAAACCCCAATTCTGGACACAGGTGTAAGATTATATGTTAAAGTATAAACAATTATTCATATATTTGTCCTCTATCATGTGGAGAGAGAATATAATGGTATCTTAGAGAATTCTGGTGTTTGTGTTTATATTAGAAACCAAGTTGCTGAATATCTGTTTGTAAGTCATTTAATCTCTCAGTGCATTTTAACAACTATTTTTGCAAATACAGGAATTATACTACTTTCCTCTGGCTTCTGTACTACTTTCCTAGGGTTGCCATAACAAATCACCAAAATCTTGGTGGCTTCAAACCATGGAAATGTATTCTCTCATAATTCTAGAGGGTGGAAGTCCAAAATCAAGATGTCACAGGGCTGAACACCCTCTACAGGCTCCAGGGGAGAATTTATTCTTTGCCTCTTCTAGCTTCTGGTGGCTGCTGGGTTCCTCGGTTTGTGGCCCCATCACTCCCATCTCTGTCTGCGTCTTCACATTGCCTTCTCCTGTGTGTGTCAAATCTCCTTTTGCATCACTCTTATAAGGACACTTATTGTTGGATTTAGGGCCCACCTGGATAATTCAAGATAAGCTTCTCCTCTCAGCATCCTTATTTTAATAACATATTTTGCCATATGAGGTAATATTCTCAGGTTCTGGGGATTAGGATGTGGGCATATATTTTTGGGGATCACCATTCATAAATGTTAGTTCTTACTCAACAATATAGTATATGGAAACATAAATGGTACAATATTTGAGAAAATGTTCTCAGTTTTCCTGATAAGGTTGCTTTAAGGAAATGTTTGCTTTAAATTGAAAATAAATAAAAAAGCAAACCAAAACTTTCCTTAGGATTTTTCTGAACTAGGATAATGTTCTCAAAATCTTATAAAAGTGAAAATGTGAGGCTCTTGTGTCCTTCTCTTCCCAGCAGTGGAGTTCCAGTTCTATTTATAACATATCGATTTATTTCAAATGAAAAGACTGAAGTGATCTTCTCTTGTTTTTCTCCTCTTTTTCTAGCTTTCAGATATAGATTCTTTGGCTGATTTTTTTCCTTTAATGCAGAAATATATCTTAAAGGAGAAATCATGAATGTTTGGACCATGATGGTAGTAGCATTAATATACATTCAAGACTGCCCCCAAGAATCTCCTAGGTCATAGTCAATGTGATTGTACCTTGGTGCAGTGTGTGGTCAGTTTTGGAATTTGAATATCACTCTTCCTTTTGGCACATATTAAAGTGTCTATAGAAACAGACTGCCTATTCTATTTATAGAATTTGAAGCCTGCCAGCTCCTCTTGAACTGTTTTAATAATTTTCCATAAACAAACACCATGGGATATGGCTGCATCTAACGGAGGACTCAATACATACATCTTTCAGCTTGAAAACAAACATGATGACATTGTGCAGTGTCTAATGATAAGGCAGTAACTGTAGATAGATTTGTTTTCCGAATTCAAGACTTTCCCAGAGAGTTCTCTGCAGTATATCTAGTTAAATATTATAGATTAGTCAATGCAGTGGTGTGTAGAAGTTAAAATAAAGCAAACCTTCAGAATGAGTATAAATGAATATTTGAAAAAGACAATATGTTTCCTACTATTTGCAAATAATCTCAAAAATACAGTGTAAGAATTTGTGTATTTTTCTAACTATGGAACACTTTTCTAGTATCATTTATGTGCAATTAAATATCTATGTGAGTGAAGAGCTAATTTTACTGCATTTTCTATCTTACATATTCTATGCCTGAGAATACTCTTTCTTGTTTGAATATCTCTTTTGAAATAATTCTTAAAACAAGTATCATCCGAATCCTAAATGGGGATCTATAATCTATTTTTCAATCACTGGTCACAAAATTAGTGTGTTTGCATAATTTTATCTCTGCTTATTCTCAGACTATATTTTTTCCAGCCATTCTCATCACACATTAAGTTTCAGGAATTAATGAAACACTCAAGAAAATACTGAGTACATAGCAAAGTTCCAGAAAAGGGATGATTTCATTACTTTCCATTACCTGGAATCATTTTGAGCTTTTAGAAAGCCAATGCACCTTTTAAAAAATTCCCTACTCGTAAAATAAGAACATTTTAGCAGTTAAGAAGGAATGCAATACAAACACATCTTTGAGTATCCAGGGATTTTATGTTATAGCTCAATATTCTCACTATCTACAATATATCCCAATATTCTCTCAAAATCCAACTAATATCAGTATTATAAACAGCAGTGGTTACCAATAGGAAAATTGAGAGTAGTGAAAGGTTGTGATCCAACCACCTTTCCAGATTTACACAATTTCCAGTTGATTTGAGAGACTGAATGCGGCACCAGTGGTCATGCTGCTTCCTTTCTCCAGGCAGCAACACCAGTACACCACATTTTTCCTAAACTTACAGTCTCCATAATGCTTAGTACGTTGTCTTTTCTATATTGAGTTCTTAAGGATGAATTAGCACTGACTTAGAAAGGTCATGAATACACGCTGCATGACAGAAAATTCATGTTTGTCATCTATAATAATAATATCTTTGGTGTTTTCTAAGCTTAATAGACTATTATCTGAAACTCTGCAAAAACAGTTATATATTGAACTGTAGTTTATATATGACAAAAGTCTTTAAAGTAATAGAAAAATTATTATTTTCCTAAACTTCTGAAATAATTTTATGTGAGCATAAAAATTATGAAACAATTCTTTATTATTTCTAAGAGATGATTTTCCATAATACTTAAAATACCTCTTTCACAGCCCTTATCACATTGGAAAACCATTCATCTTGCTTGTCTTCTCTCTTGCATTAGAGAGAAAAGTGTTGGTAGCTAGGAATATATTGATTTTATTTTTGTATATCCAACATTTGGCACTTTGCACGTAGCACCAAACACATTGTAGGTATTCCAAAAAAAAAAAAATCTCAAATGAAGACAAATACATCATTAGCTTCCACCAGAAAAATATTATGACATATCTCATTTCATAAATGTATAATAAGAAGTCTTGCCGGTTTGTCTACAAACATGAACAATTTATCTCATTTCTATTTAGGAAAAAATGATAACAGAAGACTACTAGAACTCAAAGGCCTTCTAAAGTTTGTCCATCTAATCAGCCCTAATTTCAGTGTGAGGAAAGAGAAGCTCAATGATATTAAGTGACCTTTTCAAGTATCTGATTAGTGACACAGAGAGGAACATCTACTGATTCTTTGCTCTGTATATTTTAACTTCACATAATCCACCAAGCTATTCTCTACTTTGTGATTTCATTACACGACCTTCTCATCTTAGAAGGTGTATTTATATTTAAAATATTCATTTAGTGTCTACTAGCATATTGGACCTTGGTGAGGCATAAAGAATACAGATTAAAAAACAATTAAGTTATAGTAAAAGTGACAGGGTTTAGTTGGGAGAAGGGTATTCGTGCCCTGAAGAAACTATGACTATATTCTTTTTACAATGTTGTTTCCATCAATAGCACATTTGTCCATCAAGAAATATGGCAATATAATGTATCAAGTAAATCCATGATGTTTGGTAAATTATTTTTAAATGTTTGTGGTTATGGTCACATCATATCTCTTAAGATTGACAAGACTGCTTAAGAGGTGGCATATGTGTAGCAGAAGAAAAAGGATAAAGTATGTTGAAAAGGCAAATGGAAAATGTAGTATTGTGTATACAGGAATGTATACTAGTGATGGAGCTGGAAACAGGAGTTACCCCTAAATGGGGACGAAAGACATTTTGGAGTGATGGAAATGTTTTCAAACAAAATTTTGTAGTGGTTATGCAACTTGATACATTTACTAAAAATCCTTGAATTTTATGTTTATAGTGGGTGCATGTTATGGCATATTGGTCAACACAGCTGTTTTGAAAAAGCAACAAAACTAAGTCTGCTTCATTATTTTTTCCAAGACCCACCACTCCCTGTCCACTCCCACTAAAATATATTGTCTTCACCATTAAAACAAATTTGAAGAGTAAAATGTTGGTGTTACTGATTTAGAATGAGTAAATAGTTTTTCAGTTATTGGAAAATACAATAATTACATTTTTCAAGTAAAAAAATAACAATTCTAGATACATGATTCTTTGGCTTAAATGCAATCATTTTGTTTAATCACATATTTTACATTCTCTGTGATATTATCAGTTTTTCATTGAAAATGAACATTACTAAAGGCCCAAAGTGTCTTAGAGTTGGAAATCATGTGTGTGTCATTTCATTCATGTTTTTCTTTTCAGGTAAAAATCCTTCAGAAAGTCTATGTTTTAAGTTGGCTGCTAGCTTTAAATGTTACCATTATGTAATAGTATTCTTCAGGAGATATTATTTGCTCTTTTGTGCACTGTGGTCAAATCTGAAAATTTCAGAAACACTAATTTATTTCAAATTCAATTTTCTTAATTTCCTTTTTTTCAATAAAGTATTATTTTAAATGAATTACATTTAGCTTATGGGTTCTAATCAATGAATTAAATATATCTGATTCTTCTTTTCATGCGACCATTTTATCCACTTACTGACACAATTTGAAAATTATAAATGACTTATTTGACCAGTGAGAAAACAATAGATATACACATATCATAATTGTTGGAAAGTTTGGTTGCATATAGTATCCTATGTGCTTCCACATTGATAGGAAGGGGTAGTTGGGAAAGGATAAATAGTGCTTGAAGTCAGAGGGCAGAAATAACAGCTCTGTGCTTACTGCCTCCCACCTCTGTTTATTCAGGACAAAGGACAGAGCTTAGACAAAGTGACCTCCAAAAAAGCCAGCGAGACAAGAGGTGACATCATGTCATCTCATAAGACCTCCCTTCAGTTCTTTAAGGCACTGACAGAAAGATCCAGTAAAGAGGTTTCATTTAAAATGAAGTCACTGCACTGTACACCATCCAAAGTGTTCTGCACACATCCAACAAAGATCATTCCACAGGTAAATATGCTTTTCAAAAACCATTTTAAATTTCCTTTTTTTCCCACAGCTAAGGACAGACTATGGTGTTTTAGAAATTAATCAGAAGAATCTTAGAGTCTGGGAAATGATTTTTTTAATATTAGAAAGGGCATTATATTCAAAGCAGCGTGTATAAAACAGCACTTTTTTAATGGGAAGGGAAAAAAAGAAGAGTTTCCCTAGACCCTTGAAACTCATAATGAAAGCGAGTCCTCATAATCATTTCAGTGGAGAATCAGCAGGCTCTGCTCCAGTTCCCGGCAAAGGAAACGCTGAGCAAGGAGACCTAGATTTGTGTTTCCTCCTTCTCTTGCTTTTATGCGTTTTCAACTAGTCCCCATTTAATGATGCTCTTTTGTGGTGCGGCCCTTTTAACATCAGGGCTGGGTTGGGGGGCGAGGGAAGAAGGTAAATCCTCCAAGGTTAATTACTTCCTTGAACTCTTTCACTGATAAATGATGAATTTCTCCAGTGATGCTAGGGCTTTCAATCCTCCAAGGTGGGCTGCCCACTTAGTCCCACCCCAGCTTCCTTCTGTCAGCCTCCGCTTTTATGGTCCTCTTTGAAGTGCTGATTCAGGAGGACATACAGCAGTGAGATTCAACTAGGTATTGGCGCTAGGACACTTTTCAGGTGAGTCAACTATTAATCTCCTGGTGGATGACCTGTTTCTTATATGGCTCTCAGGGCCAGATGTTCAGTCTTTCCCTCACACAGTATTTACCATTTAGGGAAGCTAAATAGTCATGAGTGTCCAAAATTGGCCAATTGCTGTGTAAGAGGAAAAGCTCAGCTTTTTAAAATATCAATGATTCTTATGTTTAATAGGTAATATTTTTAATGTCATATTGGAATTTTACATAATTATTGTCACTACTTGATATCGTGAGCCATCTGATGCCTGTAGATCTTAAGGCATGATGAAATAACGCCCTGTTTTTACAGTTTAGGATTTAAGTTCCCTGAATCCTCCACAATAATACCCAAATTATCAGATGGATTTTGAGTCTGGATTTGCATTACATTATCAGTCTGGATTCATATTAAAAGAAATATTAAATAAACTTTTTTCTTATGGTTCATAATTTATTTTACATGTCACTTCTCCTAATTTTTCCTTTACATTTTAATTTATGTGATCGTCTTCATCCGTAGTCATTAAAGCACAGAGCTAAGAAGTATGGACTTCGAAATTTGCTCTTTCATAGAATCTCTGTTCTTTCTTGAGCAGCTAGTTCAACTTTCTGTACCTCTATTTCCTCCAATGCAACAGTAAAAGAGGTGATATGCGTACCTACCTCAGAGAGTTGCTGTAAGGACTAAGATAATACAGTATAGTCCCTCTATAGTGTAATATGTTGGGATGACATTACTATGAGATTTATGAAATAACCAGGGAGGATTTCTGCAGACAGCTGCCCTTAAGACCGAGGGGTTGAACTAAATTCCTCCAAATCTGTCACTGTCCTAGGAAGTCTTGCTGTGTTCTGTGGCCATTGTCAACTGTGAGTTAATATATCCTTGGGGAGGACTCTGTGCCCGGTGGCTGCTTTGGAAATCTGGCTACTCTACTTCCCATTCAGTACAATCTTTTCCTGTACCCTCATCTCCACGTCTCACCTACACATTCCCATTAGAAGATAAGAACTTTAGTCTGTTATTTTCAGTAGAGCAGGGGGAGGAGAGGATGGCTTGGGTTTGCAGTGGTGATGAGTTCAAGGTAAAGGACAAGAGCAAGCATGCATCGTATCATAACCACATTGATTCATCACAGTGCTTTACTGTGTATGTAGAAAGAGATTAGAAAGCAGACTTATTATGAGCATTACACGGAGTAGCTGTCATTAGTACTCGTACTATCATCACTATTGTCTTCATTCTTTCCTGCCGGTATTTCCTGGCTAATGGTACTGCAAAACGTGTTACTCCTCTTCTGAGCTCAATAATACATATTTTATTTTTATATTATAAAAATTCTCTAATTATATATAGTTAAAAAATCATCCATTTCATCCATTAAAGGGTTAGACCCTGGAGACCAGTGCACAAGTTATTTCTTTAAAATCCATGCATCATTATACAGTTTGTGACACATTGTTAATACTGAAAAAATGCTTAACAAATAAATGAAATGTATATTTTAATCACCTTGGGAAATGTTGGTATGAAATAAGATAATAAACTAACAAAAGATATAAAATATGTCAAAATGAAAAATAAAAATGAGGGCTTCCCTGGTGGCGCAGTGGTTGAGAATCTGCCTGCTAATGCAGGGGACACGGGTTCGAGCCCTGGTCTGGGAAGATCCCACATGCCACAGAGCAGCTGGGCCCGTGAGCCACAACTACTGAGCCTGCGCGTCTGGAGCCTGTGCCCTGCAACGGGAGGGGCCGCGATAGTGAAAGGCCCGCGCACCGCGATGAAGAGCGGTCCCCGCACCGCGATGAAGAGTGGCCCCCACTTGCCGTAACCAGAGAAAGCCCTCGCACGGACCGAAGACCCAACACAGCCAAAAAATAAATAAATAAATAAATAAAGTAGCTATAAAATTAAAAAATAAATAAATAAATAAAAAATAAAAAATAAAAATGAGATTTTATTGAATATCAGCATTGAATACATTAACATTTTCATGCTTATTTTTTTTTATACAGCAGGTTCTTATTACTTATCTATTTTATACATATTAGTGTATATGTGTCAATCCCAATCTCCCAATTCATCCCACCACCACCACCATCCCCCACCGCTTTCCCCCCTTGGTGTCCATATGTTTGCTCTCTATATCTGTGTCTCTATTTCTGCCTTGCAAATTGGTTTATCTGTACCATTTTTCTAGATTCCACATATATGCGTTAATATATGATATTTGTTTTTCTCTTTCTGACTTACTTCACTCTGTATGACAGTCTCTAGGTCCATCCACAACTCTACAAATGACCCAATTTCATTCCTTTTTATGGCTGAGTAATATTCCATTGTCTATATGTACCACATCTTCTTTATCCATTTGTCTGTCATTGGGCATTTAGGTTGATTCCATGACCTGGCTATTGTAAACAGTGTTGCAATGAACATTGGGGTGCATGTATCTTTTTGAATTATCATTTTCTCTGGGTATATGCCCAGTAGTGGGATTGCTGGTTCATATGGTAATTCTATTTTTAGTTTTTTAAGGAACCTCCATACTGTTCTCCATAGTGGCTGGAATACATTACGTTCTTAAGAAAGATGAAGAGTTGGGAAAGTAAGCTGTATGTGTGCCTCAGTGGGGGAGGTGACTGATGGGGAAGATAGGAATGAGTGGGCAAAGTTAGGGGGAAATGATTAAAAGTCATTTCATGCCCATAAGACTTAAAGCTTAGGCCTTAACCTGCTTTAGTTCAGGAAGCAGAGTTTAGCCTTTGCTCCTCTTGCTCATGGATCTAAACACTTGCAGAGCCCAGTGCTTGATTCCTCAACCACAGCAATGACAATAGCAATGGTGGACACAGGCAAACAAAAGAAGCTCAAGATATGTCAATAAATACAATAAATTCTAACTTGATTTTTTTTTCTTTGCTCCAAAGTGATGAATCCAGATATTACAAATTAATCCTCTAATCAAATCATTTCTCAGTCCAAGTCCAAAGAGTAATTGGTAAAAATACTGAACACCATGTCAACTTTAAAAAAATGCACAATATGAGAGTTGTGAGTTAAGTTTTGAGGCAAAATGAGGACTACAGCCCAGGAGACAGCATTTCAGATAGCTCTGAGAAACTGCTCCAGGGAGGTAAGGGGGAAGGTCAGTATAGATGTGATTTTGGTGAAGGGGGAGTACATGCAATCAAGCACACATTTTTTGCAGGTTTCTGCTAGTCTCGTGAAGGTTACTGCTAGTCATGAGGAGCAGACGTCACCATGAAGGATTTTAGTGCTCTTCTAGATATGAGGAGATGCAAGAATTGGACTCATAAAATCTGCTCCTGGAAAAATCTAAACATCTGAAGACCTGTTTTTCCAGTTTTCACCCGAGCACAGAGGGCCTCATTGCTGCTCTCCACCCTGAACCACTTTCAGGGGGTGTTGAAAACCAACAGCTGCAGCAGCACATGATTTAATCCTTGTAGAGGTAGATGGCAAGTGCCAATGGCAAGTGCCAATTTGTAGTTGACAGAGTCCCCTTGTGGTCATAAATTTGACCATGCGTTGGGACCTTCAGTACCCTTTAGATAAATAAATGCCTACTTGCAAAAACGCATGTTTTGAGAGATATGTCCAATAAGGATTTGGGCGTTTCATGATTTTGACTAGTTGTAGCAAAAGACAGCTTCTGTCCTCCATTCAGCGGCTTTCTAAACAGTCCAGATCCATAGGCTCTTCTCTTTCATCTACAGAAGCTCTGACCAACAGTCTTTCTATAGAAATGGTCTTCATAACAGTCAAAGGAATCACCAAGGATTTCCATTTTTGCTGATCAAAGACAGAAGAAAGAAGCTTATTTATAATATTCTACTTGGAGCTAAAGGAAAAGAGAAGACCTAAAAATAGAGAAAATATTTGTACAAGTAGATAATTCTACATAACCACAAAAATTCCAAAAACTTCAAAAAATACATCAACATTTCAAAAGAGGATTCCAAGAAGACGGCAGAGTAGGAAGCACCAGGAGTCTGTCGCCCACTGAACTGGCAGAATCTGTCTCATGCAACTGTCTTGCAACTCTGGAGTATGTGGAAGGCTTGCATAGTAAGTTAGGGTTAATTATGGTCAATTTCAGCTCTTCTTAGTCAACGTTTATAATGAAGGTATTTAAGGGACAGTTTCCCCTACTGACCATGAAGAGCAACCATCCTTTCCATTTGTCTAACCCTGTTACATGTCATGAAGTAGTTGAGTTGAGAGAGTGTGACATAATGTCTGACCATATACCAAGGGTTTGACAAAATGTGCTCTTGAATTAATTGTAAAACTTCCCAGCAATTGATGGAATCATTAAGAACAAACATTAAATTGTTTTATCTAATTGTATTCTAACACTAGCAATGTAGTTCCAAGAAAATATATTGATTTGATTATAATAATTGATACTTTACCTGCAGATAGAATTCCAGGTTGGAAAATGATCCCCTGAAGGATTTTAAAGACACTCTTCCATTGTGTTTTAGCTTCCATGATGTTACTGAGAAATCTGATGACTCTGATTACTTTGTATATGGTCTTACATCATTATTCCTTTCTGTCTGGCAAAATTATTAAAAAAAAACTTGTCTCTAGAGTCCTCTGTATTATTCACATCATTTTATATATGGCATTACATAATGGAGTGAATAGATACTAAAACGAGAGCAACATATTTATTAAAATATTAGGAAGTTATTTTCATTTTATACTCAAAATTTTAAAAATAGTAAAACACCTAATTTTTTAATCAATAGTGAGTTCAACTAATAATTGGTATGATATGGAAAACAAAGCAAATATTTCTATTAAGAGTAATTTGCAGGGAGACCTTCAAGACTCCTCAAGATGGTGGAGGAGTAAAATGTGGAGATCACCTTCCTCCCCACAAATACATCAGAAATATATCTACATGTGGAACAGCTCCTACAGAACACCTACTGAACTCTGGCAGAAGACCTCAGACTTCCCAAAAGACAAGAAACTCCCCATGTACCTGGGTAGGGAAAAAGAAAAAAGAAGAAACAGAGACAAATGAATAGGGACGGGACCTGCACCTCTGGGAGGGAGCTGTGAAGGAGGAAAAGTTTCCATACCCTAGGAAGCCCCTTCACTGGTTGAGACGGGGGGGTAGGCCGGTGGGAAGCTTCGGAGCCGCGGAGGAGAGCGCAGCAACAGGGGTGCGGAGGGCAAAGTGGAGAGATTCCCGCACAGAGGATCCGTGCTGACCAGCACTCACCAGCCCAAGAGGCTTGTCTGCTCCCCCGCTGGGGCGGGCAGGGGCTGGGAGCTGAGGCTTGGGCTTCGGAGGTCGGATCGCAGGGAAGGACTGGGGTTGGCTGCGTGAACACAGCCTGAAGGGGCTAGTGTGCCACGGCTAGCCGGGAGGGAGTCCGGGAAAAGGTCTGGAGCTGCCGAAGAGGCAAGAGACCATTGTTTCGGGGTGCACGAGGAGAGGGGATTCAGAGCACCGCCTAAACGAGCTCCAGAGACTGGTGCGAGACATGGCTATCAGTGCAGACACCAGAGATGGGCAGGAGACGCTAAGGCTGCTGCTGCAGCCACCAAGAAGCCTGTGTGCAAGCACAGGTCACTCTCAACACCTCCCCGCCTGCCCCAGGAGCCTGTGCAGCCCGCCACTGCCAGGGTCCCACGCTCCAGGGCAACTTCCTTGGGAGAACGCACGGCGCGCCTCAGGCTGGTGCAATGTCCCGCCGGCCTCTGCCTCCGCAGGCTCGCCCTGCATTCCGTACCCCTCCCTCCCCCCCACCTGATTGAGCCAGAGCCCCCTAATCAGCTGCTACTTTAACCCCATCCTGTCTGAGCAAAGAACAGACGCCCTCAGGGGACCTACACACAGAGGCGGGGTCAAATCCAAAGCTGAACCCTGGGAGCTGTGCAAACAAAGAAGAGAAAGGGAAGTCTCTCCCAGAAGCCTCAGGAGCAGCGGATTAAATCTCCACAATCAACTTGATGTACCTGCATCTGTGGAATACCTGAATAGACAACGAATCATCCCAAAATTGAGGAGGTGGACTTTGGGAGCAACTGCAGACTTGGGGTTTTCTTTCTGCATCTAATTTGTTTCTGGTTTTATGTTTATGTTAGTTTAGTATTTAGAGCTTATTATCATTGGTAGATTTGTTTACTGATTTGGTTGCTCTCTTTTTTATATATATATATATATTTTATCTTTTTCTTTTTGTGAGTGTGTATGTGTATGTTTCTTTGTGTGATTTTGTCTGTATAGCTTTGCTTTTACCATTTGTCCTAAGATTGTCTGCCGTTTTTTTTGTTTTTTTGGTTTTTTTTTAGTATAGATTTTAGTGCTTGCTATCATTGGTGGATTGGTTGTTTGGTTTGGTTGCTCTCTTCTGTTTTTCTTTCTTTTGTTTTTCGTTTTTTTTATTACTTTTAAATTTTTTTAATTTTTAATAATTTTTTAAATTTCTTATTTTAGTAACTTTATTTTATTTTATTTTTTCTTTCTTTCTTTCTTTCTTTTTTTTCTCCCTGTTCCTCTGAGTCGTGTGGCTGACAGGGTCTTGGTGCTTGGGCTGGGAGTCAGGCCTGAGCCTCTGAGGTGGGAGAGTCGAGTTCAGGACATTGGTCCACCAGAGACTTCCCAGCCCCACATAATATCAAACGGCAAAAGCTTTCCCAGAGATCTCCATCTCAACACTAAGACCCAGCTCCACTCAATGACCAGCAAGATACAGTGCTTGAAACCCCATGCCAAACAACTAGCAAGACAAGAACACAACCCCACCCATTAGCAGAGAGGCTGCCTAAAATCATAATAAGGTCACAGACGCCCCAAAACACACCACCGGACGTGGTCCTGCCCACCAGAAAAACAAGATCCAGCCTCATGCACCAGAACACAGGCACCTGTCCCCTCCACCAGGAAGCCTACACAGTCCACTGAATCAACCTTAACTACTAGGGGCAGACACCAAAAACAATGGGAACTATGAACCTACAGCCTGCGAAAAGGAGACCCCAAACACAGTAAGTTAAGCAAAATGAGAAGACAGAGAAATACACAGCAGATGAAGGCGCAAGGTAAAACCCCACCAGACCAAACAAATGAAGAGGAAATAGGCAGTCTACCTGAAAAAGAATTCAGAGTAATGAGAGTAAAGATGATCCAAATCTTGGAAGTAGAATGGAGAAAATACAAGAAACGTTTAACAAGGACCTAGAAGAATTAAGAGCAAACAAACAATGATGAACCACAATAAATGAAATTAAAAATTCTCTAGAGGGAATAAACAGCAGAATAACTGAGGCAGAACAATGGATAAGTGACCTGGAAGATAAAACATTGGAAAAAACTACCGCAGAGCAGAATAAAGAAAAAAGAATGAAAAGAATTGAGGACAGTCTCAGAGATATCTGGGACAACATTAAACACACCAACATTCGAACTATAGGGGTCACAGAAGAAGAAGAGAAAAAGAAAGGGAATGAGAAAATATTTGAAGAGATTATAGTTGAAAACTTCCTTAATATGCAAAGGAAATAGTCAATCAAGTGCAGGAAGTGCAGAGAGTCCCATACAGGATAAATCCAAGGAGAAACACGGCAAGACACATATTAAGCAAACTATCAAAAATTAAATACAAAGAAAAAATATTAAAAGCAGCAAGGGAAAAGCAACAAATAATGTACAAGGGAATCCCCATAAGGCTAACAGCTGATCTTTCAGCAGAAACTCTGCAAGCCAGAAGGGAGTGGCGGGGCATATTTAAAGTGATGAAAGGGAAAAACCTACAACCATGATTACTCTACCCAGCAAGGATCTCATTCAGATTTGATGGAGAAATTAAAACCATTACAGACAAGCAAAAGCTAAGAGAATTCAGCACCACCAAACCAGCTTTACAACAAATGCTAAAGGAACTTCTCTAGGCAGGAAACACAAGAGAAGGAAAAGACCTACAATAACAAACCCAAAACAGTTAAGAAAATGGTAATAGGAACATACATATCAATAACTACCTTAAATGTAAATGGATTAAATGCTCCAACCAAAAGATAGACTGGCTGAATGGATACAAAAACAAGACCCATACATATGCTGTCTACAAGAGACCCACTTCAGACCTAGGGAAACATGCAGACTGAAAGTGAGGGGATGGAAAAAGATATTCCATGCAAATGGAAATCAAAAGAAAGACAGAGTAGCAATTCTCATATCAGACAAAACAGACTTTAAAATAAAGACTATTACAAGAGACAAAGAAGGACACTACATAATGATCAAGGGATCGATCCAGAAGAAGATATAACAATTGTAAATATTTATGTACTGAACAGAGGAGCACCTCAATACATAAGGCAAATAGTAACAGCTATAGAAAGGGAACACGACAGTAACACAATCACAGAAGGGGACTTTAACATTCCACTTTCACCAATGGACAGATCATCCAAAATGAAAATAAATAAGGAAACACAAGCTTTAAATGATACATTAAACAAGATGGTCTTAATTGGTATTTATAGGACATTCCAACCAAAAACAACAGAATACACTTTCTTCTCAAGTGCTCATGGAACATTCTCCAGGATAGATCATATCTTGGGTCACAAATCAAGCCTTGGTAAATTTAAGAAAATTAAAATCATATCAAGTATCTTTTCCGACCACAACTCTACGAGACTAGATATCAATTACAGGAAAAAATCTGTAAAAAATACAAACACATGGAGGCTAAACAATACGGTACTAAATAACCAAGAGATCACTGAAGAAATCAAAGAGGAAATCAAAAACTATCTAGAAAAAAATGACAATGAAAACATGATGACCCAAAACCTATGGGATGTAGCAAAAGCAGTTCTAAGAGAAAAGTTTATAGCAATACAATCCTACCTTAAGAAACAAGAAAAATCTCAAATAAACAACCTCACCTTACACCTAAAGCAATTAGATAAAGAAGAACAAAAAAATTCCCAAACTTAGCAGAAGGAAAGAAATCATAGAGATCCGATCAGAAATAAATGAAAAACAAATGAAGGAAACGATAGCAAAGATCAATAAAACTAAAAGCTGGTTCTTTGAGAAGTTAAAGAAAATTGATAAACCATTAGCCATACTCATCAAGAAAAAAAGAGAATATTCAAATCAGTAGAATTAAAAATGAAAAAGGAGAAGTAACAACTGACACTGTAGAAATAGAAAGGATCATGAGAGATTACTACAAGCAACTATATGCCAATAAAATGGACAACCTGGAAGAAATGGACAAATTCTTAGAAAAGCACAACTTTCCGAGACTGAACCAGGAAGAAATAGAAAATATAAACAGACCAATCACAAGCACTGAAATTGAAACTGTGATTAAAAATCTTCCAACAAACAAAAGCCCAGGACCAGATGGCTTCACAGATGAATTCTATCAAACATTTAAAGAAGAGCTAACACCTATCCTTCTCAAACTCTTCCAAAATATAGCAGAGGGAGGAACACTCCCAAACTCATTCTGCGAGGCCACCATCACCATGATACCAAAACCAGACAAAGATGTCACAAAAAAAGAAAACTACAGGCAATATCACCAATGAACATAGCTGCAAAAATCCTCAACAAAATACTAACAAACAGAATCCAACAGCACATTAAAAGAATCATACACCATGATCAAATGGGGTTTATCCCAGGAATGCAAGGATTCTTCAGTGTATGCAAACCAATCAAGGTGATACACCATATTAACAAATTGAAGGAGAAAAACCATATGATCATCTCAATAGATGCAGAAAAAGCTTTCGACAAAATTCAACACCCATTTATGATAAAAACCCTCCAGAAAGTAGGCCTAGAGGGAACTTACCTCAACATAATAAAGGCCATATATGACAAACCCACAGCCAACATCGTTCTCAATGGTGAAAAATTGAAAGCATTTCCTCTAAGATCAGGAACAAGACAAGATTGTCCACTCTCACCACTATTATTCAACATAGTTTTGGAAGTTTTAGCCACAGCAATCAGAGAAGAAAAAGAAATAAAAGGAATCCAAATCGGAAAAGAAGAAGTAAAACTGTCACTGTTTGCAGATGACATGACACTATACATAGAGAATCCTAAAAATGCTACCAGAAAACTATTAGAGCTAATAAATGAATTTGGTAAAGTAGCAGGATACAAAATTAATACACAGAAATCTCTTGCATTCTTATACAGTAATGATGAAAAATCTGAAAGAGAAATTAAGAAAACACTTCCATTTACCATTGCAATAAAAAGAATAAAATACCTAGGAATAAACCTACTCAAGGAGACAAAAGACCTATATGCAGAAAATTATAAGACACTGATGAAAGACATTAAAGATGATACAAACAGAGAGAGATATATACCATGTTCTTGGATTGGAAGAATCAACATTGTGAAAATGACTATACTACCCAATGCATTCTACAGATTCAATGCAATCCCTATCAAACTACCAATGGCATTTTTCATAGAACTAGAACAAAAAATTTCACAATTTGTATGGAAACACAAAAGACCCCGAATAGCCAAGGCAATCTTGAGAAAGCAAAACGGAACTGGAGGAATAAATCTCCCTGACTTCAGACTGTACTACAAAGCTACAGTAATCATGACAGTATGGTACTGGCATAAAAACAGAAATATAGATCAATGGAACAGGATAGAAAGCCCAGAGATAAACCTATGCACATATGGTCACCTTATCTTTGATAAAGGACGCAAGAATATACAATGGAGAAAAGACAGCCTCTTCAATAAGTGGTGCTGGGAAAACAGGACAGCTACATGTAAAAGAATGAAATTAGAACACTCCCTAACGCCATACACAAAAATAAACTCAAAATGGATTAAAGACCTAAATGTAAGGCCAGACACTATAAATCTCTTAGAGGAAAACATAGGCAGAACACTTTATGGCATAAATCATAAAGCTTCAGGGCTTTAATTAGGGACACAGTCATGGCCTGAATTAGGCCTAGCATCATGGCTTGAGTTAGGACTAGTATCAAGGCCTTCGTTAGGGACAGTGTCAGTGTCTCAGTTAGGACTAGTAATAGGGCCATACTTAGGGACCTTGTCAGGACCTTGGTAAGAGATGCCTCAGGACATTAGCTAACGATAGTTTCAGGACTTTAGTTATTGACGGTAGCAGGGCCTCCCTTTGGGACAGCTTCAGGGCCTTAGTTAGAGACAGAGTCAGGGCTTGAGTTAGGACTAGCATCAAGGCCTTAGTTAGGGACAGCATCATGGTTTAGGTATAATCAGAGTCAGGACATTATCTAGGGACAGCAACAGGGAAAGAGCTCGGTTTAGTGTCAAGAACTTACTGGGAGCGTCAGGACCTTAATTAGGACCAGCGTCAGGGACTGAGATAGGGAGAGCATCAGAGCCTGAGTTAGGGACTTCGTCAGGGCCTGAGTTAGGCATAGCGTCAGGGTTTACTTAGGGACAGTGTCAAAACCTTGGTAAGAGATGTGTCAGGACATAAATTAAGGATAGTGTCAAGATTTCAGTTATTGACGGCAGAAGAGGCTATGTTAGGGAAAGCTTCAGGGCCTTCATTAGGGACAGAGTCAGGGCCTGAATTAGGCCTAGCATCAATGCCTGAGTTAGGCCTAGCATCAGGGCCTTAGTTGGGGACACTGTCAGGGCCTTAGTTAGGGACAGCATCAGGATCTTAGCTTAAGACATTGTCAGGGCCCGAGTTATGGACAGCATCAGAGTCTGAGTTAGGCACAGCATCAGGGTTTACTTAGTGACAGTGTCAGGACCTTGGTAAGAGATGTGTCAGGACATTATACCCTGAGAAAACCATAATTCAAAAAGTCATGTACCACAATGTTCATTGCAGCTCTATTTACAATAGCCAGGACATGGAAGCAACCTAAGTGTCCATCAACAGATGAATGGATAAAGAAAATGTGGCACATATATACAATGGAATATTACTCAGCCATAAAAAGAAATGAAATTGGGTCATCTGTAGTGAGGTGGATGGACCTAGAGTCTGTCATACAGAGTGAAGTAAGTCAGAAAGAGAAAAACAAATACCGTATGCTAACACATATATATGGAATCTAAAAAAACTAAAATAAAATAAATGGTTTTGAAGAACCTAGGGGAAGGACAGGAATAAAGACACAGATGTAGAGAATGGACTTGAGGACACGGGGAGGGGGAAGGGTAAGCTGGGACGAAGTGAGAGAGTGGCATGGACATATATACACTACCAAATGTAAAATAGATAGCTAGTGGGAAGCAGCTGCATAGTACAGGGAGATAAGCTCGGTGCTTTGTGACCACCTAGAAGGGCAGGATAGGGAGGGTGGGAGGGAGACGCAAGAGGGAGGAGATATGGGGATATATGTATACGTATAGCTGATTCACTTTGTTATACAGCAGAAACTAACACACCATTGTAAAGCAATTATACTCCAATAAAGATGTTAAAAAAAAAGAAGAGTAATTTGCTAAATATGTTGTAGAAATTAACAACACATTTAATCACTGTAGTAGGCAAACCATAGGGGAATTTTACTGGGATAAATTTTTATACAATTTAAATTTTATTTGCTTTATTATCTTAAGGTTTATTCCGCAGAGTGATTTACCTTGACAAAGCAGTAACATTATTTTTAGTAAGTTTGATTATAGAAAAAATAAGGTTTCTGTTTTCCATATACTATTACTGCTTAAGGGAAACTGTGTTTAGCTATTTCATCAAGGAAGTGAAGACGTTACCTGAGTTTCTGTAATTACCTGAGTGCTTGTTTATAGCAATAGCATTGTGGTAGGTGACTATATTTGGAAAAAATAAAAGACAAATTCAGATGTTAGATCAGTTGGATGTATTAATTTTGACTGTGTATGAAATGCATTCTTAAATTAATATTTATCATTTTATTGTCTACTCAATTTACATGACCCAAATATTTGTTTTTCTCACAAAATATTTTGCCCTGTGAAGAAGATGGTACATTATTATGTCAATTAATTTTTTTACATCCATCAAATGCTACTTTAAGCTTTAAAAAGGATTAGCAGAAGCAAATTCATAAACAATGTTACTATGACTTTTATTCAAATAATAAATTTGGGGAAAGCAAGACAGAGTGAGTGAGAGAGAATGCTTTGTGTATTCATTCTTGGTAAATGAAAATATTTGTGTAGAGTTTTAAGAATAGTCACATTTAATGAAGGCCATATTTTAGTCAGAAAATTTTAATTTTTCATAGTCCTTTGTGTGTTTGTTACCATTCTCTTTCTGGCGTGTGTTCCTCAATGAAGTTTGTTTGAATGACACAAAAAAAGAATCAATTAGGATATTTTAGAAACCAGATAAAAGGGTTTTTCTTCCAACTAGATTTGACTAAAAGGACTAGACAATTTAATGACATTTTGTATAGCATTTCCTGACTGATTTGCTATAACGAGACAGTGCCTAGAAAAGTGACTGTCATATAAGAGGCAACCTAAATACGGTCTCATTCCTTAGTCTTTTCTTTACTCATAAGGCATATATTGAAGATATTTCTCCTGAGATGGCAAAATTATTATGGAGCTTTGTAAATTTTGCCTATCTTGAGACAATGAACGCGGCTTGTGTTCAGATTAATATTTGCCTGCAGAATGGCAGTTGACAGGAAAATAACTATCATTACGTTGGAATGTGTTCCGTCCTAAATAGCATGTGCAGTTATCATGACGTTTTGCTTCACTCCAAAATATGACTCTATCTAACTACATTTGAATGTGGATTTTCAAAAATAAAATATAACTAGAAAAATACATATATATATACACACATGCACAGAATGAACCGCAAGCTTTGCCATGGGGCTTCCTCAGGCTATTTTAAACTGCATAACACCTCATCACCCACTGGCTCAGCCCCAGACAGCACGCAGACAGTGGGGCACATTCTTGAAGCTGTAATAAATAACAGGTTCAAAATGCTGATATCAAAATTTGTGTCATGTTTAAAAACAGCAAGAAAAAGAAATATAGCATGCAAGGTTTTTTCCTTTAGAAGGTTAGAAATTGGATTTGCTTTATAATCTTTTACAAAATATATTTTATGCAAATGAAATATATTCTAATATTCTGTTTAGTGACGCACAGTTAGCTTTAATGTTAAGAGACAGAATTTGATCCCTGCTTAAGGATGTTGGCTCTCCTGGAAACATTCTAATCAAATCGAGAACTTCTTATATGACGTATGGGGACCTGAATTTATCAAAAATTGTATAAGTACTATATGCATTTTTAGTGGAATCCCCTTGCCTCTACTGTCCTGAATGTATTTGTCTTGCAAATCATTTGGAAATAAATTCCTAAGATTGTTAAATACAACTGACACTTTTGGAGTAAAGGCAAGTGCTTTGTTTCTGCTATGACATAAAAACCCCATTGATATTTAAGAGTTTGCTCTTCAATATAAGCTAGAAATTCAACCCAGGTTGTATATGAATGTTGTATATTCATTATTAACCTTGCGTAAGAATTCTAAAGTAGTGCTGATTCTCCTTGGCCCTAAAATCCTCAATTATTTTAAGGAATGTCAGGCAATAGGAAAATACCCATTTTATAATGTTCAGGCCATTGGACTCATAGGTTGTAATGCAAGTGTCCTCTGTACGTTGTCTCACTCATCTGTGAAATGTGTTGGTTGGAGACTGCCCCATGGAAATAACAATGACTGTCAGACTCGTCCAACTCCAAAGACATTTTATCACAAAGTGTGCTGATCATCACAAACAGTATTAATGGAAGGAACTAGGAAAAACCCACTCTGACTTGTTTCTCAAGTCTTTAACCTTCTGAGGACTGGGAGACCTTTACTTTTCTGGCATTCATTAAGCCTCTAACACAGCACGCTGACACGTGGTGCAGAGAGCTCAAACACAGCTCCGTGAGCACATCTGGCGTGTGTGTACATGCAACTTCCCACCGTCAGCCGCATGGTGACATCGAGGCCACAGCCACCCCTTCGTACCTGACGTGTAAGTGTTTGATCAGGCATCCTTTGCTGTCTCCTTTCACAGAGGAGAGACCCAGGGCAGTGAAGGGAGGTGAAGTGGCATGCAGTCATTTGTGTTTCTCAGATGTGGCATCATGCATTATCCAGGGCAGAGAAGAAACTGAGCTGACGCAGAGGGGCGATGGCTGAATTTAAGGGGAAGCAGGAATTTAATCCTTTTGAGACATGAGTAAGCCCCCCGCACCAAAAGTATCTTACTCATAACCTGGAGCCAGAATTCATTCAGTAAGAATTTTCCTGAAATAATTTTAAAACAGAAGATTAGAGTAACACAGTCCAAAAATACATTTCCAAAGGAAATGGCTATAATTAAAATGTGCAAAGAAAAGAGAAGGAGAAAAGTCAAACGAGGGCATTCCTTTATATTTGCCTTTCTATAAAAATAGATTTTAGAACTCATGAATATATGGGGTTTCTAGTATCACGGGATATTTCATAAAGTAGGTTAAATTCTAATACCAATTCAAGTGCTTTAACTTTTAAAAAAATGCTCTTTTCATATGGTTCCAAGTATTTTTATACATGTATATTCCTGACTATGTGCATTTATTGCTACAATAATTCAGCTGAATAATTGTAATTAACATCATGTTCCCTGATGAATTATTAAATAGAAGGCAGGTGGAAGACACAGAGAACTTTATCCTGCATAAGGACAGAGGCCTGAAGTGAAGTCCTATTAACTGGAGAATCCAGGACCAGGCCATCAGTGTGGCAATATAAGACTTGGCTAAAGATTCTAGAAGGAAGTGCATTTTGGAGGCAAAGAAAGGACACAGAGAGGTGACAGCCAAAATTGGCAGATAACAGGATAAAGTGCAAACATCATTGGAAAGGTCCACGAAACACTTGCAGCCAGAGTGCCTGGTCATAGCCCCTTTGAAAATGTTCCAGGAGAAAACGCTATCTACTGTAATTTGTGTACTCTATAATACTTTACTTTGTCCTTGGCCTTTCAAGATCCAGCCTGAACACTGTTCTCCAAAGACCATGGCAGCAGATCTGCTGGGATTTTACAGCAGACCTGCCATGCATGTATGTGCATGAAGAGCCCAGGAAGGAATTTCTTATGGCCAGAAAGATGTGTTCAACTTATCTTAAATCAATGGGTCAGTATCAAAGAGACCACTGGTTTTGATCAGAGTAGAATGAGTGTATGGGATCAGTGTACGACTCTGACCCCACTGCTCTGTAAGGGAATTTTTTCAGAGCTCTGATAAGAGAAAACAGAGAAAAATCAAGCTGTTCTAATAAATATATATATAAATATATACACACACATATATAAATAATATATTTTTATATATTTATATTTTTATATATTATATAAAAGCACAAAGAAATACTAATCTGTTGCCTAAGCCACATAGTGTATAACAAGTTGAGGTGAAAGATACTTTTGCCCACGTGTGACTTTTCTTGAAATACGCTGGAGTATGAAATGGGAGGTAAGAACATAGTACATTCAATTAACAGTCTTGAGTCAGGAGCTACCTGGACTCAAGCAATTAGCCAAACATGTCTCAATATGAAGCAGGAAAAATTAATGTAAAACAATATATCAGAATTTCACAGTGTGGTTCAATGAGAGAGAAAGATTAAGAGGGGATGGGACATAGGGCATGTTATATGGATAGAAGTCTTATGTTCACAGGTATATATTTGGAGGAGACTGAGATGGTGGAGTATTTCTGGAATATGTATGAGATAAAAATGGAAATTTAATTCATTTTTGGAATTTTTTAAGGAGAGAAGAGCTGTGGTAAGGATTTCCTAGGACATTGCTTACAAGGGATAAAGTCAAAATAATCAATTTCCCTTTTGTTGTGAGATTAGTTTATCTGCTGCTTGGTCCATACTGTGAGACGATAAATTATGCCTAAACCAATTTAGCCCACAGAAGGCTATTTACGTGAATAGCATTATAGTTTGCACTTTTACTTATGATCTCTGTTAGGAAATTACAAATATGGGGACTCAGACACAGGACACATAGCACTCAAATACACAACGGTCAATTTCTAACAGCTGATGGTAATGGGGGGTCAGTTTATTGGGAAGAAGGCTGATATTTTAAAATCACAAATGAGGCACAGTGTTCAAATTAGATAAGCAAAAAGGAAATGTTTTGCTTAGGATCAAAATTTGTCCCAGGGTTCTTTGAATCTCTCCCGATTATAATCAGAAACAGTGCTTACATAGGATGTGAGGTTGAGGGCTTAAAAAGTGACCTCAATTTTAAGAACACAATTGAATTCTAGGCAGAGACTGACATAACTAAAAACTTAGCCACGCGGTAAATGTTCTAGTTACCTTTTTTATGGTTATAAAAATGTAAAATAAAATATAAATGGTAGAAGATTAAAGAATTTTACCCATGCACTAAGTGGTAATTTATTTTTTATTTATTTTTATCTGTTCATTATTGGTCATTTTTTATTATTTGATTATTACAAATATACAGAGAATCCCAAATGTAGTTTGTCATTATTTTTTTAACAAAATGAGCACATCTGTTTAACTACCATGCAAGACAAATATAGAAAAAGAAAAAAAAATATTTAATAACCTCTGTCATGCTTTTCTCTTCATTATAGCACCTAAGTTAATCACTATTCTAACTTCTATCTCCATAGGTTGGGTCTACCTTTTCTGAAAGTTATATAAGTCAAATCACATACTGTGTATACTTTTGTGTCTGGATTCTTCCCTTCTAAATTATGCTAGTGGAATTCTTCCCTTTTTTTTTTCATGTAGCAAACAAATTATCTGTTGGTGACAAAAGAAATTATCCCCCATACATAGTGGCTTAAATCAACCATACTTCCTTCCTATCTCTCCCAGTTTCTGTAGAGGTTGATAGACCAAGCGTCTCTTTGTTCTACTCAGAATCATCTAGTTTGGTTTGAAGGCTGAGTGCTGGGATCATTTTACTAAATCCCATGCCTAATGCCTGGGATGGAAAGACTCAAATAGTTGGGGGCTGGCAAAGCTGGTCTTGGATTGAACTCTCTCTCTAATTCTATGTCTGAGATGGCAGAGTGGATTAAAAATATATATGATTCAACTATATGCTGTCTAGAAGAAACACATATATGTGTGAATGAAAATAAAAATTTAATGTATCGAAATATGAAGACACAGTTACATAGCAGTGAAAATGGCAATACCAGTAGATTGTAGTGAGTATATTGTAATAACAAAAACAACCATTAATAAAATTATGTAAATGAATACACTAAGAAAGAAATCAGTACTGACAGAGATATTTAGAACACTGTGTGCATTAAGACTATAAACCTATTTACAATAAAAAAGTAGAAAAAATTCTTAGGTTTTAGGGCTAGGCAAAGAGAGACCTGACATCAAAAGCGTGACCCATAAAGGAAAAAAAAAAAGATAAACTGAAACTCATTAAATTAAAAAAAAATAAAGAAAAAGCCCTGTTTAGAGGATGTAGAGAAGCTACAGACTAGGAGAAGATATTTGCTAATCGCATATTGGACAAAGATGTATTATCTAGAATATATAAAGAGCTCTGAAAATACAAGCATTAAAAATCAAAAACAGGGGGGCTTCCCTGGTGGTGCAGTGGTTAAGAATCCGCCTGCCAATGCAGAGGACACAGGTTCGAGCCCTGGTCCGGGAAGATCCTACATGCCACAGAGCAACTAAGCCCATGCGCCACAGCTACTGAGCCTGTGCTCTAGAGCCCATGAGCCGCAACTACCGAGCCCGTGTGCCACAACTACTGAAGCCCGTGCGCCCTAGAGCGAGCACGCCGCAACTACTGAGCCCACGCGCCACAACTACTGAAGCCCGCACGTTCTAGGGCCCGCGCACCACAACTACTGAGCCTGCGCTCTAGAGCCCGCGAGCCACAACTACTGAAGCCTGCACGCCTAGAGCCCGTGCTCCATAACAAGAGAAGCCACCATAATGAGAAGCCAGCGCACAGCAACGAAGACCCAACGCAGCCAAAAAAAAAAAAAAAAAATCAAAAACAAAACCAAAAGAAGTCAATTAGAAAATGAGCAAAAGACTTGAAGAGAGATTTACTTAGGAGAACATACAGATCATAAATAAACACATGAAGAGATATTCAACATTTTTAGTCCTTAAGGGAATGTGAAATAAAAGGACACTGAGATGTCACACCTACTAGAACAGCTAAAATAAAAAAAAAAAGAAAATGGCACCAATATCAAATGTGGAAAAGGATGTGAAGAAATGGATCACTTTGCTGCTGGGACTGTAAATGGTACAGTCTCTCTGGAAAAGTGTATGGACGTTCTTTTCTAAATTAGACAATCATGTGTCATATGATCAAGCAATTTTATTCTTGCATATTTATCCCAGAGAAATTAAATCTTATACAACACAAAAACTTATACTCAAATATATGCAGAAGCTTTATTTGTGATAGCCCCAAACTGGAAACAGCTCAGATGTCTTTCAACTGAAGGATGCTTGAATAGAGTAAATCCATACCATTCAGCCAATAAAAGGAACGTACTCTTGACTCAGCAGTTTATGGATCTCAAGGATTTTATGCTGAGGGAAAACAGCCAACTTTCCTGACACGACAAAAGTAGGTTGCCAGGGAGAGAGGTATACCTGTGGGTGTAAAATGAATGCATGTGAAACTGATGAAATCTGAATAAGACTGACGGATTGTATCAATGCCATGTTCCTTGATGTGATATAGTTAGCAAGATATTACAATCGGGGGGAATCTGAGTAAACATTATAGAAGATCTCCTTGTATTCTTCCTTGTACTCTCCTTGTATTCTTCAGGGAAATCTATAAATATGCCAAAATTAATAGATTATAAAACATAAAACAATAACAACACACTGAGATGGACACATCAAGGTGATGCAATTGAATGTGAAATTAAAACAAATGTAATCAGCAAAATCATTTAACCTAGGAATAAGGAAAGCAAAATCATCAGAAACAGTCAGTAGGAAATATTAGGTTTCTAAACTGAACTGTGATGACAAATCTGATGAAATTTAAAATCACTGAATTGTAAGTCAAAGCTTGAATTTGAAAATAAAAATATGTATTTGAATTCAGGGAAAATTGCCTAGGACCTTAATTATACATTTATGCATTTATTTTCCTTTGAGATATCCCTAATGTCCTTGATATATCAGTATATTTTTTCCCTAAATTCTGGAAATACTTCTAATATTGAGAGACATTCATTTGGAAGGGAAAGGAATGTTAAAACCTAATAGCAATCTGATTTATAACTCCACCACAGTTAAGAACAAAAACTTGTTTCATGAGTATTGAAAACCACCTACAGCCTATATTACTATTAAAATCATTGCCCTTAATTGCTATTGCTTTTTTAGATTGCAATTTAAAATTCTGTTAATAACGTTTGTTTGTTTTCAAGTGTGCAAGTAAAAATCGGTATTGATGACATTTTTATTTTAACAAGTGTGTTACAATTATCCTTACATATAACTTAAAATCAGCTAAGATAGCATATTTAAGGATTCATTTAGCTAACAGGACTAATGAAAGTAATAATTCCTGTACATTCCACACTACTTCAGTTCATTCTTTCAAAATTCGTGATCTGGCTTAATCCCACTTCATTGGTACTTGTCCCTTTTCCAATGCCCATATGGCATTTGCTTGAATGTTCTATTATTATCTATCTTTGTGTCTGCTGTAGCAACTGCAGAGCAGTTCATCACATTTCCAAAAGAAGCTTCATTCTATAACCACATAACTCTATAATAATTACCACACACTGCCATTCGATAGTCATTTTATTGCCACTGTGATGCAGAAGTGCATAAAATAAAGTTGGTATTACAAAATCATTGGAGGCTTTCTGAATCTGATATACAGAATTCTGTTGTTCTTTAAGAGATCAGTCACTTACACAGATGCACAGAACTGAGAACACAGGTTCTTCGTTTGTAAAAAAAGGAGCAACCATGGATCCACAGCAGACAGGACAGAGATACCATATTGCCAAAAAAAAAAAAATTGTATAATTTGACAAGAGAGTGCTACTAGAGGATGCTTAAATTCTGCTTCTTTTTCTCATCTCTATATTTCTTACGCTACTTTAAACTCTCTACTCATACATACATCATACATACATACATACAAAAGATAGATTCTTAAGACTTTTTAAGCATAAAATACAATTTTATAATACCAAATGGTATCAGTTCTTATGAAACATTTTAAATTATATCTGATCTTCAAGAGGCCAATGGTGGTATTGAATTTCTATTACTATCTCAATGTTCAAAGAAAAGATAAAGTCATTTCCATGAAATACAGTGGAGAGAGTAAACTAGCTTATATAGTTTTTTAGTTTTTAAGATAGTAAACTTAAACTTGTATTTTAAGACTTGACTGCTCAAGATTTCAACAAACCCATCTAATTTCAAAAAATCTCACATTGGGGGCTTCCCTGGTGGCGCAGTGGTTGAGAATCCTCCTGCCAATGCAGGGGACACGGGTTCGAGCCCTGGTCTGGGAAGATTCCACATGTCGCGGAGCGGCTGGGCCCGTGAGCCACAACTACTGAGCCTGCGCGTCTGGAGCCTGTGCTCCGCAACAAGAGAGGCCGCGATAGTGAGAGGCCCGCGCACCGCGATGAAGAGTGGCCCCCACTTGCCGCAACTAGAGAAAGTCCTCGCACAGAAACGAAGACTCAACACAGCCTAAATAAATAAATAAATAAATATTTTTTAAAAAAAAATAACTTTGCATTCAAACTTTGTGTTAAACCACATATTTAAAAAAAAAATCTCGCATTGAATATTAAAAATTTAGAAAATGAAATGTTCAGTTAATGACTATAGATTAGCTGGTTTAATTTTTATTTTAAAATAAATACACTATAAAATATTCATATTTAAAGAATAATATAACATCAAAGTTCATGGTCATTATAATCTTCTTGAAGGTATTAAACCATACACATTAAAATAACTTTGAAATAAGATAAAGGAATTTTTACAAAAAAACTCTTATAAACCTTAGTGAGAGTGTCAGTGAACCCATCAATATCAACATTATAGTTGAAATAAATTAATCTAAAATCAAAAGATAAAATGCATAATTATAACATCAACTACAAATACACTATACTTTAGAGCACTAATATCATAGTTCATGTCTTTTGGATACTTTTTGATATTGTTTTCTAAAATTAAAAATATACGCTGAGAGACTGCCCTGGTGGTCCAGTGGGTAAGGCACTCCCAAAGCAGAGGGCCCAGGTTCGATCCCTGGTGGGGGAACTAGATCCAGCATGCCACAACAAAGAGTTTGCATGCAGCAACTAATAGTCTGCATGCAGCAACAAAAGATCCCGTGTGTCACAACTAAGACCTGGCACAGCCAAAATAAGTAGATAGATAGATAAATTATATATATATATATATATGCTGAAAATATGTCATAACAAAGGCCCAATAAAATAAGTGAATGTTAGTACTGACAAAATGTTAAGCACTTCTATACAGAAGTGAATGTACTCTCACCTTTATGTCAAGTAATGCACTTTTTTTCAGGCAAGTTGTCAAACAATTTGCAGCCAAATTTTCATGTTGATTTTTGCATCCAATTTTTATAGCAATTCTCATAGCAAAGCATAATCAACAATAACATTCTAAGGATCACAAAGATGCAATATTCTGCCCCTCAAAAATTACCTTTAATGTAATTTGGGATTTCACTCTCCACCCCTACCATTCATGCTCCCTGAAGCAAATCCCAAACATTCTGATGGATATTTTCCAGATTAGAATGCACTTAAGGCAGTTACACATTCAAATTGTATCTCCTTGCCCTTTTACTAGGAAGGTGAGACTATTCAATGAAAAGGAAAACAAATATTCAAAGGACAATCTAGAAAATCAAAATATTTAATCCTTCATACCATCTCCTTGATACTATTACAACAAAATAAATCCATCTTCTATTAAAGATTCTCTTTGGAAAAAAATGAAAGTACTCTCCATTTAATTTAAGTGAGATCGAGAGTGTAACCACATAATTTAGGATGTGCTATGCCACAGGCACTCCAGTTATGAATTCAAGTGTTGGTTAATGAGATTTTTTTAGGCCAACTCTGCCTCATGTGACATCGTGCATTATACCCCCTGCACACATGCTCGAAAATTATGAGAAGAACAAAAGTAGAGGATGCAGGTGCCTGGCTCTGTGAGCAGCCCCAGCTGGCCTTGGCCTTTGTAGAACATCGAGATGACACAATCCCACCATTTATGTAGGCTAAGGGTTGCAGCTACAGGATTTTTGATAACATAAACTAAGTACACCCACCTGCTAAATGTGGATATATTCTTATAGCTATTTTACTTGAGATGTTTTAGGATAAGGAAGAGGAAACGATTTGTTATGCTCTGCCTTTAGGGCAAAGAACTCACAATCATCACCAAGGGAATAACTTTACTGTCCCAAATATGCCACCCGAAATGCCCTCGGAAGCTCCATTCCCAAAGTACGTAGCAAGAATTAAAAATTATGTCAGACAGTAACGATGATGAGAGAAAATCGTAGGTAGATTTATCTGAATCCCCAAACACTATAAGCTTCAAAATTTTATACATATACGTGTATGTATAATTATTATATTTATTATATAACTACTATACATATAGTTGGCAGAGCATTAGTACTTAAAAAATCATTTGAGTTTCTAAAGATAAACTGATTGAATGACTTATATAAGTAACCAACATGACCAGTTTAGTTTCTAAAAAGGTAAAATACAGTTGGTGTACAGATATCATTTTTTCATCCAGAACTCAACCCTCCAGGTTTCTTCTAGTGGTTCCCTTTCCTGGCATTACTCTGCCTGATAATAGGAAAATAAGATTGGCTGGAAAGACATTTATCTTTCTCCAGTAGACTCATTATGATCCATCACGGTACCTTTAGGGATAACAGGGAGGAAGACTCGGGGCCTGTGTGAACTACATGCACCTACTCCTCATTTCCGGCTCAGTTTCTTGTTTCCTCTGAATTTTCTATCTCTGTTATCTGTTAAGCTCTAAGAAGGCTGAAATATACTTCAGATACCTTTGTGGATGAAAGAACCACCTAAATAATTAGATGCATGAAGCTCACTGTTACGGACTCAAAGGACAAGGAAAGAGCAGGAAGCATCACAGCCCAGATATTTAACACTGGATATCAGACGGGTCTATTCCTAAAATTCCTGCACCATTTTGCCCTTAAACTGGTAACTTGCTGTCACTTTTCCTGTGATCTTGTGTAGCTGCCCCTCCTCACGCCCTCACCCCTCATCATCACCAGTTTTCTTAATTGTTCATCACAGTAATTTAGTCCCCGTCCCCCGCTCCCCAACCCCACATAGTCCAACTAAGCATCTCCATTACTTAAACAGAACAGCTAACAAGCTGGTCTGCTAAAAAGAGAAAATTTACTCCCTAAAAGAATTGCTGATCATCTTCTTTACCATCCCAACTACATGTAAGATCTTGACTCTGGTACAGGCCCTGTCAAAGTAATGAGAAGGAACCTCGATTTTTAAAAAAAAATGAGTAGGTAGAAAAAGGAAGCAAAGAAATTGACTAGGTAACTGAAATTAACATGTTCCATAAAATTTTAGTTTTCAACATTCCTCCTGGTCCAAGTTTAATCCCCTCACTTATCCTGTCAAAGTGTGTCCATCATCCTCCATCTTTTTCTGCTCTTCTCCTTCCCACTTCTCTACTAAATTCCACTTAATTATCAGTCTCATCTCAGGGATTTCTGAGATCTGCTTTGCTCAATACTTTACAGAATATTTATCTTCTATCCTTACGTGATCATAGTCAATGTCAATAATCCAGAGATTTTTAAATCTCTGTCACTTTGCCTGTTCTACTTGGTAGTAATTTTTGCACACCTGGAATGAATCTGTCACACTGGAGAATTGCAGCATTCTTTATCATCAAGGTAACGTTTCAAATCAACTGAAGTTATTTCTTCATCGTTAAATATTTACAGCTTGTGTACAAGGGGCCATTTTCTCTTCAACGTACTTCAAATGAGAGAGTGAACAAAACACAAAGTCTGTACCCTCATGGAGATTACACTCCAAAGGGCAGAAAGATCAAAGATAAGTTCAATAAATATTTTGTTAGAGGACAAGTTCTAGAGATAAAAATAAAACACAGAAAAGGTGTGGGAGGTGGAATGATAAATAATGTGACCAAGTAAGGTATACATGAGAGTTAATAGATAAAACCCTGCAGGATGGTGTGGGAAGCATGGCAAGCAGGAAGGTTTACACTTAGGAGCAGTGAGGGGGTCAGTGCAGCAGGAGTGAAGGCTGTCAGAAAGCTGAGGGGGGCAGGTTAGGAAAGGACTCTCAGGTTCTAGTGGCAGCAATGAATATATACAAGTGGCCATAGAATAGGTTCTGTATATATTTTGATGTTAGAGCCAGCGAGATTTATTGATCAATGATGTGTAGGTTATAGAGAAAGAAGAACTCAGGGGCTATCCTAAAAAGTGTGTGTGTGTGTGTGTGTGTGCGTGCTTGCTTGAGCAAATGTAAAAATGTGGATGTCACTGAAATGGGGGCATTGACTGGCAAGCAGATTTGGGGGCAAGTGAGGAAATATCAGAACCACAGCACTGGCCACATTCAGTACGAGATGCCTATTACATATCCAAGTGCAAATATTGATCGGGCAGTTGGATATTTGAGTCTAGAGTGCAGGCGTGCGTTCTAGGCTGAGACATAAATGCACATGTAAAGCCAGCAGATTGAATAGGAGTAACCAAGGGAGTGGCTGTAAATAGACAAAGATGTGCTCTAAGATTCCTGGGGTATGCCAGCTCTTATCAGAGATAACGGAAGACTAACAATTGGGGCAATTGAATACTTGCAGTGCTGTCTTAGCCACGCTGCTACTAAGGAAACGAGTCCATCAAAAAAGAGCAGCAGAGGTAAAAGTTTCCTGTAAAAGTCTCATATCTCCCACATCTTTTACCTTATTCTTCTGTCCACAATGCCGCTTATATCAATTTCACCGTTCACTGATGATATAAAGTGGTCCTGTACTAAGAAAATCGTGTTTTGTAGTGTTTTTTTCCCTCTAGCCTCATACACAACCCCTCCCTACTTTAATATGCATGTTTAATGAGCTCCCAACTGTTTTACTCGGCAAGTAATCTTTCAATTATTTCTTTCTTCTGTGTTTCAGTTTACTCATCCCATAATCCTGGAAAGAACTGCCATCATATACCAAAATTCTGGTCAGCCGTTACCTCCTCAACATTCATCTAGGTCCACCCCAGACCTCCCAGGGCACCCTGTCTGTACATCTGTCATTGACTTTACCACATTATATCGTAATTACATGCCCTTATTGCTCTTCCATATGTTAAAGTATATAACATACATAAAATTCATAACAGTGCCCATCATTTAGTAATTGTTAAAAAGCTGAAAATGCATCTCAACTTACAACAATCTAGTTCAAATTAATATTAACTTAATTTCAATACTCTACAGAAACTTACTGCAATTTACATCCTACCCCCTACTTTGTACTGTAATTGTTATACAAATCACACTCTTTTATGTTAGAAGCCTAGTAACACAGTGTTATAATTATTAATAAAAATGAAACAGAACATAAAGTGACAAACAAAAACACTTTCACACTGCCTTTCATGCCTCTGCCGTTACTGTCCTGATGTTCTTTATTCTTCGTGTGGATTGAGTTACCCTCTAGGGCTCTTTCATTTCAGGCTCAAGGATTCTCTTTCATATTTCTTGCGAGAAGGGTCGGCCTTACCAGTTAGTGGAATAGCTAAGATGCACTACAGCACCATTTCCTTCCACTTGAGAATGATCCTTGTCTGACTTTTGTATATTTTCTGTGTCTGCTGCTGTTCTCTCTTCAGAATAAAAAAATGTATATGCCTCTTTTATGATAAGATCACTTTGGGTTGAAATATAAAATGAAAAATCACTCTCCTCTACTCCTGCTTCCATAATTGTGAAGTGCTGGCCAGAGACTGAAGAGTAGAGATGTGTCAGTAGTCCTAATTCTTTAGGTCAATTATTCAGTGATCATTTGTTCATTCACATTCTCACTCAATTTTTTGTTCATTCATCCATTCACTGAGTTTGACCATCCCTAGGTTTCCCTTGGAACCCTTCTCGATGCATGGCTGATACTACAGAAAGTATTAAAAGAACCAGATAGAAATTCTGCAGCTATAAAATACAATAAATGAAATAAAATTCCATTAAAGAGACTCAATAAAAATTTGAGCATGTGGAAGGAAAGAAATCAGTACAATTGAAGATAGTGCAATTGAAATCATCCAGTGAGTAGAAGAGGGGGAAAAAGCAAACCACAAAATATTATTGAAATTAAATGATATTAGACAAAAAGGTATTTTCCTCATTATCTTCTAAAATATTTATTTTTTTCATTTAGATTTACAATCCACCTGCAATTCTTTTGTAAGGTGTGAGGTAGGAGTCAAGATGGATTTATTTGTCCATATGTGAAACCAGTTGAACTAGCAGCATTTGTAAAAATGACTACATATTCTCCGACTGTAGTAAAAAGGCATGTCATTATAAGGGATATTCTGTACTAACTATTCTGTTTCACTGGGTTATTTTTCCAAACTGTGTCATTATCAGATTACATTAAAGTCTACAGCTTTCTAATAAGTTACTGTCTGGTAGAGGAAGTTCTACATCATTTCCTTTTTTCAAGACTGTATTGATGTTACTGTTTTTATTTTTGAAATTTATATTTTGAGTATCATTTTCTTTTCAGATTTGATGTAAATTATTCAATTGGAAGTTACTTATCCTCTTCCAATATGTTATGTATTTACTGATTTCTTGTGTTTTGTGTGTGTGTGTGTTTTTTTTTTTTTTTTTACTTATTTAGTCATTTAGTTAGTTTACTAGCTTGTTTGTTGCATCTTTCATCTCTGAGAATGTGTGATTGTCCACTGCAGACAGGCCATTTACCACTGTGGTTAGGTATAAAGCCTTCAAATAGGCAATCTAAAGTTGAAGTCCAAATCTAGCTTACATTAGACGGTCCATCTAGAGCAAGCTACTCATGTTTCCTATGTCTCAATAGATTCAATGGTCAAGAGGCCAAATAATAAACTATCTAGGGAGTTCCCTGGTGGCCCAGGGGTTAAGACTCGGCGCTTTCACTGCCAGGTTAGATCCCTGGTCGGGGAACTAAGATCTCTGCAAGCCACGCAGCATGGGTTAAAAAAAAAAATCTGGTGGATTTGAATTACACAGTTATTGTATGTAAACTTCTTGTGTCAGTGCCTAGTACACAACAAGCACTCCATCTGCATGAGCTTTTAGTACACTACTGCTGTTGTTATGATGATTTCTCCAGGGCATGTGAACTTCTTTTAGTAAAATAATACCTCCCCTCGTTAAGTTTAAGCCAACACCTCACTCACACTGTCAGGCAGTGCAGACTGGATGTGATGTACCCAGCTGAAGTTTCAGGGGCCAACCCTTCACTGATCTAAATTATTTTCTGGATTCCACATTCTTGATCACTGCAAATAGTTTAGGATGCAGCAGGTGAAACCAGGAGTCAATTAGACAGAATGCAACTTCTGAGAGCAAAACAAGTGTGTTTCCCCACTAGACATGAAGCTGGGATTATGTTACAAAGTACGTCTGTGGCCACAATTTGCCACTGAATTCAGATTAAGAATAAAACCAACACTTAAAAGGAGGAGGAAAAACTACTGTTCCTTATTATATATTTTGAAGCCCAGTGTACCTATACCTAAAGCGTTCCTACCTTTGATTTTTTTTAACCTAAATTAATGCTATGCTGTTTATTGGTTTTAGGTACATCTTTTGTCACTTTTATTCAAAAGAGTCCTAACGGTTACATCCATCACTGTGACTGACGGTACTATCAGAAGCAAGTAGTATCCGAGAGAAATCCTCCTGCCTGATGGGAAGGTGACGGGAAGACAGACAGGATATTAAAAACACACTGTAACTGGTATGGTCATCACTCTCCCAACCGTTCGGCTACTGAATTTGTCCTCACGGCACTCAACAGCAGCCAATCCCAAGGAGGTTTGAAAAGAAAATATGTTTGAATGCATGGTGTGCATTCCTCCAAAAGACCCTGATTTGTTCTTCCAATTTCAGACAGTGAACATAGACATGTTTTTTTAATGACTGCAATATTTTGTTACTTGTGAATGAAGATGAAAGAAGAATATCAATCTAGAGGTTGTCATCAGGATGAAAGGATGCATTAAATTTTATTAAAATGCCTTGTCAAAAGTAAATGCAAAATAAATTTTAATTACTGCACTAATAATACTACTGTTATTCATAGTACTACTATTTTTTGTTATTTGCAACATTGAAAGAACTTGCCCCCTTTTTTAATAAAAATAGTTTGGATTTTATGTTCCATAGATTTATTGTTTTTAAAAAGTAGGAAGTTATGACTGAAAACCAAGCGTGAATAATAAAAAGCATCACAGCTGATGGATTATTCCTAGCTCTCCTACTACTTGTGGGTAAACTCATAAGGAAATATCTTCATTTCTGGGTTTCAGTTTCCTCATCTGTCTAGGGAAGTTTTTAGTTTAGATAGCTATACAGTGCTGTTGCGAGTAAATACAACTTTGTTTTGCTTTGATTTTTTAAGGACAAGATTTTAGATCATTATTCAATGATCTAGAAATACGGGGTTGGGGGGGTGTGTGTGACTAGAAAAGATTCAGAGCCACAGTGATTACACAAAGTTGGAGCCGTGAATTCTGGATTCAGTCTAGGGATAAATACAACTTAGGTTTAGATCTCATCCTCAAGTTCCAAGAATTATGGGGGTTGATGAGGGATGAGGCTCACTTTTTGGAAGAATTCTCCACCTGGGCTAAATAAACACCAGGATGTTCGTGCCCAGTGGCCTGGTTGAGTTATTATTGAGATGTTATTACGTGCCTTGAAGATGAGTTTGGGGCCTTCCATAAATGTGAATTATTCCCACTTTGACTGACTGCCTAATCGGAGTTTTGTTGCAGCTGCTGTTCCTATTTGTTATTATACCGGAAGTTAATTATAAATGATGTTAAAACATTCAGGCATTCTGATTGCTAATTTGGCTAAATATTACCTGTCTTATAAATCTAAGTAATAGGTGTCACGTGGACTCAAATGGGTTGTAAAACAGATGGTTATGCTAAAACATAGGTGAAACATAGGAGAAGGTAGGACAGAAAATTAGCATTGTACTAAAACGCTTACCTTTCTCTTTAGTAATGGCAAATGAATTGAGTAGGGTTTCTTTTTTTCTTTTTTTAGATTTGCTTTTTTTTAACTAGGCCATCAATTGCATTGATCTGAAGTAATAATATTCACTTTTTTAAAATCTGCAGAAGTTAAAGTTAAAAATGGCTTACTCTTCCTTTGAAACCACAGGAAGACAGTAGTTAAACTATTAAGAAAAATCTACATTTGATTAGAATGAAATATAGATCCCAATCACATATCAAGATGATCATTCATCATCTATACTGCAGTAAAATTCGGATTAATTTGAGGGAGGATTCTGACTACAGAGGCACTACTTCTCTATGGATCTCTGGCCCCATGCACTGTTTGAAGAGGGTGACTCAAGGGCTTCTGAAAAAAAAGACTACTTGTGTATCTTTATCACTAGTTGTGTATCTTTTTCACTACTTGTGAAGATATATCATGTGTATATATGTGTGTATATATATATATATATATATATATATATATATATATATATATGCTAGATATAGTTCACAAAATTTACTCAAGAAAACAGGAACTATTTCCAGGTAAATATTTTTATAACCTGAAGATATTTTAAAAGTTGCATGATTTGGAAAAAAACGTAGTAACAAAAATGGAATGATGTTCATTTAAATATATCTCTATAGTCTGAAAACTGTTAGATATAGTATCATTTAAAATAAACCAAAAAAAAAAAGAAGAAGAAAGTACTGGGGAAAAAAAAGGTAATTAGTGGACACAGACTCTTAGAGATTGAACAGCAGATGAAACTTGGTATCTATATGACAATGGAACATTACGGAAAATGCTTTCTAAGATAAGATCGTGAGAAAAAAGGAGAGGCAATGTGTGTTGGGAGCTTAACACAGTGTGTCTGGTCAACCATATGCTGAAAAATACTACCTATCATTACAATAATTGCATTTATTAAGTATTACTATTTGCACTATTATATATTATAAAATCAATTTAACTATCATTGTAATTAATATGTTTGCCACTATGAAACATGTTTTATAATTTTTTCATTTTATTATATGTATTTGTTATTTATTTTATGTAATATATTTATTATTATTAAATATATGTTATATACAGGAGATATAAGTAGTGGGCTTCTTTATTTAAACCTGCTTGGTATAATTTGTTCTTGTTTAGCTAATCCCCAACTTTCTTCACTTTAAGACACTTCTTAGCTCTTGTTAATTCAAGTATTATCAACCCCCTATCTGCTTTCTTCTGTTCTCCTTGGCTTCTGATTAGAAATACCTTAAAACTTCTCCCTGCCTCTTAAGGGTTTCCTTGATTCTTTTTATGTCATTTCTCTTTGTGAGTTACTTTATGTAATTTATTTGGCTCTGTTTTCTAATTCACTAATTTTCCACTCAGTTTTTCCTAATCTTGTTTCACCGCTCCATTCAGTTTTAAATTTGAAGTTCTATTTTTTTCCTACATGCTGTTCACTTTTATTTTCTATTTTTGACTTTATTTTTTTGAACAGCTTTATATTCACAGCAAAATGTAGAGAAAAGTACAGAGATTTCCCACATAGCTTCTGGCTTCACATTAATTATTGTCAACATTATCAACGTCCCCCAGCAGAGGGTGACAGTTGTTTCAACTGATGGACCTGCACTGATACACATTGTCACCCAAAGGCTGTGGTTTACATTAGTGTTCACTCTTGGTGAACGTTCTGTGGGTTTGGGCAAATGTGCAATGACATATATCTACCGTTATGGTAACATACAGAGTAGTTCTACTTCCCTGAAAATCCTCTGTGCTTTGCGCCTTCATCCTCCCCCTCCACAGGCACACAAATCCCTGACAATCACTGATATTTTTATTGTCTCCGTATTTTGCCTTTTCCAGAATGTCATCTAGTTGGAATCATACAGTTTGTATCCTCTTCAGATTGGCTTTTTTCACTTAGTAATTGCATTTAAGGTTTCTCCATGTCTTTTAATGGATTGATAGCTCATTTCTTTTTAGCCTCTAATAATAGTCCATTATCTGACTATACTACAGTTTATGTATCCATTCACCTACTAAAGGACATTTTGGTTGCTTTTAAGTTTTGGCAATTATGAATAAAGCTGCTATAAACATCTGTGGGCAGGTTTTTGTGTGGATATATGTTTTCGACTCCTTTGGGTAAATACCAAGGAGCACAATTGCTGGGTTTTATGGTAAGAGTATGTTTAGTTTTGTTAAGAAACTGCCAAACTCTCTTCCAAGGTGGTTGTACCATTTTGCATTCCCACTGGTAGTGAATTAGAGTTCCTGTTGCTCCACGTCCTCACCAGCATTTGGTGTTGACAGTATTCTGGATTTAGCCATTCTAACAGGTCTGTAGTGGCATCTCATTGTTGTTTCAAACTGTATTTCCCGGATAACATATAATGTGGAGCATCTTTTCATATGCTTATTTTGCCGTCTGTGTATCTTCTTTGGTGAGGTGTCTGTTATGGTCTTTGGCCCATTTTTTAATCAGGTTGTTTGCTTTATTATTGTTGAATTTTAAGTATCCCTTGTATATTTTGGATAACAGTCCTTTATCAGATACGTCTTTTGCAAACATTTTCTCCCAGTCTGTGGCTTGTCTTTTTTTCTCTTGACAGTGTCTTTTGCAGAGCAGACTTTTTAAAAATTCTGATGGAGTCCAGCTTGTCCATTATTTCTCCCATGGATCGTGCCTTTGTTGTTATATCTAATATGTCATGGCCATACCCAAGGTCCTCTAGATTTTTTCCTATATTATCCTCTAGGAGTTTTATAGTTCATGTTTTACATTTAGGTGTGTGGTCCATGGCTGTTAGTTTTCATAGTATCTTGTTGCTTGCTTCTTTTGTTTCATTTATTTTATGAGCATTTAATATGTAATTGCTTTCAGAGTCTCTAATAAATATATTAATTCTTGTGGAGGTGATATAACCAATGTTTGTTTCTTTTAATCTTCACTCCAGTTGACTTTGTGTGTTCACTGATTTTTATTATGAATTCATAATGTCTGTAATAATTTTATGAGAATGTTAAGGTCCTAAATTATGAATGATTTCTTCCCAAACGCCCACCTGTCTTTACCTGGAGTCAGGGTTCACTACCAATTTGGGACAACCTCTGCTGTCTTTGAGAGGCTTTGCATAATGTGAGGGTCTCTGTTTCAGGTTCCTCAACTTCTGATTGGTTGGTTCAAAGAAATTAATTCCTACCACTCTATGGACTGCTGTCCTTGGGTGAACCTCCTGCTATTAAATTCTTAGATTTTAGCTCACTTTCTCAGTTTGCCTTTTTTTTTTCTTCTCCATTCTAAATTTTCCTTAGTTTATTCCAGCCAGATATGTATGAACAAAGTATCATGTTTGTGACACTATTTGTTTCACAGAAGAGAGTCTTTGAGTGTAGCTAGTTTGCCAAAACTGGAAGCCTCGTTAAACTCTAAAACACTGATAGTAATTAGAGAGTTAATCTGTTATCATTAAGTCATAGGATAAAATAGTGTACAGCTGAGAAAACTAATGCTATATATACAACATATTTTATATATGCCACATATACAATTTTGTTAAGGATAGATAGCCATGACGTATGTGTATTCAAATGCAAACATGCTCATAACATATATGTGTATATGTGTCTGCGTGTGATTTTTTTAAAAAGCCAAAAGCATTCATCAGGTAAATTGTCATATATGACCTCAACTGTGCAATAAAAAATCTATAGTCTCTCATTTAAAAAAATGTTTTGAGTGCCTACTCTGCATTAATATACAGCAGTTAGCAAAGCAGGCAAATTTAAGGTTATATTTTAGGTTTGGGATGAAAATTGACATTAGATATAAACTGACAAAATTTATGATGTTTGCAAGTACTGTGGAGAAAAATAAAGCATTGTGATGGGAATGGGAGGTATGAGGCATGGTTTTAAATTAAATATTAATTAAAATTTTTTGAGCATTCAAAATAAGTTTGTTGAAATACTCTGTTAGTATAAAGGAATCATTTACCTACACATTATTCTCCTGGTGCTTGGAATTTTTCTAAACCTACTTTTATCATTCTGGCATTGTTTTAAATTTGTTTTAACAGAAGTTTAAGAGTATTGATTATTTTTCTGCTTGATATCTGAATTTAGATCCAGATTTTTTTCACATTTTCATAAAACACTAAAGAGATTGAAATCACAGACTTTACTCACTGTATATGCAATATAATATTAAGGAAAAAACATTTTTAATTAGTGTTGAAATCTGAAAATTAATATTTAATTTTGTTTTACTTTCTCTCTCTAGTCATATAATAGTGGTTATTTGAGAAAGTTTTAAATATTTTAATTCTAGATTACAGGATCAGAAATCATTTGTGAAGAGCTGAAGACCTGTGTAACTTATATTTTCCTTCTCTTTCCTTAAAAAAAAAATTGGTTCGGGCTTCCCTCGTGGTGCAGTGGTTGAGAATCCTCCTGCCAATGCAGGGGACACGGGTTCGAGCCCTGGTCTGGGAAGATCCCACATGCCGCGGAGCAACTGGGCCCGTGAGCCACAATTACTGAGCCTGCGCTCTAGAGCCTGTGCTCCGCAACGAGAGAGGCCGCGATAGTGAGAGGCCCGCGCACCGTGATGAAGAGCGGTCCCCGCACCGCGATGAAGAGTGGCCCCCGCTTGCTGCAACTAGAGAAAGCCCTCGCACAGAAACGAAGACCCAACACAGCCAAAAATAAATAAATAAATAAATAAATTTATAAAAATTGGTTCAAATATTCATCTCACAGACGAATTTGACTCCAGATATAAAATGGCTATTTGGGGAGCCAGAGGGAGATACCTGCCAGTAGGCGGTGTGTAAATGTTCACGCATCTCAATTCTGGCTGGGGAGAGGCGAGTCTGCCTACACAGTGAGGTCCTAGAATTTCTTTTCTTGTCCTTTCAGCTTCTACATCAGTACATGGAACTTTTTTATTTTTCCTTATGAACCTCATCATAGAGACCCATGTCTACTACATTTTCTATGGAATTTAGGCTGAGGAATTAATACCTGGAAACATGCAGTTGTCCTGTATCTCAGGACAAGGACACACAAAAAGAAGGCAGAGCTAAAGGAAGAATGAAGAACTCACAAAGAAGCAGGAAAGGAATTGTGCAGTAACATACCTGGTCTCTTATTTTCCTCTGGACATGTTTTCATATAAGATAACAGATTTTTCTTATGCAATTTTCCAGTTTCAGAAAGATGTTCTATTCCTTGCAGATGATACCCTTCTAATTGATACAATTTGATTATTATTATTATTATTTTTTACCAAGAGATCCTACATTCCTTTTATGGGAAAACACAGTAAAATATTATTTTATCCTGCATCCTCTGAGAGTGAAATTTTACAAAATGTTCACGTATTCTTGATTTCCCTCAGAGATATTTCTTCCTCTATGTCACTGTAACTTTACAATTAATTAAAACTAAGAGAAAAGGAAAGATATATTGAAAAACTGACATAAAATTTCTGTTTACTTGGAAAGCATTGAAAAATGTTTTCTTTGTTGTTGTTGTCTTTCATTTTTAATATGGCTGCGGCAGAGTGATCACAAGAATTTTCTGGCTTTATCTTCTTCTTGGGAGCAGCATTTAGGTGCTAAGGTCATTTGCTGGTCAAAGGAAATGATAATTTAGTTACAGTCTTCAGAAGTGGCAACTATCATTGAAAGCTTTCCTTGGTAGAGTTTAAATGGCCTCAGAACATGCAATTTGCTGGTGATTCTACCATACAAAAGAGAAAAGATACTTCAAATGTCGTGCGTGTGGTGGTATATTTGGTGAGAATTATTTCAGACGTTAAACTGGTTTCATTCTTCTTGTAACATAAGGTTTGCATTTTTTAAAGCAATGTGGTATTTGAACATTTGTAAAAAATATTGTATCTTTGGGATACTAAAACTCATTTATTTTTATGCAGAAAAAAAAGTATAATCATCCAGGAATCCACTGCCTGTCGTGTCTTAACTGTTTAAATATACAAAAAGTTAATAATGTAGAAAAACAAAGCACAGTGAGGAAAACTAGTTTTACAGAGCACCCTCTCCACAAAGGAATAAAAAGCAATTTGAATATGGTGAATATGACTTATGTCATGAATTCAGGGAAAATTTGCAGTGATTCATTAACTTTATTAAAGATCCTTTTTAAGAAAACTAAAAGCTTATCTGAAAATATTTCTCCTGTTCAATTTAAACAGACTGTACTTAGACAATATATTTTGCCCTGATTTTTCACTAATGGAATTGATTTCTCTCTTTCTTCTTAATTGAAGAGATTCTTTCACGGGCCATTTACCACACAAACGTACTCATGTGGCAGAGCCTGCCTCAGTAAGAAAGTGACATGTGAGCAAAAACCTTAAGAAGGTGAGGGAGTTAGTTTTGGGAATATTTGGAATTATCTGTCTTGTTCTCATCACTCAGATTTGAGTAATGCTCTCTTGCAATTTTCTACATCTTAAAGAGAAGTAAAAATTTGCATTTGTAATTTTAGTAAATATCCCGTTATCCTTCTAGTGTTTTTTGTTTGTGTTTTTGTTTTACACTACATCAGTACAGTAGACCCTTAAACAACACAGGTTTGAACTGAGCAGATCCACTTATATGCAAATCCTTTTCGATAAATATAAAGTATACAAAAATACACGTGTAAAATATTGTATGCAGAACTTGTATTTAAGTGGATAACTTATCCTTACCTAGGCATAAGGGGAGTGATATTTAAGAGGAAATTAATAGTGTGTTAGTTTCCTTACTGTTTTATAACTTTGCTTTTAAAAAATTACATAACCATCCAAATATTTGTCTCTTATAATTAGAGAAACTGCATATCAGCCTATTATCATAGATAAGTGGTTTGTTAAAATGTAACAATGGGGCTTCCCTGGTGGCGCAGTGGTTGAGAGTCTGCCTGCTAATGCAGGGGACACGGGTTCGAGCCCTGGTCTGGGAAGATCCCACATGCCGCGGAGCAGCTGGGCCCGTGAGCCACAACTACTGAGCCTGTGCGTCTGGAGCCTGTGCCCCGCGACGGGAGGGGCTGCGATAGTGAAAGGCCCGCGCACCGCGATGAAGAGCGGTCCCCGCACCGCGATGAAGAGTGGCCCCCGCTTGCCGTAACTAGAGAAGGCCCTCGCACGAACCGAAGACCCAACACAGCCAAAAATAAATAAATAAATAAATAAAGTAGCTATAATTTAAAAAAAAAAAAAGTAACAATGTTTCTAATGCTGTATTCTGAATATAACTGTAATACTGTATGCCACAAAAATTTTTTAATGATTTAATCATTAGTGTATAGTCTAGGCTACCATGAAGTAATTGTATTGATTATACTAGGCTACCAGAAAGCAATCAAAATGATGTTGTTTTGTAATCAAAGCATGAATCGTTAACCTGTAAATAAATATGAATTTCTTTTTCACATTACCTTTTCATTTTTTTAAATTTAATTTTACTTACTTTTTATTCAGCAGGTTCTTATTAGTCATCCATTTTATACATATTACTGTATACATGTCAATCCCAGTCTCCCAATTCATCACAGCACCACCACCACCCCGCCACTCCCCCCCTTGGTGTCCATACATTTGTTCTCTACATCTGTGTCTCTATTTCTGCTCTGCAAACCGATTCATCTGTACCATTTTCTAGGTTCAACATATATGCGTTAATATACGATATTTGTTTTTCTCTTTCTGACTTACTTCACTCTGCATAACAATCTCTAGATCCATCCACGTCTCTACAAATGACCCAATTTTGTTCCATTTTATGGCTGAGTAATATTCCATTGTATATACGTACCACTCGTCTTTATCCATTTGTCTGTCAATGGGCATTTAGGTTGCTTCCATGACCTGGCTATTGTAAATAGTGCTGCAATGAACATTGGGGTGCATGTGTCTTTTTGAATTATGGTTTTCTCTGGGTATATGCCCAGTAGTGGGATTGCTGGGTCATATGGTAGATCTATTTTTAGTTTTTTAAGGAACCTCCATACTGTTCTCTATAGTGGCTGTATCAGTTTACATTCCCACCAAGTGTGCAAGAGGGTTCCCTTTTCTCCACACCCTCTCCAGCAATTGTTGTTTCTAGATTTTCTGATGATGCCCATTCTAACTGGTGTGAGGTGATACCTCATTGTAGATTTGATTTGCATTTCTCTAATAATTAGTGATGTTGAGCAGCTTTTCATGTGCTTCTTGGCCATCTGTATGTCTTCTTTGGAGAAATGTCTAATTAGGTCTTCTGCCCATTTTTAGACTGGGTTGTTTGTTTTTTTAATATTGAGCTGCATGAGCTGTTTATATATTTTGGAGATTAATCCTGTGTCCGATGATTCGTTTGCAAATATTTTCTCCCATTCTGAGGGTTGTCTTTTCGTCTTGTTTATGGTTTCCTTTGCTGTGCAAAAACTTTTAAAGTTTCATTAGGTCCCATTTGTTTATTTTTCTTTTTACTTCCATTACTCTAGGAGGTGAATCAGAAAAGATCTTGCAGTGATTTATGTCAAAGAGTGTTCTTCCTATGATTTCCCCTAAGAGTTTAATAGTGTCCGGTCTTACATTTAGGTCTCGAATCCATTTAGACTTTATTTCTGTGCATGGTGTTAGGGAATGTTCTAATTTCATTCTTTTACATGTAGCTGTCCAGTTTTCCCAGCACCACTTATTGAAGAGACTGTCTTTTCTCCATTGTATATCCTTGCCTCCTTTGTCATAGATTAGTTAACCATAGGTGCGTGGGTTTATCTCTGGGCTTTCTATCTTGTTCCATTGATCTATATTTCTGTTTTTGTGCCAGTACCATATTGTCTTGATTACTGTAGTTTCGTAGTATAGTCTGAAGTCAGGGAGTCTGATTCCTCCAGCTCTGTTTTTTTCCCTCAACACTGCTTTGTCTATTCGTGGTCTCTTGTGTCTCCATACAAATTTTAAGATTTTTTGTTCTGGTGCTGTCAAAAATGCCATTGGTAATTTGATAGGGATTACATTGAATCTGTAGATTGCTTTGGGTAGTAGAGTCATTTTCACAATATTGATTCTTCCAATCCAAGAACATGGTATATCTCTCCATCTGCTGGTACACATTTAATTTCTTTCATCAGTGTCTTATAGTTTTCTGCATACAGGTCTTTTGTCTCCCTAGGTAAGTTTATTCCTAGGTATTTTATTCTTTATGTTGCAATGGTAAATGGGAGTGTTTCCTTAATTTCTCTTTCAGATTTTTCATCATTAGTGTATAGGAATGCAAGAAATTTCTGTGCATTAGTTTTGTACCCTGCAACTTTACCAAATTCATTGATTAGCACTAGTAGTTTTCTGGTGGCATCTTTAGGATTCTCTATGTATAGTATCATGTCATCTGCAAACAGTGACAGTTTTACTTCTTCTTTTCCAACTTGTATTCCTTTTATTTCTTTTTCTTCTCTGATTGCCGTGGCTACGACTTCCAAAACTATGTTGAATAATAGTGGTGAGAGTGGACATCCTTGTCTTATTCCTGATCTTAGAGGAAATGCTTTCAGTTTTTCACCATTGAGAATGATGTTTCCTGTGGGTTTGTCATATATGGCCTTTATTATGTTGAAGTAGGTTCCCTCTATGCCCACTTTCTGGAGAGTTTTTATCATAAATGGGTGTTGAATTTTGTCAAAAACTTTTTCTGCATCTATTGAGATGATCATATGGTTTTTCTTCTTCAATTTGTTAATATGGTGTATCACATTGATTGATTTGCATATACTGAAGAATCCTTGCATCCCTGGGATAAATCCCACTTGATCATGGTGTATGATCCTTTTAATGTGTTGTTGGATTCTGTCTGCTAGTATTCTGTTGAGGATTTTTGCATCTGTATTCATCAGTGATATTGGTCAGTAATTTTCTTTTTTTGTAGTATCTTTGTCTGGTTTTGGTATCAGGGTGATGGTGGCCTCCTAGAATGAGTTTGGAAGTGTTCCCTCCTCCGCAATTTTTTGGAAGAGTTTCAGAAGGATGGGTGTTAGCTCTTCTCTAAATGTTTGATAGAATTCATCTGTGAAGCCATCTGGTCCTGGACATTTGTTTGTTGGAAGATTTTTAATCACAGTTTCAATTTCAGTGCTTGTGATTGGTCTGTTCATATTTTCTATTTCTTCCTGGTTCAGTCTTGGAAGGTTATACCTTTCTAAGAATTTGTCCATTTCTTCCAGGTTGTCCATTTTATTGGCATAGAGTTGCCTGTAGTAGTCTCTTAGGATGCTTTGTATTTCTGCGGTGTCTGTTGTAACTTCTCCTTTTTCATTTCTAATTGTATTGATTTGAGTCCTTCCCTCTTTTTCTTGATGAGTCTGGCTAATGGTTTATCAATTTTGTTTATCTTCTCAAAGAACCAGCTTTTAGTCTTATTGATCTTTGCCATTGTTTTCTTTGTTTCTATTTCATTTATTTCTGCTCTGATCTTTATGATTTCTTTCCTTCTGCCAACTTAGGGTTTTGTTTGTTCTTCTTTCTCTAGTTCCTTTAGGTGTAAGGTTAGATTGTTTATTTGCGATTTTTCTTGTTTCTTGAGGTAGGCTTGTATAGCTATAAACTTCCCTCTTAGAACTGCTTTTCCTGCATCCCCTAGGTTTTGGATTGTCGTGTTTTCATTGTCATTTGTCTCTAGGCATTTTTTGATTTCCTCTTTGATTTCTTCAGTGATCTCTTGGTTATTTAGTAACATATTGTTTAGCCTCCATGTGTTTGTGTTTTTTACGTTTTTTTCGCCTGTAATTGATTTCTAATCTCATAGCGTTGTGGTCAGGAAAGATGCTTGATATGATTTCAATTTTCTTAAATTCACTGAGGCTTGATTTGTGACCCAAGATATGATCTATCCTGGAGAATGTTCCGTGTGCACTTGAGAAGAAAGTGTAATCTGCTGTTTTTGGATGGAATGTCCTATAAATATCAATTAAATCTATCTGGTCTATTGTGTCATTTAAAGCTTCTGTTTCCTTATTAATATTCTGTTTGGATGATCTCTCCTTTGGTGTAAGTGAGGTGTTAAAGTCCCCCACTATTATTGTGTTACTGTCGATTTCCTCTTTTATAGCTGTTAGCAGTTGCCTTATGTATTGATATGCTCCTATGTTAGGTGCATATATATTTATAATTGTTGTATCTTCTTCTTGGATTGATCCCTTGATCATTATGTAGTGTCCTTCCTTGTCTCTTGTAACATTCTTTATTTTAAAGTCTATTTTATCTGATATGAGTATTGCTACTCCAGCCTTCTTTTGATTTCCATTTTCATGGAATATCTTTTTCCATCCCCTCATTTTCAGTCTGTATGTGTCCCTAGGTCTGAAGTGGGTATCTTGTAGATAGCATATATAAGGGCCTTGTTTTTTTATCCATTCAGCAAGCCTGTGTCTTTTGGTTGGAGCATTTAATCCATTCACGTTTAAGGTAATTATCAATATGTATGTTCCTATGACCATTTTCTTAATTGTTTTGGGTTTGTTTTTTGTAGGTCCTTTTCTTCTCTTGTGTTCCCACTTAGAGAAGTTCCGTTAGCATTTGTTGGAGAACTGGTTTGGTGGTGCTGAATTCTCTTAGCTTTTGCTTGTCTGTAAAGGTTTTGATTTCTCCATTGAATCTGAATGAGATCCTTGTTGGGTAGGGTAATCTTGGTTGTAGGTTCTTCCCTTTCATCACTTTAAGTATATCATGCCACTCCCTTCTGGCTTATAGAGTTTCTGCTGAGAAATCAGCTGTTAACCTTATGGGAGTTTCCTTCTATGCTATTTGTCGTTTTTCCCTTGCTGCTTTCAATAATTTTTCTTTGTCTTTAATTTTTGCCAATTTGATTACTATGTGTCTCGGCGTGTTTCTCCTTGGGTTTATCCTGCATGGGACTCCCTGTGCTTCCTGGGCTTGGGTGGCTGTTTCCTTTCCCATGTTAGGGAAGTTTTCGACTATAATCTCTTCATATATTTTCTGAGGTCCTTCCTCTCTCTCTTCTCCTTCTGGGACCCCTATAATGCAAATGTTGTTGTGTTCAACGTTGTCCCAGAGGTCTCTTAGGCTGTCTTCATTTCTTTTCATTCTTTTTTCTTTATTCTGTTCCACGGCAGTGAGTTCCACCATTCTGTCTCCAGGTCACTTATCTGTTCTTCTGCCTCAGTTATTCTGCTATTGATTCCTTCTAGTGTAGTTTTCATTTCAGTTATTGTATTGTTCATCTCTGTTTGTTCTTTAATTCTTCTAGATCTTTGTTAAACATTTCTTGCATCTTCTCGATCTTTGCCTCCATTCTGTTTCCAAGGTCCTGGATCATCTTCACTATCATTATTCTGAATTCTTTTTCTGGAAGATTGCCCATCTCCACTTCATTTAGTTGTTTTTCTGGGGTTTTATCTTGTTCCTTCATCTGGTACCTAGCCCTCTGCCTTTTCATCTTGTCTATCTTTCTGTGAATGTGGTTTTTGTTCCACAGGCTGCAGGATTGTAGTTCTTCTTGCTTCTGCTGTCTGTCCTCTGGTGCTACCTTTTCATTTTTCATTTTTGATGTCTAGTGTTAGTAATACGTAAAACATCTACAGTGTTTTGTATCATATAAGACAATATTGATGTAGGTAATGATAGATGATTTATCTTGTAAGCAGATGACATAAACTATAAATGTATTTTATCTGTCTTATGATTTTCTTAATAAGCTTTTCTTTTTTCTAGATTACTTTAATATATATACATTTAACATACAAAGTATGTGTTAATTGACTGTTTATGTTATCGATAAGGTTTCAGGTCAACAGTAGGCTATTATTAGCTAAGTTTTGGGGGAGTTGAAAGTTATACAAGGATTTTTGACTGCGAGGGGGTCGGCACCTCTAACCCCCACACTGTTCAAGTTCAGCTTTAATGCAGATAAATTCCTGCTTATGTTAGGCTTTACCAACATAAAGTGTATGCAAAGATTTTGATAGTATTTCCATGGAATTTTAACTTGGGTATTTCTTACTTAAATGAGTTTACACATTTTTCATGTGTTTAATTAAAATGTGCGTGTGTTGGGTGTATTCGTCAATTTTTAAATTTCATTTTAGGTCTTTTTGGTATTAATTTCAAGGAGCCTCTTAAAACGAAGAAATGTGATTTGAAAATAGTTGTAAATATTTTCCCAGATTTTGATTTTGATTTCCCCTTTGTTTATAGTGTGTGTGTGTGTGTACTGGAATTATCTTTTTTTCCCTAATTTCTGATAGACAAACTAGTAATACTTCAGTATTCCCTGACAGAAAAGGCTTCACACATCAAAAAAAAAAAAAGAATTCTAACTTGTTTTCTTCCTGTTCTTTCACTTTTTAAATTTTCCATTGAAATGAAATGTTTGATTCATTTGTAATTGTTCTTGTTTTATGGTGTGAGGTATGGTTCCATATTTATTTTTACCAAGATGCTTATCAAGTTGTGTTACTGTCATGTATTGAAGAGACGTCTTTTCCTCATTGATTAGACGTGCCACCTTGATTGCATACTGAATTAAAGGTTTGCTTGTATTTATGGACTCCTATTCCATTCCATATGTCTTTCAGACTGCTACAACTATTCTGTTTTAATCGTTGAGCTTTTATATCCCTTTCTGATACCTAATAAAATGCCTACAGATCTAGAGTCTCACAAACTCTCATTTTATTTTCTACTCAGCTGAGAATTATTCTCAAGTATTTCCTATTATATAGCCCATGTTGTCTTCACTGCTCATCTTCTTCCTCCACATTACCTACTGCAGTTTCCCATTGTATGTCTTCACCGCACTGTTGAACCATTGATGGGAAAGGTTATCAGTGAATGACTGAATCCAGACAAGTTTCAAATCTGCAATTTATTCACTGGTATTAAAAGTTTGTACTGTTTCTGTCTTCTGAATCTTAAGGCGTTTCTGTGAAACTTTTTTTAATATTGTTTTTCAAGTATGTGGACCATATTTTATCTATAACATTTACCAAACTTTTTTCTTTACTTATATATTTACATTCTTATGACTTCTATTCTTATTCTTTTTCTTTTATTATGCAACATATATTTTCTCTTTGATATCATTCTAAACCATGGCATGAGTTATTCAAATATTTAGTTTCAAGCCACTTTTGCATTGAAGGAATTTATACATATCTACATTCCTAGGTTCTACAATATTTCTAGTTGATCACTGGACATCTCCACTCATGTGTTTGTTTAGGAAACTCCAACTCAACGGATTTAAAAAGAAATTAATTATATGTTTCCCTTATTAACACTTCAGCTCCTTAACTTTTCTTGATTAAAAGTTTATAGTCCATTACCCAGGCTACAAAATTTCAGACATCTTTTGACCACTGCATTTACCTCAAACAATCCTTTTCATCATTTCAGAAAGAAAACACTGACTTCTAATTTTTATCTAGGGTTGGAAAGGATCTGTTCGTGGCTCTCTCTAAACTTCTCCTCATATGGAATGTGAATAATAATGTGATCCGACATGTAGATAAGACTCTCCTAATTTAATCATAAACAAAATAATTTATTTAAGTGCAAAATATTGAGGTGTTCACTTATGGTGCAAAAGTTTATTATACATACAGCAAAGCATTTTACTGTGTGTTTTAACAATAACCATAAAACATGGCAAATCACCTCTAAGATAATAATTCATTTATACTTAACTATGAATATTAGTTATGATACAGGTATATATAGAATTAAATAACATTTTTTTTCTGAGATTTCAAGGATGGCTTATGTATAGTTTACCAAGAAGATAAGATGCTGGGAATATATTCTGCCAAAATAGATCTATAATAATTATGGTCTTCCTTTCTTTCATTTTATTTCTTTTCTTCCTTTCTTTCTTTCTTTCTTTCTCTCTTCTTTCTTTCTTCTTAACAAGGAATCAATGAGTACATTATCATATGGATCAACTTGTCAAAGAAAATCCATATGAAATACAGATCTTACACCAAAACAGTCTTTACTAAGGATTTGCAAAGGACATATACAAACAAAAACCAGACAGAGACACACCCCTCTTCTCTAGAGGAGCCGTGTATTCATCAGCCTTATCTTCCTAATGTTCTCTCAGCAGCCCTCCACCCCCATTGTGTGACATACCATCTGTTCCTAAAAGCATGTCAGTCATCTAGGATGGTAAACTTCTCCAGTGAATTAATATGCACCCAAATTTGTATGAGATAGCAGTTGCTGATTTCATGATTAACTCTTTCTCTTCTAAAATAAGTTACTTAGACCATATGATTTATGTGCCCTTTTCAAACATAGCCTGCATTAGCCTTCTCACTTGACTTTTTGTGGCTATGCGTATACCAGCAAAATATGTTGTCCTAATTGTTATAGGCCTTTAAGATGCAAAAATGTTTGCTTACTTTTACTATAAAATATAGAGGTTTTTAATACAGGTTATACATTATGTATATATTTATATTAAATGCCTTTCATTACATTTCAAATCAAACTTCTAAATTAAATATTTATTTCAAACTTTCAAATGCTGGCTTGAGATGAATCTACATTTTCTGTAGCAATTAGCTTATGCACTTTTTAACTTAGCCTACAGTAACAGTTATAATGCATTCCTTTACATTAAGAAATCTTTCTTCCTTTCAATATTTTATTCTCAGACTATTACAGCAAAAAAAAAAAAGAAAAAACTATTGCTTGAAAAATGTTTTTTTTTTCTTTCTGTTATACAGCTGATATCTAATCTTATATTGGAAGCAATTTCTTCTATATCTCCTAAGTCCCATGTCATGGTATATATATATATATATCCTATTATCATTTTATTAGAAGCCAGAGCTGACAGTCTAAGTGCTAAGCTTCTAAATTTAGACTTTAAAATTACCAAAAACTTATGCATACTTTAGGAGACAGCATCAGCCTTTGAATTTCAAGTCTCATCATAGTCTCTTAGGATTTCCTCTTCTTAGTAGTTAATTGGCAGCTTCAGCTGGGGAAATCTATTTTCAAATTTCTTTCCATTTCTTAAGTAAAAATACATGACAAAATGGGTGGGAGTATTGTGCTTCTTAGCTTACTTAGATGGTCTTGTAATCAATGGTAGGACAGGGTTGAAGTAAAATATGATGGCTATGAGCACAAATTCCAACTCTGAATCCTAGCTTTCCATCTGTATAATGCTGTGACCTCAAACAAGATATTTCACTTTCCTTTGCCCTAATTTCTTTATTGGCAAACGGTGGTCCAAACAAAATCTTACCTCAAGGCATTATGTTGCCAATTAAATGAGAGGGTTAGTGAAAGTATCTACTATCACTTTTCAGATGTTGAACATTTCTTGACCTCCAGATGAGATCCTTCCACTGCTTATTGGACAAGATGTGGTGACTTATATGAAGAATATTTATTTACAAAACCACAATGGGTTTCTGGCAAAAAGCTAATCCACTGCCAAGAAGTATTTAGAATAGAGTCCAAGAAGAATTTTGTGGAAAACAACTGATTTTAACTTTAGAGGTCTATTTTTTTTTCCTTTATTTATTTTTAATTGTGGTAAGAACACTTAACATGAGATCTACCCTCTTACCAAATATTTAAACACACAATACAGTATGGTTAATTATAGATACTATGTTGCCCAGCAGGTCTCTAGAACTTACTCAGTTTGCATAATGACACTTTACACCTCTTAAACAGCAGCTTCCCATTTCCCCCTCCCCCCAGCCACTGGAGACCACCGTTCTATTCTCTGGGCACTTCTCTGGTGTTGAAATGTGTTTTGGTGTTTACCTTCACCCTGTACACTAAAGGTCGGAAAATACATTGCTCCTACCTTGACTCCCAAAAAAAGCCAGATAAACTATAAAATAATAACTTTTCTTGAACCCAGCAGAGTACTGAGGTTACAATGTAACCAATTAGTTGGACAGATAAAGAAAGAGAGGCCCACTCCAAGGCAAGGTGGAGCATGAACACTGGATCTTCTGAGGCAGAGCATCAAAGGAGCAGCCGTCAACTGCCAATCACAACTCCCTTCCCAGAACCTTCTCCCTAACAGGAGAAATGTCTTAAGCCACTGGGGAGAGGGCAGCAACTCTGTCATCCCCAGGGCACAGGTGAACACCCATTATGGCTGAGGGAAAAAACAAAACAAAACAAAAACCCCTCAACACTGGAGAAGAGAGAGAAAGCTGAGTCCATATTTATCCTACAATGATGGCATTATAGGGTTCCCACCCTGAGGGGAGGGGCAGGGCATCCTCCCCCTTCAAGATTCACCAAACATACAAGACACAGCTGGTTGTTTCAGACAGAAAGGAAAGGATAACCAAGAAAGCTGCACCACAGAGAACCAGGCATGTAGGAGCCCACATAACATTGACATCAGATTATAATAAAGAGCAAGCTAGCCTTTCCCATCAAGTGTGCAAACACTGGTCAGAGAGCAATTGCAGTTTGTCATATAATGGAATAAAAGCGTAGAAGAAACCACATGTAGGGTACAGGTATACAGGGAAGTCAGGAGCAGAAATATAGAGTAAAATATCTTTTTCTCACCGGTCGTTGTTCCAAGTATAAGGTAAAATAGAGGAATGTGAAACCAAGGTTTGCTGAAGGTAACCATAACAACAACAAGCCCCAAACCAGCCTAACTGCTGCATAGACTGGTTCAAACTCCCACACCAGGAGCCAAACAGAAGAAAAGGCATCCTATCCCCCTCTTCACCGCAGTCATCACTGTTCTATACACGAAGTCCAGCACTCAATCAGAAATGGTGAGTCACATAAATTACATGTTATGAAAGATACAGGGCTCTACCTAGAACAATGTCAGTTTCCTTCAACAATATTCCCAGATCCACAACAAACAGAAAAGACTTCATAAATGTTATTGAAAGAAATGATTGCAAAATACATGAAAGTGGATATTTTCCAGTGTTTCCCTATTGTTGTACAGTTTTAGAAATAAAATGATATAACAAAGCATAAAAAATACTAACGTCAGTTTTACTATTAAAAGTTCTTACGTTTAATAGCATTTTTTTCTTTAAAAAACTATGAGTCTTACACCTGATAAAATAAATACTATGCTTTCTTTTATTAAAAATGAGGCTATGCAACTCATTGTTTCCATCTTACTGCCTTGACTGTCATGGAGTTCAAGTTACATTTTCTCATTTGCAATAATTATCTTTGGCTTGAGTTTTGAAAATGACTGTAGACTTTTTATCTTATTCCAGTGTTTTAATAACACTATGGAATTGGTGTTTCTAATTAAGAAGCATCCTATACTGTCCTTGTAAGTATGGTGTTCACTGAATATTTCTGTCATATATGTAGCTAGATAGATAGGCAGATACTATTATATACTTAATACATAATAAGTCAGAAGATTTCAGTGTTGACTTACAGTGGATTTCTAAAGAAATGTCCCAGGAAACCTAAAGATCACACAATGGCAGAAATGTATACCACAGCCTAGGACAAATTCACCACTCTAACAATGCATGGGTGCCTACAAATACTGCAGTTGCGTTGCTATCATTGATAACTTTCAAGATCAATTAGAAGCAAAACCAGAATATAATGTAAAAGTCCTTTCTCAGATATTCTTCAAACTCCAAAGTATAAATTGGTTGTCACTGCCTGAAGCAGAAAACAATTTAGATGTCTAAAATTGCAGTACAACTATTTGAAAAATTCAGTCAACGTTTATTTTCATTTCCACAAAAGAAATATAAAGTAAATTATTTTGACAAACGAACACCTTACATATCCTTTGACCTAATCTGATCTCAAAGAAACATACATATAACAATAGAGGAATACAAACTAGTTCAAATACTCAGTTGCCATAAATATGCACAAAAGCCTCTGGCTACACTATGATCTAATTTTTAATCCAACAAAGAAGAGAAAAATCTTATTTCTAATCCAGGTGTTTCTTAAGTAGTTCTGTAGAGGCCTTGACATTTCTGACCAATCACTTTACAATCAAGATTTTATTACTTGAAAGTGTTGTTCTTATTTTTCTGTGCAATAAATTAGAAAATATGTATTACAATATAGTTATCAACATTGCTATTTTTGTTTTATATTGCTGTATAACAATCACAAATTTAGTAACTTGGGATAACACACGTTTATTGTCACAGAGATTTTTTAGGTCAGAAGTCTGGACATGACTTAGCTGGGTGCTTTGATCCAGATCTCACAAGGGTTTATGCAAGCTGTAGGCCAGTCTGAGTTCCTTTCTGCAGTTTGACAAGCCCTTCCAAGCTCAAGGGGATGTAGGCAGAATCAGTCCCTTGCAGCTGTAGAACTGAGGTCTTCTTTTTTGTTGTTGTTGTTGGCATTTAGCTGGGGTATTTTCTACAGCTCCTACAGGCCACCCTCAGTCCCTTGCCATGTGGTCCTCTCAAGTATGATAACCATGGTAGTAGCATACCATGTATACATTATGTATCATATAACGTAGTCTAATTCAAGCAAGAGATGCCCCATCGTTTTTGTGATAAAACTTGATTTAATCGGGGGATTGACTGTTCCATCATCTTTGCCATATTCTAGTGGCTAAAACCACAAGGTATGACTTACTGGGGTGGGTGGTCACCATAGTGTGTGCACTCTACAATTGGGTTGATATTTATATGCTGAAATTCTAAGGGATTATCTACATCTTTACTTATTTATTTTTTCACTGAAAGAGTAAAGCTGAACAATAAATGAGGTTGCACTGTCAAAATTTTTTCTTTGGGTAATTCAAACTCGAAATCCATTTCTCTTGATATCTTCTATCTCTTTTTACATTTTTCATTATTTCAAAAATTTAAGTTTACAAATAAAATGTCATTTTTGCATATCTGAATTTATTTGTACAGAAACTTTTATTGCTATGTGACTATAATGTACAAGAAAATATTCTAGATGCCTGAGACAGAATGGTGACCAGGACAGATAGAACTCTATCACTTACATGGTTTATATTCTAGAAAGGGATATGGATACTAAACACTTAAATAAACATAAGTTCTAATATTACGTAGTGGGAAGTCTGTTTATAAATATAAAAGATGACACACAAATACCATATGATATCACTTACGTGGAATCTAAAATATAACACAAATGAACTTATCTACAAAACAGAAACAGACTCACAAACATAGAGAACAGACTTGTGGTTGCCGGGGGTTGGCAGGGGTAGAGGAGGAGGGAAGGAGTGGGAGTTTGGCATTAGCAGATGCAAACTATTATATAATTATACTATTATATTATATAAACGACAAGGTCCTACTGTACAGCACAGGGAACTATAGTCAATATCCTGTGATAAACCATAATGGAAAAGAATATGAAAAAGAATGTGTATATATATGTGTAACTGAATCACTTTGCTGTACAGCAGAAAGTAACACAACACTGTAAATCAACAATACTTCAATAAAATATTTTTTTTTTAAAAAAGATGACACAGGGTTATGGAGTGAGAGTGTATAGTATTTTACATAAAAGAGTAAGGAAAACTCCTTGAACAGGTGGTGTGGTTTGGAGACCTGCATGATGCCTGAACTCTAATATAACCTGTTGGAAGAATGGCCTCAGATCAGTTGTAAAGATCTTGAGGCAGACATGTTTTGCACATTTCAAGAAGTGCCAATGCTTCCATGGACAGAGCTGAAGAAGGGAAGTGGTGATGAAGCAGTGATGGGCCTGAGCCGATACTGTAGGACTCTATGGACTGTGGCCAGGGAATTTAATATTTTGATTGTGAACAGAGGCCTTTAGAAATTTTTTGAAAAAGGAAGTAAAATGACATGGTTCATGTGATTAAAGTGTTATTCTTGTTTCTACATTAAAATTTTAATCTTCAAGAACAAGACTGGTGACACGTAAACCATACAGGAAGCTATGTCAGAAACAAGCAGAGCTATTATAGCTCAAAATGCAGAGTTTTCCATTCAAAAGAATCTAGAAGTGAAATTTAGAATATATTTTGAAGACAGACCTGGCAGGAATTGCTGATATGTTGAACGTTGAGTGTGACAGCAAGAGAAAAATGTCTTTGAGTATTTTTGGACTAAGCAACCAGATGAATAGTAATAACATTTGCTGATAGGAGGGAAACTAAAGAATGAGAAGGTTTGGAAAAAAAAAATGTTTTTAGGTCTGTTTGTATATGTTAAGCTGAAGATGCAGATGCCTATCAGCATTTAAGGTGAAATGTGAAATAGGCAGTACGTCATCAGAATCCAGCTCTCAGAGGAGAGAAAGAAGCTAGAGATTCATATATGGAAAACATCAGTATACATATAGAGGTAATAAAGAGACTAGTGCTATGACGGAATCCTGGGACATTTCAACAATGACAGGTTTGGAAAGAGAATGGGCAAAGAAGACTGGAAATTGCAGATAGAGAGGTAGGGTGAAAATTCCAAGAGTTTGGTATTTACAAGGCCAAGAAATGAAAATACTTTAAAAATGAGGGAATCATCTACTTGAGTCATTTTTCATGTGGGATGGACTGAATCCTAGGGAAATTTTAGAAATTTGTGGGAGTATTTTTAAAATTTTTATAATATTTGGGAAATGGGAGGGTGATAGGTGGTTATACATCATTCATTGTAGCACCTGGCATCCACTGAGACTAAAACCTCATTTTATGGACAAACACAGTTTTTTCACATTTATTATATAAACAACCACCAAAAACTCCAATGAGATCGAAAATGAAGAAAAATTATACAAAACCTATTGCTTGACCTGTGGGTCTTATTACCAATTCCACAGCTATAGAAAAAAATTTCTCTCAATACCAATTTACAAAATAAAAACAGGAAATCTAGATTTTACTTGAAAAACTTTACCAACTTGGGGTGTGAGGAAATGCATTTCCAATGATAAAAATGAGAAAGAACAGACTTTTTCATTGACATTTATTCTCTAGAGGCTTATTTTGGGCATATTTTAAAAAGCAAAGGTTTCTCACCTGGTTCTACAGCTAGGAAGCCAAAGAGGTTCAGAACGAGCTACCCCCAAATGGGCTACCTTGGCCTGTGGATCTTTTGAGCTGAAGACAATCAAGGCCCAAAAGACTCAGGAAGAGCTTTTAACTTCCCCTTGAGCTGCCTAAACTAACTTAGAAAGGCGGGCTTGGCCAGAGACAGAGCTATCGCCAAAGGCAGCTCTCTTCTGAATTCCCTACCGGTATGGCAGGGCAAACATCTAATTAGCAGACCTCTACTCTTCCTATTGTCCTGTTTTGTGAATCACCCCCCTCCCCTTTGGAGCCCCAGGCCCCTAAAACATTCCTTAGCTAAGGATGCTGTATAAGCCTCAGCTGCCCAACCTACGCTTGGGTCTCATATCTTTGGGGATCCTGTACATTTTTAATTTGTTTTTCTCCTGTTAATCTGTCTTATGTCAATTTAATTCATTAGACAAGCCAAAAGAACCTAGAAGGGTAGAAAAAAATATTTCCTTCCCTACCCTACAAAGCATAGAACGTTTTCTCCTTTCCTTGGTTAGACATTAGAAGCTCAAGTATTTACTGTTACACGGACGATCTGTTCAAAAATTTATGTGACTTGCTTTATCATCCAATAAACGTTACTCTTCCACTAATTATAGGTGATTTGGACCAATATTTATTAGATGACTTTATTCAATAAAACTTAATGCAAATGCCTATTACCAGTTGAGAGACTGATCAGAATCTTTGCATTTCTATCATGATGTCAAGTCAGGATGATTTATTCTAATTAATTTCCTGTTTTTAAAACAATTTAATGTAAATCAAATTTAAAACACATGAAATAATAAATTTTAGACATAAAACTGAGTTCAATATTCATGTTTGAGAATTGGTTTAAGAACTGGTCAACTCTAACCTTTTATGTTACTTAAGTTACAGGGCTTACAGCAAAGCTATCATTAGTGAAGAAATGATGGGGAAAAAAACAGAACAGCACTGTGCATAAACATTAATAAAATGCAAACTAAACACGATCAGCCACACTGTTGCTTTCATTGCATCGGTTGCCGCCAGAAGCCTGCAGTTCCCACTGTTATTGCAAAAACGTATTGTGGGTCAGAGTTTAAGCTTGCTTTCCCATGAGCATGTTCTAAGGCTTACTTGAGATGAAAGCTACAGGTGGAAGAGGCGTGGCCAGGAGAGAATGGTGTAAACAAACAAAATAGTAAGTGGAAAGGGAACCCCAGAAAAGGTATGGAAAGGTGAATAGTGAGAACATATCAGGCAGCACTCAGAGGCAAGCAAGGAAGGAAAATTAAAGAACAAATATAATAGGCCCAGGACTTAAGTACACGTGGCAGATACTTTTTATAAACTCTCATTGCTAAGGACATAATCTTTTTTTTAAAACCACCAGCAATTGTGTTTACCCTGAAAACATATTTTTTTAATGGAATGGGCTAGATTAAAACAGTCCCCTATATCCTAGGCATGAAGGACACAACAGAAAGCAAATCTCAAATTAATACAAAGAAATTGTAAACAGCGCCGCAACGAACATTGGGGTGCATGTGTCTTTTCGAACTATGGTTTTCTCAGGGTATATGCCCAGGAGTGGAATTGCTGGGTCATATGGTAGTTCTAGTTTCAGTTTTTTAAGGAACCTCCACACTGTTGGTGGGAATGTAAATGTATCAATTTACATTCCCACCAACAGTGCAAGAGGATAGCTAGGACATGGAAGCAACCTAAATGTCTATCGACAGAGGAATGGATAAAGAAGATGTGGTATATATATACAATGGAATATACTCAGCCATAAAAATGAACAAAATTGGGTCATTTGTAGAGACTTGAATGGACCCAGAGATTGTCATACAGAATGAAGTAAGTCAGAAAGAGAAAAACAAATATCGTATATTAAAGTAAATATGTGGAACCTAGAAAAATGGTACAGATGAACTTATTTGCAAAGCAGAAATGGAGACACAGACGTAGAGAACAAACGTATGGACACGGTGGGGGAAGGGGGGGATAGATTTGGAGATTGGGATTGACATATATACACTACTATATATAAAATAAATAACTTTAATGAGAACCTGCTGTATAGCACGGGGAACTCTACTCAATGCTCTGTGGTGACCTAAATGGGAAAGAAATCCAAAAAAGAGGGGATGTATGTATACATGTGGCTGATTCACTTTGCTGTACAGCAGAAACTAACATAACACTGTAAAGCAACTATACTCCAATAAAAAAATTAAAAAATAGAAATAAAAATAAAAATAGGTTTTCAATTTGCACACAAAAAAATTCAAAGAAATTGAAAGTTGGCAATTCAGAATAAAGATTAGTCTATCAGTAGTTATCTCAGCTAGATGGATAAAATTATAAATGATCTTTTGGGGATGTTATACCATCTTCTCAAGTAGGGTTACAGTGAGAGTTGAGCTGGTGTGTGTGAGTTTCAAAACTCTGCACGTACATATACAGACTACCACGGAGGCAAGTGTTGAGTCAACTCAGTTCCTGGGAGAGGCAGCTGTCTAGAAGTGGGAGGGAGGATGAGAGGAGGAGGAAAGAGGAAGGAGAAAATAAGGGAAAACAAGAAAGAAAAGGATGAAACTGTTGACTAAAAAAAATATTCACAACCTAAAAGTTGAGAGTCATGTTTTATTCGGTGGAAATTTTTAGGACTTCAAGCCCAGGAGGCAGCATCTCAAGTAACCCTGAGAGAACTGCTCCGTGGAGGCGAGGGGGAAGCTAGGATATACAGACATTTTGCAACAAAGGGCAGGTAGTAGGAACAAAAGATTACTGTTAATTAAAGAAAACTAGAAATCTCAGGTTAAGGAATTTAGTGCTTTTCTATGTATGGGAAGATGCTTCAGTCTGGGCTCACTGAAGTCATTCCTTGATATGCACCTCAGCTCTCTGGGGCCAGTATCCGGTGTTTTCACATCCTGAGTTCCCTCAGGGCTCAGTGTAGGGAGTGGCTGCAGTCTGATGGCTGCTAGATGGCAGGTATTCTTCCTTTCCTTCCTGAGTTCCCTCAGGGCTCACCAGCGCACCATCGGAGGTGGCTGCAATCGCTGATGACTGTGACATCCTTTGTTTACTGATATGGCAGGCAGTATTCCATTTCTCAAAACCTATGATTGGAGGGGGTACAAGAAGGAGAACAAAAGGGAAGAAATGAGAAGAAAAGAGAGAAAATAGAAGGAGCAGGACGAGCGGGAGAAGGTGGGCAAGGACGGGTCAGAGACAGTTGGTGGGAAGATGGATCGAAGTAGAGAGGAAGCAAGAATGGAGAGAAAAAGGTTCCTTATTAGACACATCTCTCTCTGTCCCTGGATCTCTACCTGGAGAAGAAGAAGGAAAGAAGCAGGAACGATTTCTCACAGTGGAGTGAAAGGCAACAACATCTCAGCAAGAGGCACTGAGGCAGCCAGAAGGACCCCAGAAGAAAGGATAGGACACAGGGATGCAGCGCTGATAACAATGTGCAGTTAACTGGTGATGAACACAAAGCATTGCTTCTTAGGAGTTTGATGATTTTGCTGCTGGAAGGGAGGTCCAACGACCAGCAAGACGGAGATCACTGAGGAGTCTGTTTAAATATTTGGAATTTCAGGTCCCCTACTCAGCATCTGCATTTCAACAAGATCGCCAGTTGATCTGTATGCACAGGGAAACGTGAGAAATATTGCACTATTCTCTATGGGTCCCTGGGGCTACATTAACACTGCTTTACATTCAAATAAATGAAGAGCCAGCCACTGGGGAGCTATAAAAGCAACCCGATATCTAAGTCAAGAGACATTCCAGGGAAGGTGGTAATTCTTGAGAATCCCCTAAGAAATAACAGCCTCTCATACTAAACATACTCTTAAGGTTACACTGCCTGGGAAAATAAATGCTTGTTTTTGGAAGGGGAGCAAAATTCGTCACTCCAAATGTGTCCCTCTGGTATGTGAATGATTTCGAGCTGAAAAAACTCAAAGCCCAAAGGACTCAGGAAGATTCTTTGACCTTCCTCCTTAGCTGCCCAAAAGAATTTAGATAGAGGACCCGTCCCTGGAATAGAGCTATCGCCAGATGTCTGCAAAGAATACGGCCTAGATGTGGCGGGGGAAATGCCTAGGGATCAGAGTCCGCTGTTTCCCATCGTCTCTGCCTGGCCCAGCAAGCATGTGTTACCAAAATTTGCTTTTGTGCTCCATGGGAATTGCCTTCCTCCCCTGTAAAATCCCAAGCTTCTATCCCCAACGTCCTCTTTTGTCTCTAGTTGAAGATGGTATTTAAGTTGAGAGCTTTGGCCATTTAGGCCTGTTACTCAGTTTTCCTGGGTCTCCCCCAGGTATACATGTTATTAAACTTTTGTTTGATTGTCACTTGCTAATCTGTCTCATATCAATTTAATTATTGGACCAGCCAGAAGAACTTAGAAGGGTAGAGGGAAATGTCTTCCACCTTGACAGAATAAAAAGTATGGCCCTATTGATCTTATAAGTGGAATGGCATATTACCTATTCTCACTTGTATGATGATCTTATCCAAGAAAAACTGCCATAGAGTATGTTATTACTGTAGTCAGACTTACACACCAGAAGCTGAGACCTATCATCAAATCTGTTATTTCATATTAAATTATTGTTTGCTTTTCCTCCTGTTAATCAGTCTTTTACTACAGGGGGTTCTCAGCCGAGAACCAAAAGAGTAAAGTATAAATTAATTTTTATCCCCTACTAAATACAGATGCTCTTAAATTCCACTTAATGCCAGTTTCTACTTCATTTATATATATTAACTAGACAAGCAGGTATGTGGCTTATATATAAAGATCATAGAGAGTATTTCTGTTTTTCAAAAGCACGTCACCAGTATTGGTAATAAATATCACTATTTTTTTCATGATAAAGATTTATATCTCCATGATTTGAGAAAAGTGATATTGGAGGTCATATTTTTAGGTATCTATCTGGATTTTAAATATTAATTATCACTTAACAGTAAGGGTGGGAAAGGAAATTTTCCTTCTCAGATAATTCTCACCTGCTGCTTGGAAACAGAACATCTTATGTCATGTGCTCTGAAATGAAATTAGACATTGCAAACTATTATCTGACAGAAATTTTTACACTATTACTAATCTATTTCCCTCATTCTTTTTGTTTCTTTTGTGATTTAGAGAGGAGTAGTTTTTAATAAACATGGATTTTATTTTCAATTATTCTGCCATATAATACCCCTAGTTCTTACCTAAAATTAAATCATTTCTATTGCTATACCCATTTTACTTCTAGATGCTAATGTAATTTTACATAATTTTCATAGCTTTATTTATCAGGGTCAAAGATAAATAAAATCATTTATAAGACATACAATTTGTGGGAAAGATGTTTTTAAAGTCTATTAGCGTGGAATAAATAAAAAGATAGCTACAATTTTATACATTTAGAAAGAAAATATATTAAGCATAAATAAAGATATATATATGAACATATGTGAATATATTGAGTATATATTAGAATAGATGAATAAAATGGACATTAAGTGACTCCACAATATGGGTTTTATGTAAACAATGTAAATATACTACTTGCTTTGAAAGAAAGGTACCCTGCAACCAAATAGTATAAGGCAATGATAGAGATTGTATTAGGTGAGGTGGTTTACTGGAATCTGGTTGAATTGTTAATGTAGGCTTTACTCACTAAAACCATGTTTTAATCATCCAGTCAGAAAAACAGATCAGATCATATTCTAACTTATTAAGGATAATCTTTGGATAACTGAATGTAGATGGGAACACTTTTAAGGTACTCTTCTGATTTTCATAATTTCATATCATTTTGCCTCTGAACTAAATCTCATTTCTATTTTCTCTCATTTTGCTTTTGATTGGACACTGTTTCTGGCAACCCGTCTCTTGATTCCTGTGTAGTGCAGTTTCCTTGTTCTGCTTGAAATGTCCCTCAAACACTAACACTGGACTGACTCATAGCAAAGCTTTTCTCACTGATGGCAGCTGCAGGGGCATGATGAACTTAATCTTGGTTTGTTCTCATGGAAATCAAAACTTCAAAAAAATGTATATTGTGTATGTTCTTCATTTAAAACAATTTCATTTTTTAATATGCAGGTGTATCTTATGTACAAAATTTTAAAATACAGAAAAACAAAATGCAACAGTTCTCAGCTATATTTTAGTATGTAATATTGAATATTTAGTTTTGTTGAAACAAACAGAGAGCACCCAAATGAGAACAGAGGCTATTTATTCAGAGCTTGCTATGGCCACCTGTTACGGGCTGAATGTTTCTGTTCTCTCGGCACTCATATGTTGAAACCTAATTCCAATGTGATGGTATTTGGAGGTGGAGTCTTTGGAGGTGATTAGGTCACGAGGGTGGAGTCTTCCTGAATGGGATCAGTGCCCTTATACGAGTGGTTCAGACAGCTATCTGCCTTTCTTTTCATCATGTCAGGACAGAACCAGAAGTCAGCAGTTTGCAACCCGGATGAGGCCCCTCACTACAACCTGACCCTGCTTCTCACCTCAGTTGGACTTCCAGCCTCCAGAATGGTGAGAAATAAATGTTTGTTGTTTTAAGCCACCCAGTCTAAGGTACTTTGTGATAGCAACCCAAAATGACTAAGACATTAGCCTCGCTTGCATTTGCCAGGGACTCGAAGACAGGTAGGGAATTGGAAAGCTGTGGAGTTAGAAAAGGTTATTGAGATGAGGACGCTAACTAGAAGTAGGGCTTTTCATGTGATTGGTTTGGGGTGACTCTCTGACTCTCTCTGGTTGGTCCTGAGGTGAAGGTGGGGGCAAAACCTAGGGAAGCTGGCGGTCACTGATCAAGTCCAGACAGTCTTAGGCTATTGATGCACAGGATGTGGTTTGGCTTCCCAGGCTGGTTACTGCAGAGATCCTGAGTCAGAATTCTGTTGCCCTATGGGGTCTAGTCATTGCCCCTTTGTACATGTCTCTCAGTCCTCCCACTGGTCAGTTTCTCACTTATAAGGACTGACACCTTTCAGAGGCTATAGAGCCAGATCTTCACCTCTCAGGGTTTGTTCAATTATCTCCATGACCAGTCATATTATGGGATCTTATTTACCTTTTTGTTGTTATATCATCATGTATCAAATGAGGAGAAAGTAGCTGCAGAGAAGCATTAAGACTCTGTATAGAATACAGTGGACCAGCATATGACCACTATGTGGAAACAAGAATAAATAATAATCCAAGTAAGAAGCTTCCGAATTGGGAACCCCAACTGCCCAACTGAGACCAAGAGACAAATCCCATAGAATATGAGGATCAACCCTAGAGAGACAAGTAGCTTCTTTCCTTAGTGGAACATATGGCCTCTTTTACCTTAGCTGCTTTATTGATCTAAGAACAGCAAGAAATATTAGCCATGGCACAGATGTCTCCAAGACTAGTCAATAAGAAATCTAGAGCAATGCACTGTCCATCACTAATCATGCTGGCTTGAGACTGATCTGTTTTCCACCCAGGGCAGAGTTCATTAATGACATCATTCATATGCCCATCATTAATAATATGCCTATCATTAATCATAAAGGACATGGTGTTGTTAATAATGTGATAATTTCCTTACAATCTTTTGTATTTGTGTGATTTTTTACCTTAGGTAAAGGTCAAGGTCAGTAGTCTAAAGAAAAGCTTACATGAGTGATAGTATATCTTGCTTAAAAACCTCCAGTTTCAGTTTTGGAGTAAGATCCATCCCCACATAGTATGAGGTTGGGTTCTCAGTGATTTATTTAATGTAACAGATACTCGCCAATAAATAGGAGAGAGGCATAGAAAAGTTCCATAACCAAGGTAAAACAATTTTGGGTTTCTCCTTCTAGCAGAGACAGAAGAGAAGCAGGATTCAGGGTTCTGCAGAGAAGAAGAGAACAGTGAGAGGGGGAGAGGAACTGAATCTCAAAAGCCATTAATTGTCGGACTGGAACATGCCCTGTGTTCTCAGTCGGGAGTAAAGTCTGCACTGGGTCAGGAACCATGAGATCAAGAAGGAGCCTAGAATTCATTCAGCAGAAGCACCACCAGGTTTTACAGCAGCAGCTATTACCCTCAGACATGGGGTATAAGCCTTTGTAACTGGTTAAGGAGCAGGAGAGAGCAAGCAATTTTTTTTTTTTTTGAAATTTCCCATAAAGATGAATCAAAACCATAAGGGCTTTTTTGTCCAGGTTGCTGCCACACAAATAGACAAAATGGGTTTTTGTAGTTAGGGACGCCTAGAGAAGGCTGTGGGAGATGCCACTGTGGGTCACAGAAAGCCTTTGCATTTAGGGTCACGCAGCAAAGGGTCTCTTACTGAGGACTTGGTCACTTCATAAAAAGGCATGGCAGTCTCAGGATACTTTGATGCCAATTGACTGCCAGATCCAGTTAAACCAAGAAATCCTCTCAATTATCATTTTATAAGGTATCTAGGATACATTTGGATAATCTTTAGTCTGTTAGGAGAGAATATATTCTCCTTGTTAGGAAGGACGGGACCAAAATAATGGACTGTGTTTTGGCAAAATTGTAATTTCTCCTTGAAACATTAATTTTCCTTTTCTGCAAAGGCTGAACCCAAGTAAATGGAATCTTCTGTATAGGTTTCCCTGTTCCATGAACAAAGTCGTTCGTCTATATATTGTATAGTCAGTCTCTCAGACATCTAATGATGATGCCATATACATAATATACTTTAACAAAAAAGCAAAATACATATATATATACATTTTTGTAAACACTTTTTCTAATAGTTTGATAAGAATTTTTTTCAAAATACTCTGTTAGCATAAGCTAACTTTCATAAAATTTGCATTAGATTCCTTTGGATAGATATATTAAAATGTATATAATCAATTTTCTATTTGGACATTTAGACTTCCTCTAAGTTTTGCTATATAAATAAGTTTGCCCATACAGTCATAAGTGACATTTTAAATTATTATCTATATTCTCACATTTTCCCAATACTGGACATTATTTTTTCAAGAAAATATGGCTTTAAAAATTTAATCACTGTCTTGTCAAAATATCCAAAAGCTAACCCCCAATGACCATGTTTCAGAACTCTGAGACGCTTCTTTAATTGTAACACCATTTTGGAATAATTGATTAAAAAAAAGAAACAAGAAAATCTTTTGAAATTAAAAACTGTGGTCCAATTTTTTACTTCCTTCAAGTGTGATTCAAATAATGATATTTATAAAATACAGAACAGGGAGATAACTTTCAAAAACTCATATTGTAGTTTAGACGTATTTCATTTGGACAAAAAGCAAATTTCCATAAAACATCTTGAAGAAATATTTTCTAAATATATTAAGGTATTTATAGCAATGATCATATAAAACTGATTGATCCTTTGTTCTCCAATTATCTTCTGTATAAACCTTTAATCACTAATGCTAGGTAACCATTAACTGTTTTGTCACCTTCATTGAATAATGTCTCAACCTGTTAATTTCCATATGTTCAGCAGATACCTCAAAGTAGGCCATAGAGTAGCAGCCAAAACTGTTTACTGAATGTCTAAACAGATGTATAACTGACAAAACTAGGGAATTCTTTTCCTTAAGACCCCAGTCTTTATTTTTACTTTCTACACACTCCCCAAAAATCAATCACCAACCCTAATTTTATATGTAGTTATTATTCTTTTTTTCCAAACCTCCTAGTCATTGATCCTTTTCAGCAACAAAATTAATTCCTTTTATTTTTAAATCTTTTAAACATGTCTACTGTTCTCTTAGATAAGAAAATAACCAAAACTGGGAATAAAAAGAATTAAAGAGGAAAAGAAAAAGGGAAAGGCAAGAATATATCACTAACTGAATTTTCAGTTTTTGCTTAACAGGGAATTTACTACACACTTTTGAAAATGTTATAAATATGTATCAGCTCCTGGGGGCTTCCCTGGTGGTGCAGTGGTTAAGAATCCGCCTGCCAATGCAGGGGACACGGGTTCGATCCCTGGTTCAGGAAGATCCCACATGCCGCGGAGAAACTAAGTCCGTGTGCCACAACTACTGAGCCCGCGTGCTAAAACTACTCAAGCCTGTGTGCCTAGAGTCCGTGCTCCACAAGAGAAGCCACCGCAATGAGAAGCCTGCGCACCGCAACGAAGTGTAGCCCCTGCTCACCGCAACTAGAGAAAGCCCAAGCACAGCAACGAAGACCCAACGCAGCCAAAAATACATGAATAAAACAAATAAATTTATTTTTAAAAAAAGATGTATCAGCTCCTTTATCTCCCACAAAATGAGTTTTTAAATTGTGAGCGAAATTGGATTTCATATGTTTTGTACCTGTGAATTTATTTTAATGAAGCCTGAGTTTTCGAGGGCAAGATGATATTTCTTTCCAAGTTGTCTGTATAACTTTGTATCAATATTAAGGCATTCTTATTTAAAAATTGTGCAACTTTCTGAATTTTCTAACACATTCGTTCATAAATATGAACTGTATAAAGAGGAAAGAGGAAAGTCTAGCAGGTCTCTCCTCACCTTTCCCCACCCTGACTCCACTCCTGCACGTGGCAGACAGGAAGTAATAAGTGTCATGAATGTCACATGGCCCCTCCCTCTATCCCCGGCAAGGTCAGACTGACCACTTAGCATTCAGTAAGTAGTCCCTGAAAGTAATTTGACAATAAACTGCTCAGGAGTTAACAGTTAACTGCAGCTCTAGAGTTTAGTTTCATCATTGAGTAAAAGCTCTGAATTTACTGGACTGAATGTGAAAATACACTTAAAAGGACAAACACACCTGCCTTTGATTCAAATGAGTAGAAATTAAAACGTTTTGTTTACTTTTTCAGGCTTTTTTTCTTTTTAAAAGAGAGAAGTTGTGGGCTTCCCTGGTGGCGCAGTGGTTGAGAATCTGCCTGCCAATGCAGGGGACACGGGTTCGAGCCCTGGTCTGGGAGGATCCCACATGCCACGGAGCAACTAGGCCCGTGGGCCACAACTGCTGAGCCTGCGCGTCTGGAGCCTGTGCTCCGCAACAGGAGAGGCCACGATAGTGAGAGGCCCGTGCACCGCGATGAAGAGTGGCCCCCGCTTGCCGCAACTAGAGAAAGCCCTAGCACAGAAACGAAGATTCAACATAGCAATCAATCAATCAATCAATCAATAAATCTTTAAAAGAGAGAAGTTGTGACTTGCAATATCAACCAATAAACTATGTACTTGTAACAGTAATTGTCTTTGTATAATTCTAGGGGATCTTATAACATCCCACTCTATCTATCTATCCTAAAATAATTTTTAATATTAGATATTTCATTGGTTTTACAAGACATATAATAGGGCGCTTGCTAATGTTTCATTAAGAGGCATCATCAATATTTAAATTAATCCCATTAAAAAATAACTGAAGTTTCAGCAACTTTCACATAAGGCATTGAAGATTTTGACTCATCATTCATGTCTAAAATACTATTGTTTTATCAAGATGCTCAGACTTTCCAATCAAGCACCTTTTTTTTTTTGAAATTTACAAGCTGTGATAGGAAAGACACATAAAGAAGGATGAGTGTGGTTTTACCAGTGCTGACATAATGCATACGTAAGAATATAAGATGACAGATAAAAATAGGACATTTGCCAACATTACCATCCCACTTCACTAACAGACAGTGGTCCTAGCTTCTGACACGCTGACTTGGAATGACAAAATCAGTTCTGCAGTGATTCAGTATTCGGTGTAAAAGTATTGAACCCAATGGTTAATGCACTGAGCAGACACAGGATGGCTGAACCTCAGTGCTCCTTCATCACACGTGCTGGAGTACGTTTCTAGGTACAGGATCAACACCTGCAGCTTCGTTAGGTAACGTAAACCTCACCAACGAGTCTAAATTGGGAGGCCAGGTCACAGCCATGGGAGTCACCCTCCAAACCACCCAGATCAGAGAGGTGCAACCCTGCAGTGTGGCCAGAGAATGGACTTCAGAAAGTTTGTCTTAATCGATAAGCACTCAATACCTCTTAGCTCCCCCTCTCTGCTTCTTTGTTTCCCAAGGCACTCAAAGCAGAGTAAGAGTTTATGAGACAGGAAAGCTGTCTCCATATAAATAATACACCAAAACTTTTATGATCCATTTCATGCCACAACTTAAATATTCACTAAAAGAGGGAAATGCTTCATCTTGATGGCAGGCTTCTTTGACTTTTTATCTATCTTTTTATTGATTTCCTTCTACAAAATCCAAAAAGAATGAGGATTCTAAGATGTTTGTATGCCATTTGATAACAGGAGAAAAATATTCTTGCTTTTGTGTATTCAATGAGAAATAATGGAAATGTGCCTTTAAAGTAGAAAATCCACTTTAAAAATAACTTCCAGTCTTTATAGTCCCCAAATCATCCCATTTTATTACACTAAACAGTCAATTTCCTAACCCAGAAGATTGTAGTTAACATGGAAAAATATGAAAGCAAAATAAAATACGATCAACTGAGTTCAAAAATGACTTTTTTCTAGGCTTCAAGATAGTTAGCCATTAGTGCCTGTCATTCGGCTGCTTCCAAAATCCCAGTTGGTATTTTTTTTTTTTTTAAGAAGGATATTTATTGTACTTTTTTTTTTAAAAGGAATTCCTTTATTTTTATTTTTTATTTATTTATTTATGGCTGTGTTGGATCTTAGTTTCTGTGCGAGGGCTTTCTCTAGTTGCAGCAAGCGGGGGCCACTCTTCATCGCGGTGCGCGGGCCTCTCACTATCGCGGTCTCTCTTGTTGCGGAGCACAGGCTCCAGGCGCGCAGGCTCAGTAGTTGTGGCTCAGGGGCCCAGCTGCTCCGCGGCATGTGGGATCTTCCCAGACCAGGGCTCGAACCCATGTCCCCTGCATTGGCAGGCAGATTCTCAACCACTGTGCCACCAGGGAAGCCCCCCCAGTTGGTATTATTTGTTATCATCGGGAGTATTACATAACTGGAACTCCGGAGCAGAAAATCTTCACCCCCTAATAATTTGTCCTTGCCTTAGTGTTAGTACTGCCCCATGTCTTCAAAAAGACCATACACTTATTTTTGTGCTTTTTGCTTTCCCTCATTCTCAGAACAAAACAGTATTTCCCCTTATTTTTGTTTATACTTTTGTGTCTTATTGTTTTCCATATGTTTATATTTTCTTTAATTATGCTTTTAATGACATTTTTACATCAAACTTCAGGAAGTTGCACTAAACTTGACCAAATGAATACGAGAAAAAATATTTAGGGAAATATTTTACCTTTCATATCTTTGCAAGCATAGAAGATTCACTTGGGAATATATTTCCAAGGGGTCTAGTGTGCCAATGCAAAGAGGTGAAGCTGGGTGTGTAGGATACAACAAACTTAGCCTTATAGTTAGTTCTCTAACAAGTTATTTGTGAAGAAAATAGACTAGCTAAATGTTTTGAGGACTACTGGTTCAGAAAGTGATGAAAATACAAATAGTCCAGAGATGATATGTTGGTTTCCAGACTTGTTTCTCATAGTGTCTGCAAACCACTTGGGTGGGAACCATCTCGGATGCACCTTAAAATTGCATGTGCCTACAGCCACTGGGCTTTGGGTCTTGAGTCTCTTACGCTAAAAAGTCAGGCTTGAGAACTATTTAATAAAACAGCAACAAAGGCCTTATTCACTATTCACAGACAAGTGAAATAAAAACTTCTCTGAAAGATGGAATATTAAAAATATTCACTGAGATATGCAAAACTTTGACCTCATTTAGAGTAATTACATATCTTGTGACAGGCAATTTGGAATAGCCAAATGACTTCAATTATTTTATATTTTTACCAAAATTTAATTAGAATACTGGCTGTCAGCACTTAACTGAAAGATACTTCTACCAAGATATTTGTGCAGTGAGAAGCTGTGATTGGTAGAAAAGTTAAAGTAATTAGCTATACTCAAAATATTAGAGAACATAGATTTAAAAAATATCAAACTATTAATATTTTTTTCTCCCTAGCCCCTAACTGAATACTTGGCTAGTCAGCTACTGTCTGAAAATTAAATGGTTATTTACATATAAAACTTACAAGAATTTGGGAAATTACAGAGGGATCAGTTTTAAGAGCACTGGAATTAAACAATACCTGGAATGAAAGAAAAAAAAAAATCTGAAGGGATCACACACTAATTTAAATAATACAAGATACATTCAGAAAGCCAAATTTTATTTTTCCAAAATGCAGAGAGCTCCTGAAAAACATTCTAAATCTAATGTATTTCTAAATTCTAATGCATTCTGATATTCTAAATATATATATTTCTGTATTGGATATTATAAGTTAAAATTTGGAAGGAAATCTTCTCTGGATTCAGTGTTGTTCATGTAACAGACCTTGAAATGTGGTATAAACCCATAGCAACTCGTAACCCACACTGAAAAATAAATCATGACATAATTGTTCTATAGACACTTCCTATTGGAGAATCCCTATATTATCACATGTAATACCCTTAAGTACAAAGATAAATGTCATTAGGAGATGTATATTTGGCCAGTTTTTAACCTGCCAGAACTCTAGGGGCATTTATTGTGGATGCCATATCATAGTCATGAATTAATTAATGTTCTTAATGCCACTGAAAAAGAATGGAGCCAACAAATTCAATGTGTAAAACAGTAACTATATGATAAGTGGGTCATTCAGTGCTTTTTATTAAATTAAATATAATCGTGACAAAAGCCAGCACTGCGGGCTTCCCTGGTGGCGCAGTGGTTGAGAGTCTGCCTGCCACTGCAGGGGACACGGGTTCGAGCCCCGGTCTGGGTGGATCCCACATGCTGCGGAGCAACTGGGCCCGTGAGCCACAATTACTGAGCCTGCGCGTCTGGAGCCTGTGCTCCGCAACAAGAGAGGCCGCGACGGTGAGAGGCCCGCACACCGCGATGAAGAGTGGTCCCCACTCGCCGCAACTGGAGAGGGCCCTCGCACAGAAACGAAGATTCAACACAGTCATAAATAAATAAATAAATAAAAGAACGTGAATTTCTTAAAAAAAAAAAAAAAAAGCCAGCACTGCAATATTGACTGGATAATTTAATCTTGTCATCTTATAGAGCGGGTTGCAAAATAATAAATTGTTCAAGCTGAGTAAGTTATTGAATACTTTTAGACTCAAGAGAGTTGTGGGTTTAAAACAGACTCCTGCTACCTCATTCTTCAGAGTTGACAGATATTAGAGCATTCATAATAAACCTGCCATTAGGGGCACTCAACTTTTCTTATTTCTCTGACAGAAAAATATCCATTTTTTGGCTGAAATATTTCAAGAGGCCTAATTTATGAGAACCAAACTAACTCAGCCCAAAATGTCTACTCAGACTTTATTGGAAAATATTAAGACTTTCCTGACATTTCTTAAATCCTGTTAACTAACATAATGATGATGTTTAAATGGTAAACAATTCAAGATAGATTATCAAAGGGCTAAGCAAAGTGAGTGCAGTTAGATGATCATAAATCGTAAGAGAAGAGTAGGCTTAAAACACAGTTGTGTTTAGCTAGGCTAGTGACTCAACGTCATCTATTAAGCAATCCTACATGGGAGCCAAGCCTTTCCATTGATTTCATCAAATAAGGAAAACACAATCTTAAATCATTTGGGGCGGGAATGAGAAATGAAACATGAGCATCAGGCGGAGAACAAAAAACATATCTATACCCCTACAATTTCCACCGTTTAGTGTACAACAGTTTCTTATAACTTCCCAGAACACAAACACATGCAGGCCAGGTTGAAAACGGGTGGACAAAATTCAGGGAGCCAAAATGCTGGGTCCTCCAACTATTCATTCTATGTCCTTATGAGAAATGTTTTCTCTCTTAGTAGTTAAATAAGAGGGAAAAAAATACACCAATAAAGGAACCACCCAGTGAGATGTTCTTTGCAGAAGCAGAAGCCTATGACTATAATATGTTTACACTTTCAAGTTTACATGAAAAACAATGCTCTAGAGCTGGTTATTAGTCACCCAGTGTGACTAATGCATTATATATAGGATGGATAAACAACAAGGTCCTACTGTATAGCACAGAGAACTATATTCAATATCCTGTGATAAACCAGAATGGAAAAGAATCACTTTGCTGTACAGCAAAAATTAATACAACATTGTAAATCAACTATATGTCAATAAAAGTTTTAAAATTTTTTTAAAAATAATAAAAATGTTAAAAGTCTCATTGATCAAGGTGCTCCTTTTTGGCTTTTGAAAGATTTAGATGTTATCTTAGCCAGTTTGTTATAAGATGTCACAGACTGGATGGCTTAAACAATAGACATTTATTTCTAACAGTTTCGGAGGCTGGGAAATCCAAGATCAAGGTACAAAGTTTAGGTTCTTGGTGAAGGTCGTCCTCCTGTCTCGGAGATAGCTGCCATCTCTTTGTCCTCACAAGTGCTTTTCTTTGTGTGCACGTGGAAAGAGAGGGAGAACTCTGGTCTCTTCCTCTTCTTAGGAGGACAGCAATCCCATCATGGGGCCCCATCCTCAGGACCTCATCTCAACCTAGTCACCTCCCAAAGGCCCCATCTCCTGATACCATCACACTGGGCGGCTTAGGTCTTCAACACAAAATTATAACGAAGATATGGGTCTGTCTTCTTAAAGTTTGCATCTGTTTCAAAATGGCTTTGAGACTAATGGCTTATCTGTCTGCTTGAGTCAGTTTAGGTATTTTGATTAAATATAATATTATTTTTATTACAAATTCGTTTCAATGAAAAGAGTTGGGCCTAGTAAGTAATAAGTATTCTGAATCAAGAAGGAATTTGTACCAGCTTATTCTATTAATGCACATCATAACCCAGTACGTGCATTTTCACCATTGGCATAATTGTGGCTAAAATCAAATCTAACGTAAATGATTGTTCTCTCAACTGCCTCCACCTCTAAATTTGTTCTCTCCTTAGGAAGAGAAAATCCCAAACCATTATTTTATGAATAGACAAAATAACACTTTTAATTCAAGAGATTCCAAAGGAGCAATATATTAGAGGGATGCCATTTTTAAAAAATGAAACAAGTTAGTAGAAATACTTTGGGATAAAGGTAAAAAATTAAGCATGTTTACTGAAAATATAATAAAATTGCATAAAATTGAATATGTAGAGTGATATCAGCAATAGTAAGAAAAACACGTGAAAGGAAGAACACTTACAGAGAGTCTAGGCGGCTTTGTCAATTGGGATGTAATTTTGGACAAGAGGGATAAAGAAGTCAAGGAGAAAAAATCTGGGAGTTGGTCAAATGGAAAAGGAAACTATGATGAGAGCAGGTGGGATGTAGATATAACCAAGTTTCTGTAAAATTGGAAGCAATATAGATAGATAGGACTGGCTCAGCTCCTCCCACACACAGACTGTGACACCCGTTACTGACAATGAAGTGTGTAATAGCTCAGCACTCGGCAGGCAAGAATAAAATATGACAATATCAACCAAATCTAATTATGGTATCTGGCTTGGATTCATATGATATAGAATTAGTTGCTGCAACAAAATGAGCTCAACATACAGCAGCTCAAACAAAACAGAGCTTTTTTTCCACCACTGTAATGGTCTGTGCTTTATTCCACAGGACGTCATTTTCCAGGTTGATGGGGGCTCTGACACTAACCCATTTGATGTCCTCCTCTGGGTTCAAGGGGCCTGCTCCGGTCCTGTGCACCCCCAATTAACAGAAAGTGGGAATGGTCAAGTCCCAGGCAATCTTTCTGCTCATATCCCAATGGACAAAACCAGTGACATGATCACACCTAACCTTAAAGGAAGCTAGGAACTGTGGTCTCTAACTGGGCATCAGTGTTGTCCTGTAAGGTCGGGGACAGTACGGGTGACAGTGGACACTGGAACATCAATTAGCCCTGAGTGCCACGATGCCCACCAGCGTGACTGCGTGTTGTGTGTGAGTGTGCCTACCGCAGAAATGGCGCCCCCAAACAGTCAAGCTCATAGGATTGCGTGGGAGTCAAATGCATTTCCTGGCACCTGAATCAGTAGGCATCCCGACCCTGCCCAAGCCCTGCCACCCGAGGTGCTGCTGACTCGTGCTGCACAGGCTGACTGCTGACTGGCTTTCAGTATTACCGTGGGGCCCAGAGGCTTTATAACTCTGCTTTAAATCAGGTCCTAAATGTTCATTTCCCTGTATTGCTTGACAAATACAGAAAATACGCTTTAACTAAACAGTTTTATAAGTTACCTGCAATATTTTATTTTTACAGAAAAATACTGCTTTCTAGCTTGTAGGTGTGGAATATAAAGATTCAACATTAATGAAATGTTGATATACCCTAAATAAGATAAGAAAGTGTTGTTCAACTATTTGATATAAAATCAGCAACAAAAATACACATGCCTCTCTGTGATCTCAAGACAGATACATATTTGCTAATTCTCTTTAGGAGGCAGTCCTAGGCTTTTATACCACACAAAGGCTGATTCTCAAAGTACTCTGGAGAGGAAGCTCCCCATTTGGGTGGATGTGCTGGGGAAAGACAAGGGAAGGGTACAGGGTCAGTTGTGAGGTTTACCCCCTCAGTGAGGTTAATTTACGCTTCCAAAGTTTAAGGTAATATACAATGTAATTGAAAAGTTATATAAAATGTTCTTCAAAAATAATTTAGAAGTGAAAGAGTAGTATTATTAAAACTAGGAATGTGGCAAGGTATCAAGGATGGAAAAGTTCAGTCGCAAGTCAGATTGAGGTATATTAAGAGTCTAGAGGGATTTTAATATAGCTTCATCATTTTTGAAAAAAAAATGGCACTCTTTCAGGTGGAATAAATGAACATATCATGTGCACCCAGGAGTATCCAAAGAGAAGCAATTAAATGAATGGAGAATAAGGTTGAGCAGCTTAGAGAGTAGAGAACATTTTGATAAATATCAAGCTTCCTGATTCACTAATACTCTATCCGTAGATGCTCACAAAGTAGAGTTTTTGGAAATACGGACGGTACTTAAAGGCAGGACAATAAATCAAAACCACCCTTCATAATTTCCCTTTCTTTTTAAAGACAAAGTTATTAAAAATAAAAAGTGTATGCAACCAGGTGGAAAATGTAGACAGATTCATGTTCCTAGGCTAGAATAGAATCAGTTTTAGTTTTTGGTCTTTGATATAATACCCAAAATATATTAAATTCTTAGATAAATAAAGAAACATAAGAAAATTAGAGTGGAAATGTTGGGTAGAGAGAGACTGATTTGGGCATTTCAATTTTTAAATTGCGTTCTAGTGATATAAATCTACAAATTAGATATTCAAATAAGATTTCCCAGTAAAGACTATTAAACTTCTAAACACTTTTCAGGATAATATGCAAAATATAAATTTGTAGTTTAATTATATACCTTGAATTATGTCAGACATAGTAAGAAAATTTAGATTTGGGGTACTTCTCTTACATTTTGAAAATTTCAAATATTAAAATGTATATGTAATTCTGTTACATAGTAAATATATATTACCTGTGTTTAGTGTCTCAAAAAGCATGTACCTCTCCTTAATAAATCTAAATTGTCATCTGAATTAATGAAATTTGTAAGGGATTCTTGAATTTACATGATTTCATGGCTATTGTGTTTTAATGGGGAGAAGAGTTTTGCATGCTAGAATTTTACACACACACCCACAATCAGCAGTCTAAGTATGCAGTATAGAAGGGTATTAAATGAGAGAGTGACAAAATTATATAAAAGCCTTTGGACAATTAATATGGCTATATTGTGCAGGATACATGGTATCTTGAGGTCCTGGAGGAAAGGAAACAAATGATGAACTTGGTAATGACAAGGCTGGTGCCAGGATGTCATGGAAGCTAGTGTTGGAACACATTCTTCCGTGGGTCCCTGGCACTCCTCCGTGTCTTGCTGGGATGCCAAGACTTCAAGGATGTGACTTCTCTTTTTTTAGACCATTTCTCTAAGCTGTGTTTTCAGTGAGCAAACTTGAGGGCTGAGGTGACCGCTCCTCTCGGAAAAAGGGCACGTTTGATTATATTACAGGCCACTAATAAGGCTCAGGTGTTACTCTCCTGAAATGTAACCCAATACCGGATTCCATCTTGGGCCACCTGTACTGCACAGCGGGTAATTGGGATGCAGGAATGGAGGTGGCCACCCTACCCTTTGACAACTGCTTTTGCCTTGAGTAGTATATAGTCTTTGATCTGCAACCCAGGGGTCTTGTGTCTTTTCCCAACATCCGTAAAACCACTGCAATCTTATTTGTTAGCATGCAGTAAGGTAAAATCTTAAACCCTTCATAGTTCTTGACAGCTAGAAATGGATGTAAAACAGTATCTATCACTTCAGTGAATTTTGCAGGAATGATCAATTAGTGAAATGTTGAGTAAAAAGTACAGGGGATCTGCCAATGGTTAAACCTGGAAAACCAGGGATAGTGGGAGCTCTTATGTCTGGAGACTGTGTGAAAATTTAACAATTTTAGAGGTACACATAGTTAGTGCTTTGGAATTTGCAGATACATAATTTCAATCATTTCCTGTAATGCATATTCTGTAGTGGAGAATATAAAGAAGCAGTAAAAGGCTCAAAACTGTGAAAACTATGTAAGATACTGTGATGGGAAGCATGTAATGGAGCCCATCTATGTTCTAATTAATCCACCTGAACACCCCAATCATTGATGATACAACTATTATTTTCCTTGTCACATATTAAGAGATGTTGAAATGTAAGGTAGACTAGTATTTTCTTTCAAAATCTAATCAGTGATTTTTCATCTGTATTTCCCCCTCCCGGATATACTTTAATTTCTCAGTAGGTAAAAATGAATTGTATTACATTTAATTGACTTAATTTGGCTGATATAAAAATCCTTTGGTAATTACTAGGTGCTGAAGTGCACACCTTGACACCAGAACACTCCTTCCCTTGTTCTCTTGGGTGTAGCAAGAAAATGGACTGTTAAGTGGCTTTCACAGACTCTACCTGAAGAGAGACGTTTTGAGCTAATTTATGTGCCTTGGAGAATAGTTAGCGCTCCATGTGCTTTAAGTTTGAACCTTGATTAAAGCCGGCAGGGGGACTGATGTCACTAATGACCAGTTAATTAGGGACATCAAACAGTTCTTAAAGGAGATGTGGAGTATGTGATATCATTAAGCTGAAATGCAATTCCCTAACTTTATCCTTATTAAATTGGTCTAGTCTTTTCTTCCATCCTTTGGTATGTGTGGTTTTAATTATCACCCAGCATATCTTTCAGGACAATGAACAAGGCTGAAAAGTGCAGTTTAACCTAGCTGGCTGAGGAAAGAGGAGCTACTAAAAATTGTGCTTATATATTTTTGTCACTTACGTTGGATTTACTTTAAAACTAGAATGACTGACTAAAATTCTAAAAAAAAGTACTTAAAACTAGTAATGTTATAGGGTAGATGGTGATGGTCTAATGGGTATTTTCTACCCCAAATTTCATCTACAAATGTGCAAAATTTCTGTGCAGGCTAACCACGTTACACACATCATAATAAGTCTCTTCTCTGGTCTTTCAGTAATGATCACTTTGTGCACGTAATAAAGTTTCCTCTCTGCTGGGGGTTTGTAGATGAGTGTGACTTCATCATCCTACAAAAGTGAATGTTACGACTATCACATTAAAGTCAGTGGCTTAAAGTCATAAAAGTGCAGACAGGAAGATCCTACATGTGCATAACCAAAGCTTCTGAGAATAAGACCCATGCATTTTGATTTCTGTATCGACTCAATACACCCCCCCAAAATGATAAGATGTAGCAAAAAGGTATAAAACGTTATTATTATTATTATCTCAACAAATTTGGTTTAGTTTTTTTTTTTTTTCTGATGTATTTATATGACTTGAGGTTCAAAAAAGAAAAAAGGAGACAGGATGCTCATGATTTGAATATAATATTTCAAAGGATCTAGACATTTCCTATATAAGTGATACAGTTAAAAAGCATCATGAACAAAATTATGCTCGCTCAAAGTATCCAGAAATACCACATAATCCTCTGTTTTCTGAAGGATCACTAATTTGTGTTATTGACTCCTTTAAATATAGTCTTTCAAAAGCTCTATCAAAAATATAACAGCACATAATTAAAGTGGCCCAAAGGAAAACATGAAATATAGATTTGTTTGTGTTAGTCTTCAAATTTTAATTCCAAGGTAAGTCCCCAAAACAGTATTCTAACTCATCGAGAATTTTCTGAGCTTCAGGAAATATTAAATATTCTCATACAGACTTTCTCGAAAGTTTGCTTCTGAGAGAACGCTGATCTGCTCTTCTCCAAATTCCACTGAGGGCTGAGCAGAGGAAAGGGTTATATGAAATGGGGGAATGAATTAAAATGTGCCCTAAAACATGTTCAGTAGACACGCGCTCCAGCTGGTAATCACTTTTCTCTAACTGAAAGCCCGTGGAGCCTTTGTTCCCTTGCGCTTTTAGGCTCCCTGGTGACAGGAAATTTGGAGGCATCAGTCAGTTTTTACATTGACTAGGGGCTGAAAATATGCTCCCACATTGGAATAACACTGATAATTCACAAGTAACACAATAAAATAACAGAAACGAGCTTGAAGCTCGTAATTATTGCCCTGTTTCAGGTTCTTCAAGACACAGACACCAAGACGTGATAAGATGCGCAAGAGAGATTTTTGTGGTGAACATGTGGGAGGAAAAAGCAGAAAAAGAGAAGAGGATGGAGATACTGAGGAAAGTCCTCAGACCACAGGGGCGTCTGAACCCTGTGAAGAAGGGCAGGAGAGAAGGGAAGCTGCTTTCTCACACCTGCAGCAGCGCAGGTGTAGGAGAGTTCTGACCATTCCAGGGAGGCGTGTTCGAGCCCACCTTGCTCCTTAGAGGAGCCCCTCGGATGGCGGGAGGGAGCAGGCCTGAGAAGCTCAGCTGCTCCGAGGCACTGGCTGGAGGACTCCGCCCCCTCGTCCTGCACCAAGCAGATGTGTTTCCACACACGGGTGCAGGCAGCCGCTCCACGTGGGGGAGAACTTACAACAGGGTGGTTCAAGGAACACATCACAGTCACCATCATGGGAGTTGACCCTGAGGCCACAACTGGTCTTCATCCTCTCCCTCCTCCACTATTTATACAGAATTTTCCCTTACCCTCAGCTATTAGCGGAACTAATTGCCTGAACTTTCAGTAGTTTATTTCTGCCCGGTTACTCCACATGTCCTGTTACTGTTATGGCAGGGAACGGGAGTACCACGAGTACCCAAGGTGATGGTCTCATCTCTAGACGTATTCCTCCCTGCATGGGCGGCGAGACAGCAGCCCAATTGCTCCTTCTGGTCAGCGGCAATAACCACCACCAATAGGGGGACTCCTTCTTGCCTCACGGTCCCTGTACTCAAGAAGCCGGAAGTTCCCTGGCAGTAACTTTACCCTGTGGATCAATGGGGCTCTTGCTATGTCCTCCACAAAGAGTGTGTCTCCTTGGAGCATGGAAACTTCACTTTCCTAGAGCCCAGAGAAGTGGGGATGGGAAACGCTAAATCCTTCCATGGGACATTGGGATTCATGGAGAGCAAAGCCACTTATGTGTCCACTCCTTGATTCCCAAACCCATGTTTTTTTTATTGAGAAAAATCACCATAGAGAAATCTTTGACATATCACAAATATGGCGCCCTGACGGAAGGAACCACATCTATTCAGAGTATTGCCTGGCCATTTAAATTTGCCTTTAGTAGTCCATTCCAACATTCAGTGAGGCCGTGACTTCTGGAAGGTACAACCTTCTATAGTCATTCTCTGGGCTTCCTCTGGTATTTGCAGAGATCAGACTGGTGAATTAAACAGAGATGTGATGGTGACCACCACCTCTGCATCCCACAATTTTAACGGTGACACTAATTTCCACTCTCTCACTTAGGATTTAATAATTGGTTTTCATTTACTACCTTGACTTGGGTGCAATTTCAGGGCTTCCTTACACTGATGGGTCTTACCCACAGGACTGGAAACCAAAATGAGGTTATTGCAACTGCTAAATATATCAGCCCCAAATATACATGTGGGTACTGGAGACGTGATCACTGTGAGCCACATTTGAGTCAAGACGCCCCTGACCCCTTTAGACCCCACTTTAATGGGGTGACCATATTGACCCTTTGGGTTTCCATGAGCCAATCAATGTCAATGCTTTATTACTGGTCCAGGTTTCCTCATTTTCTCAAGTAAATGATAGACTATTAAAAAAAAAAAACTGTAGTATGTTTAAACTTATTTACTCTATCTCTAAAATTTGTATCATAATGTCACCTTCTCTTATGTCAAGATGGCTTATAATTGATGTCTCAATCTAATAGATCAACCCTATTTTAAAATTCTTTGTTTTAAAGCAGTGGCATATTCAAATTTGGTCGAGCCAGTAGCCATGGCAACCACAGACCTCAAAGGCTACCTTTGCGCAAAGTCGCTGTTAGGACTTGGCAGCCCTCCACCGTGGACCCTCAGCTCACACCCGCTGAGGTGGGAAAGAGGCATCAAACGTGGCCTCCAGTGGTGAGAAGATTGGAGGTGCTGGCTGGGTTCTTGCAGGTATGGAGACCCACAGAAGCCTAACACGGAGCAGATTATTTTTATTTTCTGGTCAATGAAAAGACCTAAACCTAAGTTATATAAAAGGAGAGGATAATGGAAATGGAAAATTTCTAAGAATAAAGAGACGAAAATCAGTGAAACAATTTGAAACACTTTTCCAAGCTCAAGAAAATGCATTTGATAATTTCCTGAATGCCTCTAAAAGTATGGTTATCCATTTTGCTAGAATGAAATTTTAAGTCAGTTTTAATGAACTTCGATTCACAAACAGTACAATTCACCCATTTTTAGTGTGAAGCTTGGTGAGGTGTGACAAATATAAAGGATAATCACCACCCCAATTGAGATAGAAAATCTTTCTAAAACTTCAAAAATTAACTTCAAAAAAAGAGTGGATATATGTATATGTATAACTGATTCACTTTGCTGTACAGCAGAAACTAACACAACATTATAAATCAACTACTCTCCAATAGAAATTAATTTTTTAAAAAAATTAACTCCTGCTCCTTTACAGTCAATCCCTCACCCCCAGGCTCTGGCAGCTACTGATCTCTGTATTTACAGTTTTGCCTTTTTAGAATGTTTTATAAACGACATGGCTTTTTTCACATACCAAAACACTTCTGAAATTAATCCTGTTATTCATCGGTAGTTCACTCCATTTTATTGCTCAGCCCATATTTCTTTAGATCAATATGTCCCAATTTGTATATCTCTTTATAAATTGGTGGATAGTTGGGTTGTTTCCAGTATGTGGCTATAATGAATGAAGCTGTTATAAACATTCATGTTCAAATCTCTGCGTGGATATTTTTTACATTTCTGTCGGGTAAATATCTAAGACTGTTCAAAGAGACTGCACCATTGCACCCCATCAACAATGTAGAAGGGATCCAGCTCTGCACACTCAAGCATTTGGTGTTGCCAATTTTTCTTGTTGTTGTTGCTTAATTTTAGCTCTCCTAGCAGCTGTGTAGTAGTATCTCATGGTGATTTTAATGTGAATTTTTCTGATAAATACTGATGGAAAGCACTTTTCTATGTGTTCACTCTCCAAATCATTTCTTTTTGGTAATGCATCTGTTCAAATATTTTAATGAGTATGTTTAAGTTCTTTATGTATTATTGATACAGTCCCCCATCAGATATGTGTTTACAAACATTATCTTTCTGGTCTGTGGTTTGTCTTTTTATTTTCTTTTCCATGTCTTTCAACAAGCAGGGAGTTAAATTCAATTACCCAGATTTTAGGGGTTCTGCTTTTTATATATGTTCTATGAAATCATTGCCTAACCTAAGATCTCAAAAATTTTCTATGTTTTTTTAATTTTTGAATTTTATTTTATTTTTTAATACAGCAGGTTCTTCTTAGTCATCAATTTTATACACATCAGTGTATACATGTCAATCCCAATTGCCCAATTCATAACACCACCATCCCCACTCCCCCACGGCTTTACCCCCCTTGGTGTCCATACGTTTGTTCTCTACATCTGTGTCTCAACTTCTGCCCTGCAAACTGGTTCATCTGTACCACTTTTTCTAGGTTCCACATACATGCGTTAATATACGATATTTGTTCTTCTCTTTCTGACTTACTTCACTCTGTATGACAGTCTCTAGATCCATCCGTGTCTCAACAAATGACCCAATTTCGTTCCTTTTTATGGCTGAGGAATATTCCATTGTATATATGTACCACATCTTCTTTATCCATTCGTCTGTTGATGGGCATTTAGGTTGCTTCCATGACCGGGCATTGTAAACAGTGCTTCAATGAACATTGGGGTGCATGTGTCTTTTTGAATTATGGTTTTCTTTGGGTATATACCCAGTAGTGGGATTGCTAGGTCATATGGTAATTCTATTTTTAGTTCTTTAAAGAACCTCCATACTGTTCTCCATAGTGGCTGTATTAATTGACATTCCCACCAACAGTGCGAGAAGGTTCCCTTTTCTCCACACCCTCTCCAGCATTTGTTGTCTGTAGATTTTCTGATGATGCCCATTCTAACTGGTGTGAGGTGATACCTCATTGTAGTTTTCATCAGCATTTCTCTAATAATTAGTGATGTTGAGCAGCTTTTCATGTGCTTCTTGGCCATCTGTATGTCTTCTTTGGAGAAATGTCTATTTAGGTTTTCAGCCCATTTTTGGATTGGGTTGTTTGTTTCTTTAATATTGGGCTGCATGAGCTGTTTATACATTTTGGAGATTAATCCTTTGTCCATTGATTCGTTTGCAAATATTTTCTCCCATTCTAAGGGTTGTCTTTTCATCTTGTTTATGGTTTCCTTTGCTGTGCAAAAGCTTTGAAGTTTCATAAGGCCCCATTTGTTTATTTTTGTTTTTATTTCCATTACTCTAGGAGGTGGATCAAAAAGATCTTGCTGTGATTTATGTCAAAGAGTGTTCTTCCTATGTTTTCCTCTAAGAGTTTTATAGAGTCCGGTCTTACATTTAGGTCTCTAATCCATTTTGAGTTTATTTTTGTGTATGGTGTTAGGGAGTGTTCTAATTTCATTCTTTTACATGTAGCTGTCCAGTTTTCCCAGCACCACTTATTGAAGAGACTGTCTTTTCTCCATTGTATATCCTTGCCTCCTTTGTCATAGATTAGTTGACCATAGGTGCGTGGGTTTCTCTCTGGGCTTTCTATCTTGTTCCATTGATCTATGTTTCTGTTTTCATGCCAGTACCATATTGTCTTGATTACTGTAGTTTCGTAGTATAGTCTGAAGTCAGGGAGTCTGATTCCTCCAGCTCTGCTTTTTTCCCACAAAACTGCTTTGGCTATTCGGGGTCTCTTTTTGTCTCCATACAAATTTTAAGATTTTTTGTTCTAGTTCTGCAAAAAATGCCATTAGTAATTTGATAGGGCTTGCATTGAATCTGTAGATTGCTTTGGGTAGTAGAGTCATTTTCACAATACTGATTCTTCCAATCCAAGAACATGGTATATCTTTCCATCTGTTGGTATCATCTTTAAATTCTTTCATCAGTGTCTTATAGTTTTCTGCATATAGGTGTTTTGTCTCCCTAGGTAGGTTTATTCCTAGGTATTTTATTCTTTTTGTGGCAGTGGTAAATGGGAGTGTTTCCTTAATTTCTCTTTCAGATTTTTCATCATTAATGTATAGGAATGCAAGAGATTTCTGTGCATTAATTTTGTATCCTGAAACTTTACCAAATTCATTGATTAGCTCTAGTAGTTTCCTAGTGGCATTTTTAGGATTCTCTATGTATAGTATCATGTCATCTGCAAACAGTGACAGTTTTACTTCTTCTTTTCCAACTTGTATTCCTTTTATTTCTTTTTCTTCTCTGATTGCCCTGGCTAGGACTTCGAAAAATTTTTTTGAATAATAGTGGTGAGAGTGGACATCCTTGTCTTGTTTCTGATCTTAGAGGAAATGCTTTCAGTTTTTCACCATTGAGAATGATGTCTGCTGTGGGTTTGTCATATATGGCCTTTATTATGTTGAAGTAGGTTCCCTCTATGCCCACTTTCTGGAGAGTTTTTAACATAAATGGGTGTTGAATTTTGTCAAAAGCTTTTTCTGCATCTATTGAGATGATCATATGGTTTTTATTCTTCAGTTTGTTAATATGGTGTATCACATTGATTGATTTGCATATATTGAAGAATCCTTGCATCCCTGGGATAAATCCCCTTTGATCATGGTGTATGATCCTTTTAACGTGTTGTTGGATTCTGTTTGCTAGTATTTTGTTGAGGATTTTTACATCTATAGTCATCAGTGATATTGGGCGGTAATTTTCTTTTTTTGTAGTACCTTTGTCTGGTTTTGGTATCAGGGTGATGGTGGCCTCATAGAATGAGTTTGGGAGTGTTCCTTCCTCTGAAATTTTTTGGAAGACTTTGAGAAGGGTGGGTGTTAGCTCTTCTCCAAATGTTTGATAGAATTCACCTGTGAAGCCATCTGGTCCTGGACTTTGGTTTGTTGGAAGATTTTTAATCACTGTTTCAATTTCATTACTTGTGATTGGTCTGTTCATATTTTCTATTTCTTCCTGGTTCAGTCTTGGAATGTTTTATCTTTCTAAGAATTTGTCCATTTCTTCCAGGTTGTCCATCTTATTGTCATAGAGTTGCTTGTAGTAGTCTCTTAGGATGCTTTGTATTTCTGCGGTGTCTGTTGTAACTTCTCCTTTTTCATTTCTTATTTTACTGATTTGAGTAGTCTCCCTCTTTTTCTTGATAAGCCTGGCTAATGGTTTATCAATTTTGTTTATCTTCTCAAAGAACCAGCTTTTAGTTTTATTGATCTTTGCCATTGTTTTCTTTGTTTCTATTTCATTTATTTCTGCTCTGATCTTTGTGATTTCTTTCCTTCTAACTTTGGGTTTTGTTTGTTCTTCTTTCTCTAGTTCCTTTAGGTGTAAGGTTACATTGTTTTTTTGAGATTTTTCTTGTTTCTTGAGGTAGGCTTGTATAGCTATAAACTTCCCTCTTAGAACTGCTTTTGCTGCATCCCATAGGTTTTGGATCGTCGTGTTTTCATTGTCATTTGTCTCTAGGTATTTTTTTATTTCCTCTTTGATTTCTTCAGTGATCTCTTGGTTATGTAGTAACGTATTGTTTAGCCACCAGGTGTTTGTGATTTTTACGTTTTTTTCCCCCTGTAATTCATTTCTAATCTCATAGCATTGTGGTCAGAAAAGATGCTTGATATGATTCCAATTTTCTTAAATTTACTGAGGCTTGATTTGTGACCCAAGATATGATCTATCCTGGAGAATGTTCTGTGCGCACTTGAGAAGAAAGTGTAACCTGCTGTTTTTGGATGGAATGTCCTATAAATATCAATTAAATCTATCTGGTCTATTGTGTCATTTAAAGATTCTGTTTCCTTATTTATTTTCATTTAGGATGATCTGTCCAATGGTGTAAGTGAAGTGTAAAAGTCCCACACTATTATTGTGTTACTGTCAATTTCCTCTTTTATCACTGTAAGCAGTTGCCTTATGTATTGAGATGCTCCTACGTTTGGTGCATATATATTTATAATTGTTATATCTTCTTCATGGATTGATCCCTTGATCATTATGTAGTGTCCTTCCTTGTCTCTTGTAACATTCTTACTTTAAAGTCTATTTTATCTGATATGAGTATTGCTACTTCAGCTTTCTTTCGATTTCCATTTGCATGGAATATCTTTTTCCATCCCCTCATTTTCAGTCTGTATGTGTCCCTAGGTCCGAAGTGGGTCTCTTATAGATAGCATATATAAGGGCCTTGTTTTTTTATCCGTTCAGCAAGCCTGTGTCTTTTGGTTGGAGCATTTAATCCATTCACGTTTAAGGGAATTATCGATATGTATGTTCCTATGACCATTTTCTTAATTGTTTTGAGTTTGTTTTTTTAAGTCCTTTTCTTCTCTTGTGTTTCTCACTTGGTACTTATCCAAATACCACACGACAGTGATTGCTGTAACTTCATTCTACTCCTGAAAGGAGTGTAATATCTCCATATATTTTTTCAAAGTTGTTTTGATTATTTAGGTCCTTTCCATTTCCACAAGTTCCTTTAGCATTTGTTGTAGACCTGGTTTGTTGATGCTGAATTCTCTTAGCTTTTTTTTGTCTGTAAAGGTTTTGATTTCTCCATTGAATCTGAATGAGATCCTTGCCGGGTAGAGTAATCTTGGTTGTAGGTTCTTCCCTTTCATCACTTTAAGTATATCATACCACTCCCTTCTGGCTTGTAGAGTTTCTGCTGAGCAATCAGCTGTTAACTTTATGGGAGTTCCCTTGTATGCTATTTGTCGTTTTTCCCTTGCTGCTTTCAATAATTTTTCTTTGTCTTTAAGTTTTGCCAATTTGATTACTATGTGTCTTGGCGTGTTTCTCCTTGGGTTTATCGTGTATGGGACTTGCTGTGCTTCCTGGACTTGGGTGGCTATTTCCTTTCCCATGTTAGGGGAGTTTTCAACTATAATCTCTTCATATATTTTCTCAGGTCCTTTCTCTCTCTCTCTTCTCCTTCTGGGACCCCTATAATGCGAATGTTGTTGTGTTCAATGTTGTCCCAGAGGTCTCTTAGGCTGTCTTTATTTCTTTTCATTCTTTTTTCTTTATTCTGTTCTGCAGCAGTGAATTCCACCATTCTGTCTTCCAGGTCACTTATCCGTTCTTCTGCCTGAGTTATTCTACTATTGATTCCTCCTAGTGTAGTTTTCATTTCAGTTTTTGTATTGTTCATCTGTTTGTTTGTTCTTTAATTCTTCTAGGTCTTTGTTAAACATTTCTTGCATCTTCTCGATCTTTGCCTCCATTCTTTTTTTGAGGTCCTGGATCATCTTCACTATCATTATTCTGAATTCTTTTTCTGGAAGGTTGCCTATCTCCACTTCATTTAGTTGTTTTTCTGGGGTTTTATCTTGTTCCTTCATCTGGTACATAGCCCTCTGCCTTTTCATCTTGTCTATCTTTCTGTGAATGTGGTTTTTGTTACACAGGCTGCAGGACTGTAGTTCTTCTTGCTTCTGCTGTCTGCCCTCTGGTGGATGAGGCTATCTAAGAGGCTTGTGCAAGTTTCCTGATGGGAGGGACTGGTGGTGGGTTCAGCTGACTGTTGCTCTGGTGGGAAGAGCTCAGTAAAACTTTAATCCACTTGACTGTTGATGGGTGGGGCTAGGTTCCCTCCCTGTTGGTTGTTTGGCCTGAGGCAACCCAACACTGGAGCCTACCTGGGCTCTTTGGTGGGGCTAATGACAGACTCTGGGAGGGCTCATGCCAAAGAGTACTTCCCAGAACTTCTGCTGCCAGTGTCCTTGTCCCCAAGGTGAGCCACAGTCACCCCCCGCCTCTGCAGAAGACCCTCCAACACCACCAGGTAGGTCTGGTTCAGTCTCCCCTGGGGTCACTGCTCCTTCCCCTGGGTCCCAATGCACACACTACTTTGTGTGTACCCTCCAAGAGTGGAGTGTCTGTTTCCCCCAGTCCTGTCAAAGTCCTGCATCAAATCCCACTAGCCTTCAAAGTCTGATTCTCTGGGAATTCCTCCTCTGGTTGCCAGACCTCCAGGTTGGGAAGCCAGATGTGGGGCTCAGAACCTTCACTCCAGTGGGTGGACCTTTGTGGTATAATTGTTCTCCAGTCTGTGAGTCACCCACCCAGTGGTTATGGGATTTGATTTTACTGTGATTGCACCCCTTCTCCAGTCTCATTGTGGCTTCTCCTTTGTCTTTGGGTGTGGGGTATCTTCTTTGGTGAGTTCCAATGTCTTCCTGTCGATGACTGTCCAGCAAGTAGTTGTGATTCTGGTGTTCTCGCAAGAGGGAGTGAGAGCACGTCCTTCTACTCCACCATCTTGGTTCCTCTCCTATTTTTTTTTATAAAATGATTATCACAACAGTTTTTTATTTTATTTTATTTGTGTATGATATGAGGTATGCATTGAGATGTATTTATTTGCACATGGAACTATTTGTTCTAGTATATTTTGTTAAAAATACTATCTTCAACATAGAATAATCTTTGTGAAAACCTTTTAATCATATTTATGTGGATCTATTTCTGCATTCTATATTGTTTTCTTTATTATTCTGCATTCTGTTTTATAGGGCTATCCTTATCCAAATACCACATGACAGTGATTGCTGTAACTTCATTCTACTCCTGAAAGGAGTGTAATATTTCCATATATATTTTTTCAAAGTTGTTTTGATTATTTAGGTCCTTTCCATTTCCACAAAAATTGTAAAATCTGAACTTCTAAAAACACTTCTGATTCAGATCTAACTGGAACCTCTAGACCATTTTGGGATATTTGATGTCTTAAGAATTTTAAGTCTTTGTTAGGGGAGGTCATGGAGAACACTGCAGATTGGCTGTTCTCTCTGCCAAGTTGATGAGGCTTTTATCTCTCCGATACCAGAGAACATATTGGGTACTGATATCCTGCAAGGTCAATCTCTAACTTCCTCCAGGTGACAGTAATCAAACCAGTGCTGAAGAACCAGTACTGAATGCCATCTGGGAACCAGTAAGCCTGTCACCCTCGAAATGAGTGGTAACTACCAAATAACATAAATTTCCTGGGGAGCATAAGGAAAGAGGAGTAACCATCTAAGAACTATCCTTAGTTAGTATTGTACACCCTGCCAGTAGTGCTTTTTAACAGCTTGTATGGCCGGTAAAAAAGCCAGATGCTCCTGGAGGATGATGACCACGGACCACTGAGAACTGAGCCAGGTGGTGCCCCCATCCACACGACTGTGCCCAGCATCACCACCATCTCGGACACCTTGGCCATGGTCCTAGGAGTGTGCCATGCTGGACCACACTTAGCAGATGCCTTTCCCAGTCCACCCCTGCCTCTGAGTCACAAGATCAATTTGCCTTCACATCGGAGAGACAACGATAGACCTTCCAAGTGCTCCCCCAAGGCCACCTGCACGGCCCTTCAATATGTCATGAGGATGGTGGCCCGACCAAGACCCATCTACACCCTCCTTCCCACATCAGTAAAATGGGCCCATCACATTGATGATCTATTGCTAACAAGTGAAGACTTGCCTCTGCTGCAGGACGCTCTGCAGGCTTGGCTGGAACATCTATGAGGGAGAAGACAGGCAGTGAACCCACTGAAAATTCAAGGCCCAGAGATGACCCTAGAGTTCTGGGAGTTACTTGGTTGGGTAAGACACATGCTGTCCCAGAAGCTGTGTTGCTAAAATGGGAGCCTAACCAACTCCTAACAATGTAAAGGAGACGCAAGCGTGTGCAGGGTTTTAGGGTTTTGGGGGACTTTTTCCTCCTCTTGGCACAGAGCTTCTATCCATCATTTTGCCTGGTAAGGAAAAGGGACATGTGGGCCTGGGGATCACAGAAGGGAGTGCTGTGGAAAAGGCAAAGATACCAGGGAAGTAGATCAAAGCTCTGGGTGTGTCCCAAGCAGGGCTGCCATTTGTGCTAGATTTGTCTGTGACTCTGGGATGTATGGGTCAGACAATGTGGCAGAGACAACAGAAGAGGACAGTGTCCCTAGGATGCTGGTCCCAGCTCTAGGAGGGAACCTGATGTACCCCCGCAGAGCAGCAGCTCCCAGCAGTGTACACAGCGCTCCTCCAGATGGAGCATCTCAGGAAGGATAATCTGCAACAGCCAATGGGCAGAACACAGAGAGGTTTGCCTGGCGATCACTCAGGAACCGGGGCTGTCAACACTTTGCTCTGACAATTGGGCTTAGACAAGGGGATGCTGAGGAGTGGATGAGTCATGAGTGGGCCCTTCTGGGGTCAGAATGTGTGGAGGGGCACTTGGGTTCGCCTACAAGAGACAGAGGTAGTCCTCATTATTCCCATGTCCCAATTCCTAAGGCACTAACACCCCCTGGCAATCAGGAAACTGATGCCCTAGCTTGGATACAAGCCCAAGAAATTGACCCTTCGGCAGATAGAGCAGATGGAATGAATAGAAAGAGCGGCCACCACAGAACCCAGGTGGGGTGGTATATTGCCAAGGATGCCAGATTGTCCTCAGAATACAGTGGCTCAGTTAAGGCAGTAACAGCATGTCCTGTGTGTTCTAAAAGCCCAAGGCAACTGCCAAAGTAGTCCAGGCCATCCACTGGAGTTCCCAAAGGATGAGGGATTGGCAAATTCATGATATTGGCGCCCTCCCTCTGAGTGAGGGTTCTAACTATACTTGGTTTGTGTGGACATCGTATCTGGCTTAACCCAAGCTTTCTCCTGTTTCCATGCAAACCAGGCTGCTCCCATTAGGGAATTAGAGAGACTGAGAACCATGTACAGATACCCTACTTGGATAGACAGTGATTGGGGGTCACGTTTCAAAGCTCATCATGTGTAAGACTTGGCAAAAAACCATGACATTGAGTGGAGGGTCCATCTCCCTTTTAATCCACAAGCAGCAGGTTTGGTAGAATGGAAAAATGGAATATTAAACAGCCAGTTAAATTACTAACAGGGAAAACCACCTTGGCCACGTGGACTAAAGCACTATTTCAGGCTTTAATACAGTTGAATAACTGACCAGGAGGGCCTGTTGTCCATATGCCAGCCTGGAACCCCTGCCAAGACACCCAACACCATGAGGGTAGGAAAGTCACCCTTACCCTGGATCAAGATACTGTGCTGCTGAGAACACCAAGCCCCGTCATGCTTGGGAATTTGCAATGGGATGTCCCACGAGGATGCGTGAACTAGTTCCTACCCCTGGGTGACGGGAACTACTCAGTCTCCACTGGGGTAACATTGTCCTGCTGCAAGATGACCTGCCAAAACGCATTATACCTGGAATGGAACCCACACCTGGAAAGAGGCGAGAAGGTAGGGGGTCCTGGTCTGGCATATCTTACCTGCATTCTGTGTCCTCACAACTGATGGTGCTGCTGTCCCCAGCCAACATGTATGGCATGAACAACCAGGTCAAGCTCCTAAAGCTGCCAACCTCCCTCTCCTCAAGGCCAGGTGGACATGTTCTATTTGTTTCCCACGGGTATGATCTTTTGTCTGCCTTCTTTGTTCCCTCCCATTGGACTGAAGGACCTTACAGCCTGTACTAAATTCACCCAGCAAGCCCTGAATGATAACCAAAAAAGCCTGTCCTTACTGAACACAAAATGTCTCTAATGAGAAGTGCAGTCCTCCAAATAGAATAGCCTTGGACATCATTACTGCCTCAAAAGGAGGCACCTGTGCCATTACCCAAACAGAATATTGTGTGTTCTCACCTGATGTGTCTGCTAATGTACCACCACAAGTGAAGGCCCTGAGTGATCTGGCCCCCAGCCTCGGGGACTTAATAAATCAATGGTTTACATCATGAGGCTGTTGATGGAAAATGTGGTCACTAATTTTAAGACTCATTGTCTAGACCTGTGTATTTTTTTGCATGTGCCTATTCTGTTGCTGAGGCATCTGCCCCCAGTGAGGGCCAGAGGGCCACCCAATGAGCCACTCCATGCTGGTGAAACTCCTCGTGGACCACTCACGGCACATTGTGGAAGGGAGAGGGGGTGTAAAATTGTAAGAGCCTGTCACCAGGGTGCAGTTTTGGAGGAGGTCATTGAGAAGATGTGACCCTGGCAATTAGGGGCTTCCCACCTCCTCCTCATCCTTGGAATGTGTGCTCTGCTTGTCTCCCCTGGTCCCAGAAGCAGCCCCAAGGATGCTGCATTGAGAGAGTGATGTGTTGAGACCATCTGGACTGTGTATATGATTGAGCCCAGTTAAGGCCTCCGCATAAACTTTTCAGATTCTGGTTTGTAAGTTCCCTTGCTTGTTAAACCTACCACCTGCCATCTGGAGTGGTCTGCCTCTTTCTTCCATCCTTCCCTGTCCTCCCTGTTCAAGGGCTGGTTTCAGATTTCACCTGGGGAAGCTCCCTAGGAGGGGGGGAACCAACAATCTTCAATTCTTTACGTACGAGGTATATCTCTCCATTAATTTAGGTCTTCTTTAATTTATTTTATACTTTTTAAAAATTAAGGGTACATATATTTGGCATATTTTGAAGAATTATTCCTAAATATCTCATGTTTTTTATCTAATTGTTAATGATAGTCTCTTCTGTATATTTCAATTGGCAGTGGTTCATTACTACTACATGGAAATATAATTTTTTTTATGTGGATGTTATATCCTGAAATGTTATTAAATTTGTGTATCAGCCAACTTCATTATTGATTATTGGCCATTTTCTACCTAGACCAACATGTCATTTGCAATCAAGGACGGTGTTTAATTTTTTCTTTTCCAATATGTAGGCTTTTTATTTTAATTTTTAAATTTCCCTGCCATGTTTGACGGTTAATTTCTTCCAGTATAGTGCTGACAGAACTGATGAGAGCTGATATCTTTAACTTGTTACTCTTTTTGGGAGAAAAATATTCAAACTTTTATCATTAAATATAATATTAGCTGCAGGTTCTTCCTTCTCTGGATTTTTTAAAATCAGATTGAGGAAGTTCCCTCTCTCTATTGCTGACACTTTAAAATGGAATACTTATCCTTATCTCAAATAAGTTTTATCTGGATTATGATAACTTCTCCCAGATTGCTTTACCTGCTTTGTCTTACTGCTCTGCATTCTCTGTGGCTAATTTAAGGCCTCCTCTCTTCTTACGTTTCCTATTAAAATTTTTTAATGTAATAAAGTTGTTTTTGAACTTGCTTTCTTTCTTTAAATTTGTAATCTTCCTTTTATGTCATCCTATATTCTTAATAATATATATATTTTTTCTCTCTCAATTTATTGAATCCGTATTGTTCTACAGCTTAAAGGAATTATGGAAAATTCCTTCTTCTTTCATTTGTTTCAAGGTGGTGAATTAAAATGTATAATTATCTCTATTATTCTGATGTTAAAATTACAGCTATCTATTCAATGATGTACCTAAAAAACAGTAGGTGGATATTTAGAAATATTTGTGTATTTGCAGCCAGAGAGATCGAATAAATGCCAGACAAGACTGAAAATGAAAACGCCAGATTTTACCAATGCTTTTTTACAGACATCGGTATCCCCCATTTTTATGGAATTTCTTTTCATGTTTTTTCATGTAAGTTACATTGTTCTTTTCCATATATTTTTCTATACCATTTTTACATATTCAAATGTGTACAAAATAAAGGAATAATGCATCTTGCTCTTTTTTAGTGTTTTTTTTTAGCAAAGAACTTTATATTCCTCTTTAATCCTGCTTTTCTCTGTTCATAAAAACTGTATTTATATGAAGAAAATCTCTTAATGAATAGAAAATATTCTTAAAACAATTGATACACTACTTTTTTACGGAGAGAAAAAGTTAATGCATCCTTCCACTCCTAACTAATCTTTAAACACCATTAAATCTCCACCACAGTCAAGCTTACCAGATTTAATTTGTAGAAAGTACAATGAAAACAATTTGGAAGACTTTGGGGGCCACTTACTTTTATTTTCTAAATTAATTTTCTCCTAACCAGAGCACAGTAAAGAGGAAAGTGAAATGCACAATAAAAATAAAACTGATTTTTTAAAATATCTTTATAAAACCTTAACATTGTTCTCTGGAGTCCTTTTTAGGATTGCAAAGTGTGGTTTTAAGGCAGGAACTTTCTTTTCATCAAACTTTTAATTTATAATGTTCAGGCAACCACCAACAGACAAATAAACACGTAAGCCCTAAGGGAAAGACTGCATAATTACAAGTGCTCAGAGTCTGAGACATTTCTGCACGTTGGCACTCTGTTCCCTGGAGTATCTTTTATACCTGCTAACCCAAATAAATGCCCATTGTATGTGATTTTCCCTATGCCTCTTTCATACTCAATCACTAGCCTTTTTGTTTAGAAACGTCTTCCTTTTAATGTGATGTTCCTCTTAAATCCAGCATTTTGTTAGCACAGGCAAGAGTGATTTCATGATATTAAGTAATTTTATAGGTCCTTCTCCCAAGATTCTCAGTGCTTTAATAGCAGTTATTTTTGTTTTAAATATGATCAATCTGAAAACCTTTCATTTCCTCTACCCTCTCCCTCTACTCTCTTTTCTCGTTTTCCCTTTTATAACTGCAAACTTCACCTCATGTATATTGCACAAATGTAGGTCAAGATTATGGTTATGCAAATTAGAAAACATTAAAATAAAACTGCTATCATCTCTGAGTGCTTCATTCCAAAGAAACATAACAACCTTTAAGGTTTTAGTTAAAAGTCACACCCTCCAATCTGAGACAATTTATTGGTTCTTTCACCTGATGGGATTGGAGTTGTGGTACTTAGTAAAAATTTTTAGCCATCTTGAACTAAGAAAAATGTCCATAGTTAAGCAAATATGTTCACCATTAGGATTACAATTGCATTTTAATTCTAAGATGAATAACTATTTTCATCTCCACTGTAGCACCACAATTGAGATAGGTAGGAAACAAATGTTCCATCATGGGTTACTGACCCACAGATAATCAATTATTACGGTGCTACACACAGGGAATAGGGGGACATAATGAGGTCCAAGTTATAAATTTCAAGATAGTCTCTGGTGGACAAGAACAAACATTATCTAGTCTATTATCAATACATCACAAAGTGAATATATTTAGAGTCTTATTTAAAAATTTTTAAGTACTACTTAATGAAGCTGTGTTCTGAGAGCCAATTCCCTAGAAATAAGTACATTGTCCATAATAGGTTTCTCATGCTAAATAAAAAAGTCAAGGCAAGGGGCTTCCCTGGTGGTGCAGTGGTTGAGAATCTGCCTGCCAATGCAGGGGACACAGGTTCGAGCCCTGGTCTGGGAGGATCCCACATGCCGCGGAGCGGCTGGGCCCGTGAGCCACAACTACTGAGCCTGCGCGTCTGGAGCCTGTGCTCCGCAACAAGAGAGGCCGCGACAGTGAGAGGCCTGCGCACCACGATGAAGAGTGGCCCCCGCTCGCTGCAACTAGAGAAAGCCCTCGCACAGAAATGAAGACCCAACACAGCCAAAAAATAAATAAATAAGTAAATTTATTAAAAAAAAAAAAAAAAAAAAGTCAAGGCAAGGAAAAGCAAAAATCTATGTCGTTCATAGGAAGGATGCACAGAAGAGACAAGATATGCTAATATAAAGCTAAGGTGTAAAGATAAATACACCTATAGTTTTATTAATTTTCTGCATTAGGTTTTGGACTTTGGAAGGACAGTCTATAATTGCTTATGTCTTTGAGCCTCTTTAGTAAAGCTTAACACTGAATACTCAGATTTGTAACACACTGGACAATCTGATTATATATGTTCATTCAGAAACATATTTATCTTCTTGGTTTCCTGCTCATCGGAATATTAACATTAATTCATACATGATATTGTTATACCTTGTTCTGAAAAGGTAAATCAATACATTAAAATATTGCTAACATTATTAAACATCTTAAAGATTTCAGCTTGATGAGTACGTGACTGGATGTTACTTGTCATCATTTTAGAAATATATACCTCCATCACTTGCATTAAGTGTGTCTTCTTTCACACGAAATTGATGTGGTGAGAAAACAGGAATAGCAGCTAATGATGCTGAACATCTTTTCATGTGTTTATTTGCCATCTGTATATTCTATATGGTGAAATGTGTTATGTCTTTTGCTCAGTTTTTAATTTGATTGTTTGCTTTTTTTACTGCTGAATTTGAGAGTTCTTTATATTTTCTAGACACTAGTTCTTTGTTGGTTATGTGGATTCAAATATCTTCTCCTGTAGCTTGTATTTTCATCTTCTTAAGGTCTTTGTTGAGCAATTTTTAAAAAAATTGTAACGAGGTCCAAGATATCAATTGTTTCTTTTATGAATCATGGTTACACGTCAAGTCTAAAAATTTTTGCCTAGCCCTAGTTTCCAAGATTTTCTCTTTTTTTCTAAGTTTTATAGTTTTATATTTTATATTTCAATCCATGATCCACTAGTGTTAATCTTTGTATAAGATGTATGACTTAGGTTGAAGTTTATTATTTTGGCTTTGGATATCCAATTTCCCAGTACCATTTGTTGAAAAGGCTATCTTTCCTCGATTAAATTGCTTTTGCAACTTTGTCAAATATCAATTGGACATATTTTTGTGGTTCTATTTCTGAGCTCTCTATTCTGCTACACTGATCTATGTGTGTATCCCTTTTGGAAATTCTTTTGATTACTCTGGCTATGTAATAAATCTTGAAATCAGGTAGACTAATTCCTCCCACTTAATTCTTTTTTTATTCAGCATTCTTTTATCTGTTCTAGTTACTTTGCAAATACATATAAATTTTAGAATAATCTTATATATCTTTATAAAAAATTTTCCTGGGATGACTAAGTTTTTTAACAAACTTTTGTTTTAGAACATTCTTAGGTTTACAGAAGAACTGTAAAGCTAATACAGAGAGTTCCCATACACCCCATACCCAATTTCCCTTATTATTAACATTTTAAGTAGTGAACTACATCTGTCACAGTTAACCAATACTGATTCATTATTATCACCTAAGGTCCATGCTGTATTCAGATTTCCTGAATTCTTTTTTTTTTTTTTTTTTTAACCTATTACTCTTTTTCTACTCCAGGATCTCATCCAGGTCACCACATTATGTTTAGTTGTCATGTCTCCTCAGGCCCCTCCTGTTTCAACAGCTTTACAAATTTTCCTTGTTTTTGATGAACTTCATTGACAGTTTTGAGGAGAACTGGTGAAGTAGTCTGTGGGATGACCCTCAACTGGGATTTGCCTGATGATTTTCTCATTATTTGATGGTAGACATGGGATTTGGGGAGAAAGAGCACAGAGGTAAAGTGCCATTTTTCATCTCTTCTTATCAAAAGTGTGTCCTATCAACATGAATTATCGTGACTGCCATTACCCTTCTTTACCTGGTTGGCGTGCTCTTCATCAGGGCTCTCTACTCGAAGGTTGAAAGCTGCTCTTTTTTTCTCCCTTTTTCATACTCTGCTCTCTTTAAGGAAGTCACCCTGCACAGCTCGTACTTAAAGAGGGTGATATTTTGAGTTACGCTCCATCTCCTGGACGGCAGAGTATCTGCATAAATTATTTGGAATCCTTCTACCCAGATTTCTCTCTCTCCCCCATTGATTTATTTATTCATTCAATCATTCTTTTTTGTCAGCTGCACTCATGTATATTTATGCCATACTTTAAGTTATAATCCAAAACTACTTTATTTATTTTGTTTCTCAAACTGTTCTAGCTTTGATCATTGGGAGCCCTTTCAATTAGGTCCTGTGTCCCTTTGACATATCCCCTCACTGTTTATGTATGTTTGATTTGATTCATTTTCCTGTTTTGAGCATTTCCTTCATTCCGTCACTACAAAAGTCTCTAGGTTCATCTCGCACATTTGCTACTCTACTCATATAAACTGGCTCTTTCTCCAGGGATTCTGGGTCCTAGTTTCTTTTATTAAATCATGTTATTATAAATTGATTAGTGTTTTTAATTAGTAAAACACCACTCATTATTTCATTTCAAAATGCAGCATGAAAGTTATTGCTCAGTGGGCCTCAGCAATGAGGAAGGAGGCAGGGAGAATATTATAGTAGAAAAAGCACATTAGAAAAATACATTATATTTACTGAAATTATATACTCTGCTTCTTTTAATCTTAGATTTTAAACTATTGATTTTAGGCACTTCCAAGGAAATGGCTCATGCTTCATAGACTTCATGAGGAATGTTAGGTTTTCCATCTGCCATGGATACATTTGATTTCTGTATTGTGTACAGTGTGTGAAAACCTCCATGCCTGTCCTGCAGGAACGTGGTATACAGATGAACTTCATTATTGACGTCCTTGTATTCACTCCAGAGCTACAGGTCAAAGTAACTTTGTGCTGACAATATGACAACACCAAAGTTAAAAGATTATATCACCATGCTTATACCTTTATATTAGTACAGATTTGGGGAGATGAATTACTGTTTAATGTCAAATCAGAGCACCACCCCCAATTTTTTCTCATGTTAGTGATCCATTTCTATTGAAAACTCCCAATTTCATACAATTGAATTGAGTTATAAAAGTTAGGTTTGGGATTATAAAAAGCCATTTTCTAGACTTTCCTTCTTAACTGAATTTAGTCTGAAAATCCCAGAATTTTTGTACAATATTTATGTATGATTTCAGAGCATTATCATAATTCCAATTTAATTTTAACTTCTTACTTGTTAAAGTACTAGCTCCAATGTAGTAAAATATATTTGATAAGAAAACTCAAAATAAAATTGATGTTCATTATCAACCATGTACCCATTTAATGTGATAGTGGTAGATACAATCTAGAGTATAGTTATATATGATTATATTTCAGTGATTTATATCTTAAAGAAATAATATGTTCTTAAAATTACAACCAAATATGAGGTAAACCATGATTTCATTAGTTTACATCTTTATGTACAGAAACATTTTTCAGGCATGGTAGCAGTTTAGTTTATTTTAATGATTGTTGGACAACAATTTCTATGCTGCAGAAATAGTACAAGACCATGACAAAAGGAGATAATGTGAGATGCTAACCTCTCCATGGAGTTTATAATGATAGAAGGCAAGCCTACACTTGTTCTATCAAATGATAAGTTCAATGGTGGCAAAAACTCAGATAGAAGCATATTCTGTTAAATCAGGCTTAAGTGACTTAATTTTCTAAATAAGATCAACTAGATACTATTAATGTGCAAACAGGGCCTATGCTACTTTTAAATCACCCTCCAAAGTACTTGATTCATGCTCTCCATTTAAAATACCCTCAATCTATCTTAATGATTTGCCTGAACAAGGTGAAAAACTTTCTTTTCCTCCAATTCAACTCAAGATGTTTATCATCTTAAAAGTTTAATTTAGGAGTTACAGCGTATCACGGTGTTTAAACCCGTGGTTTTGGACATCAGATCAGCATTTTATTCCCAATGTCAGAATTTATAAGAATTAATAAGCTATTGTGACCCTGATTAATTTATTTCACCCTAGACTTGGTTTCCTCATCTGTAAAATGGGGAGAAACAGTACCTACCTCACAGAATTATTATAAAGGTTAATAGTGATATTTTAGTGTTATAAATGATCACTATAATATTGAATGGTAATTAGTACAAATAATTTATTCTAAACAGCCTAACAATTTCATAATTTCAAAACAGGCTCTGACAAGGGCTCATATATTACAAGTAGTAGACCAAGCAGTCCATTTTCCTTTTATCCTCTTTACACAATTTTTGAATTAATGATAGAACAACACTGTGAAATAGTCAAAGAAAAGTGGATAATTTTCTATTTTTAGATGCTTATGCTTGAGCCACAGAGTTTAAAATATATGCATGGTGCAATGTTAGTACAGGATCTGAACTACATTTCAGGGTGTTTAGCTCTATTCCACAAGTATTTCTTTATGCTGCACTCACATTCATATAATGTTTTAAATATTTTTGGAATATCTGTGTTAATCAACTCCTTGAAATTATACACTGAGCTTCTAGTCATGGCTACGTAATTAAGTTTGAACTCTGCAAAATCGTTCTTACCAGATTTAGAAGTCATGTGGTTTTTTTTTAGGGTAATAAAGATACAAAAGCAGGTTCTTTGTTTCCATTTTCTGACACTGTGTTAACCAATACTTCACAATTTACTAACACCTAAATTCACCAGGCAGACCTCTTTGTGTTTTACTTGAACTGCAAGTGTACCTGCAGCTACCTAAAAGCACGAAGTAGGGTTCAATATGTAAATACTTGTGTCTTCGTATAAAAGAGAAGAGCTGCAATATGGATTCCTTTGCTTTTATTGTTTGAAGTCATATTCACAATTCAAGCCAAACGGTTTCTTTTCAAAGTTAATGCACTGAAGTGGATGCCAGAAAAAAGAATGCTGTGAAAGCTGTCATAAATCTTATAATAGTCTATAAGATTTTTGGCAATGTGTGCATCCAAATAAAGGGCTTTCGTTTGCTGTTAAAGGCTGTTTATAGGTTGATAAATGGCATGTATACCAAAACCCATTTTTGTGTCACTCTTATGCAAAATTAGCTTTTAACAAAGAAGTAGATGACTGTATTGTCACAAAGTTTTAAATAAAAAACAGAATTTATGCTTGTAGGCTTCTTTCTCCTTTAGGAATAAGGTAGGAATCTCTCCCCACCCTTAATACTTAAAAGGGTAGCACAGCACCACCCAAATGGTAGAGATTCAATAACTATATGGTGAATGATTGAGTGAATGAATGAATGAATGAATGAATAGTGATTAATTCTTTACCTAAAGATTATGATCCAAACATGATCTTGCTACCAACACTGAGATACTCAAATCTTTGCTTGGCTAACTATTAACCTGTCTGTAGAGCACTGAATGTCTGTGTATGAGGGATTTTTTTTTTCCAAGTAGAAAAGGAGTCTAGAGTTCACATTTTACAGTAAGTTTGGAAGGAGAATTCAACCCTTGGACAATATGTGAATTTACCATGTTCACTTTCTGACCCGATCTGACCCATGACTGGACATGCCTTCAGGACATCTAGGGTCCTAACCACCTTCCCGAGTCCTGCAGCCACCTCCTGAGGAACCAGCGCAGTTTCCAATTTCACTCAGGTCATCTCCTAAAGCTACACAGGACAGTGAGAAGTGCTGCCACTTGAAATACTTGTCATTCTCCCATGCATACCTTTTTCTGGTTTTAGACATTAATTTTATCATTTCAGTGTTTCGCTAGATTGTCTTAGAGGTGGTCAGTTAAGTTGGTCCTTAAGAGATCCATGTTACCGTTAAGGCATATTTTAGATTCATAACAATTAAGTGCAGTTAGTCAACATAGCTGTCACATTTTTTCAGCGGAGTTCAATTGTACAAGTGCAAAACAATAAAGGCAGAAAGTTCAGTTTAATCCTGCTTATAATCAACCAAGCAAGATTTAAAGTTCTCTGCAAGGGAGGGAATAAAAAAAAGATGAAAGCACTGGCATATCAGGTGTCTGGTGAGGATCATCTTCCTGGCTCACAGACAGACACTTTATCTTCACATGGCAAAGAGAGAGAGAAAGTTGGAGAAAGAGAGAGAGACAGGGAGGAGAGAGAAAGAGGAAGAGAAGGGAAGAAAAGAAAGAAAAGAAAGAAGAAAGAAAGAAAGAAAGAAAGAAAGAAAGAAAGAAAGAAAGAAAGAAAGAAAGAAAGAAAGAGAAAGAAAGAAAGAAAGAAAGAAAGAAAGAAAGAGAGAGAGAGAAAGAAAGGAAGGAAGGAAGGAAGGAAGGAAGGAAGGAAGGAAGGAAGAAAGGAAGGAAGGAAGGAAGGAAGGAAGGAAGAAAGAGAAAAGAAAGGAAAGAAGAAAGAAAGAAAGAAAGAAAGAAGGAAGGAAGGAAGGAAGGAGAGAAAGAAAGAAAGAAAGAAAGAAAGAAAGAAAGAAAGAAAGAAAGAAAGAGAAAGAGGGAGGGAGGGAAGGAAGGAGATGGGGTGGGAAGGAAAGGGGAGGGGAGGAGAGGAGAGGGGAGAGCACTAGCCCTCTGGTATCTCTTTTTATAAGGACATTAATCCTATTATAAGTGTTCCACTCTCAGGACCTAATTACCTCCCAAATGCCCCATCTCCAGATACCAGCACACTGAGGATTAAGGTTTCAATATGTGGAGTCTGGGGGGACACAAACGTTCGGTCCATAGCACACATCCTTCAAGCCTCAATTCCCTCAGAGCAATGTGTCAATTGTCATTTAACATGCGCTCACGTGTGTTAAGGACAAGAACCCAGAGTATTAGAAACCCCAATCTGTTAGAGGAGGGCTGCCATCAAAACTGTCCAAACATGGTAATAGAGGGAGATAATATGTTTTATTTTCCAGGATATAGTGTCCTAGAGAGAGGGACCTTTATATCTATCTTCTATGTCTATATTTGTCATACAGACACGTTTGAAAGAATGGCATGGAACAAAAGCTGTCAGTCTTTGTTCAGAAAATAGGCAGAAATGCAAAAGACACAGGAAAGATATTCTCTTAACAACAAACAAGATCAAGTTGTAGAGTTAACCAAGAGAAATCAGAAAGAGAACAAATGGAAAAGAATAAAACAACTAGCGAATTGGTAGATTGTAATATGATATCTAGGGACTTCCCTGGTGGCGCAGTGGTTAAGAATCCGCCTGCCAATGCAGTCGACAATGCAGTTCAGTCCCTGGTCCAGGAAGATCCCACATGCCACGGAGCAACTAAGCCCATGAGCCACGACTGAGCCTGCGTGCTGCAGCTACTGAAGCCTGCGCACCTAGAGACCGTGCTCCACAAGAGAAGCCACCGCAATGAGAAGCCCACACACTGAAATGAAGAGTAGCCCCCTCTCACCACAACTAGAGAAAGCCCACACACAGCAACAAATACCCAACACAGCCAAAAAAAAAAAAAAATGATATCTATAAGAAACATGCATCAAATATAAAGATAGATGAAAGTAAATGGAGAGATAAAGGACTAACACACAAAAACCAACTACAAGAAAGCTGGAATAGCCACATGAATATTTGACAAAATAGACTTCAGACGAGCAATATTATTAGTGATGAAAACACATATTTCATAATGAGAGAGCTTGACATTCTCAAAGAAGACATAACAATCCCAACTAAGCATATGACAACAGAGATTTGAAGCTCATAAAACAAATACTGGTAGAACTGAAAGGAAAAAGAGACAAATCCACAATTATAGCCACAGATCACAATATGCTAGTCTCAACAACTGATAGAGCAATTAGGCCTCAAATTTATAAGTATGTAATGACCTGAAAACACTATCAAGGAACTTGCTATGTTTGTCACTTGTAATGAGCCACCCAACAACAGGGAACACTCATTCTTTTCAAGTACCCTTAGAACATCCACCAAGATAGAACATATCTTTCACCATTAGGGGAAAAAAAGACAAATTTAAAAGAATAGAAATCATGCAAGTTCTGTTTTCAGAGCATAATAGAATTTAACTAAAAATTAAAAATGATAAGATAACTGGAAAAGTTCCAAATATATGGAAATTAAATTACACGCTTTTAAATAACCCATAGATCAAAGAGGAAGTTTACAGAAAAGTTATTAAAATATTTTCCTGAAAGCAAATGAAGTATAACACTGAGGGGTTATATGTCTAGCTATTTTCCCAAAAGGATAAAAGCAATTCATGCATCAGTCAAACCTAACGCCACTCAAAAGTCATCAGTATGTGAATGGGTCATACGCTGTGTTGCATCCATACATCCAATACTACATAGCAATGAAAAGAATGAAGTATTTATATAGGCTACAATATGAATGAAAGTAAATATAGTTAGAGAAAGAAGACAGGCAAATAGATTCCATACTGCATGATGCCGTTTTTATAAAATACTAGAAAATACAATGTATTGTATCAGACAAGAAGCAGATCAATGGTGACCTGGGGACTGGGGGTCTAGAGAAGGTGGAATACTTTTGAGAATGATGGATATGTTCACTGTTTTGATTTTGTGATGGTGTTGCAGGTGTATACAAATGTCAAACTTTTGAAGGTTTGCACTTTAAATTTATGCTGTTTATTGTACGCTAATTGTACTTTAAAACGTTAAAATAAGTATTTGAATAAATAAGCAAGCACATATGTAAATAAGTAAATAAATACCTTTATTTTGTTTCACATTTGATGTATCTGAAATCAGTGTGAGCTTACAATGGATGACATGATATATGGCAATTATTAAGTTGCTGTCTCTCAGCCCTAAACCTTGTGATGTTCAAGCTGGGGCTCTTTAAACCACACTGCTGCTTTGCTGCTCCTGTCATGTTAGGATTTGCCCATAGAGCATCATAGAGAAACCCTACACACATCTCGAGGGTTTTGGAGCAAATCTATGCTCTCTTCCAAAGATCAATATCTACTTTTGAAAAACATTGGTGGATGCCACGGGACATCCAGTGACTTGAGCTCACATCATGAATTATGTGTACTTAATCCACAAAATCATAATATTGGGTAAGTATAGCAAGCATTCTATCATCAATGCAAATAGTATATAATAAATAATAAATCTTTGTATTTTTGAAATTACAAATTTTCCTTGAATTATCCATTAATAGATTTTTCATTGAAAATTAAAATGTCAGTCATGAATTTCATAAAGCAAATGACTTTTTTTTCTTCTTAGGGTGGCAGACTCTGATACAAGCAATTTAAAATTACATTTAGGTTATGCTTTATCCAACATTATGCGTCGCCTTTTCTAGCCAAACAATTCAAGCACTGTCATGTAAGGTACGGTATCACACCAATTATGCCCAAGCAGTATTTAATGACACTGACACAAAATCGTTGATTTGTAGGCAGTTATATTTCCCTAATGGAGCTTGTTAATGGAATTGAATTCTGTTCAGGAATGTTGTTTAATGTCACACCAGTTTATATTACGCTAAATTATCGTCAAACATAAAACAGGAAACAGATTCTACTAAGTCTTAAACGAATCAAAACTATGTGGCAAACTTTTTGATTTGTGATTCCATACAACTTGGAAAAAATAAAATGCAAAGTAGCACAATGTAATGTAAGGACATCTGTGTATTTTGGCAGGTAAATTGATGAATTGCAATAAATAGGAACTAAAATATGTAAATCTGAAAGCATCTTCATCTTACAAAGCACTTTAAATACTTGAAAGTAAAATTAAATAGCTTGTTTGGTTTCTCTTCTGAAAGTGTCCTCAAATCTAAGGTATTTAACAGAGTATAGCTGATTCATATCTTTGCATAGTCTCTTTTAAATTAATAGTTACTTAATTTTTATACTTAACAAAAACAGTATCTGGGATTTAGAGAGAATGTGAAAAATAAAGAAAATACCTAAGTCTGACAAAGAACATATCTATACATCTATTATTTAGTTTAAATCACCACAGTTTTGAAGTGTGCTTTACACCTAAAAATATATTATGCATATTATCAACTGAATATTTTATAATAATTTGTAATTGATACATGTTGTCTTATATATGTGCTATAATTTGTCACCCAAATTCATTTCATTTGACACTTACGTTCTATTGCTCAAAATTAGTTATTACATCTTAAAATTTTCCAAATGTATTTATTTATACTGATCTTTTATAGATTATGTATAAATATTTGAGAGTACTTTGGCTGTGTTTTTTCCCTCGAGATGGATAAGTAGGTGGTATACTCTCTGTTTTTCTCTACCTAAAAAGAATATCATTACACGCGCGTGACAACAACAACACAGCTGTATGTGATGCCAATAGACTCAGACAACTCAGAAGAATATCGGGGAGACCAGAGTAAAGGCATTCAGAGGGTGCAGGTAAAATCACAGTCATCCCAAAGGTCATGACGATTGTGCACCTTCCCAATGCTGTGTCCTCTGAGGAAAGAACTTCTGGTTCTCCCCTCTCTGCATGAGTGAGGGGTAAACTCATCAACTCTCTGAATTGAGAAAGCAGCCTCCAGGCCACACACAGATCTAAAGCTACAGGTAGAAACCTCACTGCTTCGGGGGGCTTAAGCACAATCCACAGCTGACTCCTAAAGCATCCTAACCCAGGGTGTCCTGGGGTGTAACCTGAGCAGGACATCAGAGGCTGCACTGAATTATTCCAGCCAAATCACTAAAGCAAACAAACACAATCTTTAAATTCAAAGACAAAAACAGTTTGAAAGATAAATGATGGGGACAAAAGATATACTATGTAAACAGCAATCAGAAAAGAGCTGGAGTATCTATGCAAACACCACATTAAATAGACTTTAAGACATAACTGTTGCTAGAGATAAAATGATACTTTCCAATGCTGCCTCAGAAGATTTCCATCTGTCTAACCTTTATCACCTGACTATGTTCTTGTTTTCTTTCTTTCTCAGTTTCCACGATTGGATTATTTTCCTTCATCCCATTCTATCCATCACCCCATGGAAATATTTTTCAATTGCATTTATTTAGGAAATCTGTTTATACAGTTTAAACAGTCTCTTTTTTTCTTCTTTTTTGAATTTTTGAATTTTATCTTATTCATTTTTTATACAGCAGGTTCTTATTACTCATCAATTTTATACACATCAGTGTATACATGTCAATCCCAATCGCCCAATTCATCACACCACCACCCCCACCCCCCCACCGCTTTCCCCCCTTGGTGTCCATACGTTTCTTCTCTACATCTATGTCTCAATTTCTGCCCTGCAAACTGGTTCATCTGTACCATTTTTCAAGGTTCCACATATATGCATTAATATACAATATTTGTTTTTCTCTTTCTGACTTACTTCACTCTGTATGACAGTCTCTAGATCCATCCACGTCTCAACAAATGACCCAATGTGTTCCTTTTTATGGCTGAGTAATATTCCATTGTATATATGTACCACAACTTCTTTATCCATTCGTCTGTCGATGGGCATTTAGGTTGCTTCCATGACCTGGCTATTGTAAATAGTGCTGCAATGAACACTGGGGTGCATGTGTCTTTTTGAATTATGGTTTTCTCTGGGAATATGCCCAGTAGTGGGACTGCTGGATAATATGGTAATTCTATTTTTAGTTTTTTAAGGAACCTCCATACTATTCTCCATAGTGGCTGTTATCAATTTACATTCCCACCAACAGTGCAAGAGGGTTCCCTTTTCTTCACATCCTCTCCAGCATTTGTTGTTTGTAGATTTTCTAATGATGCCCATTCTAACTGGTGTGAGGTGATACCTCATTGTAGTTTTGATTTGCATTTCTCTAATAATTAGTGATGTTGAGCAGCTTTTCATGTTCTTCTTGGCCATCTGTATGTCTTCTTTGGAGAAATGTCTATTTAGGTCTTCTGCCCATTTTTGGATTGGGTTGTTTGTTTCTTTAATATTGAGCTGCATGAGCTGTTTATATATTTTGAAGATTAATCCTTTGTCCATTGATTTGTTTGCAAATATTTTCTCCCATTCTGAGGGTTGTCTTTTCGTCTTGTTTATGGTTTCCTTTGCTAGGCAAAAGCTTTGAAGTTTCATTAGGTCCCGTTTGTTTATTTTTGTTTTTATTTCCATTACTCTAGGAGGTGGATCAAAAAAGATCTTGCTGTGATTTATGTCAAAGAGTGTTCTTCCTTTGTTTTCCTCTAAGAGCTTTATAGGGTCCGGTCTTACATTTAGGTCTCTAATCCATTTTGAGTTTATTTTTGTGTATGGTGTAAGGGAGTGTTCTAATTTCATTCTTTTACATGTAGCTGCCCAGGTTTCCCAGCACCACTTACTGAAGAGACTGTCTTTTCTCCACTGTATATCCTTGCCTCCTTTGTCATTGATTAGCTGACCATAGGTGCGTGCGTTTATCTCTGGGGTTTCTATCTTTTTCCATTTATCTATACTTCTGTATTTTTGCCAGTACGATATTGTCTTGATTACTGTAGCTTTGTAGTATAGTCTGAAGTCAGGGAGTCTGATCCACCAGCTCCATTTTTTTCCCTCAAGACTGCTTTGGCTATTCGGGGTCTTTTGCATTTCCATACAAATTTTAAGATTTTTTGTTCTAGTTCTGTAAAAAATGCCATTGGCAATTTGATAGGGATTGCATTGAATCTGTAGATTGCTTTGGGTAGTATAGTCATTTTCACAGTATTGATTCTTCCAATCCAAGAACATGGTATATCTCTCCATCTGTTTGTATCATCTTTGATTTCTTTCATCAGTGTCTTACAGTTTTCTGAGTACAGGTCTTTTACCTCCTTAGGTAGGTTTATTCCTAGGTATTTTATTCTTTTTGTTGTGATGGTGAATGGGATTGTTCCCTTAATTTCTCTTTCTGATCTTCTGTTGTTAGTGTATCGAAATGCAAGAGGTTTCTGTGCATTAATTTTGTATCCTGAAACTTTACCAAATTCATTGATTAGCTCTGGTAGTTTTCTGGTGGCATCTTTAGGATTCTCTATGTATAGTATCATGTCATCTGCAAACAGTGACAGTTTTTTTACTTCTTCTTTTCCAATTTGTATTCCTTTTATTGCTTTTTCTTTTCTGATTGCCGTGGCTCGGACTTCCAAATCTATGTTGAATAACAGTGTTAAGAGTGGACGTCCTTGTCTTGTTCCTGATCTTAGAGGAAATACTTTCAGTTTTTCACCATTGAGAATGATGTTTGCTGTGGGTCTGTCATATATGGCCTTTATTATGTTGAGGTAGTTTCCCTCTATGCCTGCTTTCTGGAGAGTTTTTATCATAAATGGGTGTTGAATTTTGTCAAAAGCTTTTTCAGCATCTATTGAGATGATCATATGTTTTTTATTCTTCAATTTGTTAATATGGTATATCACATTGACTGATTTACATATATTGAAGAATCATTGCATCCCTGGGATAAATCTCACTTGATCATGGTGTATGATCCTTTTAATGTGTTGTTGGATTCTGTTTGCTAGTATTTTGTTGAATATTTTTGCATCTATATTCATCAGTGATATTGGCCTGTAATTTTCTTTTTTGTAGCATCTCTCTCTGGTTTTGGTATCAGGGTGATGGTGGTCTCCTAGAATGAGTTTGGGAGTATTCCTTCCTCTGCAATTTTTTGGAAAAGTTTGAGAAGGACGGGTGTTAGCTCTCCTCTAAATGTTTGATAGAATTCACCTAAAGCCACCTGGTCCTGGACTTTTGTTTGTTGGAAGATTTTTAATCACAGTTTCAATTTCATTACTTGTAATTGGTCTGTTCATATTTTCTATTTCTTCCTGATTCAGTCTTGGAAGGTTATACCTTTCTGAGAATTTGACCATTTCTTCCAGGTTGTCCATTTTATTGTCATAGAGTTGCTTGTAGTAGTCTCTTACAATGCTTTGTATTTCTGCAGTGCCTTTTGTATCTTCTCCTTTTTCATTTCTTATTTTATTGATTTGAGTCCTCTTCGTCTTTTTTTGATGAGTCTAGCTAAATGTTTATCAATTTTGTTTATCTTCTCAAAGAACCAGCTTTTAGTTTTATTGATCTTTGCTACTGATTTCTTCGTTTCTATTTCATTTATTTCTGTTCTGATCTTTATGATTTCTTTCCGTCTACTAACTTTGGGTTTCGTTTTTTCTTCTTTCTCTAGTTCCTTTAGGTGTAAGGTTAGATTGTTTATTTGGGATTTTTCCTATTTCTTGAGGTAGGATTTTATTGCTATAAAATTCCCTCTTAGAACTGCTTTTGCTACATCCAATAGGTTTTGGGTCGTCATGTTTTCATTGTCATTTGTCTCTAGGTATTTTTTGATTCCCTCTTTGATTTCTTCAGTGATCTCTTGGTTATTTAGTAACGTATTGTTTAGCTTCCATGTGTTTGTGTTTTTTTACTTTTTTTCCCTATAATTTATTTCTAAACTCATAGCGTTTTGGTCAGAAAAGATGCTTGATATGATTTCAATTTTAAATTTACTGAGGCTTGATTTGTGACCCAAGATGTGATCTATCCTGGAGAATGTTCCATGCGCACTTGAGAAGAAAGTGTAATCTGCTGTTTTCAGATGGAATGTTCTATAAATATCCATTAAATCTATATGCTCTATTGTGTCATTTAAAGCTGTGTTTCCTTATTAATTTTCTGTCTGGATGATCTGTCCACTGGTATAAGTGAGGTGTTAAAGCCCCCACTATTATTGTGTTACTGTCAATTTCCTCTCTTATAGCTGCTAGAAATTGCCTAATGTATTGAGGTGCTCCTATGTTGGATGAATATACACTTATAATTGTTATATCTTCTTCTTAGATTGATCCCTTGATCATTATGTAGTGTCCTTCCCTGTCTCTTGTAACATTCTTTATCTTAAAGTCATTTTATCTGATATGAGTATTGCTACTCCAGCTTTCCTTTGATTTCCATTTGCATGGAATATATTTTCCCATCCTCTCACTTTCAGTCTGTATGTGTCCCTAGGTCTGAAGTGGATCTCCTGTAGACAGCATATATATGGGTCTTGTTTTTATATCCATTCAGTGAGCCTTTGTCCCTTGGTTGGAGCATTTAATCCATTCACATTTAAGGCGAGTATTGATATGTATGTTCCTATTACCATTTTCTTAATTGTTTTGGCTTTGTTCTTCTAGGTCCTTTTCTTCTCTTGTGTTTCCCACTTAGAGAAGTTCCTTTACCATTTGTTGTAAAGCTGGTTTGGTGGTGCTGAATTCTCGCAGCTTTTGCTTGTCTCTAAAGCTTTTGATTTCTCCATTGGATCTGTATGAGATCCTTGCCGGGTAGAGTAATCTTGGTTGTGGGTTCTTCCCTTTCATCACTTTCAATATATCATACCACTCCCTTGTGGCTTGTACAGTTTCTGCTGAGAAATCAGCTGTTAACCTTAAGGGAGTTCCCTCGTTATTGTTATTATTATGTTATTTGTCATTTTTCCCTTGTTGCTTTTAATAATCTTTCTCTGTCTTTAATTTTTGTCAATTTGATTATTATGAGTCTCGGTGCGTCTCTCCTTGGGTTTATCCTGACTGGGACTTTCTGCACTTCCTGGACTTGGGTGGCTATTTCCTTTCCCATGTTAGGGAAGTTTTCAACTATAATCTCTTCAAATATTTTCTCGGGTCCTTTCTCTCTCTCTTCTCCTTCTGGGACCCCTAAAATGCAAATGTTGGTGCATTTAAAGTTGTCCCAGAGGTCTCTTAGGCTGTCTTCATTTCTTTTCATGATTTTTTTCTTTATTCTGTTCTGTGGCAGTGATTTCCAGCATTCTGTCTTCCAGGTCACTTTTCCATTCTTCTGCCTCAGTTATTCTGCTATATATTCCTTCTAGTGTAGTTTTCATTTCAGTTATTATATTGTTCATCTCTGTTTGTTCTTTAATTCTTCTAGGTGTTTGTTTTTTAATTCTTCTAGGTCTTTGTTAAACATTTCTTGCATCTTCTTGATCTTTGCCTCCATTCTTTTTCTGAGATCCTTGATCATCTTCACTATAATTATTCTGAATTCTTTTTCTGGAAGATTGCCTATATCCACTTCATTTAATTGTTTTTCTGGGCTTTTATCTTGTTCCTTCATCTGCTACATAGCCCTCTGCCTTTTCATTTTGTCTATCTTTCTGTGAATGTGGTTTTCTTTCCACAGGCTGCAGGATTGTAGTTCTTGCTTCTGCTGTCTCCCTTCTGGTGGATGAGGCTATCTAAGAGGCTTGTGCAAGCTTCCTGATGGGAGGGACTGATGGTGGATAGAGCTGGGTGTTTCTCTGGTGGGAAGAGCTCCAGAAAGCCTTAATCCACTTGTCTGTTGATGGTTGGCACTGAGTTTCCTCCCTGTTGGTTGTTTGGCCTGAGTCGACCCAGCAGTGGAGGCTATAGGTTCTTTGGTGGGGCTAAAGACTGACTCTGGGAGGGCTCACATCAAGGAGTACTTCCCAGAACTCTGCTGCCAGTGTCCTTGTCCCTTGATGAGGCACAGCCACCCCCCACCTCGGCAGGAGACCCTCCAACACTAGCAGGTAGGTCTGTTTCAGTCTTGTATTGGGTCACTGCTCCTTCCCCTGGGTCCTGATGCGCACACCACTTTGTGTGTGCCCTCCAAGGGTGGAGTGTCTGTTTCCCCCAGTCCTGTCGAAGTCTTGCAATCAAATCCTGCTAGCCTTCAAAGTCTGATTCTCTGGGAATTCCTCCTCCCATTGCCAGACCTCCAGGTTGGGAAGCCAGATGTGGGGCTCCGAACCTTCACTCCAGTGGGTGGACCTCTGTGGTATAACTGTTCTCCAGTTTGTGAGTCACCCACCCAGCAGTTATGAGATTTGGTTTTATTGTGATTGCGCCCCTCCTACTGTCTCTTTGTGGCTTCTCCTTTGTCTTTGGATGTGCGGTATCTTTTTGGTGAGTTCCAGTGTCTTCCTGTCGATGATTGTTCAGCAGTTAGTTGTGATTCTGGTGCTCTCGCAGGAGGGAGTGAGCGCACGTCCTTCTACTCTGCCATCTTGAACCAATCGCTCTCATTTTTCTTAATAGTCAAAGAATTCTATGTAGGTAGTCATGTAGACCAATGTTGCTTAAGGAGAAGGACATTAGAATTCCTATTCTTGGTGAACCAAATGATCTAACTGTCCAAAATAAAAATTTATTTTTCATTTACATTCAAATAGCATATAAGTAATTCTTCCAGTAGTGGCATTGAGTACACAAAGCTTCCTCCTTTTGTGTAGAATAAAATAAATAATAGTGAAAATTTTGCTAGAGAGAATAAAGACACACGAAATGAAAGAACATAGTAACAAAATATTATTAAAATTATTATATAAATTAATTTAAACGAGAGATGTTGAACAGTCTGTTTTCTCATTATTTCTTGAATTGGAATAGTGGCCCTTTTGTAAAGTATAAGGAATGTCTTCACACTCACCACATATTTTTTGAAGAAAAGTAAAGGGTAATTCAAGACATATGAAACACTACAATCTCTTAAAATTTCAAAGCAGACATTGACTTAAGAACAAAAAGACGGTCTAGTAAGAAAAAAGTAAATGACAATTGGACTTGATATTCTGTGTTCAGATAAATGGCAGCTTTTTTGTTTCTACTGTTGTTTGTTTTGTTTTGTTTTATCTCTGAGAGCTCATACAGGAAACAGGAGTAACTTTAGCCAGGAACTTTTTCTTTCTCTTGATGTTGCCAAAGATGTATAAGAGGATGTCTGAGAGTAATTATAAAGAAAGCAAAACCAAACCTCTGACTCTGATGTCACTGCTGTATCAATCTACAGAAGAAGAAAGACAGAGCATGCAAGCAAGAGACAGCAAGCAACAACAGAACTCAGTTGCAAGAGAAGCCTCTAGCCCTGAAAACAGGAAAGCTATTTGGCTTCCCCTATTTTTCTATATATTTGGCAGATCTAAAATTTACTGATTTATTTTTTGGTCTTTACACCTCCTTCTAAATCTTTATGGTGTGTACAGTTGAAGATACCAGGACTTTCTTGGACTTCCTCCTCCTCCTGCCCCCAGGAAATGCACACATGACCAAATAGTCAATGGCAAGTGTGTGAGTATGTCTAATAGACATGAAATACGGATGCAAGTTGCATACTACTGAGGCTAGATGGAAAGGTTCATTATTTCTTCCTTCCTACATTTATTCATCCAATGGATATTCATTGAGAGACTACTTTCTGCCATGTTCTTGGCACTAGGGCCACAGTGATGAACCTGATAATCACAAGGTCCTTTTATGGAGCTTATGTAGAGATAGCACTGGGAGACAGGTATTCAACAGACATGCAGTATTCAATTGTGCCAGGAGGCAGAAAATTGAAATAGAGTGTGTATTTTAGGTCTGTTTTGTTAGGGAAAATTTATATAAATTTTGGTATTCTTGAAATGTGAGTGGAATAGAAAGAAACGCCATTCCATGATTAAGGCAGAAGTGCATTTCAGGGAGATTCATTCCTGTGTCATGACTGGTCTCAGTCAAACATTGATGTGAAGAGTAAAGGATAGACACATACACGCTACTATATATAAAATAGATAACTAATAAGGACCTGATGTACAGCACAGGGAACTCTACTCCATACTCTGTAATGACCTATATGGGAATAGAATCTAAAAAAGAGTGGATATATGTATATGTATAACTGATTCACTTTGCTGTACAGCAGAAACTAACACAACATGGTAAATCAACTATACTCCAATAAAAATTAATTTTAAAAAAGAGTAAACAATATATTAGAATAAATTGAGAAGTGAGATACAATGAAGAGAATGGAGTCTATATTGGTGATAAATACACATTTTCAAAAACTTTAGCTCTGAATATGAGCATAAAATGGGTCTGTAGCTGAAGGAAAAGTGGACTATAGTGGATATTTTTAAAAGAAAAGATGTTCACGTATAAGACTTATTTATTTTTAAAGAAAAGAGCCGCAAATATAAGACACAAGAAAAATTAGCAATGCAGAGGAAATAATGGAAAAAACAACATCCCTTGAGGCTAGATAAGAGAGCCCCCAAATCATATGCCAGGTATCAGCAATACTGTGGAGAGAGAATTTTACAGAATATGGTAATTCAGTGGATTGAGGGAAGAGGAAGACAGGTCTGTTCATGCTGTAACTAATCTGAACAATTTTGTTTTTATTAATGCAATTATGGTGATGTCAAAATAGTAAAATAGTCAAAATAGTAAACAATGTAGTGACAGCAATACTAAAACAATGGTAGTAAAAACAAGCTTAGTTCTGGTTCTACTGATTAGGAAGTATCACAGAATAATCAACCAGATGTGTTCAAAAGATATTTTGTAATTTAGATAATTTGGGAAATTAACAGAGCAGTAGCAGTGCCCATAACACACTCCAACTTGAAAAAATTATTTCCATTTTGGCAGCAAGTAATACTTTGAATACTTGTTAAAAATACTCTGTAAGCTATGATGTAGTCGTGTGATGAGATAAGCATTTCCAGTTGAAAGGAATGGATACAGATATTGACCCAGACGGCCCTACTGTTCCCTCAGTTTGACTAAACTTTAGACAGGTTTCCTCTTACCTTTAATCCCCTGACTTCCCTTCTCTTAAAGCATTTACATTAAAAAACACCCAAACAAACAAACCAAAAAAACCTTGCAATTGTAAATTCTTTCTTTGAATTTTGAGATGTAAATATTCTCCCAGCCTCTTACAACCCAGGAAAGGTTTTCTCAGGACCCCAGAGTCATTCCTTTGCACAGTTATTATCAAGAAAAACAAGAGTCCTACCTCCAAGTCTATGGGAAGCAGCCGCCTAGATTTGCAAATCAACAGTTAGCAAACACAGATTGCCTGATGACATGGATCAACTTCCCTCTTAACTCACCCCATCACTTAAGAAAACTTCCTGTCTCAGCCTCTTCAATAAGTGGTGCTGGGAAAACTGGGCAGCTAAATCTAAAAGAGTGAAATTAGAACACTCCCTAACACCATACACAAAAATAAACTCAGAATGGACTAAAGACCTAAATGTAAGGCCACACACTATCAAACTCTTAGAGGAAAACATAGGCAGAACACTCTATGACACAAATCACAGCATGATCCTTTTTGACCCACCTCCTAGAGAAATGGAAATAAAAACAAAAATAAACAAATGGGACCTAATGAAACTTCAAAGCTTTTGCACAGCAAAGGAAAACATAAACAAGATGAAAAGACAACCCTCAGAATGGGAGAACATATTTGCAAATGAAGCAACTGACAAAGGATTAATCTCCAAAATCTACAAGCAGCTCATGCAGCAATGCAATATCAAAAAACAAACAACCCAATCAAAAAATGGGCAGAAGACCTAAATAGACATTTCTCCAAAGACGATATACAGATTGCCAACAAACACATGAAAGGATGCTCAACATCACTAATCATTAGAGAAATGCAAATCAAAACTACAATGAGGTATCACCTCACACCAGTCAGAATGGCCATCATCCAAAAATCTACTAACAATAAATGCTGGAGAGGGTGTGGAGAAAAGGGAACCCTCTTGCACTGTTGGTGGGAATGTAAATTGATACAGCCACTATGGAGTAGAGTATGGAGGTTCCTTAAAAAACTAAAAATAGAACTACCATATGACCCAGCAATCCCACTACTGGGCATATACCCTGAGAAAACCATAATTCAAAAAGAGACATGTACCACAATGTTCACTGCAGCACTATTTACAACAGCCAGGACACGGAAGCAACCTAAGTATCCATCGACAGATGAATGGATAAAGAAAATATATATACAATGGCACATATATACAATGGAATATTACTCAGCCATAAAAAGAAATGAAACTGAGTTATTTGTAGTGAGGTGGATGGACCTAGAGACTGTCATACAGAGAGAAGTAAGTCAGAAAGAGAAAAACAAATACCGTATGCTAACACATATATATGGAATCTAAAAAAAAGAACAAAATGGTCATGAAGAACCTAGGGGCAGGATGGGAATAAAGACACAGACCTACTAAAGAATGGACTTGAGGACACGGGGAGGGGGAAGGGTAAGCTGGGACAAAGTGAGAGAGTGGCATGGACATATATACACTACCAAATGTAAAACTGATAGCTAGTGGGAAGCAGTCGCATAGCACAGGGAGATCAGCTCGGTGCTTTGTGACCACCTAGAGGGGTGGGATAGGGAGGGTGGGAGGGAGATGCAAGAGGGAGGAGATATGGGGATATATGCATATGTATAGCTGATTCACTTTGTTATAAAGCAGAAACTAACACACCACTGTAAAGCAATTATACCCCAATAAAAAAAAAAAAAAACCTTTTCTCCTGTTTCAGTGAAGTTTAGTTTAGTCTGTCTCCCCTGTTGCCATAGTCTTGAATAAAGTCTTTCATGTTGGTTTAACTCCATTCAGTGCAATTCTTCCTTGACAACATATATGTATATATGTATGTGTGTATGTATATATGTATATATACATATCACTTAGGTAATGACAAGATGCAACATATATTTGCAGTGGTTGTCAAGACAGCTGGTCTATACAGCTGTCATTCATCAATGTGTGGTTTGAAAAAGTTATATAAGTTTCTTAAACTTCTTGTTCCTAACACGAAAGTCAAACTTGTCACCTAACATCGCATAGGATGAGACGTTCTGTTCAATATTCTGAATATGATTGATTTCCAAATACAGAATTCACTTTTCCAGGCTTAACTGCAAAACTGACTTAATTTTTCATTGTTATAAAATATGATCATTCTTCCAAATATGTCATACTTCACGCCTAACTGTAGACATTTTAAAGCACAATTAAATGTTTATGGAGTCCTTCAATTAGAAAGTTACTTTTTAATTCATTGTTTTATATTTAAGCAAATGTTGTTTGTACCCTGCAATTCATAAATATTGATGAAATACGGCAATTAAGTATGTAGATATCTAGCATTAGGTAAATAAACAATCCAATTTTTGTTAATAAGCTTGTCCAAATTTAGAAAACACTGAGTCATTAAAATCTCAAAAGATTCCAATCTTGAAAAAAAAAAAATTTGCGGAAAAATTGTCATACAGACATCCATACACCCACATGTGCACACATGCACAAACACACTGATTTGCAAACATCATTTCTGAGGTAAAAAATAAATTGAAATCCCCCATAAATTATGACAAATTTCCAACAAGAAGGTTATATTTTAGCTGGGGAAAATACTTTTGAAATAAATGATTTGTTTTTCAAAGGTTATTATCTGAGGCTGGAAGACAATGTAAGCAGAAAACTTTTTCTCCTGCATTGAGAATGTCTTTATTCGAATGAATAATTCATGTAAATAGGCTCAGTTATTATACTAGTGGCTTCTAATAATCTAGGAAATACCTAGTATATGAATATCACAGGAACTAATTCTATGATTGTTAACATGGTATTTACTTGCTAAAATATTTGCTCAAATAAATTCATGCATCCAGAAATAGTTTACATTTACTAATTTCAAAAGACATTTATTTATTTATTTATTTATTTATTTATTTATTTATTACCAAAAGACTTTTAAGAATAGGATAAAGGAATTTCTTTTAGCAACTTTTGTAAGATTTATAAATGTAATGCCTTGTTTATTAATAAGCATTTATCAAACTAATATAAAATTTTCAACCCTTTTATTTGAAGGAATACCCAGTTCTTTTTTAAAAAATATAAGACAGAATATAGTGTTTTCAGCCTTGATATTTTAAGCCAGATTTTTAATCAATAGCTTAATAGCTCTTAGTCCCTAAGTGAGAGCTCATATTTAACTAATCTGATCAGTACAGAACACTCAGATCTGTGGAATCGGAGCCATCACATTTATTGGAAACCAGGACATAGAACTAGAACAAGGGACACATTCATCACTCAAAACTATTCATCTCTAGAGACTGAAATTTTACAAATGAGTTACACTTTGCCTGTTAATACTTAAGGTTAAATAAATAAAAATTTTAAACTACAGTGGATTTTGTCTGTCAAATATACCTGACATGTCACAGGAACATTTTTTACCCAAACAATGTGAAATATTAATAAATTCCCTCTGTAATGCAAATAAAATACTAAAACATAAAAATTTAGGGGCATAAGTTTTCAATACACAAGACATAGTTTTTAACAAATTTTTGAATTATGAGCTATTGTTTGTTTAAGGAAACACTGAAGGTAGTATTTGTTAAGATGGACAAAGTTTTCAAGATTTTCCTAAATAATCAAATGTAGTCAGATATGTCAGTAGCACTTTTTCATAGGAAGTTGAGTCTGTGCCGTAGGTGTAAGCTACATGAAAGCAACATTCAGCTATTTGAAATTACTTTATGATAATGGCTTTGGAAATGTCGGGTTAACTCTAATTTTTCTCATGGTTTTTAGAAAAAAATAAAGTAAAAGTAGACATAGTGTTTTGGAAATATTAATTGTTAGCAAACTGTGCATTTTAAAGTATTATCTGGATATTTCTTATGATCCTTACATGCTTCATTTAGTTATCAGGTCTTGATATGAAATGGAGTAAAATATAGTATATTACTGGTATCTTAAACTCAACAGTTATTAGTTTCATGCAATTTAATCATAATTGGACAATATTAACCTATTTTAAAGTAGCTAGCATACATCCTAGGGTAGAGTGGAGTAGTGTGAAGTGACACCATCACTCATGTAACTGAACACTTATGGACATTTGCCCTTTGTCCCCCTCACTGCTCCTTATTGAACCCTTGTGTTTCTGGCACCTGTGGAATAACCTCCTGTTCTTGGCCCACCTCATAGAATTAAATCTTGGATCCAGCTGTCCACTAATCCCTTGTGGATTTTACTTTACTATATTGAAAAACTTTCAAGACCAATCCAATTTAATATCTAAGGTGATCTTGCAGTTTTCTGCTAATATTGATACAGTGCTTTTGAGAAGAAGTATTCACTAATTTCTAAGACTACCCTTTTAGATTCAAAGCAATAGAAATAAAAGTTATTTCTAGAGTAACCTCTATGCAGCATATACAAGTCATCTATAGGGCAATATATACCTAGATATTATATATTCATATATTACCATGTTTTCATTACAGATGATAGAAATGACAGACAGCTTGGTCTCTAGTATTTATTAGTTTCATGTGGTTAGAGACTCAAAAACAATTTATGTCTTAAACATGCATTTATGTATTTTCGGTATATAACAATTTTTTACTTTGTTTCAGTACAATTTTCAACACACAATTTACTGTTTTACAAGATATTTAAATATGTGAAATAAAATTTCTATGGACTGCTTGCAAGCTGCAAATTTAAGTAAAATGCTTACATTCTTAAATGAGAACAAAAATGTGGTAAAATAAACTGTGGGTGTATGTTCCTGCTCTTCTTGCAATCTCACTTGGGATTCACTATGCCTTTTCTTTATTGTGTCTGTCCTTATTTTCTTCATTATTTCTCATGGTCTTTTACTCCTCTTACAATCCCATCCTGCTGGTATTTGTCATGAGTCCATTTTGGACTGCTACCTGATTTTTAAAAATTAAAGTACCCTCTGCCATGTTGAAAAGTACCTGTCTCTTCCTTTTCTGGGCCAATAATCCATCATCATGTGTCTTCATGACAGAAGTACTCTGACTCTTCGGAGAATATTCTGGATTATATTCCTCTTTGTTCAGTCTCTTTTGAAAAGTAGTATTTCTGGTGTTTGGACCAATATTTGTTGAAAGTATGTATTCTAACCATACTTTAAAAAGTGAAGAGAAAAAATGTATGATGATGATGATGTTAATAGTTACCCTGAAGGGTGATTATAGGGAAACTCCTGGGCTGGCTTAGAAGAGAAGGGATTTGGGTCTAAATCATCTGGCTTTACCACTTTTGCTGATCTTTCATCTTAGCTTTCAAACTCATTAAAAGATAGGACTAGATGAACTCTAATGTGACTTAGATTTAAAAATCTGATAATTGGATTCTTAAAAGTGTACAAGTAATTTAACAAAGAGTGTCAATAAGGAAAAGCAAACAAACAAAACAAAACAAAGCAAGCAACAGTATACTACCTTTAGGGTATGCTCAACACATGGGTCTTTATTCTGATAGTGTAACATTCCAACTTTGTATCTGTGACTTGATTGCTTATTTCTGCCTAGAGAGCTTTTGATTTTGTGTTCTGTGGTAATGTCTTTCCCAAAGGTAGAGTTCAGTTGTATCTTATTATTGTCTGTGATTTCCAAACTCACCTCCAGACTAGTAATTACCATTGTTCCCTGCACAGCACCCACATAGAGAAAATACCTCCTATCACTATTGCTGAATATACTGCTCTTTGTCCCTTTGGGAAGGAAGAGACTGGCAAGTTTTGCTTTTTTTTTCCTTTACTTATAAAAGTAAATCTAAATCACAAGCCAAAATAGCTTTCACTGGAAGTTTTATAACGTTAAAGGACTCTGGGCATTTATTTCAATTAGCTCCAGAGTAAATAATTTTTATTTACCTACTACTCTCTATTTTATAATTAAAATATTCTACTAAAGAGAGTATAAATATAAATATTTAAATGCAAGACAAATATTATGGAAACCAATTATTTTACTTTAATTAACCTTTTAACGGAACAAATGTTTCAATGTTTATGTTAAATGTAACATATTAAAAGTTCAAAAGATACTTATTAATAACAACTTCATACTCCAGTCTGGGATTTAGATAAGAATATAAATATAAACACTGCTGTTCTCTGAACCAGAAGCTTAAAGCCTAACAGAGGATTCAGACAAGCAGAAGCTGCTTTCTTAGACGCGATAACTGCCGTTAACAGAGACAAATAAGAAGAGCAACAGGAGCACTAAGCATCAGAAATTAATTGTGGATCAAAATACACAACAGCTACTGTGACTCCTGAAAGAAGGCATGGGAATTCATCAGGCAGAAAAGAGCTGATAATTAAGGTGCTCCAAACCTAGAAATGGTACACAAGCAATGTAATTATGTGTGGTCTCTGTTGAAAAAATGGAGGGTCTGTAGGATACCAAAGCCAGGGGGAATCACTGAAGGATGGAAAGGATATGAAGGACATGGTTAGGATGGAAAGGACTGAAGGACATGGTTAGCTTGGAGGAGGAAATCACAACTCAAAAATACATGCAGGGCAATACTGCTAGGGAAGTGATGCAGGAGAAGGTTTAGGGTGAGAAATGGCGAGTGCCGGGCAAAGAAAGGGGCCCAGAGACAAGGGCCACAATTAGGTCAGGAAACTGATCCCCCCAAACCCTACCAGTTTGGGGACGGGCAGCAGCCAGCAAGGCTGTGTGCCTCCAGATAGGGGTACAGTGTTTGCAGGCTCGGTGGGGAGAAGCAGAGCCACATCCCTTGTGGTTGGTAGTTAAGTGGAAGAGGAAAAAGCACCCAACCTGGGAAGATTATCCACTTGTCATGCACAGAAAACATCCTTCCCCTGCCCACCTCAAACTAAACAAGTGACTATCTCCTACCAGCTATTCTCACTTGAGGCTAGGAAGTTTCAAAATGTCAAGGAATTTTTGAAATATCTTGGGGAAATCCCCAACAAAAGTCCTGGGACACTTCCACTGATGTCATGTGTCATTTTTTTTCTCTCTCAAATTATGCATATGAATTAACAGACAATACTTAGTATGTATTGTTTTTCCTATTACTCCCTCCCAAAGTCGGTGTAACATACTGGTTAACAATGTGAATCTGGAGTCTGACATATTTAGATGTAAAATTTCAGTTTTTTCCCTAGCTAAACGACTTTAGATGACTACTCACCTAGTCTCCATTTCACCGACTCTGAAATGAGAATAATGATAACCAGCTTGCCAATCTGTCATGCCATCTACATAAGATAATGAATTTAATGCAGTATGTCTTCCATGTCTTCGATGCATAATAAATGATAGACACTGCTACTATCAGAATCCATTCTTAACAATTTTTGAAGACCAACTTTTTAGAGGTTGCCTGCATCCACACTTTTAAATTCTATTTTTAACTAGACGGTGGTGACAGTATATAACTGCTTTAATTGACTATTTCCAAACTGGATCACTAACAAAAAAGTCAGATGATTTAATCACCACAGGATAAAACGATGGAAGAAAACCAATGGGATTACAACTCCATACCAACCACTTAGGGAACTCTCAAAAAAAAAAAAAGTAAACATTTAATATGTAAATAATCCCCAAAGTATCCACTGTTTTCTTTTAAATTTCTTCAGGAACTTTTATATTTATATTTTCCATAGAGAAGTTACTTATAAATTCTTTAAGTAAAGTTACTTTTAATTAATACATATGAAGATTTTCATTCTTGCGTGTGTGTGTGTTGGCTCTGTCTCTGAATAGGATTAGCATTCCCTGAGGATGCAGATTTTGTCATAATGATTTATGTGTAAGCCATATTTGCCTCACCCTGAGTTTGCCAAACATAGTGCTTTACAGAAAGTAGACATTTGATAAATAATTGTTACAAAGTGTTTTTGAGCCCAACCAGTCAAGGACCTGTGGTTTGTATTTGTTGCTTTTAACTACACCTGGATGCTTGAGAGACATGTTCTTGCTATAGGCTGGCTCTTAGTTTTGATTTTCCTTTATTCAAAAAACAGAGTGCAAGCTCTACTGAACAACTTTGCTAAAAAGTGTATATTGGTGAGCTGTGTTCTCATCCTCTTTTACTAAAATCTATTATTTGAACAAAAGGATTCTATACCCATGGAATAATTTTATGTGTACCCAGGACTTAAAATGATCACCCCTCTGCTGACACTTTTTTAAATATTAGGGAATATATATATATATATATATATATATATATATATATATATATTCCTTAAGCTTATATTATATACCTCAAGTCTTTAACCATTGGTATACTTTGCAATCTCTGTCTGCAAACATTTTTCTTCTGTCTTTCCATGGCAACCCCAGACTGTACTGTAGTATTATCTTTTAAAGACAGTCTTCCCTGACTTCTCTTCAAACTAAGCTCTGAAGCTCCTCTATCACCATATCATTAACAGCAAAGTACTCACCAAACAGTATTGCACAACAATATTTATTCCTATATACGTCCTATTAATCAGATAGTTCCTGAGAGTGTTACCATGAGACAGTAGAATTAAATTATTGCAATGTATCATATGGTCTCTTTTTGTAATTTTTCATTATCTTTATATTCGTCAACTTACATACACTTTACTCCATTATACATAAACCTTAAATCTGAGGATCACTGCCCCTGAGAAAAGAGAAGACAAAAGAATTCGGGGAAAACAGTGATTACAACGTTGGTTTTAAGCTGAAAAGCAGCTTTAAAAGTCAGATTCCTGGAGCTCCACGTGTAAAAAGTTTCAGAGTCATCATTCCTGTAATTACCATAAGAAAAAGCCAGATGCACTGAAAATCAATAACTTTTCTTGGACCCATCAGGAGAACTGAGAATGTAGGGCAAACTGCCAAAATCTGCAGAGTCACAGTCACAATGTGCTTACCCGGAGCAGAAGCTTCTGGAGACAAGTGGAAGGGACTCTCCGGTGGCGATTCTGAGGAACTGCTAGAGGCTGTGTGGGCTGGCGTGAGAGGGAGGGACTCCTGAGACCACGGTCTGGAGGGGCCCTCGCACGTTCACGGGCGTGGCCTTCAGAAGCTCCAACATGTTCTCACAGTCAAGATCCAAGAAAGACCCCTCACGCCACGGCAGGCAGAACGGAGGAATAATCATTGTGAAATATGCACAGAGCCTCCTCCATAAAAAAAGCCTATTTCACAAGGAAAATGCATTACCAGAGTATGATTCCAGCCCCCTTTAATTTTCCTTTTTCACCTAAGTTGGGGAGGGATCATCAACAAGGGTAAGAAATTCGAGTGGCTAGGTTGGGAATGCAACAGACAGAGAGGGAAATAGGGCCAGAGATAAAAAGCTACATGACAGAGAAATGCAGGTAAAGATCACATTCCTAAGATGCAGGCCTCCTAAAAGGCTATTTAGGAAATTATAGAATGATCCCATAGTTCCACACCTTACCTCCCCATCAACAGGTGTTCAATAGATCATTTAGAGGAGCCCAAAGTCAAAAGAAAAGACAAAAGCAAGGATTCTGAATGAATGTGAAGCTTCTGGAACTTATGGCTACAGTGAACATTCAAAGCAGTGCAACCCGTTGTGCAGGGTTCAAAGAATTCTGGAGCTGATCAGTGAAAAATTTATGACCACAAGAGGCAGCAACACACAAAGGGTTTTATTGGGCTGCACCTGGATATCGTTGCACAAGAGGAGAAGCTCTCACAGTCTGAGTCTCTTCAGTATGAGACAAAATGGCCCAGGGGCCACCTCCAGAAGTGGAGGAGAGCAAGGGACCTCCTTGGAGAAGAGGGGGCTTACATGTCGGGGTGATGTTGCTCAGTAGCATCGTGGGGTGTCTGTGTTTGAGGGGCCATAGCAGCTTATGGTCTTACACCCACAAGGCTCTGTCTTATCAGTGGCCGGTGGATGCTGGGTGAGATTTTGTGGGGTATGCAAAGCAGTCAGGCTCTAAATGACTAAAATATCTAGTTGTCTAGGCCATTTTAAAACTGAATGGATATTGTGATTTCTAAAAGAGTTGTGGAAAGCTCTATACTCAGGAGGGAATATATTATATAAGAGGTAAAACAAAATAAAACAGGGAATCACCACTGGTTTATATCTTGAATACTGAGGTTTTTAACTGGTCTGGCATTTTTCTTTTACCTTTCAGAATCTTTTGATAGATGTCTTATGTGTTTTGTCTGGGGTTTTGAGGTGTAATTCACAGAAGAGAATAGAATGAAGGAAGTTTGCTCCACTTTGCCCATAATGGATGTTATTTTAACATATTAAAAATTGTTATAACTTAGGATTTTTTTACCAATTCATCAACAATGCAGGGATCTTAAGGCATGTCAATGCTATTTCTCACCCTCCAATTTTTTTTCTACTGTTTTTATTTTCATTCTATTGCTATGTAAAGTTTTTCAGTGCATTCTTCTTATTATTTACACATGACATTTATTTAGATTTCCTCATATTTTTATCCTTTTCGATGTGTCTCTTTACTATATGCATTTCCTTAAAGTCATACAGATGATTTTCATTGTGCCTTAACAAGCCCATTTTGTATTCCTCTTACTATGGCTTGTTTGTGAGAAATATACTTTGTGTTTGTTTCTCTGAATATTAACTTATTATGCTTTCATTTTTGAAAGATAGATTTGCTGACTTTTACTTTGGCACTGATTTACTTTCAACACCTTGAAAATGTCATTGCATTGTATGATAGCTTCTACAGTTCTGGGTATAGTTTTATCTTTCATCCTTACTGTCTCTCATTTGAAGATAATGTGTTTCTTATTCCCCTGGTTCTTTTCAGCTTTTTCTTGGTCACTAATTTTGAGAAGACTTACTAGAAAGTGCCTATGTGTAATTTTTATTTATATTTATCCTGAGGAAGCCTATAAAACTTTTGAATCCATGGATTAAAGTCTTTCATTTGCTCTAGAAAATTCCAGGAACTAACCCTTCAAATACTGTTTCTTCTCCATTCTCTCTTATTCTTCTAAGAGTATGCCTATGTATTTGTTACACGTTGATTCTTGCTGCATGTTCTATATTTCTCGCTCCCTCTCTTGCCTTTTTTCTGGAAAATTTCTATAGATATGTTTTCAAGTCCACTAACCTTCTCTTCAGCTATGTCTAAGATTCTGTTAAACCTATTTATTGAGTTTTTAATTTCACGTACTGTATTTTTCAGTTTGAGCACTTCCATTTGACTTTTATTCCTAAATCTACCCGAAATATTAGACACCATTCTCTATTTCCCTGAACATATTTACCATGTTTTATTTTAAATCTATATCTAATAACTAGTAGCTGGAATCTCCAGTGACTGTGTCTATGGACTGCTTTTTAAAAATAATTTAATCTGTAGTCATCTCATCTTGTCATACAACGTTACTGGTAGTTTTTTTTTGATTCTATGTTAGACTATGTGTATGAAAGAATATAGGCATAGTTTAAGCTATGAAAAATGTTCTCCTGCAAACCAGATTTTTTGTTTGTTTCTGTCAGGGATTAGGCTAGTTGTAGATCACCTTAATCCAATCATGGACTGGGGTGATTTCAGGCTGCTCTGCACACTTTGTTAAGTCTGGTCTATTTCTGACTTTCTAGTTCAAAACCACTGCTTGTACGTAATGGTGAGTAGCTTCCATTTGATAAGGCCGCATCTATTCTCTTGGAATAGTGTGGCTTCAGTCTATGTACAAAATTAACATAGCATTCTCTGCAACATTTTGGAATTAGTTTTTAGACTCCAGAGAATGCACCAGAAAAGAATTTATTTAGAATTGGAATGGCATCCTTAAATTTGTATCCTATACAATTTAGATAAAAGTAATCTAGTGAATTTTAAACGATCTGACTAAATCTTACGGACAACCTGAGGAAGCAGGGCTCCCACTCAAAATTTGGTTAAGATGCCAAGATCGATGAAGCCACACATAGACCAAGAGCATAAAAACTTTTGTTACTCACATAGTGAGGCTTCTGGGGAAAACAGGGCAGGTCCCCCAAGCTTGTCTGAAAATAGCTTGGAAGAGGAGAGAAGGAGAACAAGTTTGGGATTTTTACTGTGATGAGAGGATGGGGCTGGGATGAGAGGTCCCTCCCAGGGAAAGAGGTTTGCAGTTTGAATCTGTCACTGAAGCCAGAGGACCCAGCACTCAGGCTCTCTTGTGCTTGCCCAGACGTAGGGCACAAAAGGAAGAGGGAGGCGTGAGGCTTAAAAATCTTTCAGGCATCAAACTGCAAACAATAAAGTGAGACCTTTTACCACACTGAGACATAATAAAAAATTTACGCTTAAGAAGACTGTAAAAGAAAGAAAAAAATAATTAAGCTACTATCTCAAGTAACCTGTTTCTTCCTCCTCTTCCTTTCTTCTTTTACTTTCACTCCCACAGCCTTTAGTTTCAGCCATGACTCTCCAGTCTCTTGCAAATAAAAATGATACTCTGAGTAATGAATCATCTTTTAGTTGCTTTGAGTTTCCTGCCAGCTTAGGGGGGATTTTCAGGTTTACTTAGTGCAGCCTTTCATCGTAAGCCTTGAGGTGAGTGTGTGGAGGCGGGGGTTGAAGAAAGAATCCATGGGTGAATGACAGTTACCATAGCTGGTAAGCTAGGAAGGCAGTATTCGCCGCTACCTGGCAAGAGACTCAAAGCACTGTTTTTTATATAGCTAAACCTAGTGCCCTTTGGGTAATGTCTTACTTGGACAAAAGGAAATGCTTTGAGCTATGCAACTGCAAAACAATTCATCACTCATCTTTTAATAGATCTCCTATGGTATTTTCAAAATGCATGCATTTTGATAAATGCATTTTGAGGAAATGCAAAACATTTGTAACAGAAACTGCTTTCTTTTAACCTTTGCATGAAGGCATCTTGTTAGATTATATTAAAATTTTCATTTCCTGTATGCCTGTTGAGACTCAGGCTCATTTAATGTTTCTGAGTATGTATACAGAGGGGTAAAGGCACACAGGATTTTTAAAAATATGTATGGAAGGGAATATTTACGCAGATTTTTATGAACAGATCGCTATCCCAAAGGGAAGGCTGAGAATGGGTCGATATATAGGTTCTATAGTGGTAATACTTTCAAGGAGACTGATAGCATATTATTTCCTTATCCATTCTTAGAGGGCAGAGGTGGCTGCTTTATTTATTTAGTTACTTGAGGTTAGTTAAGGGAGATGGAGAGCAGGGCATAATTGAATAGAATTTGCTTGGTTGTTCCTGTTGTTTCACTCCAGAATCTCATTTTGTCTGGTATTTCAGCATGGTGAAATAGAAACAGGGCATTTCTGTTCCATGTGAGATGAGTAACTAATTGTTTTATATGCTGATCAGAGGGAGAAGAATGGGTTTGGGAGAATAGGGAAACATTATATGGACTGGAGAACTTTTCACTTCGTAGGGAATTTACTGAAATCATTTCTTATCCCTAGATGAGCTTGGGACTTTTGAACCTCATTTTTTTTTCTAATTGCAATGTTATAAATAACCTCAAACCACTTTTTTTTTCATTTCTGTTGATATATTTTGCAAAGTACCCAAAAGTAAAAGGGAAATGAGAAAAGATAAAGAAGTCCCGTAAGTAGGTAGTTAACAATGTATTTACCTCTGATGTAGTGTGTGTGTTGGGTAGAAGGAAGGTTATGACAAGGGAGATAAAGGGGCTTCTGAAATAAGCTTAGCATTCTTCCTAACTTTGGAAGAAAAGTACTCAAAATATGTTTCAATTATCATCCACTCATTGTATTAAACAATCCAAAATACAGAGACTAAATGTATCTAGAGTAGTTTTCACCGAATAAAAAACCATCAATCCAAAATTGCCATGTGCACCTCTTGCAACTACCCTGCTCCACAATGAGTTAGAGCATGGAAAGCCTTAACTCAGATGCACGTAGTTGGAAGCTAAGCTGAAGGAAAAGCTCTTGAATCTGGAAAATGAAACAGTAAGCTCAAAAGTAACTTGTCTTTTAACCTTAACAGAACAACTGAATGGTCAGATGTGTGCTAACAGGTTAAAACTCAAGAGATTGAACATGAGGTTGTGGGAAGATTGTGTGTAGAAAGTTAACAGACAACTGGAAAAACATTTAAACATAATAAAATTACAGGTGTTCAAATGCTTATGAACTTCCTAGTGCGTTTATTGATGTTAACATGTTCTCATTTGGGGTACCATAATGAGAAACACTATCAGTCTCATAAAATATATGGTGATTTCCATGTTTTTGGTCACATTCTTCGGCTATTTCTATTTTTGTCACATTTTCTCTGATTTCTCTTTCCTTTAAATTTTTTTTTTCATTGAGGACATTAAAATATGAACCTCATTAGAGGTGCATCTAAATCCTATCTATTTTTCATTTTAGGTAAGCATGTTCTCTCTAACAATTTGTATGTTGAAAATCTTGTGCCTCTTTGCATTTATTCTCATGACAATTTTGATATTTAAATTTTACTTATTAATTACCTTTAAGACTAAAGCTCATACTATTAACGTAATATTTGCACATATAGGAGGAGTGACACAGACAAACAAAATGCCCTTTCTCTGATTACAACTTTCTGTATTGTGTAAGACAAAATGAAATTTTCTGTTCATTTTAGTTTTGAGCTATTCCAAATAGGTCTTAATTTCATGAAAGACCCATTCATGAATTTCAAAATGGATGAATTTTCAAATGGATGAATTTCAAAATGGATGAATTTTCAAATTATTTACTCATCAATTGAGTAAATAATTGTCATTCCCTAAGAGAAAAGTGGAAGGCCATTGCCTTATATTGTATTTTCTTTGCTAATAGTTTGACAACTGTAATTGGAAGGAACAGCTTGTGATGTTTTCCAAATATATGCTCAGAAAGATAAGGTTAAAACTTAAAGATACCTGATAGAAAGGTCCATAAAAGGACAAATCTTTGTATTTTATGAGACAACTCGACCCTCTTTCTAGAATCAGTTCCAGTAGGTTAACTTTTCACTCTCATGCACATTTGAAACTGGCTTTTTAAAAGACCAAAATGTTTGTATCTGTTCTCAATACATTTGTAGCACAAACTTCCATGAACTGGTGTGCTCCATATGTTATACATAATACAATGCAATTATTTGATAGTATTTTTTCTTGACTGTTAGAGATGCTTGTTTAAAGCCTATGTACACGTGTGTTACGCTTACTTATTAAAATAGAACAGCGATTAAATCTTTTAAAAATGCATTAAGATAATGGTAATAGTCTCATGGATCTCACTAAACAGATAGATTCAAAGACTACTGGTCTATTTTAAACTTCCTTCAACTTACTATGTATTGTATTATCTGTTTATAAAATACTGGATTTAAACATATACCCTGAACATAAGTTGAGATATATTACTTCCCTGTTTATTAACATTAATTTTTGTTAATGTTCAGAAACTTGATTCATAGGTTCCACGACATATGGAATTAAGTATTAGATCTCTGTGAGGAATAAAGAATGGGAAAGACATTTCAAACCATTATAATTTCAAAGACTTGAAGTAAGCTTTCCAGCTTCTTCAAACATTTAACATATTTCAAGCGTAAATCCTCCCATCTATTCAATTCTTACATCCGCTTATTCAACCAGTGCTGCTTAAGAATACACTGTGGTCAAAGTGCTTTGCTAAGGACCAAGGGAATAAAATGATGAAAAATTCAAAGGCTGCCCTCCTAAAGATAGCAATCTAGGGGAGATGATAGAAAAATGTACAAAAGTAACTGTAAGATAGACTGTGATATGTGACGCAAAGAAGGTAGAAAGCGATGGAATTCGGAGACGTGAATGGTCATGCCTGTCCTGTGCGTTCTTGGAGGAAGCTGTCTTAGAGATGATGTTTAGATCTGTGTGCAGTACTGATCCACTGTGTGGGGCAGGCTCAGCTTAGCCTGGGAGATGGTGTGAGTGGAGGCTGTGAGGCCATGTCTCTCTTCCATCTGTGTCTTGCTTTCCTCTGATTTTCTTCTCCGTTAATATTGGTATGCCTATAACTCCATTCCCTATTTTTATACCCACCTAGTTTATATTTTTCTCATTTATTTGCATAATTTATATTAATATTGCATCTGTTTTACTGTGCATATAACAGAAAATGTCAATGAAGTGATTTTGCTACTAATGATCACAAAGTTACCTAAGCACCGATTTTAAAATACACTTTGCCAAATATCCGTTTAATTTTAACTACTTGGTTTAAAGGCAACCTACTTATGAGTTTTATGTTCAATCACCATGTAGTAGTTTAATTTAAGATAAACTTGACTCAAAAAAACATACATTCAAAATTTTACATTTCTCTCTATACAGGACTTTAGCCTTAACATTTATGTACTTTGCCTTAGGAAATGAAAATAACATTTTCCATACAAACTAGAAATGTCAAACATTTAATAATCCCCTTCTGCTGTTATTTTCTTTAGGAAACATTTTATGTTTAGGTATTTCACGTGATCGCAATGTATTCATACTGAGATACGTCTTCCTTGGCTCTTCTCTACAATAGATTTCATGAAAAACACTCTTTTTTCCAGATGTTGGAGGAATCAGATAAGCAAGATAGCTGCCCCCTCCCCTTGACAAGTCCTGTCAATCATTCAGAATAAAGGCAAACTCCAAGGGGCAGAAGAAAAAAAATAAAAGCCCTCACAATGTCCTCATAGCCCTCTGCCTCTGGGATCACTGACATGGTCATACTTGGTAGTGTTTATTACTTGTAACGAAGCTTAAAGAACTCTTTCCTGAAAACTACTGTAATCTCAATGGCCGTCAACTCCTGTGGAGTCCCCAGTCAGCCCTGCCTGCATCACAGGTAACACGACAGCATGCAGCATGTATGACATACATCACAGCAAGATCCTTTTTGACCCACCTCCTAGAGAAATGGAAATAAAAACAAAAATAAACAAATGGGACCTAATGAAACTTAAAAGCTTTTGCACAGCAAAAGGAAACATAAACAAGATGAAAAGACAACCCTCAGAATGGGAGAAAATATTTGCAAATGAAGCAACTGACAAAGGATTAATCCCCAAAATTTACAAGCAGCTCATGCAGCTCAATATCAAAAAAACAAACAATCCAATCCAAAAATGGGCAGAAGACCTAAACAGACATTTCTCCAAAGAAGATATACAGACTGCCAACAAACACATGTAAGGATGCTCACCATCACTAATCATTAGAGAATGCTAAGCTGTTTGATTTTAACAGGACAAGGGGACTGGTAAGCAGGGAGGCCCATGATCTGGCCTTGCTCCCTTGAAGCATCTACAGCAAGTTTTCTCAGCCCCGGCACATGGGGCACATTGGGTCTGAGAATTCTTAGTTGTATGGGGATGTCCTCTGCACTCTAAGATGTTTCGCATCATCCCCAGCTCTCACCCACTAAATGTCAATGCCCCATTTGTTACAATCAGATATGTCTCCATTTTCTAAATGTTCCCTGGGGGTAAAATCATGCCCAGTTGAGAACCATTGGTCTAGAGAGATTATTTAATTATACATCAGATTGCTCCTCATTTGATATACTGGCCTGAGAACACATTCGTTACTTGATTTTCTTAAACTATTAAAAATCTTAGCACTGAACTTGCTGCCTTCTATGGGAATGTGGTTAATATTAATGTTATTTTTATCAAGTCTGCCAAAGTAAATTTTCTGAAAAAGAGTGGAAACAGTATAAAACAAAAACAATAGTTCTGCTCTCCTTTTGTTTTATTCATTTTTACCTTTCTAGTTTCAGTATTATTTTAAAATTACAAAATCAAACAATAACTCGTTAATGGAAAATAATAAATATATTCTGCCTTTTAAATTTTAAAATTAGTAAAATTATATTTATCTAATTGATTTATTAAAAATTTATTCTGATTTTGTAGTATTTCCTTAATCTGCTTTGAAATTGCAAATTTTAAATATTTAACACCTTTTCTTACAAGTTTTTTTTAAATTTGGCTAGATAATTTAATTGGAAATAGAAACATTAAAACATAAATTATTAAAATTTTATTAAAGGGAAAAGCCATTTAGTTATTTAAATGAATAAATATAACTCATTTGGCATCAGTTATACTGCTTTATTTGTGACATCAGACAAGCCTGTTTAGAATTTCATATTCCTAAACAGAGTCGAATACAAGAGTTCTAATTCAAGACATCAATCACTGAAAATGAACATAACCTAATGTCAGTACTGAATCAGGCCATCAATTTATTGTTTTGTAAAAGCAATCAGCAAGCTATCAAGCAATAAAGTGTATGAGATAAGTGCTTCTTTTGAGACAGCACTACCATTGATAATGATATACTGATGGGGAATAGCAACTCTTTTTCAGCATGCTATGCCTCTTACTTGTTAAAAGCCCTGTACTGTGCAACAGATGTGAAATATGTTTCTTATTATTACGGACCAATCTAGTTTGCTTAATAGCTTTGGATGCCACATAGACTTGCTGTCTTATTTAATGAGGTTATATGTGAGCTCTTTTTATGTAGAGAAGTGCAGCTGTGAACTCCTTTTCACTCAATTTCCCAAAGACAGAGAGTTAACTCACTGTTGTCTTTTACAGCGTCTTATTACAGCAAGAGCAGCATGCCGGGAGCAAATTTTGATGCTATTAAAATAGTGTCACTTCTGACTAAAAGGCCAAATATTTTACATTATGTTAACAAAATGTGATTGGTTCTTCATAGATATCTAATAGGTGGTAGGTGCCTTTCTTCAGGTGTTTGCTTGCGATAAAAGGCGAGAAATAGGGGAAAACACATTGTCTGGCCACCTGATCTGCACATATATAAGACGGATCTGATTTGATAGCACAATGAACTCTTTAACCCTTATCTGCAATTTTCAGAAGGTCTAAAACTAACAATCTTTTCATATCATTTTTCCCCCTGGAGAACCAGGAGCCTTAGGGAATGATAAGCTGGCACCAATAAAGCATCACAAAAATGCTGCTTCTTTTTTAATAGAATCAATAGTACCTTTTAAAACGTTGGTGCTTCTTTCTTTCTAAAGATGCATAATCCATAACCTTGAAAACTGGTAGGATCAATACAGTTCATTTTTACTACCTTATGTCATCGATAGATTTGATAACTTTTGTGCATTTAAATTTGACTTTTATAGTTCTAAAGTCCATAGAATGATATTTTAATGATTAATACTTCTTACTTGCAGAGAAAAACATAACTCTGTTTATGAATATCCTGTAGAAATTATTTATTGGCAGATTTAACCCAAGTAGACAGACCATACATTTTATGTGAGCACATTTCAGGTTAGTCATAATGGCTGTTATTATAATTACTACAGTACTAACATTATTATTATTTTCATATTTTTCCTCAGCTTCCACAAAACTGAAAGTTGCCAGTTTAGGAAAGTCAAGGAGAACAAATAGCCTCTGTTAACAGAATGGCTTCATGAGTAAGTATAATGGACAGGCATAGCAGAAACATACAAGAAAGGAAACAATTTGGTCAAAGAGACTCTAAATTAACGTCATACACAGACCTGTACTAACTGATTTTTAATCCATAGGTCCAGAAAGGGAATATTTACTGGCCTTGTTACACCAAAATATTTATGAGCAATATTTTTGAAACCATAAATATAAAAAACACTTGATATATTAGTCAAAATAGACTGGATTCGTCTAATATAATTGACAATTCCAAAATCTCAATGGTTTAAAATAGGTGTGCATGCCATTTCAAAGTCAAAATAGTTGCGATAAATGGAATGAATTTAATATGAATTCTTATTAAAAACTTTAAGAAAATTAGGAATAGAAGGACTCTTCCTCAAACTGAGAAAGGGCATCTTCAACAATCCTACAGGTAAATAATATCTAATGGTTAGAGTGTTGTTCACTTAAAACTAAGATTGGGACGTCCACAATTGTCACTGCTATTCTACATTGTATTGCCAAACAAAAAGCAAATAAGAATAAAAAGACATCTAGATCAAGAAGAAGAAAATTTTTGTTCACTGACAACCTGTTCATATAGATCAAAAATATGATGGAATTTGCAATAAAACTACTGTAACTAGTAAGTGAACCTATTAAGATTGCAGTGAATAGGACAGTTTATATTTCTGTACATTAGCAACAATCAACCAAATGCTGAAATAAAATGATCATTCACCATAGCATCAAAAATATGAAAATAGAGATGTCTCACAAATTATTCAAGAAAACTTTGTGATTGCTGAGAAAAACTGAGGAACTAATAAGTTTTGGAAGACTCACCACCATAAAAATATAAAATGTTTTCCACATTGATCTATACTCTCAATGCATTAAAAATCCAGTAAGCTTTTTCTTTGGTAGAGATTGATATGATGATAAATAACAAAATGATACATTGAATTCTACCAAAATTGAAAATTTCTCTTCCTTGAAAGACTCTATCAGTATAAAAAGATATAAAGAGATGTTGTACCTTGGAGGAAAATGTATATCCCTCAAAAATCAACACAGATGAGAAAAATCCAATGAAATACAGACAAAAGATTTGGATAGATGCTTTAATGAAGAAGATAAGCACTCATGTGGCAGATAAGAACATGAGTTGAGGTTTCACCTCATTAGTCATAAGAGAAATCAAATTAAAACAATATAATGCGAATACAAACTTACTGAAATGGCTAAAAGTAAAAATACTGATCATATGAAGTATTGGTAAAGAAATAAAGATACCGAAACTCTATTACTCTGCTCACAGGAAGTAAGATTTCTCATCCACTTTGGAAAACAGTTTGTCAATTGTGTAAAAAGTTAAGCGAACATCTCACATGTCATCCAGCCATTCACCTTCTAGATATTTATCAAAGAGAAAAGATACCATATGTCTATATAAAGACTTAGACTTAAATGTTTACTACAGATTTATTTGTAATGGCCAAAAAACTCAAAACAACCCATATGTCCATGTAGATGAATGGCTAATCAATTCGTGATGTATCCATACAACGGCATATGGCTCCGCGATAAGAATCAATAACTGATAAATAATAACATATGAATGAACTCCCAAATAATTGTATTGTGTAAAATGAAGAGGTCAGAACCTCGCAAGAAAGAGTGTACACTGTACCATTCTATTTATATAAAACTCTAGAAAATACAAAATATAAAATAAAATAAAAGCAGACCAGTGGTTCCTGGGTTGTTAGCAGGAGGGGTGGTGGGTGGAGGCACAGATGACTTTATAAGAGGGACTAGGAATATCTGGGGGATGATGGATGTGTTCGCCCTTGACTGTGCTGATGGCTTTATTGGTTTTGTACATGTTTCAGAACTTATCAAGCTGTACAATGTATATATCTGCATTTTGTTGTCTGTCAATTATATCTCAATAAATATTTTTTAAAAAGCATATCAAGTTTGTAAAGTCTATTAGACATTGTATCCTTTTCACATATTATATATGTGGTGTTTTTACCCATTTATCCCTCTTTAATCAGAGAAATTGTACTTCTTAGCTCCCCAGTATCAGCTAAGGTCATGCAATTTGCTTTGGCCCATGAAATTTGAAGAAAAATACACGTCAATTCTGGTAGGAAGCTTAACTGAGTATTCTTTCCTTCCTCTCCAGTTGTGGAAAAACATGTTGATCATACCCATCACATCCTACGTACCACATGGATTTTTCCATTTGTTTCCTATGCCTGGAAAGCTCTCCCCTCCCTGTCTGGCTGATTTCTGCACTTCCTTAGGTGAGGATTTTGGTTTCATAGTCTCTCTTTTTTTTTAAATAAATTTATTTATTTATTTATCTATTTATTTATTTTTGGCTGCATTGGGTCTTCATTGCTGCACATGGGCTTCCTCTAGATGCCGCGAGCGGGGGCTACTCTTCGTTGCAGTGCGCGGGCTATAGGTGCATGGGCTTCAGTAGTTGCAGCATGTGGGCTCAGCAGTTGTGGCTCGCGGGCTATAGAGCGCAGGCTCAGTAGTTGTGGCACACGGGCTTAGTTGCTCCGCGGCATGTGGGATCTTCCTGGACCAGGGATTGAACCCGTTTCCCCTGCATTGGCAGGCGGATTGTTAACCACTGTGCCACCAGGGAAGTCCCTCATAGTCTCTTTTTAGTGCAATCATTCTTGATCACTCTTTTTAAAATATCTACTGCTTCACCCTACATTTGTCCCCTGAACATAACATCTTATTCCCATCTTGTTCGCAGTCTTTGTTTTATTTTTCCCTCCACAGCACTGACAATACAGGCCACACTCTATTTTAATGAGTTGCTTATTTTCTTCTTCCTCTATTTGAGTACAGGAATTTTGTATTTCTGTTTCTGTGTTTTGTTTGTTCATCACTTTACCTCTTCTCATGGCTCAAACAGCTTCTGGCTCTTGATTTTTAGTAAACCTCTCAGGGTCTCTAGTTCAGACCCCGGGGAGACACTGCTTATTTTTGAGAATGGACTCTGAAACTTGCCTTTGTGAGCAAGTTCATCTCTCTGGCCAAGTATGGATATCTTGAAATCAACTCCCGTATCACTCAATATGGCTGCATTTTCTTATTGTCATCATTATAATTTCATTTTAGCTTATAAATAGCCTATCTGCAGAGTGATATTTCCCCTCTGAAATTTATGCACATTATGAGACTTTTAAATGGAAAATATCAAATCTGCTATTTCCATTCAGTCCCATGTGAAAGGTCCTGATCTATGGGAAGTTAGAGGATGACTCCTCCGTAAAATGGGATATGGCAATAGAGAGGGCGATGCGGTAATACTTCTAGGGCTGTGCCCTTAATTTCTTCATCATTTATTGCAAACAGCACGATTCCCTTCAACGACTAGTATCTATCAATATCAATTGTGTTTCCAATTTTGGCCTGTGTGTCTGTCAGTGATGAGCAACTACCCAAAGGACATGCTGTCAATCTGGCTTCTATAGATACAAATGTCTGTAGGTCACTTTACTTTTCTTTTTTTTTTCCCCTCTTTTTCTTTTTGATGTCTGAGTTACCCTGTAGATAAATTGCCTGCTATCATTTCTTTTTCTCTTTTTTTTTAACTAAATCTCAATTGCAGTTGAGGCTATGTATTGAATTTGGTGTTGGAGAACTTCCAAAGAGAGTGTTCATTACTTGTCTCCAATCTTCCACTCAGCTCATGATAGCAGCAAAATTAACTCTGGACTCCTTTTAAAAGTATGAATTTAGAACTCTATGATACTGTCTGAGCTCTGAAATTATCTGACAGAAAGGCCTCAGAGTAAGTACAAAGTTTTAACCCCCAAACAGTCGGTGTGCTTGTAGGACACCTAACATGGCGCCTCGTTTGTGAAATTTCTGTGTCATGCCTGAACTGATAGCCCTGATGTCTTGAAATGGGCTTTTGCTTTAAATCAGGAAAACTATCTCAGAATATACATGACCCAGACCTTTAAAAAGTATTCATTTGTATCAAATGCCTAAAATTGAATTTAAGGGCTTATAAACTGTATGAAAACATGTTGTCTTTGTATCCAGAATTCAAGGATTGTAGAACTGACAAACAGCGTGATCATATTTACTACTTTTCCCAGAACCATTGGGTTAGCCCATAAAAGTCCCATTTTCACATCTCTTGACATGGTGAAATTATTAAATAATGCCTCTGTTTCATTCTCTACAGTGTCCTTGATTGGAAGTTAAATTATAGGGTCACCCGGGTTAACATTTATTTATTTGTCCATCCCTGTATCCATCCATTTTTCCATTCTCTGAGTGAATTTTTGATGAGTCAGATGAAGAGCACACATTCTCTGTTCTGGGGTCAGAGAGGTGACTGAAAGAAGCAGACACAGCTTCCTTGCTCTTTCAAGGAGTTTGGTTTTGAGTGTAGAGTTACGGACATTAAACACACAAGTAGAAAATAACAGTGAAATGATATGCCAAATATCAGAATATAGGAATGTGGGGAAAAGTGAATTTTAAGTATGGAAAGATGAGGAAAAGCCTCCACCAAAAATTTGACAATGAGGAAAGATTCTTTCTGGTTAGAAAGAAAAGCCAGGACAGGTGCTCTAAGGTGAAAACAAGTTTGAAGTGGTGCTGGGAATAAGTTCAGTGTGGATGGAGTGTGCTGTGTGGGTTTGGGGAAAGGGTACAAAATTAGTTTAGGAATGTTCAGATGGGCCAGATCATATTTATAAAGGTAATATAAATTATTATTATTAATTTTTTAAGAAACCAACAATATAAAACAAATACCACAAAAATGGGGCTCTGAGGGACAACAACTAATGACAAAAGATCTGGGACACACTTCTCCTTTTAAAGGTAATGATACAGTCCCAGAAAGAAGACACTGCTTATTGCAGAACAAGAACTAATTAGAATGCACCACCTATAACGTAGATGATCTAATGCTCTTTATTTTCACCTCAGTGCTTTCAAAGAGCACTTGATCATCTATGTTACGGAAGGTACATTCTAGTTAGTAATTGTCCTGCCATACGTAGCATCCCCTGACCTTCCTATGATCACTTATTTGTTCTTGGAGGTTTTTTGCCAATTCTTTTTTATATTTACATGTTACAGCATCATGACAGTCATGTTATCTGAGACAATTTTATTTCTTCCTTCTCAATTTTTATGCCTTTTATTGATTTTTCTTTTCTTAGTGCAATACCTAGGACTTCTGGTGAAAGGGGATACCCTTGCCTTGTTCCTGATCTTAGTAGAATTTATCACAATTAAGTATGATATTAGCTGTTGTTTTTTTAGAGATGTTTTTTACTGAGTTAAGGAAGTGTGATTTTGAATGTGGGTTGGAATGTTGTCAAATTTATTTATTTATTTTGTGTGTGAATGGGTGTTGGGTTTTGTCAAATGAGTTTTCTACACCTAAAGGTATGATCATGTGATTTTTCTTTTTCACCCTGTTGATATATTACATTAACTGATTTTCAAATGTTGAACTGGTCTTGCATACCTAGGATAAATCCCACTTGGTTATAGTATATTATTCTTTTCATATACTGTTGAATTTAATTTGCTAATATTTTTTGGAGAAACTTGAACTATCTTTTATAAAGGAAATAGGCTAAGTATTACAAGTGGACTTATGCTTTCTTTTTCTTAGGATTTTGATGTTTACTGCTTCATTCTCTGAAGACAGAATATTGCTCTTAGTACACTGATTGGCACACTGATTGGTATTCTCACACTGCCGTCATTTTCTTTTTGCTTTTTTTCTTCTTTCTCTTCTTTTATCTTTTTTGAAAATAGGGAAATAAGGAATATAATAAGAGAAACAGCTGATAAAATATATCTTTAAGTGAATCTTTAAGATACATATAATGTTTGAAATTGTGTTCTCCTTATCTTTGTAGTTTATTACCTATAAAGTTAACTACTGTCTAGGTTTTAACCATTTGCTTGAAATTTTTTCTGTAACAGTATCAATATGCTGATTCAGGACTTTACAACAGACAACAATTCTACTGTCTTTAATTTGGTGGAATTCTCTATTTCATCATATTTTTATTGCATTATACAATACAATAACTATTAATTTCTTTTGGTCAGCTTTTAAATTTTCATATTTTTATCCCTTGTTATGATCTGATAATAACCATCAAAGTTTATCTTTGAGTTGGTCTATTAGGTTCCTTGATATTTCTAAAATCTTGATTAGATATGTAGTCTTATTTCTTTATTCTTTTTTTTTTTTAATAATTATTTCTTTATTTTTGGCTGTGTTGGGTCTTCATTTCAGTGCAAGGGCTTTCTCTAGTTGCGGCGAGCAGGGGCCACTCTTCATCGCAGTGCGTGGGCCTCTCACTATCACGGCCTCTCTTGTTGCGGAGCACAAGCTCCAGACGCGCAGGCTCAGTAGTTGTGGCTCACGGGCTTAGTTGCTCCGCGGCATGTGGGATCTTCCCAGACCAGGGCTCGAACCCGTGTCCCCTGCATTGGCAGGCAGATTATCAACCACTGCGCCACCAGGGAGGCCCTATTTCTTTATTCTTAAAATGAATTATCATCAGACGTTTCCCTTATTATATGTTGTCTATCACCTGGTCTTTGATGCTTCTTTCACTGACATTGTGTTGTTATTAATTTATTATATTGAGCAAATCATTCAATATGACAAATTTTATTTTATTTTGTAATGAAAGATACCTTCTGTACATTATACCCGTTTTGCTCTCATATTTGTAGTTGAACTTTTACAGGTGTGCCATCTTTTCCTGTTCATTGGTTACATGTTTAACATGAACATGTTTCCCACAAAATTTCTACCATTACATTACAGTTGACCTTTAAACAACACGAAGGTTAGGGGTGCCAACCCCCATGCAATCAAAAAACTGCACGTAAATTTTTGATTCTCACAAAACTTAACTACCAAGAACCTACTGTGGACTGCCAGCCTCACCAATAACATAAACAGCCAATTAACACATATTTGGTATGTCATATGTATATCTACATATATTTTATGCATTCATGACAATACCTTTTTCTTAATTTTTTCAATATTTATAGGTGACACGATCTATCTACAAGTTTTTTCATATTGTGGCAAATCTCCAAAAAGTTTTCCAATATATTTATTGAAAAAAATCCACATATAAGTGGACCATGCAGTTCAAACCCTTGTTGTGCAAGGATCAACTGTTGCCTTGGTTTCTAGCTCCATTTACCTGAAAACTATTTTTATTGGCCATCGATCCGTCTGATATTCTAGTGACAGAGTCTGGGAAGGGAGCAAGTGTAAAGAGGAGGCTTCTTGGCATTGTATAATTGTTGAACTCCCTTCTTCACGTTTAAAACAAATCCTGTATCAAATGTTAGTCCACCTATTTAAGGAAATACTTGTTTGCTTGTTTGTTTTATTGTTTTGTGGGCATTCCATTCAGGCTTCATTTTGTCCCCAGACATCACTTTTATAGAAACAGTAATCTCCATGATTTGGCTACATCGTGGGAGCAATTACATCCCCTAGACCATCTGTCAAAGAAGGAAAAAAGGTAAATTATGTAAATGTTTAGCCAAGTTGTTATTAGTTCTAAATGCAGAAGAGCAAAAATACAACTGGAATATGCTGAAAAATTTCCCCCATGGAGAGCCAGCTCCTGCAGCGTGTTTTATCTTATTTATTATCTCTTTATCTGCCATCTAGTTAATCTCTATTTAAGTCTAAAGATAATTAGTTCTTGATGATTATGTTTATCTGCTCTTCCCTTTCATGCTTTCCTTCCAGCTGGGAAAAATAAAACAAGAACAAAATATTGAATTTTGTGGAATTTCCCTGTGTTGTGACTTAATTATAGAATCAACATCTTGCCTTAAGTAGGCTTCTGAGCCTTGGTCTTCCATTGGTATGGGAATGAGAACCCACTATTAGCTTAATTTTTTCTTTTTCAGTATACCTCACTCGTTTCACCAATAATATTTGATAATTCCCTAAATTAAACTATACTGATTTCTCCTGTTGATTCCACATTATATCTTAAAGTTTTGAGTGTGGCATTGTGCTTTGTCTTCATTTGATGAATTGATATACTATATTTTTGATACCTTTTTTTTCTGGTTACATCATTAAGTGTGAGGGGCGAAAAATCTGGGACCTAGCTTAACATTACCACCTTACAATAGAAGTCTCCTTAAATTGATTTAAAAAGTAAAGTTCTTTGCAAATATCTCCACATACAGTAATTTTGAAGTCAATATTTATCAGAAAAGTGCTAAAAATTCTAGAGTAAGTTAGACATTTGGAAACTGCATTAATTTTATTACGCCATTAGAGTATAATGGTTAAATAACTAATGAAAAGCCTGAGGAATTATGAAGGTTTAAATTAAACTCTAAATTTTCTTAATAAACTATTGTCATAGGCATTTTGAAAATTTTACTATGTAAACTATGTATATAAATTACATATAAATTAGTGATTTTGAAAGTTTTATTTCATAAACTATACATATATATATAAACTAGATATAAATTAGTGATTTTGTAATAGATCGTTTACTGCAAAAAATTTAAATCTGCTGATCACTTGTTATAAAACCTTAGTTTTTGAGCAGTTACTAGCTATTTTCATTTTCATAAACATAGCAATAGTGTATGAGAGTGTATTTACTTTAAGTGAGAAGAAGAAAATTACTCATTGTTTCCTGACAATTTCAATGACTAATTAAGTAATAGATATTGTTTGGCATCAATGAGCAATATGCTGTCAACGAGGGGATTTAGTAAGTTTTATTTATTTATTTATTTATTTATTTATTTATTTATTTATTGTTTTATATAAATGGCCTTCGCTAAAGAGTTTTAGAATAATTGTACAGTATGAAATATAAATGATAAATTAGGGGAGCAAATTGACTTTTACGTTAAGCCACAAGGTTGTAAGTAATGAAATTTATGCAAGATAGATGCTACCTTACTTTCAAGAACCAGGACAGGATAATGAAGGGGCTGAGGTCTGCATAGCTCAGCCACTTTTCTACACCTTCCCTTCCCTCTCCTCCTTTCTCCCTTAAAGAAGAATTTAAATATTCATACTAAGTCATATCTCTAATGGGGGAACATGAGAAAGATGAGTAAGACATTGCACCTGCACAAATAGGTCTTACAGATTAATATAGAGAGCATGTGGATAAAGATAAATGAAAATATGGTGTGGTCTTTCCCACCCTAGTGATGTGGACACAATTACCTTTACTGATGATCTTTGCTTTTTCACGTGTAGGCAAATTACTGTCTGGTTCCCTTGCTTTCAGCCTGAAGATCTTCTTTTATTATTTTTCATAAGGCGGGTCTGCCAGCAATGATTTTTCTCAGTTTCGTTTATCTTGGAATGTCTTTATTTTGCCTTCGAAAGTGAAGGTTCCCTTTTACATGGCATGTAATTTTTTCTTTTGTTGCTTTCGATAGTTTCTCTTTGTCTCTGGCTGGGAACATTTTTACTTTGAGGTATCTAGATGTGAATCTTCATTCTACTTGGAGTTGGTTGAGCTACTTAGATACATAGGTCAATGTATTTGATCAAATGCGGGAATCTCTGAGTCCTGTGAGAGGACTCAGAGTTGCTGAAAGGCCTGACGGGCAGGACAGATTCTAGGGTCTACTTAAGAGCACCAGGAGCAGGTATCTGTAATTGGAGGCAACAACTGTCCACGGGTTCAAGAAGTATTCAATACATGGTGGCTGAAAAGGCCTAAAGGAAACAGTGGACCCACAATGGGAGTCCAAAAACTAGATCAAAACCCACTTAGTGGAAACCAGAGCCCAGAAGACACCAAGCAGATCTGTGGCTCTCACTCCAGGCTACATCATTGTCCCATTGGTGTCCTACCACACCCGTAATCTGAAGCCATAGCAGATCAAAAAAAGAGGAGAAAGAAATAATATAAAACACTAAATTTTTTACACTAGAAAGATGGAGTTATCCTAAAGCGTGTAAAATAGATATGGATACATATAGATATTTCATATAAATGAAGCATACGTGACAATATAATATATTCATCATCAAAAGTGACAATTTTAAAGAGAAAATACAATGGACAACTTAAGACCTCTGTCAGGTTAGGGTGTAGGAGCTTATGAGCAAGGATAAAACTGTCACTAGAAAATAAATAAGCTGTTTTCTTTGCATATCTGAATAGTAAAGTGTAACTACTTACATCTTTGTAACAGATACACAAGTATTAGTGAAGTAATCTCTAAAAATTTACTGAGGAATAGAAAAAAAGGAATAAAACTAAAAAAAGAAGCTCTTAATGAAGTTTATGCACTGAAAGACTCAGTATTTAAAGAAACAAATTCTCTCCAAAACAATTTATAAAGATCTTTCAATCCTGACCTAAATTTCAATACAATGGCTTTAAATTTAACCTGAAAAGTGAACTGATAATTGTTAAGAATATATTGAAAAAAATGTACAGAGAACACAGAAAAAATATTTGAAAATAAATATTTTATTTTAACATTTGAATATAATTTGCAAATAAATTGCAATATGATTTAAAACATGACATGAGATTTAAAGTTATGTGATAAATTGAGCTGTGTATATTTACTTCAAAAGTAGACACCAAATCAAAGAAACTTTAAAATAAAAATAAAATAGAATATTACACAATAAAAGTTATCTTAAGGTATAAGAGAAAGCTGTTTACTGTTTTTATTCTTGTTGTTTTGTTGTGAGACTACCTTATGAAAGAGGGTTTCAGGAAACCTTCCTATTTGTGTGTTAGACGTCACTATAAGTACAAAATATAGTTCTTAATATAGAATGCATTAGGGTTTCTATAATATTCCTATTTTGACCTCTGAAAAGGTTTGCTGTGAAATATAGCAAAGTATTCATTTTTTAAAATTTTTACCTGATCATTATTAAACATCGTAAGTCACTAAATGAATTAGAATCTCCCCATTATATGGACAATATTGCTTCAGCCCATATCATAGACTGCTTTTCCTTTTTTAATTAACATTTTCTATATTTTTATATTTCCATAAGAATGCCTTTTACAGAATGTTGAATTATAGACATGTCTTTTCATGTTTTAAAAAAGAAACAAATTAACATATTTGCCTCTATTTACTAGTTTTCTAAAGTAAAATTATTTAATAAATTTATCTAATTTTTGAGAAATAAAGGTATATATGTATACATATATACACACATATATCACATGTATACACACATGTATATTATATACATATATATATTCATGACCATATATATATGTAGACTGAGAGAGGGAGGTGCATCTGTAGATGAAGATAGAGAATTTTATAGAAGGCAATTAGAGAGCAAATTTTTTTATGAGACGAGAAAGAAAGAGTGGATTTTTTTCCTCAGGTTGGTAAATTTGCTTCCCATATGGAAGCAAACATTTTTTAATATTGACTCAATTAGTTTTCTTCATGCAAAGTGATTTCAATATTGCTTTCATTTTATTGTTATAGAGATACATTTTAAAATTTATTTCAAACATTAGACTAGTATAAGGATGATTAATAACTGAAAACATATTTCTAATTTAAGACTTTCTGGAGAAATATCATTTAATCTTCCAAGAATTGGCTCAACAAAAGTACTAAAAAATTTTATTTATTGTCTGTAATGCTTCAAATATTTTAAATTAGTTTTGTAGCCCTTGGAAAATCCTAGAATATATGAAAAGCACGTCAGAGCTGATACAAAACAGGGTATGAGTACAAGACTAAAATAAATTCAAAATGAAAAACAGAAAAGTGCTTCCATTACTTGAGATTATTTAAAAATACAAGGCCCCATTATAATTTACTTCTTTCTAAATAAGTGAATTTACTTTGCAAAGGGACAGGCTGAAATAATTCTGGAAAGGCATATGAAGAAAACTGTAAGAAAATTATATTAAAAATAATTAACCTAAAGACAAAGAGTTAGAATAACTTATCTGTGAAAAAGTGAAAGATATTAATGTCTTAATCTATATCCCTATAAAATAGGTCAATTTTTGAATGCCATTGTAAATCTGTACACATTAAATTTTAATTCTGCTTTTACATAATCTGATAGTAGTTCATTTTTTTTCTGAGCCTTTGAATTGTATCTATTTAGATGTATGTTGTGTGTATGTATGTGTGTGTGTGTGTGTATGTGCATATGTGTGTGTGTGTGTGTATGTGTGTATGTGTGTGTTGTGGGCGGTTAGAAATAGGAGACAAACAGAAAAAAGAGCCAGTGTTCTTGACATCTAAAGTATTCAAGTACTTAGTTGACATTTAAATATTTTTTTATAATCTTGGAAAGCATACCCATTTTCCATTGTCTTTATAAACTAATGAGTATTTCCAGGACGTAAGTTTTCAAATATAGTGGTGTTTTTGACCTAATTTATTGCCCGCATCCAACAACGTGCCTTCTAAAAATTTTTCCTCTCACAATTCCTTCCTCACTTCCTATTGTTCTGGAATAATCCATATTAATCATTCTTTTCTAACACTTCTACACTTTCCAAATATCTAATTCTTTTTAATTCTCCAAAAACAGTCCTTACTATATGCCTATTTATTTACAAAAAATCCATTAGACAGTTCTGACTTTTTGACTATAACCTTTATAGTAGTGATTATACTACTTTCTCTCCTTCATGTTATTTTAAGATATACTTCCGTATTGTAAGTTCTTTTTAGGACACTTTGTAATATTTATCTCGCCAGTCCCTTTACTCCTTAATATAAACTCCTACATCTCAACATCATGACAATACCTATTAACAACTACCCTACCTATGTTCATCAGTGACCATGTCCTTCCTCCTTTCATATGTGAAATTCCTAAATCCTTTATCAGTCTTTTCTCTCCTCTCAATGGATCTGTCAATAATTAATCAGAATCTATTTTTTCCTAAAAGGTCCTTATTTTACAGGTTTTCCATATTCCCACCTCCCTAGCTTTTTAGCCAAGACTTTTATCAACTGCTGGTAAATTACCATAGCCAAGACTTTATCAACTGCTGGTAAATTACCACAGTGTCAATTCCTATCTTCGATATTCAATGATGTTAATGATTCTTTCTTGGTTCAGTACAAGATGTAGACTAAATAACACTCTACGTCTTCTCTACATGTTTTTATAGGGAGTGGCCTGAGGATTTTAGGGTCAAAAGCCATCTAGACTTTTAGCCCTCCCCTCAAGAGGAGGAACTCATCTTCAGCTGATCAGTTCAACAGTGAGAATGTAAAGACATCAACTCTGATGGCCATGGCCAAGGATCCTCACCACCATGTCTGGAATTTACTATCCAGGAACTGTTCCTACAGGTGGCACACGCTGCATGCAACTTGAACTAGTTATTTGTAATATATTCATTGCTGTTAATAATGGCAAGTTAATAATGGCAACACATAATGTTCTGCATACATGTCCTCCTCGCTTTTAGATCATACACAACCCTGAAATCCTGAGTGAGGTCTAAACTCCTTATGAAGCCTTTTCTAACAGCTCCAGATCACAGAAACACACAATTGCCCTTTTATAATTCTTATAGGCCTTCATACATTTTCATACTTGTACGTAATTTCAGGTCCTCTTCGGTTTTGTAAACATTTTTATGGAGTTCGTCCTTAAGTAGCATTTTTTTTTTCATATTTCATCTCCCTTCACTGCTCACCTAATGTTAAGCGCCCCTAAAGGATTTATTTATTACTCCACTATATGATTTGTAGAATGCTATTATACTAATAAGTAATGTCGTAAAGATAATACAGAGAAATCTTAATATTTTAAAACATTTTTCAAGGCACAGAGAAGTGAAAGGGAACTGTTCCCACTATGCCACAGCTCTTTCACCTGTAAAATATTTATCAATAATTTAGAAGATAGCATTTCTCTTTTCTTCTTGTACAAATATGTGACACTGTACCCTGAAATGTCAATGTGCCTTTTTAAGATCCTGAATTAGCAATAGGGACTGATTTAGACAAGTTAAAACCTGAGAATCTTAAGTAGGATTAAACATAGATGTGGAAGTTAAAGCCATCATTTTTACAGAAAATTTTACAGACGTCTTCAACAGAAGACATTGGTAGTACTTAAATTATCAAAACCACACCTTTGGCTAAAAGAGCAAGAGAAACGAGAAATCCCAGCCTAATTTTCTCCCTTAATTGCTCAGGAACCAACTCTAGAAACTGATTGCATCCTAACAATGCAATTTAAGATTTTTTTTATATTTTAATTGATTTTAACATCACAAGTTTTTTACCTGGTTCATTGCTCCCGATGGCATTGGAGAGGTATATCTCAATAGCACTGTTGCTATATTAAATCATATATCAATACACTTTGCATTAAGAAGCAAGGGCCTTAGAGAATCTATGAATCAAAGAGGCAAGAAAAATGGTTGCTGAACTCCAACTTTCCTTAAACAAACACATTAATGGAAAAACTTCATAGAAGTCTTCCTTTGTGCTGAGGGATACATAAAACAAAAATGCATAGCTTGGTAAATATTTCCCTTCCATATATTGATATCAAGTACTAAAATGTTTTCTCTGGGGCAGAAAATTCAAATGGTTACCTCAAAATAATGCATAAGCTATATGGATTTAAAAAAATGATAACCTTGTATATGACAATCATTTACTCTAAAATGAAGAAAGTAACTATGGTGTTTACCTTTCTCACAGGGATATGGACAACTCCAATTTACAACTTGCTTATGCCCCAAATTGGTAAGTGAGGAAACTGTAGACCTTTGAGGACACTTCCACAGACAAGTTCAAAAATGGGTTAGTGAACAGAATCTCCGAAGACAGTTTATTCTTGATAAAGTGAAAGTAGAATACTAGTTGTATCACACTCTCTTTAATATCAGTGTTTTACTGGAAAATGCTTACCAAAAAAAAAGAAAGAAAAAGAAAGGAGAAACAATTTTTTATAGAAAACTGCATTAGCAATTGCTCTTTTACCTGTTGTGACTCTGATAATGGTGGTAATAATGATGATAGTTAACATCTGTTTTCAGACACTATAATACTTCCTGTGTGTTTTTCCTTGCAATGCCCATGTGTATTGTTATTGTTATTTTTATTCATGGCTGAAAAAATTACTGCAAAAATTACCACAAAAACTAATGTATTAACATGCTCCACTACAAGAGATGGAGCTGTGTTCCTAGGGTCACATGTTATGAAGTGGCTCTTCTGTCATGACTGCGGGACTGGCCTCTCTCCAGGTGTTAACTCTGTTGACAGAAAACAAGGTTAAAGTGAAACTGAGACAGTCTTTCCATGGAAAAGATGTACTTCCTAAGGCTGTCCATTTATTGTGGTTTATACGACTGTATCAGGGAGGAGAGAGGGTGGTGGTGTGAGCATAATCTTGCCAAACCATTTCTGTAAGTGGTCCAAGAAACTGTGAGCATGATACAAAGGCTGAATTTCTTCTGCCAAAACTAAGCAAAAATCCCCAGAGGAATTATTGAAAGGGAGTGTATTGATGAATGGCCCTGTGTAGGAGGTAGAAGATCAGCAGTAACAGACCTTGGACACTGGAGATAACAGCACTTGGAAAGTTGGGTGGGACAGAGATCACGTGGTTATCAATCAAGGGATCGTGGACAGCTTTTACTAAAATGTGGAGGAACTGGGGCTTCCCTGGTGGCGCAGTGGTTGAGAGTCTGCCTGCCAATGCAGGGGACACGGGTTCGAGCCCTGGTCTGGGAAGATCCCACATGCCGCGGAGCGGCTGGGCCCGTGAGCCACAACTGCTGAGCCTGCGCATCTGGAGCCTGTGCTCCGCAACGGGAGAGGCCGTGGTGGTGAGAGGCCCGCGCACCGCGATGAGGAGTGGCCCCCACTTGCCACAACTAGAGAAAGCCCTCGCACAGAAACGAAGACCCAACACAGCCAAAAATAAATAAGTAAATAAATAAAAAATAAAAATAAAGGAATTCCTTTAAAAAAAAAAAAATGTGGAGGAACTGACATGTTCAAAATCATTTAAAGGATAGGACGGATCTTCTACATACACTGTATTGTACACTTAATGCTTTATGTCAATATATGGAAGAGCAGCATTTACCATTGTGGTCTCGGATCATATTCCTCAAGTATCCCCTAACATTTCATTTATCTCTGAAAGTTAATTTATATTTTTATATAACATGCAATAAGGAAGAAGATTTTTTAAATTAATGAAATTGATATTAATTTGAGAACTGTAGATGAGGTCAAGTTTTACCATGAGATGAAGAAGGACCATGAAAGCTGAAAAGGGAGGCACAGGTGATGCGGATGGGCTGAAGCATATGGATTATTCAGGTAAAAGCAAGGTTGCATTTGGATTCATTGTATTTGTACAGTTAAAGTGGAAACTTTTCTGGAAAGTGTCCAGTATATTCTGTACTCATCACAAAACTTAGTAGCTTGCTTTTATTATGATCACTTTATAAATAAAGAAATTTCTGGCTTGTTAATGACAGAACCATCATTCAGATCTAGTTCTTAGAGAATCTGTAGCTCATGATCTTGTCACATATAACCACAGAAAATTTTCTTCATTAATAGCTAAGACATCATTATAATAATATTACCATATAGTGATTATAGAGAGAAGATTATAGAGAGAAAATAAAACCAATGGTTGGTTGGTCAAGAGCCAAGACCCAAAGAAGAGTCAACCATCCAAGCTAGAGGTTGGGGATGCAATTCTCTGCTCATCGGTAGGGAATAGCACAGTAGTTGGAAAAGATAGTGTTCAGTCAAAAACTTGGATGACATCCAAGGTCATTACTGGCAGGAGCAAATAAGAAAAAAGGAAAAATGGTGCCCTTTTCAGCTGAAGGTATTCTGGAGATGCTGAAGTTACTTTTTATTCACTTATCTATTGGGTGCAAACTTTAAAAATATCAATACATGGATGTATGCACTTTGATGTTTATTACAGTTTCTACTTCAAGCTTGAAAAGCATGCGTTTGTACTTCTGAAACGTCTTACAAGCAACTCTGGCCTGCTCTCATATCTCAAGGGTCTGGTTTGAGTGGGAAAAAAACCCCACAAAAACCCTACTTATAAAATACATTATTTAAATCTTCTGACCTCTCTTATTTGACTTCATTCTTTGTCTTCATTTTCATATCCTTTGTAATGATCCCCATGCCATGCTTTTAATTGCAAATTAGTCCCATTGCTAGAGATATGCCTTATGCTTTAGTCTCCATGGCTTGCCCAAACATTCTATCAATCTGGAATATCTTTCTTCCTGTTTACCTCTTACCCAAACTCCATGAATTCATATAACCAGATAAATAGCACCCTCTTCTATGAAAACTAGTTAGATTTATTTTTTGTTCACTCTTCCTAACACACTTCACTAGGTATCAGAATAGTACATTTGTCTGTATCCATCTAGATTTGAAAACCTTAAAAGGTAAATTCCATGAGTTACACTCTGTAGAACAACTATGTATTACTCTGGTTTCCAGGAATCATGCATTTGATTTACTTTTAAAATCGTAAATGGCTTCATATCATCTCTTTCAACTTTATATTCAATTTACAAAAAAAATAATAATAATTAAAATCTCATTGAGGAGTTAATAGGATTATTCATCTCTAAACACCCTAGAACAATTGTACTTAGCCATTTCCACCACAGAGTCTGATTAAAACATAAGCACGTTTGCTAACTTTTTTTTTTCAATATTTTGGAATATCTACACACACTAGAGACACATCATTTTCTTTCAACTGGACAAAAACTACATTGAATTTGTAATAGATTCAAAACCAGACACCAAATAACGCACTATAGAAGTTGTGTTTATTAACAGAAATATATGTTTAAGATAATTCTTCCAGTGATTTCCACATGATGGGCAACTTAAAAGAGATCTTTATCCACTAGACATCCTTTAAGGTAGAACAATATGTTCACTTGGAAGGAATAATTTCCTAATTATCTTGGACTGCGGGGTGAGGGCCCATACTCTAACTGGACTAGTCCACAGCCAAACTCATAGTCTGAGATAATGAGAAGAATTGTGTTTTTTTCTCTGTATCTTGAGTGTGGACAATGGTTGGGGGAAAAGGAGTTATCATTGAATAAAACTGTTGTTCAATGTTCATGTCATCAAGTCCATTTTATACTTTTTTTAATGATAAATAGCTATAAGGCCAACTTGATGAGAGAAACATTGAATAACAAGCATGTATCTGTTTAATTCCTTTGTTCAAATTGAGGAAGTAGTAGCCTATGACTCTTAATGAAAAACAAGAAAAAATATTCTCTACTGTATATTCTCAGAACTATGCTGGAAACTTTTTCACAGTGAAAACAAACAGAAAACCCCTTTTACTCTTTCATACTTGTGTGGTCTTACAGTTGGCAAGGAGCTATCCGCCACAATGCCCTGCTGAATTTGAACAGCAGCAGTTTTTAAGGGCAAGCATCTCTACATTGATACACAGTTGAAAAAAGGAAACTTCTTTTCCTCTCTGTATATCTTTCCAAGGACCCCAGGGTGGTCCCTCTGTGGGTTTGTGAAACCCTCCTCTCCTTCTCTTCATAACAAGTGTAAATTGGCTTACATTTTGTACTCAGTTAAATCAATCAACAAAACAATACAAAGCCACTCACTGAAAATAGAATGGCATGTTAGTGTCCAGTCAGGATTGCTTTATTTTTAGGATAGCCATGAGGGAAAAGTTGTTGGCTGAATTGAAATATATTAGATCAATAGTTTTTAAAGAGAGGCAAACACCTTAATGCCTGCATGTGGAGTTACTGGCTGTCACTGGAAAGAAACTCTTATTAAATGCTCCCTTTAAAACATCAAATTGAGGACAAGTGTTGAAGAGTACAGATCACTAGGAAATTAAAAGCATGACATATCGGAAGTCTGTGATGAATATCATATTTTACCACAAAACTCAGTTAACAAGGGTCTTTGGAAGAACTTTTATATCATACATCAGGCTTTCTATAAACAGCAAATTGAAATTTGCATTGCACTCAGATTATATTTACTGTTAAGGTCAAAGATTTGTTATTGATTATTCAACCTCTCAGCTGTTAGGTCAAGGACAATGTTTCTGCAAAGTGAGGAAATTTCATACACCTACAGAATAAGCCTCAGTTATTTTTCACAAACTTAGAAGAGTTCTCTTTTTTTCTAAGTCTTGCCTATAAAACTGGTCATATATTTAGGGAGCAATCTCTGCATGGAGTGATTGTGAACTGAAGTTTAAAAAATAGTATAAAAAACTGGGTTCAAAATTCATTTTAAACCTGAATTGTCTAAGGACTCAAAGACAAAGCATATATTATTTCTGAGTCCCAGCTGCATGACCTGTAATGCAGAAATAATAATAACAAAAACATTACAGTATTATTGTGAAGGTCAAAAAAGTTAACACACGCAAAACTTTTATCAGTAAAGTTCAACACAAACTTACTAAGATCCTCAACTTCTTGTACTGATTATAAATTTAAGAAGTATTACTGGAGCTTATTTATAAAATTATATTCGCTTACAGATACCAACTATTTTTTTGTTTGTTTGTAGCATAGTTGCAGCTTTGTTTTGAATGTTTTTAACTTTTTGTACTTCCTCAAGAAATACAAAATACATTCTAGTAAAAAAAATGAATTCTAGTAAAAAAAATACATTGAAATACATTCTAGTAAAAAAAAAAAGAAGGCTTTAATTTGACTAAGGAAAATGATATTTGAGGGAAGGGCCTCTCCTCTCTAATTCTTGTTGATGTGAGGAAGATACTACAGTTTAGTTTTCTGGCAAAGAAGGGGAGCTAGCTGTGATTGATTTGGGGAGAGGAAAGGAAAGTTAGTCATGGAGAAACACCAATAGGAGACTGCTGGTTTCCAGTTCTGTAAAAGAAAGAACACGGAAGGTCGCCACTTCATCCAAACAACAAGTTAAAAGCTGAACAGACTGAAAAATGAACAACACTTTTGAATCCATATGAAAGGGGAGAACACAGGGGAAACCTCTGCTGCCCCTGAGATTAGAGAGACAGACAGGCAAATGCAGGGAGCTGTGCAGTCTCTGGAGCTAAATCCAATTTGGGATCCAGTTCTGGGTGGGAAACCAGCCCTGTAACTGATGAATTGCTGGAGGCTCAGGGTGGACAAGTCTGAGAGTCAAAAAACTCCAGGGTTTTCCTAATCAGTGGGCAAAGAGGGTCCGCACAATATAGTGAGATTTACCTCTAGCAGTTCGGCCAAGTTGCTACAGTGAACATCTGAGAAAAATCCCCTTGTGCTTCCACAGGGAGGGGGGGGGAAAAACATCTTGAAACACCCCAGAGCGCTCTGTTCTTAACCAGACCTGCCCTCAGGGGGAACTAGTTCGCCGGAGCCTCGCCTGCTGGGGTGTTGTCAGAGCCTAACTGACCTGGCAGAAGGGAAACCCAACTCCGGCAGCTCTAGCCATGCTGTCCCACCCAAGGGCAGAGAAAGAAATACTACGAAACACTTGTGAAGTCCAGTTCCAGAGGCACGTGCTCAGTAAAGACCGAGACCTATTCACATGACAATAGAACACCTCTCCCACCACCTGACCACCACGTTACTAGTTACTAAAGGCTGATTTACAGCAGTTCCTTTTACTCAGTGTGTCATATTTTGGCTATCAAAAAAAAAAAAAAAATTAGAAGGCATACCAAAAGGCAAAAAACACAGTTTAAAGAGAGAGCAAGCATCAGAACCAGACACAGCACGAATGTTGGAATTATCAAGCTGGGAATTTAAAACACTTACAATTCATATGCTCATGACCCTAATGGATAAACTAGACAGCATGCAAGAACAGATGGGCAAGGTAAGCAGAGAGATGGAAATCCTAGAACCAACAAGAACGAAAAAGAATCTAGAGGAAAAAAGCACTGTAACAGAAATGAAGAACACCTTTGATGGGCTTATTAGTAGACTGGACACACCTGAGGAAAAAATCTCTGCACTAGAAGATATATCAATAGAATCCTTGAATATTGAAGAGGAAAGATTGAACAAAGGATAACAATATCCAAGGACTGTGGGACACTACAAATGATGTAACGTGTGCATAATGAAAATCATATTTAAACTTATTCTCTATTTTTGAAATATCTGTTGCTTAGTATAGAATTCTGGGCTGACATTTGTTTTGTTTTGATTTGTTTTGTTTTGTTACTTTCAGTGTTTTCATCATGTCACTCCGTTGTCTTGTTTTCTTGTTTTTGATGAGATACTTACTCTAATTCATGCCTTTATTTCTCTATATGTATTGTCTCTTTTTCTCTCAGCTTGCTTTTAAGACTTTTTTTTTTTCTGTCTTTAATTATACTGCTCCTGTTTTCTGAGTTGGCGAAAGTTAGCAACATCAATTTTGTTATCTAATATATTCTAATTACTCATGTAGCTATCAAGAGACTATTAGCTTTGTATACTTTTTTAGTCAAGGACTGAAAAGTAACATTATGAATGGAAACTATATTAGTTCATCTATTCAATCCTATTCCTAATAAAGGACTATTCCCTTTAGGGTATCCTTAAGGGTTCAATTTGCTCAGTTTTTAAATGATTCAGTGTACAAAATCTACATCCATTCCCTCAAGAGCTCAGTCTACTGCCTAATAAATTCCATAGTTATAAAACAATGTGCTTCTGTATTTAATCTATTTTTACAACTGAATTTTTAATTTTGCACATGTATACCTTTGCATAAACATTGGCATTTTTTTTAATAAATTTGTTTATTTACTTATTTATTTATTTTGGGGGGGCTGCATTGGGTCTTCGCTGCTGCGAGCGGGCTTCCTCCAGCTGTGGTGAGTGGGGGTTACTCCTCACCATGGTGCACAGGCTTCTCACCACGGTGGCCTCTCCCATTGTGGAGCACAGGCTCTAGGCACGCGGGCTTCAGTAGTTGTGGCATGTGGGCTCAGTAGTTGGGGCTCGTGGGCTCTAGAGTGCAGGCTCAGTAGTTGTGGTGCACAGGCTTAGTTGCTCCGCAGCATGTGGGATCTTCCTAGACCAGGGATCGAACCCGTGTCCCCTGCACTGGCAGGTGAATTCTCAAACACTGCACCACCAGGGAAGTCCAAACTTCGGCATTTTTTTAACCTTCAGTGGGTTAACTATCTTTTAGCTTCTCCTTTTAACTATCAAATAATTTACTTTAACTCTTTAATCATGTATATTACTTGTAAGGTGGTTTCCCAAATATACCTCCAAACTGAGCCATTTTATATACACATACATGTATAATGTACATTTTATACAATGTACATTATGTACATTACATATACATATATACTAATATTCCTTTAGTTCTCTTTTAGAAGAAAAAGAAGATGCTGTCTTTACAAAACAATTCTGAAACTGTTAAGAAAGAAATTTAACCATATCCCTGTAACTTTATAGTATTTTTCCAAAAATTTTGAGTGTGCAGTGTATTTCTGAGACTATTCATAAGTAGACTTATTCACTGCTAATTCAACCTTCCATGAGGCTCTTCAACTAATCAATTCAATTCATGCATCTCCTCAATAAGAATTTATTGAATAACTACTATATTATAAATTTTGTTTTAGAAATTGAGACTATAGTACTCAACAGGATGGTACATAGTCTTTTTGTTTTTTAAAGAATAACTTTTTTGGGGGGGATGCCATTTATTTATTTATTTTTAATTTATTTGTTTATTTTTGTCTGCGTTGGGTCTTCGTTGCTGTGCGCAGACTTTTTCTAGTCACGGCGAGCGGGGGGCTACTCTTCATTGCGGTGTGCGGGCTTCTCCATTGCAGTAGCTTCTCTTATTGCAGAGCATGGCCTCTAGGCTTCAGTAGTTGTGGCACGTGGGCTTAGTTGCTCTGCGGTATGTGGAATCTTCCCAGACCAGGGATCGAACCCACATCCCCTATATTGGCAGGCAGATTCTTAACCACTGTGCCACCAGGGAAGTCCCAGAGTCTTAATTAGCTCAAATTCATGTGTGAGGAGTAGAAAATAAATCACTAAATTAATTTACCACCAATTTAATTACAGAAAGTGAGAGATGAATGACTCCTCTGTTCCTTCTGCTGAGTCTCAGTTCCCTCTGACCTGTTCCTACCACCACTTGCTTGAGGAAAGAACAACTTAGGCTGTGCTGAGACTGTTTTTCTGAAGGATCTTCCAGGCAGCATTCAAACCCATATCCCTTTCTGATCTCACAAGTTCCTCAGGGGTATTAGGTTTTCTGATGTAGCTTCCAATGCTAGATGCATTACTTGTGATTTTTGTTTTGATATTGACAATTAGTATTTATTTAAATGTATTTCTATGAGACATCTATGTTCTAATCTTTTGAATCACAAACAACCTCAGAAGGTCAAAATTATGTATATCTTCAGAAAGAAATGTACTCAGAGAGGGTGGTTTAGTGTGATTACCACGTCCTAGAGTCCATAGAGAGCAAATTCTCCCCTCTTCATGTATTTAAAACATATATTAAAATAGATCACACCTTTAAGCAATATTTATAGCAGCATTCATAGGATGTTGCTTTTCTCATCTCATACAACACTGAAATTACATTATGAGATGAAGAGTTCAGAGGATGAATTACCATATTCTTGAATTCTGTAGAGAATATTTGGGTATATCAATAACTTTCATACAATTGTAAGAAGATAATTCTTCTCATCAGACAGCAAGATTCCTGAAAGAATTCTTCTTCACTTGAGCAATTTAGAAATAATAACTGGATTTCTACAACATTGCTTGGCAATAAAAGTATAACAGTTTTCTGTAACGGCAGAGTATTATAGAATCATAGAAGATCATAATCGGAAGGGATTTTAGTAGACATTTATTCCAGGTTGTTGAGTATCTAGAGATATCCTAAAGGATGTCTCCTCTCAACAGAACTGCAGGCTAGTAAGTGGGAAAGACTCCATCTCCTTCTCTCTATTCTACATAATTGCTGTTTTACTAATAATTTGGGGCAGGGGGTAAAGTATCCTACTCTTTAAAAACAAATAGTACATACAATTTTAACTGTATTGTCTAGTAAACTTGGACTCAGATTAATTTTAAGCCAGTCTGTAACCTGCTGTAGGTTCCTCCTCTACCCTCAATATTTATTCCTTAAACAGGTATTTATCGAGGTACAGCCCACTTTATAATAGCCACTCTCCAGGCAGTAGGGATAAATCAGAGTATAAGATATACACAATTACAGCTATCATGAGAAATACATTCTAGTGCAGAGAGACAGCCAATTTAAAAAGTAATTAGAACAGAGGTTGTTTAAAATATATTAGCCTGCTTTGCTGTGGCAGATTATGTTTAAGGAAGAACAATAACAAACAAACAAGCAAAAAAATCAAAAAAAGAAAAGAAAAAAAGAAAAAGAAATCTCAGTGGCTGATATTAACAAAATTATATTTCCTTGCTCACATGTTAGGTTAAGAGGGCTTTCCCTCTTTGAAACAGAGGGTTCTCAGGGCAGAGAAAAATGATAATGGTGGAACTATAAGATTGCTCTTATAGCTTCTACCTGTACTGTATATGGTGTGAAAGTCCTTTTCTTTAACCACACTGGACTAGGGAGAGAGAGCATGAAGCCAAACAGGAGGCAGGAAGTGTACTCATATCTTACAGAGACTTAGTGAAGTACCAGGGAATAAGCAGGGATATATCATCTTCTTATGGGGAAGACTGAAAGTCATTGCAAACAGTACAGTAAGCCCCCTACATACAAACCTTCAAGTTGTGAACTTTCAAAGATACAAATGTACATTCCCATGTCCAATCACATAAGTTAGTTCACATGACTGGTGTGTATTGTCACGTGGATGCATCCTCTACAAGTGGTTGTGCTTTTGTGTACTTACTTTGTGTAGCTTACTAACGAAGACCTGATGGAACAGGAGGCCAAGAGAAAGGACGAAGAGAGACAAGAGGAAGAAGTAATTGAAGAACCGAAGAGATTCACGACGCAGGAAATGGCAAGGCGATTTTCTTTATTTGAGGAGGTACTGTTAGTTTTTGAGGACCAGGACCCGAGAGTAGAACAGTACAGGAAGGTTGCAGCAGCCATTCAGAATGTAATCCAGTGCTACCGTGTCATCTATGAGGAGAAAAAAAGAGCTACTACCCAGACATCACTGGATTGTTCTTTCAAGTGGGTAGACAGAATTGAATCCAGCAATTGAATCCAGCAATTGAATCCAGAACCTGTGCCATCAACGTCAGGTGTGAGTGCAACTGCAGCTTGCCCTCCGTCTCCTATTGCTGACGATCCTTCAGCTCTACCGTCTCCCACCTCCTCTCCCTCCTACAGTCAGTAACTCTTCTTGCCTGGTTCACTCGATGCCAGCCCCTGTATGCCAGCTGTTGTACTGTACTACTGTACTTTTCAAGGTACTGTATTGTAAGATTAAAAGTGTTTTATTTTTGTGTTTGTTTTTTATGTATTATTTGTGTGAAAAGTATTATAAACCTATTACAGTACAGTACTATATAGCCGATTGTGTTAGTTGGGTACCTAGGCTAACTTTGTTGGACTTACGAACAAATTGGACTTATGAATGCACTCTCAGAACAGAACTTGTTCGTATGTAGGGGACTTGCTGTACTTCAAAGTAGTAGTGGTCGTAACTTAGTGGTAAGAGCTCTACAGAAAAAAGGAATAGAGAATGAGGCTGAGTCATGCCAGGAGTTGCAGGTGGTGATTTTGAATATTAAGTAGATGAGTCCAAGAAGGCCTCAGTGAGCAGCACCTGAGCAAAAAGGCCTGATGGGATGAGGGAGTGAACAGACGGACAATCTACAGAAAGAACAGAGGCACAGCCTGGAGGCCAGTGCATGGAGCAGAGTGAGATGCAGAGAGAAGAATAGGAGATAAAGTCAGAATTCAGCACAAAACTGTGTGAGGCAGATCAACGGGGTTGTGTAGACCCAATTAAGGGATATAAGTTTGTTCTGTTTTTGTTTTTGTTTTTTCTTTACTTCACTTCTTTGGCTGCTTTGTGAATAAAATGCAATAGCCAAGCGTAGGAGAAGAGAACAGTCACCAGCTAGGAAAGAGGTAACAGTGGATTGGGCCAGAAAGATATCAGTGACAATGGCCAGCTTGTGGTTATATTTTGAAGGTAACGCTGGCAAGTTATTGTGATAGAAGTAGAGTTTTAAGGAAGGAGCAGAGTCAAACATCCACCAGAATGGACTGTCCATTAATGAGAGTGGACATGCAAGTGAGTATGCCAAGAGGCACTTGGATATACAAGTCAAGGCAAAGAGAAGATCTACACCTGTGATGGAAATTTCATATATATACATTTATAAATAGAATTTTATTTCATTTTTGTCCTTAATATCTTAGTTAAGAAAGATGTTGTTACAGTGACTGTGCTTTTAAATAATAAATATTTTCTTCAAAGAAGATGTATAACTCAAGCTGAAACCTATTAAAACATTTTTCAAAGGAAACTTTCTTACAGAGAATGCTAATGGCCACCGATAATCTCTTTCCCAGGGACAATGTCAAGACCATGTGATAATCACGTGGAACTATAGATCTGATTTCTGGATAGTGAAATAGAGGGAGAAAGGCCATGTGCATCAACCAGGTCTGACCTCTAAAATTTCTCATTGTGAAATCATCCTCTCTTTCTCTCTCTCTCTCTCTCTCTCTCATGCAGGGTTTCTAGTGGAAAAATCAGGGGCTCTAAGGGGCAGTGAAACCACAGGGTGGAAGAGAAGCCCATTTAGCCTTCACTGATACTGAAAAGAGAAGAAAAATAAACCTTTGCTGTTTTAAGCTGCTAAACTTTGGGGGTGTTTGTTACAGCAGCTCGTGGTGCATGCACTGAAAAATAAACCTTTCATATTACATTTTACTCAGAGTATTTTTTCCTAAAATATATACAGATATTTCTCAAATAATGTAATTGTTTAGTTAAAATTAATTCGCTTTGGGAAAAAAATAATGCTGATGTTCCCTTTTCTCTTTTGGCACTAAAATATAAAATTCTCAGCCAAGTAATATAATTTGGAACTATAAAGAGCAAGATAGACAAAAACCAAAATAGGAGATTTGCTAAGAACAAATTTATTTGTACAAATGTGCAAAATAAGTGCAGGACTATAGCTCTAAGTGGCGTGTAAGACAGCATTAATTGTAACTGATCTATCTGTGATGTGTATTTTGTAATTTTCTTTTGGATATGTAATTTCCCTTAGGCACAACTGTATGGATTCTTGTGTTACTAACGTTGGGAGAATGCTTTAGCAGTCCCAGTATGTTGGTTTCTCTCCTGTCATTTTTGGTAGTAAAGTAAAATGATTTTCCGTTTCCAGTGAATTCACTACTCTCTTAATTGCCCCCCTGAGGAGCAAAGTGTCAGCAAGGATTCCTATCAAATCTTGCATAATGATTAAAAATGGAGAAACCAAGGCAGCTAAAGAAAAGGTCACCGTATAATCTCTTCTTATTGAAACAAATAGACTTAAGGGAAGTGCTCTATCTTTTGTGTACATCTCAGTGACTTTTTTCAGTTCTGAAGAAATGATCCCTTCCAATTTCATTACACTGAATTAAACGTTATGTTTATGAGCTTTCTCTTGTCAACAATAATGAGGTGGACATCTCTAATTTTACTTTTTTTCTCATGAAAATTAACTTTTAAATAATTGTACCTTCCTTTGTGAAGGACTAGAGAAATATGTGTTTCCAAAGTAAAGAGCATTTTTCCCCCTCTTTTAGTTGCAGAAGATAAAGAATAAAGACTATGCAGCTTTTTGAAAATAGCAGCTCACATTTTACTGTTATGGGTGTAAATATGTATACTTTTCCTTTAATATCTAGAAAATGTTCTCTATTGCAGGAAATGTAATTAACATTGAATAATATTTTTGACAGTTTACTATAGAAAAAGAAGCTAAATATACTTTATTTAAAGCTCAACATTAACAGATTAGTCATGGCATCGTTAAGTAATCATAGAGCATGACCTAAATAATAATGATGATTGTGATGATGACATCAATAATAATAGCCAGTTTATTTACTGGATCCGAGTAGTGATTAGGCCTGTGTGATAAACTGTTTTGCCTGTATTTAACTAACTTAGTCCCTCAAAACCTTTTGAGGAGAGGTTCCATTATTAATCCCCATTTTAGAAAAAGAAAACTGATTACGTATTAAATAATTTTTTTAGATGTCACATGGACAAGCTGAGATCTAAACTCACATTTCAGATATTTAAAATAATTCAGTGAAATAGAGAGGATGAAAAAATACAGAACTTATTTAAATAACAAAATCTACTCGTCTTGAAAAATATGTGCCTTTGGAGCTGTGTGTGCTTTGGGCGTTGTAAATTATACCTAAGCTAACTTTTTTTAAAAAGTGCTGAATGGAAAATAATAATTGCAGAAAGAGGTTTACATTAATGGTATCATATTACAATATTCTGCAAACCTGCAGTACTTTTAATTTAGGTTTAGCATTCTTAAATCTGAAATTTCTTTAAAATTCGAGATGGAATTCAGTAAGATAATTCTATTTAAATTGCCTTACTTTAGTTCTCTAAGGTGTTAGTGATTGTTTTGACAGGGAAAAATAAACCTATATACAAAGTTTTGGCTAATAACCCCTCAAGGGATTTGCCTAAGGAAATCGTTCAAAAGAATGTGCCTAAAATTTGTTTTGTTTAAGCAGCATGAGAACAATTTCTAGTCAAAACAATTCATTTGTAGCAGTGCTTTCAAGAGGTCCAATGTTACAAAAGGCTATCTAATACAAACTTGTGTATATTTTTCATGGTTTAAACAAGCATGGACAATCATACTATAAAATTTAATAATATGTGTTAACTGAGTTATGAAATTTGCCTTTTTAAATAAAGTTCAGTTTCATTCTTTTGCCATGACACAATTCAAGATGTTTCAGGTTACTGTGAACACTTAAACACCTGTAAATCCTAAATATACACCTAAATATACAGTTCTCACACACACTTGGACTATACTATTGATATTATTGTGTAATATTTATTTTAAATATTTATTTTAAATATTAGCATATGCCCATGTAATTCAATAGTTTATAAACATATAGCAATGATATTTCAGTTTTTGAATGATTTGCAGTTTTTGAATAAATTATTAGCAAATCTCCTCTTGTTGGATATTTGATGATGTTGGGGAAAAAAATCTAAGACATAGCTCTACCCTAAGAAAAATAAATTTTATATACAGTGGAATACCACTCAGCCATAAAAAAGAATGAAACTGGGTCATTTGTAGAGATGTGGATGGACCTAGAGTCTGTCATACAGAGTGAAGTAAGTTAGAAAGAGAAAAACAAATATCGTATATTAACACTTATATGAGAAATCTAGAAAAATAGTACAGATGAACCTATTTCCAGGGCAGGAATAGAGATGCAGATGTAGAGAACGGACATGTGGACATGGTGGGGGAAAAGGAGGGTGGGATGAATTGGGAGATTAGGTTTGACATAAATACACTACCATGTGTAAAATAGACTGTTAGTGGGAACCTGTGGTATAGCACTGGGAGCTCAGCTCGGTGCTCTGTGACGACCTAGATGGGTGGGATTGGGGGGAGGGGTGGGAGGTCCAAGAGGAAGGGGATATGGGGATACATGTATACATATAGCTGATTCACTTCATTGTACAGCAGAAACTAACACGACACTGGGAAATAATTATACTCCAATAAAAAATAATAAAAGAAAAGAAAAAGAAATTTTAGGAAATGTTTGATGGTAAAATAAATATGTTGTTAAGACACCATCTGATATCTGAGATTAGCTGAATGACTGGAATGACATCATCCTTTTCTACTTTCATTTATTTGATAGGGTCCAGAGGAAACTTTCTAATACATGAAATGTCATTTCTTTTGCCATTTCCATTCCCTTGATTAACATTCTCTTACTAGTGGAAAGGCCTATCATTTCAGGAAAAGCCTGAGGTTTTAAGTCAATGGTTCCTTGAATGTCAGATTGAGTTTATTCTTTGAAATATACAGTTCCTTATTTCAATTAAAATATATAGTTACATTAGTCATATAAAACTATAACTTTAATCTTTAGCTATTTATTTGTTTTGATGGGCCACATTAAGAAATTCAGATTGATTGCCAATCATCCCACAGAATTTTATCTCCAAAAATCCTCATTTGCTTCCTAGATTTTTTTTTTTAATTTTAAAAATGTCATGCATACATTCTACTAAAGAATTTTGTGAATAAGTGCAGAATATTACTATTAAAATTTCTTACATTGTCAATAAATGAGTGTCATCAAAAATGGATATGAACAAAACTGATTAAAAATCTGATATAATAGTTTATTGTATTTTGAAATCACAGGATGAAAAATTCTCCACTAGATTAATTTCACTGTGTAGTCAATATAGTAGGTATTGCCTTTGTGTGCTGTCTAGCGTGTATTCACAGCTCACAGAAGTATCAAGTTTCATTTGGAGGAAATTCTTCTCTCTGATTTTGGGTGGTATTTGGGGAACATTAATCTCACTTGCTCGCCTTCCTGTATGGAATCACAGGAACACCATTCTTCCTCTCCGAGATTTCTAGTAAAGTGAGTGGTGAGCATGGGACCACAGTTCTGCCCTATACATGCTGTCTCCCAGGGCTCTGGGTTTTGAGTAAGTGGCTTAAGGTTAGGGCAATTCATCCCTGCCTCTTAGCAGTAGCTGTGGCAGCAATATCCAATGCAGGTGTCAGACAATTGCTCTTTGCAATGTGCATCAAGAATCTTAAAAAGCTCATACATTTCCAATTCTTGGTTACAATTTTGGCAAATCTACTTTATTTACTGCAGATAATTAAAACTGTTAATTCCTGAAATGTTATGATGATACATAATATTACTCAATGCTCACTCTACACTAATTTCCCTGCCAACCATTTTGCAGACATTATGTCATGACCTCCATGACACATGCTTGAAAGAGTGTACAAATTTCCAGGGCACACATGCCTGAACTCGTATCTCTGAACCCAAAGCTGCAGCTCTCGACCGCTCACAGTTCTATTGGCAACCTGCTTACTGTTTTACTTATAATTTTCAGTTCATCCAATGGCTTTTGAGGACTTCATTTCTACCAAACACAGTGTCATAGAGTGGGCTCACACAGCAGAACTTGATAATACCCCTGCCTTAACTGCAGTGTAGGAAGGAGAAACAAACATTTAAGCAATTAAATGAAAATGAATATGGTAGGCATCATGATAGACGTTCGGGGTGGGGAGAGCATTATTTAAAGGCAATGATCAGTCTCTACGGATCAGGGTCAGGAGAGGATTTACAGCAAAAACGACCTGCTAACACTAAAGAACATAAGGTATTTTCCAGGCAGCAAAATAAGGGAGAGATTAGAGGAAGAAATAACACCTTGACATAATTTTTAAGTGGTGAAACAAATTGCCATATGTTGGATAAGGAATTTGATGATCATGGGTATAGATGATTAGAGTGAAAGCTATGTGGAAAGCACTGTGTAAACATTAAAGATACGGGCAAAGGCCAGATCTTGGAAAGTATCAGATGTCATAGTAAGTATTTAGATTTTTTGCTGTATTTAATGAGACTATGTTGATGGTTTTAAAGTACACAATAACAGAATCAATTAGGATTTTGGGAAGATCTTTATAGATAACATGTAATATTAAACTGAAAAGATTATAAAATTATGAATAATCTTAGCAATAGTAGCTAATACTATATCTGATTTGTATAGCTTTCAACATATAAATACTAAGAGATCAAATGTAGAGCCTTCCTGGGCAGTTAGGGGCTTTTAAATTATGTATAATGTTGCTTGTTAGTTAGACTGTTGGGCCTTTCTGAAATTATAGAGTTAGCTCTTGGCAAAATGATTGTGTAGATAAAATCTGTCTAGACACTGTTTTCATCTTCTGGGTTCTCTAAGTGCCCTCTCTCCCGTGATCCCCTTGCCTTCCTAGAATCTCATTCTTAGTTAAATGATATCTAACAGCTTTATCCACACCTGCCTGAAAGCCCAGTGTCATCATTCTCCTGTCTACCTGTTTATCCTTCAGTGACAGCAAATACAATTTAAAAAAACCCTCAATTAAGTTAATAATAACTGCTATGTTAATGTAGTTTCCCCATCTGGATTTTATGTATTTCAATAGTTATTGTCTATATTTACGTTACTAACCTGAAAGGAAACATTAATTGTTGAAATTTCAGGTGCAGCAGATAAACTGTGACCCTATTAATGAGAACTTGGGAGCAGCAATAAGGGGACCGACATGCCAAATTTTCGTTTATTTGTTTATGACTTGTGTTCTGAGATGTATGATTCTTCATTCTTTACTGAGGCTAAAGAAATATCTTCAAATTTTTCAGTATCAGTTACGGTTATTTTCCCGACACAGTGTGGCAGACAGAATGACAGGGACTGAAAGAAGAAATACAATAAAATAGAATTTTGGAAAGAAGAGCATCAGTGTGATGGAAACAGCATGAAAATTTCCCTCCATTAGTCTGCTTGTTCTTTAGGATCTATTTTTTAACTCTCTCTGCATTTGTTGCAGGATGAGAGCTAATTATGCAAAAAAGAAATATAATAAAAAAATATGGGATCCGTGATTTAAAAAAAAGGTAACTGCAGTGTGTACCCATCTCTCTTCCTTCAAGTTTTCTTGCGGCTTTAATCAACACTAACATGAGCAGTTTTACTACCAACAACCTCTTCACCGTTTATTCCCTGAAGATGTGGTCTGTATCTTTAAGAGGTAGGATAAAAATAATGCTTATGATGGAAAAAGTAATCCGCTATGATTTTACAGAACAAAAGCATTTTTGGTTAACATCAAGACATCAACATATAATATTTTGGTGTGTCTTTCTATAGGAATTTTATTATATTACGTATTGCTGCAAATCACTATGGCATTATCTGATATGTTCAAGATAAAGCTTTAATTCTATTTTATTTTGTCAGTTCACATGGATGATCTACTTGGATACACGACTGATGATTTGATTAAAATAGAAGAGATATCATTAAAGAACTAGATAACCTTTGTGCTACATAACAATAATTCAGCATCATTAGATATTTTTATGATTTTGTTGCCTCTCATTTGTTATACTCACTTCTGTCCAAATAGAGTCAAACAGGATATTTTCTGCCCAGTTACTAAGGAGTAAAGAATTTTAAGAACATTATAAGTATAGAGTTTCATTAAGAGATCTTGGGACTCCTTGGAATTGAAGAATTACAGATTTAAAAAAAAAAAGAGTTTCCTGCTTTTATAAGCAACCTAAAATTTAAACAGGAGCCTTTTTTATCAATTAATATGTTATATATTTTATTTAATTTAGGTATGTTGCCATAGCTGTTTGTATTTTGGAGTGTTACATATAGGCCTAAATTATGCATATTTACTGAGACTCAGTCTTAGGAGGAAATACCTAGACTCAAACCTTTAACTAACCACTTTGTTCCCATTTTGCCAAAAAATATGACCCAATTATCCTCCTTTAGATTTGAAGTTTTATTTTCAGAAATATTTGGTTTAAATAGTCATCCATTTGGAAATTCCATTGGGTTCAAAATGAGATTTTACTCTGTACAGGTCTCCACATTACTGAGATCTTACCAGCAATGCCACTAAACCTGGAGAGTGCATATCCCAGAAGTTAGGATAGCTTTTTATGTCAGAATTTTATTTTGTGTTAATGTGACTCTTTCCAAAAATGATTATTATTGTCTGGTGTTCTGTTAAGGAACAGTGAGTTCCTGCAAGAGCAAGGCTGTGTCTAATTGATTGTTTTATCATTGACATTAACAATGAATGGTGCATAACAGGTGCCTTATTAATATTTCATGACTGAATACACAACCTTCACTTTCCCGATTCACCCATGTATTTCAGAAATTCATCAAAGCTTCAGAAGCAATATTTTTCTGAGTGCATAAACCCATTACTATAATTGTTTGCATAACTAACTAATTCACCTTTGAAACCATTTCCATTATGTATCTACTGAAAATATATGACATATTTTAAATGATTGCTTACAATTTATACATTATTAATTTAGTATACAGAAGTAGAGTCCTTATATTGCTTTTTATTCATTTCATTTATTATATGAAATACAATAAATATTTATAAGTATAGTTCTCACTGATAAGAAATATTGATAAATATTTTTAAGACCTTTTATTTAGTATGTCATATTTAAGATGCAAATACTTTAGTTCCAAGACATACCTGGCAAGTAAACAGTTTTTATCTGATCTTTCTTTAGCTGCATTTATTAGGATTCAGAATTGGAATACTCTGAGATTTTCTATCTCTATGACAGCTATTCTCTTCCCTGACGCCCCTCAAAATTCACCTGGTCATAGACTTAATTCAGCTTTTCATACTCCTATCATTTCTTTTCTGGGTAGACTGACAGATCCTTTTTCCCTAGATCTATGCAAATTTGGTGAAATGCACTGACTGAAAGGATCTGGGCTGACGCACTCAGCCATCAGGAAACTTCTAGGCACCACTGAAGAAGTTATCCTGAGCGGTCGGTCTTCAATGCCATGATTCACTGAGAGTTTGGCCCACGTGAATGGGGCAAAGCACAAGATGACAACATTTAAAACAATATTTCAGAGAAAACAGTTGCTGCAATGAAATCCTGACATGCGTTTCCCTGAATACCCCCAGTGGATTGAGAGGGACAGGCGGGATGCTATTCTGATAATCCAGGGAAGAGTAAAGGCTGCTTAACCTAAACGGTGTCAGTGGAGATGCAGAGGAAAGGAGAGGCTTGATAGCTATTTAGGAGACGGAATCAGCAGGACTCGATGATCCACTGGTTATGCAGGTTAAGGGAGAAAAGAAGTGTGAATGACGGCTTCCAGACTTGTGATATATTTCCCTCTATGATTTATCTAACAGTAAATGACAAGTGATTTACCCATCAGGTCTTGAAGTATAGTTCATGTGCTTTTATAAAATTCTGTTCACTATAATGCAAGATATCATAATTGGACATGTTAGAAACAGGACTACTACTAGATTATCAGATTATCAAGGCATTGGTCTTCTGAAAGAATTCAGATAGTTCCCTAAATAAGAAATATTGAGTGAGTGACAGTAAGGCTATTTTAGAGCAAGTAAGTCAAGTAATAAAGGTAGAGCTCAGACAATCAAGTCACAAGGCCGTTTTCTATCCTGAAACACCAACTCACATGCTTAGTGTTTACTACTGGTAGCTGCATTGCTGTATGTGCGGGACACAATGCTTCAGACCGTAGCACAGCTGATATCAAAGTGTTGGCCTCACAGCTCCTTTACAATCTTAAAAATTATTGAGAACCTCAAAGAGCTTTTGTTTATATAGATTATACCTCTTCATATTTCCTATCTTTCAAATTAAAACCAAAATATTTTTTAAAACACATTACATGGGCTTCCCTGGTGGCGCAGTGGTTGAGAATCTGCCTGCTAATGCAGGGGACACGGGTTCGAGCCCTGGTCTGGGAAGATCCCACATGCCGCGGAGCAGCTGGGCCCGTGAGCCACAGCTGCTGAGCCTGCGCGTCTGGAGCCTGTGCCCCGCAACGGGAGGGGCCGCGATAGTGAAAGGCCCGCGCACCGCGATGAAGAGCGGTCCCCGCACCGCAATGAAGAGTGGCCCCCGCTTGCCGCAACTGGAGAAAGCCCTCGCACGAACCGAAGACCCAACACAGCCAAAATAAATAAATAAATAAATAAATAAAGTAGGGGGGAAAAAAATTAAAAAAAAAAAAAAAAAAAAAAACACATTACACCATATTTCCCATATTTAAAACTAAAAAACCCAAAAAACACAAAACACAAATACAGATTATATTATCAGTCAGTTCAGTGAGGTCTTAACACCTCATGTAGCATCTGAGAAACTCCTCTGTACATGTGTGACAGAAACGGTGAGAATTCAAAAGGCAACTTAGTATGAAAATAGTTTTGTACTGTTCTCTAAAATGATGTCAAGCACCCCGAGGCATCCCCACTGATATGCTGAGAACCGCTGCTACACTATACACTAAAGGAATGGTATTTATTGAGCACTGGCTATATGCCAGAATACGCTATGACCTACTCATATGGTGTCCTCATTAGATTTTCGATAGTTCGGAAATTTTTCTCATTTAACATATAGCCAATTGATGCTTAAAGAGGTAAAAGTCATTTGTCTAAGCTAAGTTTTAGTTAGAAGAAAAAATAGGATTCAAAGCCAGATCAATCTGCATCCAGAATCCATTTTTCCCTGTACATCACAATTTTACCAAATTCCATTTATTCAAATAGTATTTATCTAGAGATAACGATGAGAATTGCATTGGAAAAGATGTGGATATCTATGATCTCTAAGTTTTCTTCCATGTATATTTTTCTTGTTCTTATATATGTGTAATATATATATATAATAGCTGGGTAGCAAAATCAAGCAAATAACTAGGCATCTACAAATGATATCCTTAGTTTTGTCTAATTAATGTGAGTTTACATGTGAGAAGAATTTCTGTGATAATTTTTTCCAAATTTAATTTACCTTTGTGATATAAACTCATTTTTGATACAGCCATATGTCACAACCCCCAAACTGAAAACCTGAAGTGTGTGTGTGTGTAGTTTAAAAATTTAATTGAGGAAAAAAAGTTTAAAATTTCCTCTAAAATATTGATATTAACACCATATATTAATATTAATAGGACATACCACATACAAACAAAAATGTCTGTTTAAAACAATGTCCAGTAGAGCTTGTTTTTACCTGGTTTTGCCTACTCTTAGTACTAGAACCTTAATTTGTGGATATCAATTTAGAAAAATGATAGTCAATGGTTCTTATTGTTCTATCAAAAATTTATAAAACTATTAAGATTTACTTATGAGGGCCACACCCATCACCTCTGTAAACATACATTTACTGAATATCTACTGTATGAGATACATATTCTGAAGACTTACTGGTGAGCAAAATCAATACAACAGTTCACCTCACAAAACAGAACCTAGTTGAAGAGACAGACATTAAACTTATGATTACAAAAAATACTACATAATTATTATAGCATTTGCATGCTCTTAGATACACACTCTGGAATGAGAATCATACATCTGTACTATATAGAGAATTTAAATGTTATTATATATACCATATTGTAACTAAAATCCAAGGAGGTCATGCTATCAATTTTGAATTCTTGTGAGGCTTGATATGAGAGATGATAATAAGCGTTAGCCAGACATTTGGTTTTGTTTGTCTTTATTTTAATTTTTGTTGTTCACTTTTCTGCTAGTATCCTGCTTTATTATTCATGGTACTTTTTCCCCATTCCTATCAGAGATTTCCTTGAAACATGGTTTATATTTTTAGTTTTAGAACTATTCACTTTGGGATCTTGGATTAAAACCTTGATCCAAAACAACGGTTCATGCAGGCTAAATTGCACAGATGAAAAAGCAAAGGATTGGAGACAGAGAAATCTCCACCATGTTCTACGTTTCTGTCTGTTAATACATTTAATAGTTCTGACTCCCAGTGTCCTGTAAAGCTATCATTCATCATTGACATACATTAGCATACATTCCAAAACAACAAATGGAATTTGGAGTCATAAATTACATTTCTAACATGTAATACTGATGTGATCTTAAAGTTTCTGAAATCACTGAAAAATTGTGAGAGTGCATGATAGTAAACGGACTGCCATTAATCAGAACCTTTTATTAATATCCATTCATTTCTCTGTTTAAGACCGTATCGAGTTCAGATTTCTCATATACAGAGAATTTACAATTTCCCTAAGATATATTAATAATATTACCAATTATGATTTATTTAATCCTTAACTAACTTCATGTAATATATTAAGCATGTTTGCAGGGACTTTATTTTGAGAGATGACATCAGGAAGAAGTTTTGGGGGCCAGGGAAGAATGCCATGGAAGGCAAGAGATAAATCCAAGGATTCACTGTCAATATGGGAGCCCCTGTGGACAACTAGGACTCAGACCCCCTGGAGGCCTTCTGAGATGCGGTACGGAACACACTCCAGGTATGAAAGAACAGGTACTTATTCGTGGGTTCTCATGTCACCTTTCAACTACCTTGCCTTCTCAGATTTGCCCGTGATGGAATGGATGAGCAGACTCGTGCAGGCAAAACTCCAGCTGGAGAGAGAGGAACCCTGGCAGGAAGTGAGCTGAGCCTGTCACTGAGGCTAAATTGAGGTTCTGTCAGTTTCCCTCCACCCACAGCTCGCTGCCATGGCAACAGTAGAGTCACAGGGCTCATCAAAAGGATGTGAAGTGGGCACAAGAGATTGTGGATTTAGTAGAGGTTAGGTCAGGTTGGCATCTAGGCTAAATTAAAATGGAATCCAAGTTGTTCGATCCCTGCTCTTAAATCTGTCTGCAATGCCAGGGATAAAAGCTTATACTGGTAATAAACTAGACCTCTAGTCTATCCTGAAGTCTTCCAAATTCTCCTTTACTTCACACTGCCTTCTAGGTTAGGCTGAAAAATATTATTTTGGTTTCCCATCTTGGTGGAAACACCTTCCTCTTACTGAGGGCCAGAGCTGAGAATGGAAGATGAAACACTGGTAGTCTCTTTTGGCATAGGTGTTCACGGAGTTTGTGAGAACACTTTCATTTGCAGTATCAAGTAATTCATACTAAGTCTTATGGAGAGGAGAGCAAAAATGTTTGCTGCTAGAAAAATGAGTTCCTTTTTCACCACACAGACAACGGAAGTGTAACTACTTTTAACAGTCAAGATATTGTTTGCCTTCATAGTCTGATTAATAATGAGGAGCTCATCTCATATGCTGACTACATATTGAAAATTTAAACATTTCTGTTAATTTTCTTTAGAACGTGTGAAGATTTTTCTATTTGTTTAAAAGAATAATTATTACTAAACTGTGAAAATTCTGATGTCAAGAAATTTAACATTGTACTTATTATTAAATTTAATGCATTTTAAAACCCATATGCTTATTTCCATTTTGTAATTGTTATCTTGGCTCAGGGCCTTCCTACACTATGTTTTCTATGCTTGGAACACTTTCTCCAGCAAAACTTCTACCTGGTAATTACTTCTCCTCATTCATGTTTCAACTCCGGGAAGATTTCTGACAAACCTGCCCATAGCACCAATAGAGACAAATTCTTCCCTGTATTGTTCTTTATTGTAAATAAGCATTAGCTCTTACATTTTTGTTTAATATCTGTTTCACCTACCCATATAAATTCCATGAGAGCCCTATGTGTTCAGTTCTAAGCATAGTGCCTAAAATTTCTTGTTAAGTATTTGTTGAATCCAATAATTGAAATTCAACATATTAAAATACAAAAGTAGGACTTACCTTTAAGTACTTAATTTTAATTCATTTAATGAAATCAAAGTGATACACATCTATAGTATATACGAAGACACGACAGCTCAAGACACTTTCTACATATTCTTACTTTATTTATTATGTACTACATGTATTTATGTTAGTTGTTATAGTCTTTATATTTGCCATATGGTGTCACTCACTGCTACAATTCATTTGGTTTTAAACTTGATAAAATAGGATGGTATGTGATAGGGTGACAAAATAATTATGTTTTTCATACTTGTACTTCATTTTTACCAAGTATTATAGGGGAACGTCATCCTCAAGTAAACACTTAGCTCACTGAAAACTAGGAATGGGGGACAGGAGTCTACATATAGATTGCAGAGACCCACAATTAAAGCCGCGTGTATCTCTGGTGATCATTAATTATAAACATGACATTCTGGAGGTCAATATAGATTGAACCACACTTGACAATCTGTTTAGGCTGAGACAATGACATTTAAATTAAAGTCTATACTTGAAATACCACATGACAAAGCATCATTCATATGTGGTATATCAGGTCTTCTAAGGTGACTCTAGCGATTCCTGGGTAGAGCTGCATAAAAGATCACTAGCTATCAGCTCTGAAGACAGTTACCAGTGATGTGTGGCCCCTGAGGAAAGTAACATTTCTGGGTTCCAATTTCTTATGCATGAAAAGAAAGCAAGTTAATAGTTCTTACCATCAAGGCTGATTTTGAGGCTTAAATTAGCTAATATTTATAAAGTCCTTAGAACTACTCCAACTACTAAGTACTATATGTTACACTAAATAGTATGTGAAAGATGTATCTTTTTCAGAAGCAAAATATTACGAAGATATTTATCAATCAGGGCACACCCATCAGAAGAGAGGGCTGGTGTACTTGCCAGAGGTCACCAGACCCTCTGAACAGCTACGTTTAGCACATCGCAAGGGAAACTGGCCCGGGAAGTAAATGAGCAAGTATTGGGGGATTATTTACACCTGTGTCAGATAAAGTACAGGAAAGGGTCTGCACTTCCCAATGTTACTATTTTTTATTTTCCCTCCCTCACCTCCCTAGAACACTTCTACTTTGTAGTCATTGAGTCAATTTTCGAAGGTAGATCAAGCTATAGTTCGAGAAATCTTGAAATAGATATCCAAGACTATTCACATAAATAGCTTTAAATTAAAAGATTATACAGAAATGGAATGAGAGAGAAGAGGGATTAAAGTATTATTTTAAAAATAGCATTGTTGTCAGTCGAACCCGTATCTAATAAGTTAATGGTGTAGAAATACTGTTGTCATATATTGTTTAAAAAATGATGTTTCTTTTTCTTTAGTCTTAACCTCATAGCTAACATTTTTCTAATGAATTGAACCGGAATTTCCCATTTTACCAAAGACAACAAAGATACCAATTACACAAATGGAATATGCACTCACACACCAGAAGACCGAACTGTCACAGATCCGCCAAGAGGATGCCCCATACAAGGTCCCACACAAATGCTTCGCCAATACGTCCTCGACGTCAGACTCACGCCAGAACCAACTGGCAACATGCCCAAATGAAACTCCGTGCTCGCAAACGGTCCTCAACAGCAGACACAAGCCAGAACCAACTGGAAAAATGCCCACAGGACACTCAGGGCTCACAAAGGGTCCTCACGGTCAGACACACATCAGACGCCAAGTGCTCAAAAGAGAAGTTAGCCCGGGCGCACGCCGGTGGACTTACTCAGTCCGGGAGCTCCTCAGCTTGTCCACACGCGTGTTTCCGTTCCACCAAGAAAAAGTGTCAGTTGGCAGCCAGTGCCGAGCAGGGAGGATCCTCGAAACAAATGGTTTCGGCAGCTGCTAGGAATGTCCCTCCAAATCCCACTCCAGGGGCCGCGAGCCAAAAGCCGCGGGCTGCCGGCAGCCATCCCAGCGCATCGTCACGGCCGCGGCTCTGCTCGGAAAACCCGGGATTCAGATGTCGCGAGAGCTCGGCCGCCGCCGCACGTGCGGCGCCAAACCCTGTAACCGGAAGTGGCGTCCGGCTGCTCGCCGCTCTGAAGCCGATAAAGAGGCAAGGATGGTGGAAAGGAAAGTTTGCTGTATTTCGGAAGCCAGTAAGTGGAGGGGGGCGGGGCGGAGGGAGGGGGAGGGCAGACTTCTGTCCAAAGGCCGGCTCTCCACCTTGACGATCAGGGGGCAGGAGCTTTTGTAGACAGAGGGAGGCGGCTACATGCGGAGACAGCACAGTCAGCTCTGACAGTCACCTTGAAATTGGTCATGCGGTGGTCTGATCAGCGTCCTCTTGATTGTTTTAAGCACAGTTAATCTTGAGCTGCAGAGTCAGTCTGTTCCCATTTCCTTGAGGCCAGGTCTCAGAATTCTGGAGGCTTACGTCATGGCTACAGTCTGGTCATCATGTAGTTAACGTCTTCCACCTGGTGGGGCTTTCAGTAGCTATAGGACAGCTCACAGGATACGGCTCAGAATATTATCTAGAGCCCTTGAGGAGGAACTAAAGGTCCTTGACTTTGCTTAATGACTACAGTATTTTTAGTCTTAGTTGGACTGTTTTCCCTTGTTTCTGCATTTTCTCACTTCTTGGATTAAATTTATTCTTTGGCTAAGGTTTTTCCTTGGACAAAAGGCAGGCTGAGGACATGCGGGGCAAAGGCCATAGGGTCCTGCTCCATTTCATTATGAGAAATGAAATTCCCTATATAATCTTATCTGATGAGATGAAAGTGATTTTGCTAGTTGCCTTTCTCAAATCTAATTTTCTGAAAGAGGATTTTGTTCACTTATATTTTGTTTGAATAAATACCTATTTGAAACTGTCCCAAGTGGGAACTTTGTTTATAAGCTATGTTAAGTCAGAGAAAATGCTTTTTGGCGCTCGAGGGAGACCGTGTTATAAAACTGTCTCAAAAAACCACACAAGTCAATGTAGCCAAAAGTACTAATCAATAGTCCAGAAATTGGCTCGAAGGTTGTCTAGGAAAGAGATCAACTTCTCTTAACCTGGAAAGCAATCATAGCAGTCAAACTAATCTGGGGAAGACAGGGAGAATTAGGAAAAAGAAAGATACTTGAAATGTATTTGTTTTCACCAAGAGGAATAGTCAACAGCCTTCAGGAACAGTGACAATGGTAATAACAATGGTATTTATCACTTATCTTTAATTAAAGGTGAGAAAGCAGAGACATTGAACAGATACCATTCTTTAAAATCAGACAGATATTAAATAGCAGAGTGAAGATTCAAACCCATGCTACCTCCACAGCTTTTAAGCAATACTGTATTCAAAAAGTAGGGGAAGAGATTCTCAACAGACACACATCATCAATACGGACAGGAGGACTGTAGGAAAAATAGGTATCACGTTGGTAAGCTTTATGTCCGGTAATAGCAAGGTCGGATATTGACCTGCCAATGCTTCTCTTTTGTCTGTGATGTAGTGGGGTTTTTGGGTTTTTTGTGTGTTTTTTTTTTTTTTTTTTGGCTGCATTGGGTCTTCGTTGCTGCGCATGGGCGTTCTCTAGTTGCGGCGAGCAGGGGCTATTCTTCGTTGCGGTGCGCAGGCTTTTCATTGCAGTGACTTCCCTTGTTGCGGAGCACAGGCTCTAGGCGCACGGGCTTCAGTAGTTGTGGCGCACGGGCTTAGTTGCTCCGCGGCATGTGGGATCTTGCCAGACCAGGGCTCCAACCTGTGTCCCCTGCATTGGCAGGTGGATTCTAAACCACTGCGCCACCAGGGAAGTCCTTGTGGTGTAGTTTTTTAAGCATCTGCTAAGAGTGGGGATAAGCTGGAAACCATGGATTAACAGTTGATGTATTCAGCCCAGTTTTCTGATTTCTCTTTAGCAGCACTTTGTTGAAACCTTGTAAACATGGAAAGGGTAGGCACCTGGCCTCAATAGAGATATGAGCTTTTGACCCAAGCATCATGGTGGAAGGAAAACATAGAGGTAATTTGACAGAATCTGATTCAATGTTGGATTGAAAAATGAAATTGGATGGCCAGGAACGTGAAAGAAAAAAGTGGCTAATATGGAAAGAAATTAAAGTGTAATTGGACTAGAAGTGCCAGTTTGTTTATGGTCAGGTATCCTGGGACTAATACTCCTAAGGGACTTTGAAAAGAAAGGTACCCACAGAGAACAGATAGTTGGGAACACTTCTAGGTCTAGGTTACTAGGTCTACAAGTTCCAAAGTGTGACCATGATAATGTGTGGATACGTTTCAGTTCAGGGACAGGTCACAGGAGAAAAGGATGCCAAGAAATTGAGGGGCTACACCTTTGAAAGTGTCATGGGCATGAATGTTAAATCTCCTGAACTGAAAAAGTAACTGGATAGTGAGAAAAACGGAGACGTTGGTATTAACAGTATTTATCAGTGAGTGACGGGAAGAGACCTCCAGTTTGAGAAATGACATTAAATTGGAGTAAGTAGACAATAGGTTTAAATGAAGTGACAAAGGGGTGCAGACAGTGGGGTTTGGGAGTTCATTAACTTTTAGTGGATCCACAGAGAAAACAGACTCACAAGATATTAGCAGTGTTTAGAGTAGAATGTATAAAATTCAGTGATCTTACATGATGTATTAGGAAAGAAAGAGTCCACGATGGCTCAGGGGTATATGTATATGTATAGCTGATTCACTTTGTTATAAAGCAGAAACTAACACACCACTGTAAAGCAATTATACTCCAATAGAGATGTTAAAAAAAAAAAAAAAAGATGACCTTGTCAAAATATTTGGGCTCTTTTGTTTTTTTTCATTTGGACATTGGGAAAGGATTCACCAATATATTAATAGCAAATGTGCTGCTGTCACCATTGGGTTGAACATTTCTCCTCTGAGTCAGAAATTACCTGTTTGAGGTGCTGTCACTATAGTCACAGGAACACAGAGCTGAACAATTATTGTCTTGCCCAATCGACCGCTAGTTCATAAATAGCAAAGATTTGAGTGTTCTCATTATTTTAAAAATAATAAAACCTGCACTTTGCTTGACCAGGGGAGAGTGAAGTAAATATTTTGAATGAATGAATGAATGAATGGGAAGTTTGTTCATCATGCCCTTCTCATTTTAGCAACGACTAATAGAAGGGGCAATGCATGTTCCAGAACTAATTGGATGATATAGGGTATAAGGTTAGTATGGAGATGGCTTCATTCAATAGGATATAAGTTATATCAAAAATTAAAATATTTTGTATTTTAGGTCTTGTGGCCAAATTATTTATTCTAGATGAATTTTCAGTACCACGGGGTACTGGGAGAAAAAAAAAAAAACCCTAAACTTGTCATTCAGGATTTTCAGAGGATTCCTATGTCTCTCTGCCTATGATTACAAAAAAAAAATCTCAACGGGAGAAACACTTCTTTCCTTGAAGTCCCAAAAAACTGAGACTTTGAAGTTCATTCTGTCTTCAGGCTTCTCAAAGCCCATATCCACTAGAAACTTGTGTAAAAAAAGAAAAAAGACAGAACTCTAATTTGTATCAGTGTTAAGTACTTTGATATATTACCTTCAAATCACATTTCCTTTTTAAGGGAGAAAAGTCAGAGAAAAATCAAATAGACACCTTAAAGAAGGGGTTATTAAGAAAAAATAAAATAGAAGAGAGTGAGTAACAGTAGACCAAAACTGCTGCGGGGCGTTCCATTTGTATTCCAGTGGATTCCTTAAAGGAGCCTTTGTGAACAGATGACTGACATAGATTTGCATTTAATTTCCTTGCAGGAGCAGAAAATCCTAAACCATCAGTTACTTTAGAGCACAGTGATTGATCAGTTAATAATTGCATTCACAAAGACAAGACATAATCTTAGTTCATTGGAATACTTGATGAACAGTCAAAATATTTTTTCTCCAACAGATTTTTAAATGTCATTGTCAATGATTCACACGTTGCAGGGCTAAAGGGCTTTGGCATGGATATTCCAGGGAGCAGTTAGGATGTGACAGCTGGAACAACAACAATCTTCTTTTGACAAAAAAAACCATTTTGACATAAAGAGGTAATCTACATTAACTAGAGATCTGATGAGTTAACAAAATAATGACATACATAAATAGTCACGGGGAATTTTAGAACAGTTGCATGCGTTGATTTGTAGGACCTTTACCATGAATGCCCTATTTCTTATCACCCTTGAGGGTAAAGGACAGAGCACTCTGCAAAAAAGTCTTCCACACCTGGCAACTGCTAGTTGAGGTCTCTTAATGGAAATCATTCTTAGAGATGTTTTATTGAAGGTACATTTTCTCTTTGGCCATTTCTTCCATTATTTACATGCACTTATATCTCAAGTTTGATTCCTGGCTTCTCTTAATTTGACTTCTTTTCCTTTCTTTCCTATGTTTCTCTTTACCTTTTATTTTCTCTTTCCTTTACTTCCTTAAGATTTATCAATATAAATTTCAGGGTTAAGTGGTAGTCTTTATTCTCCTTGAGACATTCAAGGACTTTATTTTTCTTATCAACAACAATGCTAAACTAAAACCTTCAGGTTAGCTAAAGTGCCATATTGGAAGCAATCAATCTGCTGAACACAGTAATACACCAGCATTTTGAAGGGTTCTTTTACTTTCAGTAAGACTCTCCCACCGCCCTTCCCACCACCATGAATGCAACATCTTCAAACTCTGTTCTACTTTCTAGTACTGTGATGAGTTTAAACAACCCTTAAACCTGGTGCATCATCTGAGGTTAAATACATATACTCATTAAGTCACTTTTTTTAAATTATGCCAGAAAAAAATTTATAGGCCTTCATGAAGCTTACTTTCTAATGTGAGGAAGTGGCAAAAACCACATGAACAGAAGTATAAAAATAAATGCAAATGTAATTTGCTGTGAATAATTTTTAAAAATAGGTGTAATTAAAAAAAAAAAAAAACATAGAGTGGGGGACCCTCTCTGGCAATTATAAAAATTTCCTCTGGGAAGGAATGGCATCCAAGCCAAGCCTTGTCTTTTAATATTATGAATGTTTATGTCTAGAATAGGATTCTTTGAAAACCATCCAGGGTCTAAATTAAACAATTTATAAGACACTTTAGTAATCATTTATGCCTCTGAAAAACCAGTATATTTATATGCTACTTTAACTTAATTATTTGAGCATAACAAACTTGCAGTTGAGATCACCTAATTGACATGCATATTTTATAGCTATTCCTGCAATGAGTTTACAGAATAATTTGTACTGACTGCAAAGAATTCATAATATACAACCCATCAAACATTTTATCTAAGTATAAATGAAAATATAAGTCGTAGTTTAGTATGGTTTCAGACACATTTTCTATTATGATATAATAAAATCACCCATGAAGGAAACCACCAATTTTTATGGATTCTGATGTTTTAATGATTTCTTCAGCCTAAAAGAAAAAGATCATAGAATAGCATGAGAAATATTTAGTTTTGAAGAAAGAGGCACAAATACAAGTCTCTGAACTACATTATGAAAAAATAAATACATATAGAACTATGGCATAGAATGATTGTCTTAGAGACAGTTACTCCAATCCTGAAGTACAATGATGTGAAGGAAAAACAGAGAAAATATATCACAAAGTTACTTGAAAGAAAACTTACAGTACAAGGGAAAATAGAGTCATTTGTATTTTACTTGTATTCTTATGGCAAATTGGGTGTGAGAATACTGGAAGGGCAGTGCTAGGAACAATTGCAGATCACACAGGTGGATGAATGGTTAGATCCCACTAGGCTGAGTTTATTCGTCACATTCTCTATAGTCTCCACCTTAAATAGATACAAAGTACAACTTAGAATATCTTCATCAGTATACAATTGTGAAGGCACAGGAATATAAAAATCTTCAAGCAGTAGGTCGCTTTCTTCACTGAGACCCTTTGGCAACTTAAGGAGGGCAAGTTAAGGAATATCCTTGCCCCTGTAACAGTGGGAGTGCGTAGGAAAAATGTTATTTATTTTTACTATTTTTCAAATTAATGTTTCCTTAAAAGTCATGTATGGAAATAACTGATTTACTGAGCAAAGTGCTAAAGGCTTGCCATATGTTGACCCATTTAATCTGCAAAAGAACCCTGTGAAAGAGTAGAACTTCTTTTCTTTTCATTAGAGTGGGACGCTTTGGCAGAGCCTAAAGGAGATAGTGTGGTTGGGAGAAGAAGGCTATGCCTAGGCATTTCACATCTGTTATAGATCAGCCTCTATATATTGAATCCTTAAGTTCTGGGAAGAAGCTCTGACTAACTCCATATTTAAATGTGGACATTGAAACACTTTCCTCTCAGCTACGTCTTCCTCCAAAGGTCAGATTTTGGTTTTCCTGTTACAAGTCCATGCTGTCCCAATACAGAGAAAGATACAAGAAAGGCATTTTTGTCAGTTATGAGTCAGATTGGTAAATTCACTTAAAAGGGGGAAATGGAGATTATCAAAGTGAAAAATTGAACCAATCCATAATTTTAATGTCTGTCTGGCATATTTTTAATTTAGCCAACCCTATTCTGTGAATATCTGTGTGCACAGCCAAAATATTTTTAAATGCTAATGTATTTTTAGAAAATCAATCCAAAAAAAGTCTAAAATATTTCCCCCCCTTTTTTTTGTTGTTTCATTTTAATTCTCAAGTTTGAGGAACTTTGTAGCTTTTCCTGTACAGAAAGACCCTAAATAGTTTTCCAAGCAAATTGTCCCACCTTTTGGAGAAAGTACAGTTTTACCCACTTGCTATTTACTGATCAGATATGTAAGTGTACTGGAAGACTATTTTGTGGTTGGTGCTAGATTTATTCTGCAAGTTAGGAAATTAAACACCTTTATCATTCTTCTGGTCATTGGAAGTGCGATATTTCTGTGATCTCCCTAAATAAAATAAGAAAGAGGAAGAAAGCAAGGAAGGAAAGAAAGAAGGAAGGAAGAAATGAAAGAAGAAAGGACAGGAAAGGAAAGAAAAAGATCAAAAAGTAATTATACAGAGAAGAGTTTACTATTTTCTGTTTAGTTTTTTCTTTTTTTTTTTTTTTTTGAGAACACAATGATTAATTAATTCTAGTAGTCACCTGGTAACTGCTAATACTAGGCTTGCTCAAGAAAGCAAAATGCTAGAGTTACCAAAAGCAATCTGGAAATCAGTATCTTTGTCATATATGTAGAAAATATATTAGCTGGCCAACGGCAGAATATATGCAAGAGTACTGAGGATTAAAACCTTCCCACATTTATGGAGCAATGTTTTTTTGAGAAAAAGAGGCTCTATATTTGAAATCAACTAATGCTTATGCAGAAGAAAACCAAAGATTTTTCTTTTATTACTTTCCAATGACATATAATCTCAGGTTAGTTTTGAAGTTCTGGAGTTCTTTATTTTTTAATCAATATCTAAGCCAACAAGATAAAAAGCACCAGTTATTATAAGCATAAAATCGATGGATTAAGCCTAGTTGCCTAATAATTAAGTATACTGAACACATTATTGGACACTACAATTAGAGCTTGACACTGAGCTCACATTTGTGGATTATTGTTGTAAAAGGCTAATTCTTTCTTCAGATAAGTGAGCAGTTCTCTTATGGAAGGATCCACATGTAAAGAAGTAATACGTACATGTAGACTCAATCCTGGTATAAATTTATTTAAAATCAATCAAATTGAATAAATCATAATTTGGTCAAACTGCATGTCAAATTCCTGTTCTTTTGATCAAATATGCAGAAAGTAATCTGGAAAAAAAAACTAAAAAGAAACAAACTTGAAACATGTCTTATGAGAAAATAGTTAACAATGACAAAATGATTAACAGTGTTAAATTGAAGCTTTATCTGAGTCTTAACATTTTATTTAAAATTTAAAAATACATATATAACCTGAAATTCCCAACTGTTCTATCCCTAAAAGCTTTATAAAAAAAAGATACAGCTAATACAGTCCAAAGCCTTACCTGCCTGACCATAGGAAATTCATCTTCCTTACTGAATCATTCTACATCCTGAGAATTTCTGAACATGCCAGAGTGTTTCTGCAAATCTATCCTAATTGTCCCATCACCTTTAATTGAAAATAGTTTTCCTGTGCGTTCTGCACACTATTTCTGTCTCAAAACAATAGCTGTAGATCTGTCCGCAGATACTTTTCCTGAGTGTGCATGGAAGTTGTTTCCTTTAATCCTCCAAAGCACAGCCAACATAAGGCTACACTAACCAGAAAAATTTGAAAGATGATGTGAAAATAACGCAAGATCATTATGATTTCGTGTGGCCTCGGCCTGCAGCGGCTAGAAGCAGGGTTTTGGTTCCCTGGTCAGAGATTGAAGTCAGGCCGCGGCAGTGAGAGGGCTGAATCCTGGCCACCAGACCACCAGGGAGAAGTGCCCAGTGACAAGACCCTGGCCCTTCAGCTGCGTAGAAGTGAATTTCCACATAGAGACAGAAAGTAGTGAAACAAGTAAAGCGTGTATTAGTAGGAAAAGCATACGGATATGTGTGGATAGACACAAGGGCGGGCTCAGAGACACAGATGCACGCTCTTGGTAGTCTGAATCACTTACATGGTGCATTTCTTCTGGGTTTCCTTTGGCCAGTCACCTTGCTTTGCCTGGTTCTGAGTCCGTCTTTGGTTTATCTCAGGGTCCTCCCGTGTGTGTGTGTGCGCATCTCTTAGCCAAGATGGAATCTAGCAAAGAGGCCTATGAGTAGGTTTCCATCCCGTACGATGAGGTGCTGCTGCCTCCTTTTTGACCTTCAAGGAGCCTTTCTGCGTGTGTGTAGTCAGGAAGATCTCCTTGACCTCGAGAACAAGGAATATGCGGTCTTCTGTCTCTTATCTGGCCATGGCCCAGCTCTTCTCTTGCTCCTGCTATTTTGGGGTATCTGCCCACGGGGGACAAACTCCAGCTGCTCAGCCTGGGGCCCATCTATCTCCTGCCTCAATGACAGTGATTTAAAACTGAATTAAAAGAACAATTATTTTGCTTTTTAATGTAGATCGAGCCAGCACATTTTATCATCTTGGCTTAAGCAGATAGAACACGTGACAAAAATTACAAAACAACTCTTTTCAGACATTGGACCACAGACTATGCAGGACTGTGACCCCGGACAGGAGAAGCACGTAAGATGAATCATGATCGTCCCAGCGTTTGTTGGGAAGTAGTCAGAAATCAGCCTGGGAGTGGATACGCAAACATATCCTGGCAGTAATTTTGAGTCTAGGAAACAAAATTTGGAGTTGGAAGAGGTCAAATGGATTAGAATTTGTAGGACAGAATATCAGAAAGAAGCGAGCTATATAGAGAGAGACAGAGACAGAAAGAGACAGAGTTCTGCAAAGGGGCGCCTCCATTGTTGAACAGATACTTCTTGCACGTGAGTGACAGAAAAATACTGAGGCTCAGGAAATAACAATTGGAAGTCAGCCGACTGAATTATTTTTGGAGTCCACACATAGCTAGGATGAGTTCCTATTCAAACCTCTCAAAATGGAAAAAAGACAAATTTTAAAAACATGCAATGGATGGAACCTCAGGTAGGGTCCTCAAAGTATATCATCTTAGGAGCAGAGCTACCCTGTCATTTGAATAAAGTCTGTTCTGAATGCCCTAATAAAGCATAAAGTGAAATTTGAAAGGATAAAAACTGATCTAGTGTAACCTAAGTGTGAGCCAAAGCAAAGCCCAAAATACTCAAAGGCATACAAGAAAATCCAGCACCCAACACACACAAAATGTCTGTAGCTGTTGCTGCTTCTCACAGCAATTGTCTTGTTGATGTTTATTTTGCTTCTAAAAGTAATTCTGTAAAGTCTATGGTCGTTTTCACCCATGGTGACTGAAGGCTCTGATCAGTTAACTTCATGGTCAAATAATAATTGAAGTTTCCCTTAAATGCTTAGAAATGGTAAATCTTGCAGAGTAAGCTGAGGGCCTCTGTGCGTGCCTGGGCTGCACGGTCAAGGCTGAGACAGGCAGGGCCCAGCTCCCCTTCAGCCTTTTTTTCCGGTGCCCAGAGCCTCAAAACAATCCAGAGGAGCTGAAGAACCAAAAGTCATCAGGAAGACAGAGAATATTAAATGGGAAATTAGCTCATTTTCCTAGCCTCTTAAATGCGAAAGACAATCTTTTAAAATCTCTATAACTCCAACTGGTGTCAGCTGTTCCCTAATCCTCTTCTTGGAGCCTCCATCCACCCACACCTCTCTTTTCAATCTTCACCCCACCCCCAGTCCTCCTCACATATGCAAACCCACCTCCATCAAAGCACTAGCAAGAAACTGTAGATTCCATGTTAAGATGAAATTAAGAGAGAATTTTATCTTAAAACCAGCAACCATTATTTGAAATATCTCCTCTGGACATTTCTACGGTGTCTCTAATTATGGAACTGCCTGGGAAGACACCCCCTTTCCCCTTCTGCTGCAGCTCAGTTTCTTTCCCCTCCCCCTTCTTCTTCCCTCCCCTCTTATCCCCCCCTTCCCATCCCCTCCCCTCTCTTCAATCAACCTGCCAATCACTCCTGATGCAAGGTAAAAGGTCCCAAATTTAAAAGGAGAGAACAGTTTTTTTCCCTCTTATTATTATATCTGTACAACTCTGTTGTTTTATCTACTTTTCCTATATTTTTGCTATCACTGAAAAAAAGAAAATTAGAAGGTAGCTAAGTCTTCCTGTTAACTTTCAGCTCTTCAACTCAACTTCTTTCTGGGCACAGAATCAATTTTCCTCATCCCTTGGTCCTTCTCCAAAGGAAAGCACTAACTCCAGTGTCTCCAATTTTACCATCTAGCATTTTTTCCAGCAAGTGGACTCCTTGGAAAGATAAGAAAAGAGAAATGTCAGTAGAAAAACAAAACAAAAAACAGCCAGAAGAGTATTTAAGGCCTTCCTAGGTCTTTTCTCAGCAGGTACCCAGCCCAGGAAAGTATCTACATTTGAATATTTTAGCACCTTTGTGGTTATCTCATTTCTTATCCTATCTTTTAAACTTTTTGATTAGGCTAGTGTTTGTTCCAACTTTTATCCATTACTTTAAGCTGTAACAACTTTAAACACATTGTGCGTTTTTAGCAAACACCCTCTCAGGGAGAAAATATTAACTCAGGGAGATCTTTGAATAAGGTCAAATAAAGATGGGTTTTTCAAGTTGGGTCTTCCAGGGAAGCAGTAGAAAGGTAAAATCATAATAACTCTTTGGAAATGAGGCTTTCTAACTGCACCAGCTCCACATTGCCCCCTAGATACCAGGAATGTTAGGCTAATTTTTAAGACTACTGCTGAGCTGGAGATGGAGGTTGAGATTAAGGGAAGTTAAAATGCCCCAGAGCTCCCTGTTCTTAAAGAGACTCAGCTCCTTGCTTGCATAAATGTTCTCAGGTTGTTCCATACTTTTAGTTAATTTCCAGAGTTCTGAAAAAGTTGATTCAGGCGAATTTGTTTGCCATTTATTGCTGCTTTCATGGAGGGGTAAGCTTTCAGAGGTGCTTACTTGGCCACTTCTCCTGGAATCACTCAATTTGCTTTTTTGAAGTTATTATGAAAGTGATATTTGATATATCTTTGGTTGCTCCACCTTCACTGTAAACATTCAGTGAGTAAGAATGTATTTCTAAATTTCTACACGTTTGATATTCTCCCACGGCAATACAGTGTTAGCATGTTTCCATCTGATTTTGCCTATTAGCAAACTATTTTAAAGAAAGCAAAAGAAGAATCTCAACAGCATTGTCCATTAGTTAGGGACGTCTTAGTGATATTAGTAGGGCTTATAAATGTTATGAACCTTCGAATATGGGTCATATGTAAATAAGCCTAATCCTAATGTGCACCGAATGAACCCTGACAGAATCTAGTGGCTTTTCTGTCAAGGAAAGGTTTGGATTTTGTGAAAGGGGGCTGAAACGAATGTGGTATGTTAGGTAAAAAGGCTTAGTCACTCAATTGCTCTCCTCATTATAGTTACTTCTAATAATTGATTTATTTCCCAGTGTTGGAACCAAACAGTAAATAATGCTCTTGGCCACCTCTTAGCTCAGAGAAATTCTAACTATAAAATGTTTGAACTCATGGAAATGAAGATATTGTATAATTCTAAAACAATATATTTATCACAATGGAAAAAATAGCTGTTCCACTCAAATCTTTGCTTTGTTCTAATTTTTCTATATTCACGGCAGTATTTTTAAAATAATTTTATATATAATTCAGGTAGCTCATAATAAAGAATAACTTCTTCCCATAATGCTCATATATATATTTATTTATATTTATATGTATAGCCTCAGAATAATTTTTAAAAAAACACAGTGAGTAGTTCACATATATTATTTTATTCTGGTTAGCACTCCTCCTGGAAATAAAATTTTAAAAGTTCTGCAGATGAATTATTAATGTACATGAAGAAATAAAGTCTGTTTGTGAAGATCGACCATGCAGAGTGGCTTATGAGCCCCCAATCAATAGGTGGGAGGCCTGAGTGAGTATCCTGATATCTGTGGATGGAGGAGATTGATAGACACGGGATAAATGGTGAGTAGCAACAGCAAAGACAGAGTCAGATGGTCTTTCCTATTGAAGGAAAATCTTCTCGTAGAAATGGCATCTGAGGAGAAACCCTTCAGATACCTTACTGAATCATCTCACAGGTAGTTTACTTACTGGCATGGCTTGACTCCAAACCATGATAAAATAGAACAGGATGAACAACTTTTAATAATTCTCCTAGAGAGATACAGAGAGTACAGCTTGTTCTTCTATAACAAAACCTGAGGTACTTAATTGAAGTTCAAAACAACATTTAAATCTATCAATTTATTAATGTGACAAGCGGGAAGTTTTTCTTTTCAGATACTCCTTTTGATAAAATAAGATGAAGTTAAAGTTGGCTTCAACACAAGATTTATTTCCGTTAGTTTTATTTTTCAGTACTAAGTATTTGATAATAAAAAAAGGCAGTCTTTTAAATATCTCCCTAAATATTTTCTCTGTCTGCCTGTCCATACATCGTCCATACATCCTTGTCAATGGATCCCTATCATTTAATTCACCCTGTTTTGTAAACATGCAACACCTGCCTCCCCCCGCCCTACATGTGTCTTTCCTTTCTCCCTCCTAAATCGTATCTATTCTCCTATTAACTTTTTAGTCCTGTCTGCTCCAAAAAACTGCTTCATTTCCCACTGCACATCACCCCTCCACTCACCTGAATCTCTACGTGTGCTCATTATTTTGTAAGAGTCAACAGAAATCCCCAGGTCCCACAGTGACATACGTGAGAGTGTACCCCTCTCCTCAAACACCAACCCTTCCTTTGTGCTGCCACCATCGAGAGGTTGTCAAATCCTCTACTCCACCAAGGCACTGGAAGCATCCAGAAGACATTCACTCGTGTCAGCTCTATTTCTAACATAACTGCATTATCACACATCCCAAACTCCTTCGATTGGCCTCAGAAAATTCCACTCCAACAATTTCCAAGTAAACACACAATCTAGAATCTTGATACCAAGTCACTTACACAAGGGCTAACTCAGCCTACCAACATATTCAAGTTTGCATGACTCCAAACAAACTCTCCTCAACCCAGCCAGCTATCATAACTAATCTATTTATCCTTTTCTCCTTCATGTCCAAATCTTTTGAATTTTTTTGTCTATACTTACCAACTTCTGCTTGTAGTTTTTTTGTCTAAATCGAGAGAATTGTTTTCTCCCAGTCACACCCAAACCATTATTATAAAGGCCACCATTGACATTCCAAGATCCAAATCCAGTGTATGCAGTAAATCTGCTGGATTCCAAAATATATGCTTGTTGTGGATTGAAATGTGACACCTGCCCCTGCCCCCCACCCAAAGATATGTTGTAGTTCTCACCCCTGGAGCCTCAGAATATGACCTTATTTGGAAATAGTGTTTTGCAGATGTAATTGGTTCAGGTGAGGCAGTGCTGGAGTAGGGCGAGCTGCTGTCCTCATAAGAAGAGAAGACACACCTGGAGGCAGAGATTGAGTGATGCATTTACTAGCCAAGAAACACTAAGGATGCCGGCAGGACCAGGAGCTAAGGGAAAGGCACAGAACAGATTCTCCTCTAGAGACTTCAGAAAGAGCAGGGCCCAGATGCCACACTGATTTCAAACTTTTAGCCTCCAGAACTGCAAAACAATAAATTTCTATTGTTTCAGCCAACTAGTGTGTGGTACTCTGTTACAGCAGTCCTAGGAAATTAAGACAATGCTCCTAACCAGCTTATTGGAATTAAAAACTGATAATAAACAGTAACAGCTATTTTAAAAAGCAAGGCTGAATAAAAGATATATTCTCTCATACTGCCCTTTAACAAGTAATTATAATCATATATATACTTTGAATATGTATGTAAAACTTTCTTGAATATCTACAGAAGGTTTAATTTTGGCACTGAGGAATCACAGCCTAGTTTCTAAAATTGCATAATCATAATGACAGATACCCAAATGATACACATCATCCTCATATTAAGTCTGTGTCATATGTTATCAATAAAAGTTATAGTTATAATAAAGCAATAAAGGATTCCTAATGAAATTGTTATATAAATGTCTCCTATGTACTAATTTTATAGTGTATCATTTAAATTATGAAAAAATTGTACTGTGCCAAAGCCCTGACTACCAAATTATTGTAAAAAGTTTTGTTTTCTCAAATTACACGGTTCAATAAAATTCCATGTGCAAAGTAAATCAACTATTTGACTTATTGTTTTGGATTGCTTAGAAAACATTAAAAACCAACAAATTATTAAACAATAGAAATAATTTAAACCAACAGCTTCTATGTATCGTAAATAGAGGAAAGTAAATGCATGGCTGTATGCAAATGTTATGAAAAATAACTAAATAATTCTCATTTAAGAAACTGTTGACTCAGTCTAGAAGTAAAGATAAATTTTATATCAAGCCAAAGCAGCGTACATGTCTACTGTTATATCTGTAGGTGAAAGCTAATGTGGATGTATCTGAAAGATATAATATCAATATAAAATGCATTACATTCTTCTTGTATGGTACACACCATTATTTATTGCATCGATCCAAAGTTGACTTTGCATCATTTCATTTTTTACTTCATATCTTTCAGAAATACTGCAATATACCAGTTAACCTTGTTGCTATTAAAACTATTTTTTAACGTAAATGCTCATAAAAACTTTATTTGTAATAACCAAAAACTGAAGAAAACCAAAGTGTCCATCAACACGTGAATGGGTAAACAAATGTAGTATATCCATAGGATAGATTACTATTAATAAAAAGCAATGAACTATTGGTACATGTAAAAACAGGAGTGAAACCCAAAATAAGTATGTTGACTGAAGGAAAATAGACACAAATTAGGACATACTGTATCATTTCATTTATACAAAATGCTGGAAAATGCAAGCTACTCTACAGCATCAGAGCAGACCAGTAGTTGCCTGGGGAGCAGAGCGGAATAGGAAGGCTGCCAGAAGGAGGGATCACAAATGAGCATTTAGTTATCTCTCCAGGAAGCTCCCCAGAGGAATCAAGGACAAACTCATTTTGGAAAAACCTCTAAGTCATCTGAGGGCTACATGATCTGGTGTTTCCTTAAATACTTGAAGGTCTCTAATGACCTAAGCTGTCAGTCAGTGTTTCCAGCAGGGAAGCAAGTTCATGCTTAGTTTTCACACAAGAAGTAGAATTGCAGGGGCATAATATGGTGCCCCTAGAAAGAAGATGTTTACAACTCTTGGGGCTTTTTAAGCAGAAACTGCAACAGTTCAGGAGCATAGGTTGACATCGGCTCTAAAATGACCTCCTGGCTGGCTGGTACAGCTTAGTGTCCCCAATTCAGTTTGAATAACTGAATCTTTGTTTCTGAAGGAATGGCTTAGGGTAGTTTGTCCTACCTGTCTTATTAGTTCAAGTCACTAGCCATTCTTCTTCCGCACAAAATGACTGAGAAGGGGAGTGTGGAAAATATCCACATACTGATGGACATTTGCATGGGAGATGCAGGAGCTGGGACCATCCCTGGCTGCTTCTGATAGATTCATCTTTATGTTAAGAAGAATGACGATCAAATTGTGGGTTGAGTCATCTTTCAGGGGATGGTAGACTCAGCAGTCAGTTAAATTTAAGGTGCCTATAACAGTTTGGGAGAGCCATCCAGGATGTTTTCTTTAGGAAGAAGGCTACAGGCACTTTTGTTCTGAAAAATAAAGTTGATTTGTGACTCTCCTTTCCCTGTACTTCATGGGGTCTAAGATTTTTCCGCATCAGGTGTCTGGAGTGTTGCTTTTTCCCTTCACTGCCACAAAATTACTGTGACCCATTCTGGAAGATAACCTTAATACTAATGAAGTGTTAAAGTCTTTTTTTTTTTTTTACAGAGACATCAGTGGTTTATTGGACAGGGGGATCTTACACAAAGGGTCCTGGAACAACACCTCACACCGTGTGCATCAGACGTGGCAATAGTCTTCGCTACTCAGGGGAGAAGGAGGCTGCCATTTACAGGCGAATTTACGTCAGGTGGGCGCATTAGTTACCAGGGGCTAATTAAGCCTTATAATTAAGAGGCTTGGATAGTCATGTGAGTGAAGCAGGGACTGGTCAGGCAGGCGATGGGCATGGGTGCTTGCCCCCCTCCCTTTATTACCCAATGGAATCCAACGCGTCTTAGAAGATCTCTTCAAAAGTAACCATTTCTCTTTAGCTTTGTATTTAGAAGTGAGCCACAATTAATGCGTAATACACGTTAAAAATAGAACTTGCTTATCCAACAAGAAATAACACTGTTCTCATCATTAATTCAGCGAACTGTGAATGAGTCTCTGACTGGCAATGAATATCCCTAGCTTTGTAAAAAAGATACATCTTTATCGCTGGCAATTCTATTTGATTCAACTCCATACAAGTCAGTGCAATCAAATAAGCATTTTTAAGGCAATCAACTCATGTCTATTTATTTATTGTTAGAACAGAAATTATTCAGTTGGCTCTCAATTAGCATGTGCTTGATGTTGAGGGTAGATTGTACATATTAAAAGCAACAGGGTAAGAATATAAAGCAAAGTATGTAATAGATCCTATAGAGCAGTCTATAAAGGTTATAAAACTGTAGTGATGGGAAACTTACTTTATTGATATTGTTACCCAGAAAAATCTTGGTAGAAATTTAAACTTTGGACTATCATTTTAAGAGGCTATACAGTTTGAACTGACAGAAGTAACCTGTAATCTCTGAGACAGATTATATACTTCTTTTAAGCAAACTAACTTTCTATCAATATGTCTATCCCTACTCCATATATACACAATATATCATTTAAATGGGCAGATACAGGGGTATCTGCCCATTTACCAATTGTAATTTTCTGATTAAAACTATATAGACATAAACCAATTTAATCACTCTTAATCTAAAGTATAATGCATAGTATAATAGTGGTGCTAATATAAGTATATAGTTAAATTGTCTGTAAATCTAGGAACTGTTCTGAAAGTTGTTAAAAGAAAGTGCAATAGAAAGTTGTTAATAGAAAGTGCAATGATGGACCAAATGAGTCTGAATCTGACTTTTACATACATTGTGCACAGGGAAAAAAGTTTTCCATTCTTTGTAATTCGGCTATTTGCAGACCTGGTCTAGGCTTTCCCTGAAAACAATAAGCCATGCTTGCCTAGAAATTTTAAGCGTTCTTGAAGGTGTTCAAAATCTGGCAAGAAAATAAAGAATATTCTGCCAAGAATAAAATGACACCAGATACAGAGAGATAAGTGGGTTATTGAAGCATGCTTTTTCTAGAGGGTGTTTGCCATGCCGTGGGATTTTAAGCTTTGGTTTGTTAAATCCTGAAAGTTCTGAATTGTGGAGAAAAGCTTAGGCCCATCCTAAGTAATAAGCATAATAGGAAAGCCCCCTAAATGTAAGACCTTGTGTAATAGGGAACTTGAAATAAACACCCCACTCAGAAGAGCATTAAGAAAATCACCATCATCAAAACATGGTGATGAGTGGAAGAGTCATAATAATAATAAAATGAGGAGAAGGAGGTGGGGGAGGGGAGGAGACAGGGATGAGGGCCAGGAGGAAAATCATGTGCACCTGAGAAACTGTAAAGGCAAGCCAGCCAATTCTCTTAGGTGTTTGACAAATGAATGGAGTTCTCTTAAGTGGATTTTTAAAACTCAGATCAGTAATTTAATTTAAAACAATTCCGACTTCCTAGTGAACCCAAGCAGCTGAGAAAAATCAATTACAGTTTCTCTCTGGAGAAATCCATTTTAATTCAAAGAATTCTCACACCTCAAAGAAAAGTGAGAAACTCACTGTTGAAAAACTGACAAAATACACAAGAAACCACCATTTGTAAATACCAGTAGAAACAACAGAAAACAGAATCATGCTCACAAAGCTTCACAGATGAGCATTACTGGACACAAGAGAGACACTAAATATAATTGATGTGTTTCCATAAGTAAAGTAAATGAGTAAATACAGTAAAATAATAAGTTCTCTAAAAATAAAATATTTAGAGCTAAAAATAAAATATTTTGAGGTTTTAAAAAAATCAATCATCAAATTTAGAAGTTCAGATGCACCTGAAAGTAGAATTGTTAGTTGGAAGATAAAACGAATAATAAGAATAAGAATAAACACAATGCAGTGCTGAGAGGCAAAGAGTGGCAAAGCATGAGTAGTTACAATAAATGCAGAGATTAAGAAAGATACATGTAGTGGATTTGAGAGGTTTTGAGTTCCAGAAAGAAAGAAGATGGAAAATGGGGAAAAGACAATATTTGAAGAATAGATGTCTAAAATGATTTTTAGAACTGATTTTAAAAATCTCAGATTGGGTTCCTGAGATGGAGATCACAAGTCAGTGAATTGGCTCCTTTTTGGTCCTATTTTGAGTTTAACCCAAGAAAAATGGGGATGCAAGATAGGAAAGCAAAGGGGGCTGGTGCAGTGTGCCTTGAAGGGCGAGTTTACTCTGCAGATACACTGGCTCCATCCTGCTGGGGACTTTGGGGGGATGGCTGAGGTCAGGGGTTGGCAGACTTTTCTGTAGAGTCCGACGGTAAATACGTTCAACTTTGTGAATCACACTGCCTCCCTTGTGTGATCTATTGTAGTGCAAAAGCAGCCAAAGACCGGATGTAAAGGATGCACATGGCTTTGTCTTAGTAAAATTTGACTTGAAGAACAAGCAGCAGGCTGGATGCTGGCTCCCAGTGTAGAGCAACCTTAGTGTTGTCTCATAAAAGTGAGTACAGGACTATTCACCCTCCATCTCCCGCTCGTCACCGGCAGAGGGTCAATTGCTCCCAAGGTGGTTAATTCCCCAGCTGCCACACCCTGTCCTGGGGATGGGCTCAGAAAAACCACCACAACAACACCCTGGGGGGAGAGTTTGCAGTAGCCTCAGGAATTTAAGTGCTGAAGGGCTGTGGGTGTGGCTCTGGCAGGGGTCTGATTCCACCAACAGATCAAGATGCCTATAAATACCAAGATTTTTAGTATTTAAAATAAAGGAATACTTTAAAAAAGGAACCATCAAAAACAAATGGTGGTGAAACAGCAACTTTCGAAGACAAAGGGCCCCTTCAGATGTGAGAGGAATGGAGGAATGGATGCCCAAAAAGTTGAAGACAGAATATCCAATATCCAAGCATGGCACAGAGGCGGGAGCTCACAGGAAGTTCTGTGCATCAGGTGGACCTGAAGACACCATGCCTGCAAAAGGGCCTAGTGGACCCCACGACCTCCAAAGAGTAGTAGCCTCCATTCATTGTGACATTCCAAATGCAAGTTCCTCTCACTGATAAAGTCTGACCTGGAAACAGGGCAAGACTTGGATTCTGGGAAGAATGATCTTCAGCCTTGGTTTGGGTTGCGATGGTGAGGCCAGATGACAGCCGACAATCCGGCCCTTCAAGGGAGGTCAACAGTGGTGCTTCGTTATGCTTCTGGGGTCCTTGGGCTCATCATGTCTTCTCTCCTTAGGATGTCCAGAAAATAGGCTGTAGTCATCTGATCTTCCTCAGAACATTCCACCCGTTAGAGGTGTAGGAGTACCGTGACCTCACAGATGTAATGTTTGGACATTTTGTCACTGATCTCAGCTGTGGATGGTGAAGATCTGACAAGATCAGAAGAACTCCCACTCCAAACTGACTTGCTAAATAAGTGCTCTCTTTTATGGTATGAAAATTGATCCACATGAATGCACTGACATGACAAAAGACAGATACGTGACATTGGCTCTGGGGCCAGGTCACAGCAGAGGCTGGCGAAGGAGTGAATAAACTGTCCCCAAAGGCTAGAAAAATAGTAAGACATTTACCTTTGTGGGGTGGAATAAAAGGTCATCTTATTATCTAACAGCAATATGATGGACCCATTTGTTACCACCAGCAGTTTGGGAAGAGTAACTAATGAATTTGCTGATTACCTGTGGATATCTCTCCTGGCAAAATGTTGAAAGTGTTATGCATTTACTGGGGCTCTATGTCATAAGGCAAAGGGAGAGAGAGACCATTTGCAAAGCAAATGTAAAGGAAATATGAAAATAATGACTTGTTCAGTTAGGTGATGAAAAAAAAATCTTTTTCTCATCTTCAATCTCTCTACCAGCAAAAGATCCTCAAAGTAAAGCAGAACCTGGACACGTAGATCAAATAAAACATGTCATATGTGGCTCAAAGATTATTTTCTAAGATTCTTGAAAGATTTAAGCAGAACCTGATTGACCTTCTCAGCTAGGCAAAAGGATGGCTCAAATTCTTCAGGGTCTTATCTACACAGAGCAGGCATGACGAGAGTAGCAGTTACAGGCCGCCTATCTTGAAAAGAATTATGGATGTGTATTTGGGAGCATGATGTAAAGAGTGAATCCAACTCAGATTCATACAAAGCTGAGAAAGATTTTACGTTTATTGTTCTGACAAATAGACCATCAGGTTGGACTAAAAGAGACTGAAGCACTTCAAAAAATGTTCTCTTGGCCCCTGATATATTTCTGGCAATGAACAAGCTGAATTATTTACTTAGATGCTAGCATTGATGGGAATTTTATTTTATGGCATACGAAGACGGACGGGTCAGAGGTCTGTGCCCTCTGGGATCTATGCTTTAAGATCTCAGATAGCAGATTAAAATCTGAGGAGGTGAGTTTTCTTTTTTGCACAAGAAAAAAATTTTCGTATTTTAAAAAAGTTATAAAAATATGCAGTAGGAACTGTATGTAGCTCACAAAGCCTAAAATATTTATGATCGGGACTTTTACAGAAAATATTTGTCAAACCTTGACCTTAGAAGGCTCATCTATGCAGCAACAATGAACATCAGGCTGGATTTATTCCCAGGGAGAAGAATCAAGCTCTTCAAAAGGAACACTGTCTCCCCCCAGGATAAACAGTTCTGGAAACAGGTGCGTAGATATCAGAATTGCTATGGGTGAGTGACTGGTACGTGCCTCTAAGTCATCCTTTTGAAAGAGAATGTTGATGGCCATTTTTCTCTCCCTGTCCCCGGTGTCTGGAGGAAGATAACTTAGTGTTTTGTTCAGATCTTTCTGGAACAACAAGAGCCTCTTCCACACCTTGGCCATTTCTAATATTAAGAGCATGCAATAGGTTCCTAAGAAGTACAAGTTGTCAGCCCTTTGCTTTGGTTCACTGATTAAAATAAATACAACATGAAAAGTGTAGGTAATTTTTTTTAAATTCTAAGTAACGTGTGCATGTTTTTTCATATACTTGTCACATTGTGTTTTTAACGTTCTTCTCAAGGTAATAAAAAGATTCAAAGAATGTCTTCCAATATTTTAGCTAATCTTGACAGTAATGGGAAGGCAGGATATACTAAATGAGTTAATACAAGAATTAAAATGAATGGAAATATACAAATGATTGTGTGTGAGAGAGAGAGACAGAGACAGAGAGAGCCATAGGCACATGAGCACAGGTAACCAAAGCAGTACGTTAGCTTAAATAACAAAGGTGGGTAATGCTTTCCTCCCTGCCTCTACCCGCTACAGAGTATATGAATCTAAGTTTCAGGTGGCTGAGTCTTATTTTCATCAAAGGAGGCAACAGGACACACTTTTTGTCAATGAGACGTAACGTTAGTGTGCTGTGAAGGTTTCTATGAAACTTTTTACTTTTCTGATGTAAAAAGAGAGATCTGTGTCTTCATGTTTCCTCTTCATCCTGCCAAGAGTGTTCACATAAGCCTGGAGATGCATCAACCTCCTTGCAACCCTAATGCAATAAACGTGAGGAAAAGAGCCAATGCAGTGAGTTTGATAAAGCAGAATGAAAAAGAGCCTGGTCTTCTGATGGTTGTATTGGGTAGCTGAACCAGTACTGAAGCTGTGCAGCCCTTGGGTACTGATATTCGGGGGGAAAAAAGAAACACCCATGTGTTTATTCTACTTCTAGTCAGGTTTTCTATTACTTGCAGTTAAACACATTTCTTACTTATACATATATTTAGAGGGAAAATCATTGAGTATTGATTCCTGTTTTTATTCTTTAACCCAATGAAAGCAATGATTGCTTTAGGGAAAATATAAAACAGAAACAACATACCTTTTAGTCCTCCTTTCCTTCTTTTTCTATTTGCTTATTCATACTGCAAAAGTATAAGTTTCCATAAGATTAGCTTATTAATTTAGGTCATCCATCTTTGGTATGCTCTCTTAATTCAAATCTTATCTCTGCTATGACCAAGTATTGCCCAAATCAATAAATAACACTACTATTTTCTCAGGACTTCAATCTTTAAAAGAACTTTAATTCGTATCTTTTTTCCTGCTTCCTTCAGCAAATTTTGTTTTCTACATCTTCCTACCTCTTGAGATATCCACTGGTGTACCATTCTAACTTATGTCATCATCACCTGTTTCATAGACTGTTGAAATCGACTTTTAACTACACTTTCTGTCTCTGCTCTTGACTCTTACATTATCATTTAAGAGTATGATCCTTTTACAACATAAATCAGGTAACATCACTACCCTACCCTGGCCTTACTCTGAGTTCCCTTTGTGATAAAAGTAGATCAGGCCACCTTACCATGAGCTCTGATATCTTACACAGTCTGACCCTGACAACCACTCATTCCATTAGTCACTGTGCTCGATTATGCCTTCTCACCGTATTGTTCTTTAAACACACCGAGTGACTTTGTTGAGGAGGAATAAGTGAAGAAATGAGGGGAATCGCTCCAGTGGAGCACCCTTTTCGTGGAAACATAAAGCCAAGGGAAAGGAGAGTCCGTGTTAAATCAGGAGGTTTTTTAAGGACATTAATGCAGTGAAATAATATATGTTACCCCATGACATAATGTCCAGTAACAGAACATAGAATTTTAGAGTTGAAATCAATATTAAATTGACTTAATATGATTACTGCAGGTAATCTAGTTCTCTATAGTATAATATTTGTTAAATTAATAGACTTGATTTTTAGAGCAGTTTTATGTTTACTGAGAATTGAGAAGATAGAAGAGAATGCTGACATATACCCCCCTCTCCCTACTGGTCACTGTTTCCTCTATTCTTAAAATCTTGCATTACTGTGGTACATTTGTTACAATTGATGAATCGATATTGATGCATCATTATTAACTAAAGCCTACTTATAGTCTATAGTTTACAGCAGGATTCACTCTTTGCATTATACAGTTCTATGGGTTTTGAGAGATGTATAACATTATCATTTCAAGCCCTAAAATCTTTCTGTGCTTCAACTATTCATCCTTTCCACCTGTCCCCAAGCCCCCTTGGCATCCACTAATCTTTTTTGTATCTCTATAGTTTTGTTTTTACCAGGATGTCATATATTTGGAATCTTATAGTTTGTACCTTTTTCATACAATTTTCTTTCCCTAAGCAATATGCATTTAAGTTTTCTTTGTGTATTTTTGTGGCTTTATAGCTCATTTCTTTTCTTTTTTTTTTTTTTTTGGAGTATAATTGCTTTACAATGTTGTGTTAGTTTCTGCTGTACAACAAAGTGAATCATCTATGTGTATACATATATCCCCTCCCTCTTGAACCTCCCTCCCACACCCCATAGTTCATTTCTTTTTATCACTGAATAATATCCCATCACTTAGATGTACCACAGTTTGTTTATCCATTCATCTTTTGAAGAACATCTTGGTTGCATCCAGTTTGGGGCAACTATAAGTAAAGTTGCTATAAATATTCATGTATGGATTCTTGTTGGACCTAAGTTAAGACTATATTAGGCTTTGTAAAAACAAACAAACAAAACAAACAAGCAAAAATACTGCCAAACTGTCCTCCAACGTGACTGTACAATTTGCAATCCTACCAAAATGAATGAGAGTTCCTGTTGCTCTAAATCATCACCAGCATATTTTGTTTTCTTTTAATTTTAACCCTTCTAATAGATGTGAAGTGATATCACATTGTTGAATTCGTTTGCAGTTACCTAGTGATGGATAATGTTGGGCATCTTTTTATGTTTAATTGTCATCTGCATAACTTCTTTGGTGAGATGTGTGTTCAGATATTTTACACATTTTAAATTGGGTTGGTTTTTCCCTTATTGTTGAGTTTTAAGAGTTGTTTGTACATTTTGTATGTAAGTCCTATAACAGATAATGTTTTGTAAATATTTTCCACTAGTCTGTGACTTGTCTTTTTATTTTCCTTACAGTGTCTCTTACAGAGCAGAGGTTATTAATTTTAATGAAGTCAAATTAATCATTTTTTTCTTTCATGAATCATGCTTTTGGTTGTGTTTTAAAAATTCATTTCTGACCTCAAATTTATGAATGAAATCTGTAAAGTAAAAAGATAAAAGAACAGTCACTCTAACCTTGAAAACCTGTATAATTTTAGAAAAATAGTAAAGGCATAAATTTCAAAATTAAATATAATTGAGATCTTTGAAATGGAAAGAATGGTATGAAAAGAGAGTAGGGTTATGAATTAAACTCCAAGGGCTGCCTTAAGGAATTATCACAAAATGGGTAGCTTAAAACAACAAAATTTATTCTCTCACAGTTCTGGAGGCCAGAAGTCCAAAATCAACCTTGCTGGGTCCTTGCAGAAAGGAAGAGGGGCTCTCTGGGGTCTCTTTTATAAGGGAACTATTGTTATTCATGAGGGCCCCTGCTCATGACCTAATCACCTCCCCAAAGGCCCCACCTCCAAATACAATAACATTGGGGTTTAGGATTTCAACATATGAATTTTGGGGGGACAAAAACATTCAGTCTATAGCAGTTAAGGTCCACCCTAATTGAAAGTGATTTCATTTTAACTAATTGCATATGCAAAGACTAAGGACATTTCCAAATTAGGTCACACTCTGAAGTTCCAGGTGGACTACAATTTTGGGAGGAAATTATTCAACCCAGTACGAATCATAGATAGGAATATGTTGCGGGCACTTTCATTAGAACCTGCAAAAAGTAAAATTGCTTAAAACCAATGGGAATGATAATAAAACACCGCAAATAAATTTACTAAAAAAAATCCATAAATAAGACCGTCCACATTTAGTATTAAAAAATAAGTGTTACTAACGAGAAAACTTTTTTAAATGACCTTAGCTGATATCTGAATTTTCTATATGAAGGTGGTAGTGTTTATAATGTGAACTAAATCCTCTATAGCCACCTGTGACATCAATCATGAGCCACAGGGACTTTGAACACGTCCTCTATTGTGTAGGCAGCTGGGAAAATGACAGAGGATGTGTTCCCAATATCATACTACACATTTGTCGGCATTGAAAAAATTCAGAGGGAATCTACTTAAAAAGCATCCTCAGCAATTCCTATATTTAAAATAAATTTTGGAGTACAGGTAGCATCAACAAGCTTATTTTGTACTGGACTTTTAGTGTTTATTATCATAATTGGCTACTCTCCTTAAAACAAGTTAACAATAGGCATGATGGGTCTGTTGTCTGAGCGAAAATTTAATTTTTGTTTTTGTATGATTGTCAGTTGTCTGTATTTATCAATAGCACAACCCCTTTACCACTCTCATGTACAAAAACAGCAAATAAGTGGAAACAAACTCACAAACATAATTATATAGAATAGTTTACCTTTAAAAGAGTAATTCTTAGTTTAATTTTTATGCATGAATTATTGGAGTAAATTTAAGAAATTAATAAGTATTAATAAAATTGGATAAAATGTCCCTCACACTTAGTAGCTGGATTTAAAACATATTTCTAATTTTGAAACATTCAAAATATCAGTACAATTGCTGATGATTATAAAATTTTGATGATTACAACAATTTTCCTCGTAAGTTATAAAGGAATTGTAAATCTCAGGATTTGTATGAATGCTAGAATGAAAATGCGGCAGAAAATTTTCATCAATTCAGTGTTAGGAGCTGAAACACCAAATGCATGTAAGTTGTCCATATCCACATACAGGGAGAAGCATCATGTGGTGAATAGATTATATTTTAAAGCTGGACTGAGCCAAGTGTCCTCAGTTAAGTCTCTAAGCTATTTCATCTTCAAACTCAATATTTACTCTGCAGGGTTGGAAGGACTCAAGAAATATGAAGTGAAGCCACCAAGACTGTGGCTAACTCTTTGGGTGGTTGGTGAGGGTGTGTCCTTAGTTGGAGGGTGTCCCCATGAGCACGTGGCACCCCTTATAAACCTCAGATTGACTTCCCCCCTGTTACAAAGAGTAAGGTCTGGGAAAATGAGATTTCTGAGACTCCTTCATCATCAGGGTACCTAATAATATTTAGGTACTGAAAACAAAATCACTTCACTGAGGTTATTCCAGATGAATGGGGAAGCCTGTCCTGTTTTCCCAGAGGAACTTCTTACACCGTGCCTTTTCTTCACTTTATAGATATGTTCATTGAAATTATCCACCAACTGTGTTCTGTTTATTATAAAAATATTTAATAATTTCTCACATCTCTCCACCTGACTCTTAGAGGAGGAAACACCATCCCACTTTGCATACCAAGGGACTAGATGCATTTTGATCACATTGTAAGGGTTCGTAAGTATAAGCTGACTAACAGGTAATTCATTAAAACGGCAGTGTGAATATAAAGTCAAATCATGTAATGTTTTCTTGGAATTAATTCTGTTTGGAGATATAAATGCTTTCTGTGCTTATATCCTGGGCTAAAATCCTTAAACATATGCAGTTCTTTACTTTCTGAATTCTTATAAGATCTGACTAGAAAGTGGAATAAGAATGGCTGTTAAAACTACAATGGCACTGAAGGGTTATATGCTCATTCCTAAGTATGGCTGATTAAAATAAACTTATTTGATTGTTATGAAAAAGATTATGAATAACCTTATTTTAATTATATATCACTATTGAAAGTCCTCAGGAAAATATTTTGCAAAATATCAATCAAGGTATTACTAATTAACTTAGTTTACTTCTTTTATGGTAAGGAAAAAGTTAAGTTTACCTTCACATATTTATGTTCTAATGTATTGATATATTGAATTTATATAGTTCAGTAAGTTCAGAACCTGCAGGCATATTTACCATCAGACACTAATTGTAGTATTTAAACTTAAAGATACCAAAGAGGTTACCAAATATACTTAATGGTTAAATACTGTGTTAAAGATTTGGAACCTAGGTAAACAATATTTTTGTTTCATTCACTTTTAAGGGAATCTTGTTCTATGTTAGAAGAAAGATAATTTCAATATGCATAGGGATATTCTTGATATGCTTGCATTAACAAACCTCAACAAAGAGAAACATTATTTTTAAAATAATACATTTTGATTTTAAGAACTCTTAATGCTTCCTGGTGAAAAAATTTGGAAGTAGTACTTCCTCATTGCAATTTGTACTTTTTAACTTTCATTTGTTTTATATTGATAGTTATGAAGTTAAAACTTATTTTTGACCTATTTATAAAACTTTACCCATTAGTTCTTTACACAGTGAAATGAGAACTTGGCTTTAGAATTTAGCCTGAGGTGTAAGTATACACCTAATGGTCCCTAAATTTATACTTTTCAGCTCCCAAATGAAAAGCTGGATCTCCTTGACCTATTTACCAGTGAGAAAACATATATTTATTAATGTAGTTATCAATAGCTATACTTAAAATATGTGAACTTTAAAATTTTACTTTCAAGGCTTTACATTTAAAAAAAAGTATGAACAAAATAGATGTTTATTTTTATAAATGGACGTAGGATTTGATTTTCTTTTTAATCCTATTTGTGTAAGATACTAAAAAAATATATTTCCATTAAAATATTATCCACAAACATTAGTCAAAAGTATAAATTTCCACCTCAAATACTGAGATCAAAATGTTCCTGGTTATGCTGAAAGCCACATTCAGTGAACCCAAACTTTCGGGTCTGACCAAAATAGAGCATATGTCAGAACTGCCTGGGATCCTTTGCATCAGCAAATAGTCACATTTATCTTTTTATTTTTTTAATTAACTTATGAATTTACCACATTCTGAACAACATATATATTAAATATGACATCATACCTAGGAAAAATCTGTAAAAAAATAAGATATGGACCAAACCCTTATGGTAATCGATTTCTTTGCAAATAGTTGTCCTATTTAAAGAAAGTTTTTAGTCTGGCAATATATCTTAGTCCCTATTCAATTAAATAGACAATATAAAAATCTTGACCAGAGTATTAAGAGTTGTGCTCAAATGAAAAGTCTTTCAATCTACATGTTACATCTTAATGATGAAATCATAACTCTGTCATTGCATTTTCAGGCAACTTGATATTATAGAGCCATGATAAATAATGTAATGAAACATTATTTCTTTTGTCTAACTTCCTCATATTAATTTATACATATTTATTAAACAGATTTTGATAAATATAATCAAATTTAAACCCTGCTCTAAAAAACAGAAGTAAACAAATATTATAATAAAATGAATAAACACGGCAATTTTGTCCCTAGGTCTATCCACAGTCCCATACTGTTCATCCTATAGTTGAAATCCAGATATAGTCCAACTGAAAGTTTTTATTTTCATTAGCCTTAATTGTGTAATTCAGAAAGATCACAGAAGACAAGTTTTGAAATTCCTTATTTTTGTTAAATGACTTAAACATTTTAAAATATATATATATTAAAATATATATTAAAATATATATATATATATTTTATCATCAGGCCCCTAGGTCTTCTTCATTGCTGCTGCAGTTAAATATAGACTAACTGATATTCTCCAGGAAGAGAATTCTGAGAATAATAAGGAGATATTCTGTAACACTGTTCTCTAAGAACTGTTAGTTCTGTTGTATTTTCTTCACTTGACATTTTGCAAAATCCTACTGTCTTCATTTGCAGGAAAGAACTGAAAGTTTGTGGAGACTTAGGAAACTTTTCTATGAAATCTTCCAATTAATTAAACAACTGAAATTGAAATTAAGGTGTTTTATGATAGAGTAAATACAAAAATGAACAGTTCTCTATCAGATCCTAGAAAGCAACTTATTCTGGGGATTTGGAATTTCCTCTGTTTGATCTCTCTATTAAGGCTTTGTGGTAAGTCATACTTTTTATGTCATAAAACTCCCTTCTGGAATGATATGGTTGTATGATGCTACTAAATGTCAAATATAAGTATGGCTAGTATATACTCAGTGTGCTCAATAACAACACTTTCAATTTCATATAAATCTGACTTCCACAGTATACTTCCTTTTAAATTCAGTTTAAACCCAAGTCCAACAAACATGTATTGAGTGTATAATTTATGCTAATCTTTATGCTGAATGCTGGAAATAAAAAGATTAATATGACAGAACTCTTTCTCTCAAAGTATCTCACATATAGTTGGGAAGGAATAAATTTAACAGTAAGTATACTATAGGATAAGTATTATACTATTTTAAGGTGAAAACAGATGGACGAAGAGATTAAAACAGGGAGGAACACTGCGTTATTATTGAGAATTTTAAAATGTTTGATTATCGGATAGCAATGATATAAGTTCACACACTGTCGCTGTATTCCTCATCCTGTCAAAGCCTACAATTAAAAGTTCTTTTCTTTTGGTTCAACTGAAAGTATTCATGCAAAAGTCATTTTTATTTTTATCTCACATAGCTGTTTTACTTTCACCTGAAACCTACTGGACCAAAAGAACAAATTTGTTGTTGGATATTATATTTAGTATTTTCATTCCATTATATATGTCTCTCTCCAGGCCAGTAGACAGAGAGATAGAATATAGTCAAAGGATTTCTTATATAATTGAACCTATTAGACAAAGGTTGTATTGGTATTTAGCAAAATAATTGTCCTCTCTCTTAAATTATTTAATTCCTTTCCAAAGAAAAAAAGGTGCTACAGGCAAAATGTATACAATATCGTCATCATTTTAGTCTGTAAAGAATCAGAAGCAGGTTGATACCGCACATTTTTTGAAACATTTATGAGGAAGCAATGAGAGAGCAAAGGTTTACTAGCTCTTACATTAAGAGTAAATCAAGTAAAGTATATTCCATTTCATATTCCACTGTATTAAATAACGATCTGCTTGGGATTTACCTGGTATTCTAAGGAACTGTTGTTTAGAGAAATTGTCCTGCATTAATTTGTCATCTAAATTATGTCACCTAAATAAAAATACTTTAGAAACAGTGGGGTATCACTCCAGGCCTCGCTCAGACATGTAAACTCCCCCATTCATTAAACCATTGATGTCTCTGTTGCTGGAAAAAAAAAAAAAACTTTAAATATGTTGAATTCACAAATCCCTATCTAAATAAGATACCAGATACCAGAAGGCAAAGAGTGAATTGTATAGATGGCTATAAGAGTAAGGAATGATCATATACTTGAGATTAAAAATATGCCCACCTGTGTTATTTTTATTACCTAAGTTGTGTTTCAACTTACTCTGCATCAAAAGCTGTTACCGCAGAAAACTGAGATCTTGAAACCAGCTTATAGAATGTACCTAGAAACATCTCCCACCATTTGTGTTCTTTCTTCTGTAATTTCTAAGACTTTGCCAAGTTCAATATGTGGTATATGTTACAAACAGAAACACTTTCACAGGTAAAAATCCAAATTCTTCACCCTCTTATACAACATTTTTCCTTGCCTATTGATACAAAGGAGCTGATATCAAAACAATTTGTTTGCTTTTCTAAATTCAAATAATAAAAGAGAACAAATGCTATCTTAAAATAATTTATCAAAATCAATGATAAGATACTGCTACACATCTGTTAGAATGGCTAAATCCAAGAAAATGGTAATATCAATTGCTGGTGAGTATACAGAAGAACACAAAATCTCATTCATTACTGACGGGAAGGCAAAACGATACACTCACCGGGGAGGGGGCACAGTTTGGCAGTTTCTTACCAAACTAAACATAGTCTTATCCTATGATCCAGCAAACGTGCTTCTGGATGTTTATCCAAAGGATCTGAAAATTTGTATCCACAAAAATATCTGCACAGTAATGTTTATAGTAGCTTTACTCATAATGTCAAACAAACAGAAGCTCAGGATTCTCTTTGTAGGTGAATAGATCAACAGTAAAGCAATAAAATGTGCAGAGTTCCTTAGAGTAATGCCTGATTCTAGGCCTGGGGCAGGAAAGTTAAGTGACTCACCCAAAGTGTCTTACACTTTCAGAAAGTAAGTGTGAACACACACACACACACACACACACACACACACATGCTGATGGATATATGTCAAACATCACCAAAGCCAGTTGAAAGAGCTCCCAATGGCCAAATCTAGAACAACTTTAACCACAAAATAAATAAAGCAGCTTTGGGTTAAAACCCAAAACACACAAAATATTTCTACAAGACTATAATGATATAAATAACTGATTGAATACATTAATTAATGAAGGAGAACAAACTTCCTATGCAGACAAAATTCCAAATAATTTATGTAGCTATTCTGCCCTCATGAAGGTAGACCATCACTTCCTACTCCTTAAGTCTAGGGCTTCCAAAATTATGATATAGAAAGGGGCAGGTTGGGGAAAGTAATGTAGAGTTCAGGAAACTGGCAAATAAGACCTCAGCCAGGTGACCAAGGTCCACATCAACAGCAATAACTCATGTTGACAGCATGTACCCTTGATACAATGGGGTGAAACTGACACTTTATGATCTCCCTTCCCAAAGCCCATAACCCAATCTAATCATGGAAAAAGAATCAGACAAATTTCAGTAGAAGGACATCCTACAAAACACCTGACCAGTACTCTTCAAAACTGTCAGTGTCATCTAAAACAAGAAAAATCTTAGAAACTGTCACAGCCAAGAAGATCCTAAGGAGACAAGATGAATCAATGTAATGTGGTATCTCAGATGGGGTCCTGGGTGGGAAGAGAAAAAGAGCATTAGGTTAAAAACTATGGAAAAGTGAATAAACTATGAACTTTGGCTTATAATAATATATCAATATTGTTCCATTAATTGTAACAAGCATACTGTACTGATTTAAGATATTATCAATAGGGGAGACAGTGTACAGCATATGTTAAAACTCTGTACTATTTTCTCAATTTTTTTTCTATCAAGCTGAAACTCCCTTAAATATAAAATTAATTTTAAAAAATGAGTACTTCATAAAAGTCCTGCTTAATAATATCAGTAATATATGTAAAGAACATCTTTGATCTTGAAACCAACATACATGACAACCTATCCCCCTGGCTTTCCCCAGTCTGGAGCCTTAGTAAGGCTCAAAAATAGGGTGGAGGGGTTCCCTGGTGGCCCAGTGGTTGAGAATCTGCCTGCCAATGCAGGGGACACGGGTTCGAGCCCTGGTCTGGGAAGATCCCACATGCCGCGGAGCAGCTGGGCCCGTGAGCCACAACTACTGAGCCTGCGCGTCTGGAGCCTGTGCTCCGCAACAAGAGAGGCCGCGATAGTGAGAGGCCCGCGCACCGCGATGAAGAGTGGCCGCCGCTTGCCGCAACCAGAGAAAGCCCTCGCACAGAAACGAAGACCCAACACAGCCAAAAATAAATAAATAAAGCCAGAAAACATCTTTAAAAAAAAAAAAAAAATCTTAAAACATTGCGCTTCAAATAACATGTATATCTGTAGGGTTTAGAGTGTATATGTTATATGCCATTGGTACCAAACACCCTTCAAAATCTTCAAAAAAGAGATTATTGTACAACTAAAATATTGAGTTTTTTAGAAAGGCATCCTTTCCATGAGCATACCCATTCACTTTAACGACAGGATAGATGTGGAGAGAAGTTTATCTACTCCTGGTGGTAAATTTTGTTACTGTTCTCTTCACTGCTTTCTGCTAAAAGTGAATATTTTGATAATGTTTCCCTATGTAATAGCAATTTAGTCCCTTGAATATTCCGAGTTCATAGGAGAAATGCCTGCACCTTCTCATCACTGCTAAATGTCCCTTCATACCTGCTCAAAATGTTAGTATATTGTTTAATTTTTTTTCTTTTCTATCTCCTCCTCGATCAGAAGCAAGCAAAGCACTGAATCACCAGATGTGGCCTCACATTCCCTGGCATTGTCATATTTCCTGCACAATTATCTCCATTTCAGATGGTAAAGTTTGCAAAGGCAAATGTTTTTATCATTTTGCTCTGGAGGTGAATAGAAAATCCATTTTGAAGCCTAAGAACATTTTCATACAGCTAGGTCAAAATTTAATGCAAAAATAGTTACTAAGAACATCTGTAATGTGGTAGCTTGTGATGTCCAGTGTTAAGTATTCAAGGGTGCACCTTGCTGAAACTCAAGGCAAGCAGAACTTCTAGTCAGAAGAGATAATAGTACAGCTAGGACTCAAATTTTTACTTTAAAACCCACCTTCAATTCTTGATTCTTTCAGCATAAAGCCTGATGAGTTTTATCAGTATCCTAAGTGGGTAATAAATATAGGAACTCCTTTTCTTACGAAATTTCACTGATGTGAGCAAAACTATACAACAGAACAAAACATCATCTGTGCCCACCACCAAAAAGATGTCATTCAAGCTCATTTGTACTGTATTGCTTTGGATTAAATACAAATGGGATCAAAACCTGTTTTCTGGAACCTAAACTATCTGTAACAAACTGCATTTCTTTAAGCAAAACTGGTCATTTTGAACTTTACGTGATAAACTTTTTTGCTGTGGTTTGATTTTACACAAACACCTGTGTTTACTGACTGTCAAGGTGATATCTTCTAGGCATCCTGCCGACCACAATGTGAGTTTTTGCTGGAATATTGCAAGCTTTTTTAGTAAGAGCTGGCTTATTCATTATCTAACTAACCATCATATATAGGACATTCCCATTGTCTGGCTAAAGTCATGCAGGAGGCTTCAGATACATTTTTATTTAAACAATGTATCCATTTAGTTATTCCTCTGTGGTTCTCAGCTTTGTCCTTTCCTTTTGGATCAAAGAGAAGAAAAGCATAAGTAAGTGAAATGATTGTTCCCCTAGGCAGTCCAGCCCCCATTGGTACAAACACCATGTAATGAAACAGCACATCTGGCCACACGTACATCCCAGCGCCTCTTTCCACTGGTGTCATTTCCTTTACCCACTGTTTATAGAAAAGTGGCCCTGCCTATTGGCAATATATTTGAGAAAGGATGTGAAGTTCATGAATTTGACTGTAACCGTATTTGCCAAATAACTTAACTGTCCTTTCTTTTAGCAGATAGTTAAAGTTGCATTTGGTTTTAGATGAAAAGCCGTATTCTTCCAATGGAACTTGGTTACCTGTTATTGAAACGGAGCAGGACCCTACGGTCCTTGTCCCCCATGTCCTCAGCCTGCCTTTTGTCTGTGGAGAAACTTTAGCCAAAGAATAAGTTTAATCCGAGAAGTGAGAAAATGCAGAAACAAAGGAAAACAGTCCAACAAGGCTAAATAATAATAGTGTAGTCCTTAAGCATAGTCAAGGACCTTTAGTTCCTCCTCAAGGGCTCTCGATAATATTCTGAGCCGTTATCCTGTGAGCTGCCCTATAGATACTGAAAGCCCCACCAGGTGGAAGACGTTAACTACATGATGTCCAGACTGTAGCCATGACGTAAGCCTCCAGAATTCTGAGACCTGGCCTCAAAAACATGGGAACAAACTGACTCTGCAACTGAAGATTAACTGTGCTTCAAACGATCAAGCGACACTGATCAGACCACCGCATGAACAATCTCGCGATGACTGTCAGAGCCGACTCTGCTGTCTCTGCATGTAGCCCCTCCCTCCGTCTATAAAAGCTCTTGCCCCCTGATTGTCAGCTGGGGGGAGTCGGCCTCTGTACAAAAGTCTGTCCGTCCCCCTGCCAAACCTCCTGGTTGCTGGCCTCCGAAATGAAGCAAACTTTCCTTTCCATGAACCTTGCGTCTTTATTGGCCGCAGAGCAGCGAGCAGCCCTGCCCCATGGTGGGGGGAGGGGGGGGGGGGGCAGCTGAGCTCTCGCGACATCTGGCTCCCGGGTTTTCCCCCAGCAGAGCCGTGGCCATGACGACACGCTTAGGATGGCTGCAAGGAGCCCGCTGCTTGTGGCTCGCTGGCCCCCAGAGGGGATTTGGGGGGACAGTCTTAGCAGCTGCCGAAGCCATTTGTTTTGGGGACCCTCCCTGTTTCTCCCCTGCTCTGCACTGGCTGCCGACGAATGCTTTTCCTTGGTGGAACGGAACATGCATCTGGAAGATCCAAGACCAAGTAAGTCCACTGGCGTGCATCTGGGCAAACCTCTTTTCAGCATGAAGTGTTATTTGGGCATTTTGCCAGTTGGTTCTGACGCGTGTCTGACGTCGAGGACCCTTTGTGTTAGGGAAGCATTTGTTTGGGACCTTGTATGGGTCATCCTCTTGGAGGATCTGTGACAGTTCTGTCTTCTGGTGTGTGAGTGTATATTCCAATGTGTGATTAGAAAATTTTTAGCTATGAGATTATGACTAAAGAAAAAGAAAGATAATTTTTAAACAATATATGACAGCTGTATTCTTTAGACTCTGGAAAAAATTGGTTAAGATCAAACTCTTTGTGAAATGCCAAAACTGGTTCTTTTTGCATATACATTTAGAGAAACTTGACAAAATACTGTTTTCAGAATTCTGACCAAAAAATATATGTAGGAGAGAACAAATACATGAACAAATACATGTTCTCTACATGAGAACAAAATATACGTAGAAGAAAGCTTGAGGTTAACTTTTATCATGTCCTTGAAATACAAACACAACCCACTTTGCCTGAGACTCCAGCCTTGGCTTAATTAAGAAAACTTTAGAAGATGTTTGGGCTCATTAAGCATGCAGCTTATACCACATTAAAGAGAAATTGTGCTATGAGAAAAATGTATGTTTTTAGAGGTTGTGGAATATGTTCTTAAGTTTGCCAATCAGAAAATGCTGGTAGTACAGTTCAATTACTTGTTTCTTGGTTTTGTTAAGGTCTTTTAAATGTCAATAATTGGGCAGTTGGGGTAACTCAGGCTGGAATTAAAAACTGAGGAGCACTGTGGAGGCTTAAACTTGGATGCAATGTACACAGAGGGAATATAGTTTATAACATTGGAACAACTTCTTACAATGATGGCAGTAACTGGTCTTACTGTGATCATTTCATAATGTGTAGAAACATAGAATCACTATGTTGTGCAGCTGAAACTAATACAATATTATATGTTAATTAGAAAAAACACTAAGGGGTGTGTACCTCATCATTATTAAAGACATTGACTACATCAGTTTAAAGGTCATGCTGAGTGAAAGCCTGATTCAGTTTGACTAAAAAAAATAAATAAACTGAATTAAACTAAGGTGAACTGTAAAAGCTCCATGGTTATTTTGTGAAAAAACAAAAATACTGCAAAGGAGTTCTTGTTGATGACCACGCCCAATTTTTTTTGTCTCCTGCAGTATCAGAGCTATAGCTAGATATATGACATATTCCCTTTTAAGTCGGTTGCTAGATGAATAACTGGCCTGGTTTCTAGGTGATTTTGTGCAGGATTCTGCCACCAGGAGTTAGGCAGGGACGATCTTTCTGCAATTCTAGCTGTTCCTGCTGTCTTGCATCATCATGATTTCCTGCAGCAAATCCCATAGAAATATTTCAATAGAAAAATTGGACCAGCGTTGCTCAGTGATTCACCTTGAGGGCTAGTCAACCAGCTCTTTTTTCCCAACAGTTCCAATGATTTTACAAGCTCTTATACCCTGTACTAAATCTCTTACTGATTAAAATACCTAGAGTGTTTTCTATTTCCTGCATTATCCCCTGACTAATGGAGAGAGGTAGCGCCCACATCATATCTGAATGGTGCAGCATAGAATAGTGTTCTTTGTGCACTTGAGGTGAAAAGTAGCGTAAGCATGTTCACACAACTAATATACTGAGGAACATGAAAATTGGTTCTACCTGACATCAAACTCCATGTGTGTTTGTTTTTTAATTCTGTTCATATATAGGAGACAGGAGTTATAATAATTATATTTTAAAACAATAAACAATCTGTTTTATTCTGATTTTACAAATTGTGATGAGGAATGACAAGTAAGGAGAACAATTTATAGGCCCAGGTATCATCCCAGTTCCCAAACAATATTTTAAGAGTGTCGGTTGTACTTCGAAAGTAACATTTTACACAAAAGGTGTTGGAAATATTATTTTTCCACAAAACAGAAGGGAGCAGCTATTGTCCTTTGTGAGAGCCTTCTTCATTCTGGAGCTGAAGACCTCAGCTGTCCCTGTTACAATGATTACAGGCAAACACTGAGGGTGTTTTATCAAATGCAGCCGTCTCTTGTTAAATATTAGACTACATACCTAAACTCGAATTCTTCCTAAAAACAATAGATATATATATTTTTTAATTCTTGTGCATATACTCTGCATTCAGAAAATATATTACCATATTTCCTATTACTAGCCACATTTTTACATTAAATTTAATATTAAATGTCATCTGATAGAATAGAAATATCAGATATACTCATTCATTAATTATTCATTTACTCAACACTGACTGAAATCAGTCTTTGCCAAGCACTTTATTGATGTTTCTTGGAAATTTGGTAAAATGGTAATCCAATTAGAGGTAGACGTAGCAAAGAAGCTGTATTCTGCTCTTGTGGGGGAAGTTTTCTGTGAATGTCAATTAGTTCAAATTGACTGTGTTGTCCAAGTCAACTATGTCCTTGCTGATTGCCTACCAGCTTGCTTCTACCAATTACTCTGACTATAATTGTAGATTTGCCTGTGTCTTGTTACATTTCTATAAGATTTTCCTTCATTTATTTTGAAGCTCTTTTATTAGGTGCATAAATGTTTGGGATTATTATATCGTTTTGATGAATTAACACTTGATCATTGTGAAAATGCCCTCTTTGTTCCCGGTAATAGCATTTGATATGGAATTTACTTAGTCTGATATTAATATAACCACTAAATGTTCCTGGGCTTAGTCATAACATGGCATTTATCCCATTCATTTACTTCTAAACATTCTGTGTATTTACATTACGTTGTGTATTTACATTAAAGTAGTTTTCTTTAGGCAGTGTATATTTGGTTCTTGTTTTTTTATCCAATCTGACAATCTTTTATATGGTACCATGTACATTTAATGTGATTATTATTCTTACTGAGTTTGATTGAAATGGCTAAATATATTTAAAGATAATAAAAAGAGGAAAACTTATATATACATTTATATTTACAATTTAAGGTGTCTTAAATTCCAAGTATCATTTCCTTCTTCCTGGAGAAGATCCTTTCACAGTGACTGTAGCACAAGTCTTCTTGTGATGAATTGTTTTAGCTTTTGCACGTTGCTTTTGTTTATATAGATTTCTAATTTGAAGGTTTTGTTTTTGTTGTTATTTTTGTTGCTATAGCTGTTTGGCAGTGTTTTCAAGATAATAATCCACTGTTGTCTAGGTTGCATTGTGTCAGAATAGAAACCTGATCTCTCTGTCTCATCTTTGTTTTTCTGTATATAATGTTTTATCTCTGGCCATTTTAATCTGCTTTTATCATGACTTTAATGCAGTTGATTATCATATATGCTTTACTATTGTTTTCTTTATGTTTTATGTTGTTTCACTGAGTTCCTTTGTTCAGAGTTCCTATTATTCATCAAAGTTGTAAAATTGTAGCCGTGATTTCTTCAAGTATTTCCCCTCCCTCTGTTCTCGCCTTCTCCCTCATGTGCACACCACTCTCACAGATATTTGACCCCTTAAAACTGTCCCATAGCTTTTTCATGCTCTCCTAATCTCTTCTCCTTGTAAACTTTTTGTTTGTTTCTAGTTTGTTTTTTATGTCATTTTCTTTCTCTGCTTACATTTTTGTCTCTTCAATTTCCTTCTGCAGTATTTAATTTGTTGCTGATCCCACGTGGTGCATTTTTTTTTTAACTCAGCCATTGCTACAGTCATCTCTAGAAGTTACATTTTGTCTTTGTTATATCTTTCAATTCTTTTCTCTGCCTTTTTGAACATAAAGGAATGTACTTAAAGTAGAAGTTTTTAAGCCCCTGTCTACTAATTCTATCACCTTTGTCATGTATAGTTCGGTCTCTATTGATGGTTTTGTTCTTATCCTGGCTTGTATTTCCCTGGCTCTTAGAATCCCCAGGAATCAATATCCTTCTTAGCACTGTACCCTACACTCTGAAGGGTATGAAGTTCTCCACTCTGACCAGGGGCGATACCAACTCTTCCTGGTCCTTTTGGAGCTTTAGAGATTATTACCTGTAATTCCTTTCAGTGGTTACTTTTCAGACCCTGGGTAGTTCCTTCACATGCATGATCTGGTCAGTTCATGGCTGAAGACCCAAGAAGGACCTCAGCAGAATTCCAGAGTGTTCTCTGCCTCTCGTTCTGTCTGTCTGTCTATCTCTCTTTGTCTCTGCAGGTCTCGCCTCTCTGGTTCTTGTGCCTCCAAACTCCAGCCACCTTGGCTCCTTAGACTAACAGCTTTCACTCCTCGACTACAAGCCAATGCAAGATCCTCCTAGGGTTCTTTGTGCCTGTCCAGTGGCCTGGATACCTGTTTGGGGCAGTCATTTGGGCAATTTTAGGACTCACATGTTTTGTAACTATTTCTCAGGAATTGCTTTCCTACACTGCTGAGATCCAAAGTCTGCATCAATTTTAAAAATTATTTTGTTAGTATTTTTTTTCCTTCTTTTTTAGAAGTTTCAGTAGGAGGATAATTTTGGTCTGTGTTACTCCATCTGGTCAGGAGTTAAAATAAAGCTTTATTTTTTAAATTTTATTTTCAGATGATTTTTTAGGTAACATTGCAGAAGATAAATTGACAGGATTGGAAAATTTTGACAGAGAAACAAATGCGAGAGTAATTATAGGAAGAACATAATATGCATGCTGCAGTCAGTTCAGAAGGTCAGTAGATGGAATAGGATGAACAATAAAGTATGTTATTGATTCTCCCTCCTTTGCTTTCCTAATTCGCCTTTTTACTCACTTTCATTTTCTTAGAATTGAATTCTATAATAAGATTGTCAGGCTTAAGCCTTTGTCCCAGATTCTGTTTCTGGAGTACACAGACTAAGATATTTAGTGACACTTTTTTTTGTGGGTTTTTTTTTTTATGGTGGCCTCATTGGCAAAATGAAAAATAATTAATTCTGTACTTTTACTTTCTAAGTCTTCAGTCAGTTGTAACAACTTCAGGACAAGGGTTAGCTATAACCATAAGAAGGAATATAAAAATAAGTAAAGCTACAAAAAATGGTAAAATATTAATATGTAAATAAGAAATATTTTTATCCAGTCATAGTGAATGACATTTAGTTTATTTATTAAAAATAGTATATCTTTACATTTTGGGACTCAGGTGGGTTATAGGAAATAGAAGAAATAATGCCTTAATAATTCTATTGACTATTAGCTAGGAGTTGATACAAATAAAATTTGAAAAACATTAGTATTTAAAAATTTGCTTTGAGATTATAAAAGACTAATATGCAACTATTTAAGTCTTTGAAAAGTAATAAGCTATAGTAAATTAAATTGCTATAATTTTTTCTTACTCAATTTTATAGTTACATGACATATTGAACAAACAATGCCAGAGTAAATGTTTCCTTTATTTAACAAAGCTATAATAGAAATAAAGAGGTAGGTTTAGAAGAGTTCTTATCATTAAATGAAAAAAATATGAATTATGTTAAATGTTTTGAAAATGCTATATTATTATTTATCACTTTGCCCTTTTAGAAAAGAGATTCATAAATGTTTTGGATCTTAAATAAGAATCACACTAAGGATGAAACTAGTGTAAATATGAGTTACTTCTGCATATAGAAACATAACAAAATATTGGTTTTGCATTTATTTTATCATGTTTTGTATATAATTTTTGCAGTTTTTAACATTGAATAGAGATGAATGGGGAGAAAGACCATTTGACTTACCTAATATTTGATATCTTTATCACAGAAAAATATCACAAGGACATCACTAACAATTTCTCATTGTTTCAACTGTTTTATACATTAATATAGCAAGAGATTTCTATATTATTAGTGAAAAAAATCACTCATCATATTTTATTATAGCTTTGTCACTTTCTAATTCACCAGCACTGAGCCTAATACAAAACAGTTGCTCAGTAAACATTGCTACATGCATTTTCCATGTTTCAATATTCACTGGGTTCCTATTTCCCTGAGTTCTCCATATAATTATATAAGAATAAATCATTGAAAAACAGGGGCGAAGGCATCTTTCAAAGTTGGTGCTTTTTAAAAGTGCCAACAATTAAAACATTATACTAGCAAAGAGTTTAATCTCAGTGAAAATACACAAAGAATATGGCTTTCAAACCTAGTTCTATAAATTGTGTGGTTTTGGGGGTAAATTAAGTACAAAATGAATTTCAATTTGCGAAATGTGAACTGGGTAAATAATTTTGTGCTAATATTTCAGAGAGATTTTTTATAAGGGACTTTCAGTTTTAAATGCTTTAAAAATATTTAATGTCACCTGAAAATGTGCTAAGCACCTTGAAATATGCTAATTTGTAGAGTCAAGTAAATGTAGTTATTAGATGAAAGTATCAGGAAAACTATAATGAATACCTACCTAACTCTAAAATTGGGACAGTAGCCTAAATCACCTGGGTAATTATCCAAACTGTTGCTTCTCATGTCCTTGAGTGCTTTGCCTAGATGGAGGTGCTAAGAAGAACACAATATGTAAATAGCAATCATCTCTCTAGAACAATGATTTATTTTCAGCATGAGACTTGGAAATCAAGTTCATTTGGATGGCCCATCTGGAATAGAACTGATTTTAATTTAAGTTACCATAAAACCCACTAGGACAACTGGATTTATTTACACTCACTGCTGTTCCGACTGCACATAATTCCAACTCTGCCTGAAGCACTGATGAATATTGCAGCTGCTGTTTCTTACCTTCAGAATTCAGCACCATCATGGAGGGATAAATCAGAGAAATGAACTTAAGTTTACTCCAAAGTTTGGGGGCCTGATAAGCTAAAGACTATATAATTATAGAAAATAATAGTTATCCTATATTTAGAGAGCACAGACCATCTAGTGATTTCTAAATCCCTTTAAAAATGGCTACGAGACACGCACTGTCCATTTTTTTAATTAATTTATTTTTTTAATTGAAGTCTAGTTAATTTACAATGTTGTGTTAAAGGTGTACAGCAAAGTGATTCAGTTATATGTATATATATTCTTTCTCAGGTTCTTTTCCCGTATAGGTTATTCAAACTACTGAGTACAGTATAGTTCCCTGTGCTATACAGTAGGTCCTTGTTGTTTATCTATTTGATATATAGTAGTGTGTATATGTTATTCCCAAATTCCTAATTTATCCCTGCGCCCCACCTTTCCCCTTTGGTGTTTGTTTTCTGTGTCTCAACTCTTCTTTTTTCTCCTTGTCCTCCTCCCCCTCCCCTCCCTCTTCCACTCTCCCTCCTCCTCTTCCTTCTTCTTTAGGATTTCAGGAGGAATGAACTTGTGGAGGTTTTTGCCGTGGGTGGTTTGTTTTCTGAGAGGGACATGAGAACAAGTGCCTTTCTTAATATGCTTCAGTGAGGCAACCTCAAACTTTCTTTGCTTATTATATCAAGCTATTTTTGTTAAAATACCAGAAAGAAAATGAAGAAAATAAAAGTAACATTTATTTATGTCTACTATGGTTCAGACATGGTGTTTGCTCTTTCCACATAGAATTTCATGTTGTGTTCTCCCTCACTATGTGCTAGAAATGATCATTTTATTTTTCATAAGAGAAAATTGAGGTCAAAACATTTTTATGATTTGCTTTAAGGTCACAGAGGGTAAATTTGTTCAGGAGACTAAGTATTATCAATCGGCAATTTAAATCTAAATTTTTTAAATTGTAGAACTCATGCTATTTTTAATGAAATATTCACCCTGCCTCTGATCATCTCTAATGATTAAAATTAAAATTGTGCTATAAATTATAAATTTCCATAAAACTAAATAAAATAACAGACATAGGAATTAATTCATCTCAATCATTAGATAATTAAACCAGAATTTTAACACTCTTTTTTTTCAGATATTTACCACTTATTAGGCACAGAGGAATTTCAAAATTTAAACCATTACCACACAGATAGTTAAATATTTAAAATTGTGTTGATTTGCTGAATAAAGCAGTAAGCTACCGTAAATAGGGAAGTTATATACGAAGGGTAGGTCACGAAAGAAATCAAGAAAATTTCAATTATGGATAAAAGATTTTGAAATAGATGATTGCTCAAAGCGGCATTGCCTTTAGAAAACAAAACAACTGAACCTTTGCACATTAGGGTAATAAACACAGATCATGAGGAGCCTGGGCTAAGATACTGGGGAAAGATGGGGTTAAGATGGTTCCACCTCAGGAGAGATGGTGTAGAGATGGAGCCTTTGCACTCATCAGAGAAGGTGGGAAAACTGGGTAGGTCTGCCTGTTCCTGTTGGGATTGCAGAGCTTCCACGGAACTTTGTCTCATGAGCAACCTTACAAGTGTATTAAGCATAAAAATCTCTGCTCTGAATCTCTAAAACCACTTGGTTCTGGTGGCACTTAGGGATGGCAGTAGGTCTTTTCAGTAGTAACACTGTATTCTTTTTTTTCAATTTTCTCCTTCACTAGAGAGGTCATGAAAATTGACAAAATAATCAGGGTGCTTTCATTTGTTTCTTTTCAAGTTATACAAACATAGTAGTCACTGAGCTGTTCACCAGTATTTCATCTTTCCTCCTTTAGACATGTGGTAGGATTGAATCTCCCCCTCATTGCGTCCCTGAAGCCAGCTGAGGCCACAACTACCTTTGGCCAAAGAAACATGAGCAAAAGTGGCAGGTTTCACATTTAGACAGAGGCCATTAAGAGCCAAAACTGATTCATCCTGTACTCTCCCCTCTCCCCTTACCTCGAATACAAAAGCATATGTCAAGATGGAAACTCCACAGCTTAGTTCTCTGAGAATCAAACAAACAAACAAACAAAAACAGAAAAGAAAGAAGAAAGAAGCATACGTTTTTGTGTTAAGCTAACTGAGATTTTGGCACTATTTGGTTTTGTAGCATAAAGTAGACTATCCTGATTACTACAGTAATACAATCAATCAATCAAGACACCAAAGTAACAATGACAGAAATGTTAACACTTTGTTTAAAATTTTTTCTTGGATGCTGAGAAAAGGAAAAAAAAAAGAGAAAAATGGCCATCATTTTAAAACTGCTATATTTTTCAGTATTTATAATATATATATGATTTATATTTATATATTTGTAATATATCTATATAGTGTTTAAAAGTTAAAAGTATATTCAACAGGTCCCCCTACAAACTCATAATTTCAAACTAGTGGTATAAGACAAGTTAAAGGCATGTTTCCCACCTGGTGATATGTGTTGCTCACCTCTGAGGGCGTTCTCAGGATAATAAAGAAGATTAGGTCAGTTTGGTGTTTTGATTGGATATGTCATGCCCTATGCAACTGATGTTTCTTTGTAGTATATTTGTGTGATGCTTTCTAGACATTTAAGACTGTAAGCCTATGGAATAGAGGACACTTTTTGACATTTTTTCCAGTAAGGATTTCATTCTAGAAACCATCTGAGATTTAGTCAAATCACGTGTGATAAGAGTGATCCTTCATGCACAATCCACAATTCTGCTTTTATCTTCAGTTGCTTTTCAGCCTCCAAGACTTAGCCCAAAACTGTGTCTTCAACATTCAAAATAGGTGTGAATATTTGCTTTTAATGTGTCCACTTCCAAGGAAAGCAAGTAAATGAAAATTCAATTACATTCTTCCAACAAGGCATTTCTCATGATACTTTGCTGTACAATACAAGCTCAGAAACCATGGGAGGATTTTTAAGCAGCACAAATCAAACCAACAAGTCTATTACCTACTAAATGAAGCATAAAATGAACAGATACTCCTGAGTCTGTTATCCATATCATTGTTGCTAATACAGTAGGCATAATAATGAACAGTACACCACTGAGCTTCATATACATCAGGCAATAAAAAAGAAAGAGGGAAAACAAACAGAAGGAAATGTTGCTGCCAGTGATTCATTCACTTAGTCAAATGCAAAACCCTTGACAGGATAAATGAGAATTCACATATTCTCCAAGAGCACATACAGGCACAAAATAGTGCCACTATTGATTATTTTAACTCAAAAAGAGCTGAGATATATGTGAGTGCAAAGGAAAGGGAGAAAGTAAGAGAACAAAAAAGAAAGTCTAGTCATCAGCCAGCAGACAGAACAGCAGTAGGTGTGGAATTTCTTTACTGATGGTTGATTTTTCTGTTATAAAAGAAACAGTGTATATTTCGGCTCATACAGTAGTGAGAAAGATCACATACCTGTAGAACAGATGGATTCATCAAATCAGGGGAGACCTGGGAAAATCTCAGCAGGAATTAAGAGTGGGACTGATAGCATTTTGTATCAAAGGTCAAAGCACGTGAGCAGTTTTGATTACGGAATTTTGGCAATCGCTGGTAGGTATCCTAGCTGGTCTTAGGGTGGCCTCAACTCTTTTCTGCATTTTACCCCCTTGAACCCCTCCAGATTCTCACCATGAAGCCGAGACTGACCCTCCCATAGTTCTTGCAGGGGAAGGAAATGTATACCATTAATTGCATCTATTCGAAAACAAGATATCTCAAATCAAAAATGTGTCTACCTTAGCGAACTAGAGACTGAAATGCAATTTAAGCCTAAAGCAAGCATAACAAAGAAAGTAAATTTAGAGCTGAAATCTGTGTAATTGGAAAAAAATAATATAGACAAAGAATCCAAACCAAAGGCTGGCTGTGAGAAGATCAGTAAAACTGATAGATCTATGACAAGTCTCACCAGGAAAAAAAAGAGAAAAGGCACAGATTACTAATCTCAAAAATAAAAGAGGGGTCATTGCTACTGATCTCGCAACATTAAAAGGCTGATTAAAAAAAAAGAAATAAAGAGAAACTCCAAACCAAAACCAAAAACTATGAACACTATGCTCACAAATTTGATAGATTCATGTTTAGTGTAATACCTATATCAATGGTATGTGTGTAAATGGGTTAGTATACACACACTTTTCCTTACCCTGCCAGGGGAGGTCTTACACACATCAACCCTCCAGACCAGTAGCAATAAGCACAAAAGAGCCCATGTCTTGCTTTCTTGCACCATTTTCCAATAAAAGGACCCAGACTCTGGAGAAAATGATGATTCTAGGACTTGGAGAGGTAACATATAAGATGAGCCTGGAGCATCTTGTCCTGCCAGAAAGTTAGGAACTTTTAACACACCCACAGACACACAGACACGGACAGAAATGTCACAAGAGCACAGGAGCGAACTGAAAGGGTTTCCAATGGCCAAATCTGGATAACTAGAGCAACAAATTTAAAAAGCGTTGTTGGTTTTTTAAACCTAAGTCTAAAATCAATATTCATATGTTCACAGTGATATAAGTAAACAATTGAATCAATAAATATATGGAGAATAGAAAAATACCCCATGCAGAAAAATTCCAAATTACATTATTAATAATAATAATTAATAGTATGTACCATATATTCTGATTTTATTAAAATATATATGTATGTTATTTATTTATTTATTTATTTATTTTTTATTTTTGGCTGTGTTGGGTCTTCGTTTCTGTGCGAGGGCTTTCAGCAAGCAGGGGCCGCTCTTCATCGCGGTGCGCGGGCCTCTCACCGTCGCGGCCTCTCTTGTTGTGGAGCACAGGCTCCAGACGCGCAGGCTCAGTAGTTGTGGCTCACGGGCCTAGTTGCTCCGCGGCATGTGGGATCTTCCCAGACCAGGGCTCAAACCCGTGTCCCCTGCATTAGCAGGCAGATTCTCAACCACTGCGCCACCAGGGAAGCCCTAAAAAATATTTTTAAAAAAGGAAAAAGGTAGCAAGGCAGCTCCTATTTACATGTATAAGAAATGTGATTAGAAGGATAAGGGTAAGATAAATAACCTTTAATTCACTCCCCAGCTTGTAAGGGCACAATTTATTTTTTGGTAATAAAAATGTTTGCCATCACAATTCAAGAGGAAATTTCTTTGAGCATAGTGTCCTAGGAATATGACTTGGATGTCACATGTTTACCTGTTAAAAACAAACCAAAAAAACCCACCAAAAACAAACAAAAAGAACCCCCTTGAACTAATAAAGAGGCAATGGAGAATAAAAATATGAGTTATGGAATTACCAAAGTCAGATGTTTCCATGAAAATCTTTACTGAAATCAAAGCTGGGTTAAATAACCAAGCAATTAAGACGTAAATATTAAAGTTTAAGTTCTGTATCCCTTTCTCTAATATATATATATGTATATATATATATATATACTGGGATAAAATATACAGCAGTCTAATTTCTGATACAGGTCACTTAGCCTCTGTCATACATTTTTGGCATATTATGGTCAGTTGAAAAATCACAAATTCTGAAACTGTATGCTTGCAGCAGTTTTAAAAAATAAAAATTTTTCACAAAATAACTATTTAGTTTGGAATTCACAGAGCCAGGGAACTAGATTTCATTTCAAACAGAGATTTTACCCAAATAGATTATATATTTATTTCAGATAAAATTTACTAAGATCTATAGATTCACTATAGATTCACGCATGTTTATTATTCAGTGACTATACTTCTAAAGCTTCTTGGAAATGAAAGTAGGACATATTTAGTGAAGTATGTCAAGTCAACATTTTTGCCAGGAGAATATAGTATATCGACTTGATTCTGAGTCAATAGAGCAAAGATGAATTACATTTGAAAGTGTTGCTTCATTGAACAATTTATTTGTGGTACAAAAAACTATTTAAATGAATGAGTTTTAAAATGACATTTGAATAACTGTAATTTTAACCATTTTTAAATGACAGGAAAACCACCCAGGGATTTACATATCTCATAATCCTTGGTAAAACTCCCCAAGTAATACATGAGAATTGAGGACATTGAATACACTACACATTTTCCTTAGTTGAATACACTACACATTTTCCTTAGTTGTCCTGTATATTAAACTCAGGGAAGCATTTTGCTTATTCCAAAAGCAGTACACATAAATTCCCCAATATAATACATATTAGTAATGGTCTATACCTATAAAATTGCCTTTTTAAAGCCCATTAAGTTATTAAGAAACTTTTGAATAACATTTCCTTAAAAATAAATTTATTTGCATAAACATTTTTTAAAGCATGCAAATCATTTTTCAAAAGCCATATTACTATTTCCACTGAACGATGTGTCTGCATATTCTGATCATCTTTGGATAGAAAGACTGAGGAAGAATATGCTGATTTATAAATTATCTTCAACTGCATAAATTGTTATCATTATATTTGGTGTTTCATAACTTCCTTGTATATCTAAGAGGAGACCCAATTGAGAAGAAATATTTTCAGAAAGATTTCTCAATGCTTTTGTTTTATTGCCAAATGCACATAGAAGGACCCAGGTGAGCAGAGATTTAGACCACAGAGATTTTATATGTGTGGCAGAGTGTAGATCATGCTCCTGATTCAGGTGGAAAAAAATCACAAGAAGCAATTATGTCCAAAGACAGGCTCAGGAAAGCAGTACAGCAATTCCATGTGGTCCCTCTCCCTGGTCAGGAGGATGTAATCTCAGGAGTCAACATCACTCTTGATCAGTATCACAGCTAGAAATTCTGAGCATCTATCTCCTAAACTGTTTATTCTTGTGCAGACTTACAGAGCTTTGGTAACAGAAATGTGCCCAAACAGGGCTATCTGTACATGTGATACCAGCTGCTATGTATTATCATTATCATTAATTTCTTCTGAATGGCAAAACTGATTTTTTTTTTGCAATGTGAGCATTTTTTAGAAAAAAAAATTCAGGTAGATAAAAACAAAAATTCTAGTATTTGAGTTTGTGTCCACTACCATAAATAAGTCTGTTAATAATGTTTCTCTATCTTTAAATATAGCTACTGAGCCTGCATGTAATATACTTTTTACATCCCAGAATCCCAAAGTAGGAGTGTGTAGCACAACTTTGGCAGAGCAGGATTGAACTAGTTCACACTAAAATCATTCAGATTGGGTGAAAATTAGAAGAGAAAAGAGCAAAGTCTATGATATCTCAAATGAGTACATTGTAAAATAAGTATTAGACTATTTGAATTGGGGACAATATCAACTTCAGGTTCAAAGAGTTATATTTGGGACTAAATAAAATTTTGGCTTAGTTGTTATGAACATGCAGAACATTTTACCTTAAAAATGCCTTCTGAGGAAATCCATATTTAAAAGGAATGATAAGAACTTCCAGTTATTCATGATCTTCAGATTATTTCATCTTTTCTCTCAAAACTGTTGTCTAAATAATGAGTAAATTCTCCTCAATGACTTTGACATTGCCATAACTTTCAAGGACTACCTAGCTTTCATTTCCATTGTGGAAATAAACAAAGACCACCCACATGAGAGCAAGCAGAGTGCCAATTCAGAGCTTGCTCTGATGAGGAAGCCAGTCCCATTACTTGTATTTGGTAGAGATTCAAGAGCCATAAAAGAACAGGAAAGCTTTATAGTGAAAAAAAGAGAAGGCTTCAGGTACGGCCTGAGAAATTCAAAATTCAGTGGAGTGTTGGTCGTGTTCCCTGGAAGCAGATCCTGATACCGGAGATTCCTCTTTAGGTGATTTTTAGGGGGTTCTCTCAGAAGATGTGGAATGAGGAAAGAGGATAGTGCAAAACCTGTAACAACAGTGATTATAGGGGAATTAAGTGCTCTTTGTGATTACATGTCAAAACAAGTTCAAGTTCTCCAGTCTATGCTACCATATCGATTTGCGTGAACATTTCTTTTAGCATTCATGACATATGATACACGTATCTGCCTTATATTTTAATTATATTACAATTTATTGGAAAATAAGGAAAGTATCTTGTTTACATTTTTATTCTCCAACATGCAAAAATAGCACTCACTCATAATAAGTTCTCAGTGAACACTTCTTAATTGAATTAAACTTTTATTAAATACAGTATTATCTTGCATTGTGATATCAGCTAAGAAAATACAGAGGTCAGAATAAAGGGGTGGTAATTAATACATACTAGAACTATAATAAATATTAATAGTGAGTAGAGGCATCTGAGTATAGGGGAGACAACAATTAGAACAATGATATATCTAAATAATGTGAAATATTTTAGAAGTGGGATATCCTCTGAGTTAAATATTCTTTGTTATCCCTAATTGTTTAATATGCTTTTTTTTTTTTTTTTTAAACATTTTAATAGTAGTATTTGATTTATGGAAGCTGCCTTTTTTTTTTTTTTTTTTAATGAGGATCTTGAATCAGATGCGTATGATTGATTGATTGATTGATTGATTGATTTTGGCTGTGTTGGGTCTTCGTTTCTGTGCGAGGGCTTTCTCCAGTTGTGGCAAGCGGGGGCCACTCTTCATCGCGATGCGCGGGCCTCTCACCGCCGCGGCCTCTCTCGCCGCGGAGCACAGGCTCCAGACGCGCAGGCTCAGCAGTTGTGGCTCACGGGCCCAGCCGCTTCGCGGCATGTGGGATCCTCCCAGGCCAGGGCTCGAACCCGTGTCCCCTGCATTAGCAGGCAGACCCTCAACCACTGCGCCACCAGGGAAGCCCTTAATATGCTTTTTTAAATGGCTTTGCCTTAATTTAGCAAATGCAAGAGATTTTTTAAAAAGTGTTGTATCTTTTTTTTGCAAGAGCAGACTCCTACTGAGATCAGCACAAATGTGGAGAGATTAATCAGGGATAGACCCTATTATTGAGAACAAAGTCATATTTGCATAATCCATCTATAATTCTCCATCATTCTTTGCATTGAAACTCTTCTTTGCCAACCTTAGAGTTTAAATTTTTTTTGTTTATTTTTAATATAGAAATGTGCATAATTCCAGGACTAAGGTAGAAAAAGTACCAACAAAGGCTAGGACATGTGATTGTTCCAGAAAGCAAGGAAGTGCTCGAAGAATAATGAGGACAGGTCAAAAGGACATAGAAGACAGTCTTCACGGGTTCCCACTGGCCATATCAAGATAACCTAGGCAAAAAATAAATAATGATCTAAAGTGTAACTTGTTGACTAATACTGGATGTGGAGCTATAACTACATGGAGATGTAAATTACTAAATATGTCAGGGAAAAGTTTGGTGAATAATGTGATACATACTTCCAATCAAATACTTATTAATTAATAAGGTAACTCTACAGTGGAGAAGCCTGGTGGATCCCACGCTAATCAAGTTCTCAGAGCGATCATCACCAAGGGCCACCCCACAGGCTGGATGCAAAGAACATGGCATCACTCCTGTGATACTCCTGCCAAAGGTGAATGATCTGAATTTAGTCCGGAGAACTGAGACACACCCAAACAGAGGGACATTCTAAAAACTAAAGCTTATAATATTCAAAAATATCAAGGTCTAGAAAGTCAAGGAATGACTATTTGTTTCAGACTGAGAGACAAAGGAGATTAAACAACTAAATGCAACACATGATTCTGAATGACATGTTTCTCCCTCTCTTTCCCTATCTTGCTCCATCCCATCCTTTCGATCTTTCTCTCCTTCCTCCCTCCTTACCTTTCTTCTTTTCATCCTTTCTTCCTCCCTTCGTTCCTTCCTCCTTGCCTCCCTTCCTTCCTTCCTTTCGTCCTTTTTTCCTTCCTCCCTTCCTGTCTATTTTACTTTATTTTTTTCTTAGTAATATCCCTTTAAGGTACCTTGTTGCCTTGTTATACCTTGTATGGCCTTAGGGTTAAGTCGACACAATCATTGCCCCCTGGTTCTAAATTTCTAGGAGAAGGTAAGTATCTCAGTTGATCCCCATCCAGAATGAGACTTTGAAATTTATGTAAGTTGTTCAACAACTTCCCAGAGAAATTAATACGTAATTTGCCAATAATTTTCAACAGAAGAATTGGGGGCGTGTATTGGATTTAAAATGTGCTATCAAATGCTCTATAAAAGCATATAGCATGAGCTCCAAAATAGATAAAAAGATCAGTAAATAAGAATGAATATTTCCATAGATAGATCTGAGTTCACTGGGAACTTAACATGCAATAAAATGGACATACAATTTTGTGGAGAAAAAAATAGACCATTAAAAGAGTAAAAATAATATTGTCATAATCATGCATTAATAACTTGCATGAGGTTCAGTATTTTTTAAATATTGTAAAAAGTAAAATGGTAAAAATATTAGAAGGAAATATAGAATAATTGTTAAATTGCTTCTTAGTAAAGATAATCTTTTGAATGCAAGCTGTAAAAATCACAAGACTAACAGAAAGTATGGAAAAACTTGACAATCTACAAATGAAATATTTTAAGAAGAAAACAACTATACAAGTAGATTTGGACAAATAGTGAAATGTTATGTGCTCATTTGCATTTTTAAGATTTACTGTTCAATAGGTTTTCATATTTAACGGTTAACCCTAACACATGTACAGATCTCTGAATTTATCAACATTTCATTATTAAGATTTCAGAGGCAGAACCCATGAGAGATTCCATTCCTGAATTTGAATGTATATTTGGAAATCCATTCTATTGAGTTTGCTTAGATTATAAACTTCAGGAAAGCAAGTAGTGTTTCAAGCTTGCTCAGTTTCTGGCAGATAGTAGGTGTCAATAAATATCTGAAAGAATGAGTGAATTTATCTGGGTGTAGAAAGTGCTTTCTCTCTAGGTAAATGTGGCACTTCGTTCTTTTCATAGTTAATAAATATGCTGTTTAATGCTTCTAATTTATTTTCTGCTGGAAAACTTCTTTTTAATCTTGAATATGTAAATGAAAATGTGTGTAAATTTTGATTGAATGAATCCCACGAGAACATGCCTTATGTATTTGAAAGAGGGTTAAGGAAAAAAAAATTCATGAATAAGGTTGATGTCTTTGACTAATTGTTTTTTGTTAGCAATTCAAGGAGAAAAGATCTGAAACTGACAGTTAGCCATATGCTCCTCTTTGTTGAAAGCAGACAGAACTTGTTTTTTTGCTAGTCATGCATGAGAAGAGAAACAAAACTGCTACTTGTAATACAATATTTTCAAAAACCTGCCATGGAAAAAACTATCAGTAGAATAATTTTTCCTCGTGAAAAGCTGATCATAAAATGACACGATTCTCTGTTTCTCTAAGCATCTCAATAAAAATCGCATTTTCATGCACTACATTCTACTAGGTAAGCTTGAAACTGTATTGTTTAAGGATTCCGGTAAGTTACCTTCCAAAAATACCTTTTTTTTCCCCCAGCCTGATTACTCCTAGGAAGAATGTCTCATTCAGACATTTGTTTGGAGTTTGGATTCTGTTTATTGATCTCTTTCAGATTTTAACTGAAATTTAATTGTTGTTGTTATATATGTGTGTTCTTTTTCTGTGTATTTTTTTTCTGGAGGACTATGTAGACAGAGAAAATAAAAGACAAATTGTGAATTTTTTTTTTCACTTTGGACAGAACGGCAACCTGTTAATTCTCAGAATCTCATAAAATGGTCACATAAAACCCAATAGGAAGAGATCTCCAGCTAAGAGGTTTTTCTCATATTGGTTACCATATCCGGGGCAACCAATTATCAAAACAAACCTGTTCACGCTAAGAGAATAATATTTTAAATGGTCCAGTCTTCTTGAAAATGAGAAGTTTTCATGTCTACTGCTCTTTCATGATGTCTTTTTCTTTTTCTTAATGGCCAATCTGCATATTACAAATCTCTTCTACTCATGTCTCCCTTTTATCTCTTATTTCTTGTTCCATAAGGCTGAGTTGAATGAAATCTCATTGATAGAATAGTCTCTACTATCTCTTGATATTAGAACCTTAAGTTAAGTTCTTTAATCACCCTCAATCCAGAGTATAGGAACCTCAGTAGGAACCAAGGCTTATTTAATATGTCAACATACCAACTTGTTGTCCTTTTCTTTGAAGGAATTCCACGTGTCTGTGAGCTCCTTCCCCCCTCCCACTCCCCCCCACCCACCGCACCCCCTGTGGAATTGTCCTTTGTCTCAGCTGGAGAATCATATTCAGGTATTTCTGATTGAGGGGTGTTGCTGAAACTTGCAAAATTTGTATCCTCAGAAGCCTTCATGCCTAGAGTTTTTGCTCTTTCTCCCCTAAAACTTTGTTTTCCTCTCCTTTTGAATTTCCTAGGACTTCAACTGCAAAAGACTTTCCTCTCTACCATCTGTCTTGCAGCAGCAATGAGGCACTTATGCTGCCTCCTCTGATGTTCCATTTCCATTCTTGCTCTTCTTTAATGTAGATACTGCTGAATTTTGAAAACCTTGAACTGCTCCCTAAATGGTTTCCTTTTCTTCTCCACCACACGTAGGGATAAAGCTGTAATCTTTGCTTTCATTTGTTTTCTTACATGCCCTTCCAAATTGTACCCAGTGAATCGCCTTATGAACTTACATGAAATATTTCTGATTCTGATAAAACTAATTATTTTTTTCCAAATAAACATTGCCATGATCCATTATTAAGGGCCTTATCTCTCTAAGTAAGGTAATCTCTTCTATTGGTCTGTTCCTGCATCCTAATTCTCTTGTGCGGCTCTCTATAGTTTTCCAAACAACGATTCTTCAATTCTATGATACCCACTGGATGTCCTGTGATTCAGTTAAATTCTGACACTAACTAAGGGCTCAGTACCACAAGGCTTCACTCCCTTCAGACTCCAGCCACAAGTGGGGTCTCCAGGTTACCATACTTCTGTCTGGGCCATTCTAAATTTAGGGGTTCCTATGACCCTCCTTCAGGTTTAAAAATTTGCTAGATCAACTCACGGAACTCAGGAAAATGCTATACTTATTTTTATAGTTTACCATAAAGGATACAAATGAGGCAGGCCGGTCTGAAAATGTCCCAAGCACAAGAACCTCTGTTCCTGGGAATTGGGGCATTCCACCCTCCTGGTACATGGATGTGTTTGCCAACCCAGAAACTTCTTTAGTCTCATCGCTTCAGAGTTTTTACCTAAGATTCACTATGTGGGCATGATTAATTAAAGCACTGAACTCAATCTTCAGCTTCTCTCCCCTCCCCAGAGGTTGGGGGTTAGGCGAAAAGGTTCAACCCTCTTACCGCATGGTTGCTTCCTCTGGTGACCATCCCCCATCCTGAAGCTGTCTAGGGGCCCACCAAGAGTTATCTCATCAGCGTAAACCCAGGGATGGTCAAAAGGAGCTCATTATGTGTAACAAAGACGCTCCTATCAGGACTTTCCAAGGGTCTTAAGAGCTCAATGCCAAGAACTGATGACAAAGACCAAGTCTACATCTTTTTATTGCACCAGAGTTCCTTTGAGACTCATTCCATACATTTACTGGAATAAACTAGTTTTATAAACTTGGAGTGATAGGCATTGATTTCAGCACATCTGGAGAGAAGTAGCCCTTGAGCTCTCCTCATGGAAGGATTAAATTAAAAAAAAAATACTGCACACGAAAGACTCATTAATAAAAGCAACTACAATTATCTTATGGGAAAATAATAAGAACATGAAATGAAAGACATATGTATTTTTATCTTTTTCCTTGAATAAATGGCAGTCAATAATCTGGTGACTGGAAATAATGTCTGTATTGTAAGAAACACTTATTAAAAATAATACTATGAAAAGGTATTTCTTCATGGATTTCTAAATATTAAAATTGGCTTATTATGTCCTAGTTCTTGCGGTTTAACTGGTTCACCTCCATAAGTAGGTTAGCTTAAAAAAGAGAAGCCACAGGGACTTCCCTGGTGGTCCAGTGGTCAAGACTCTGTGCTTCCACTGCAGGGGGTGCAGGTTTGATCCCTGGTGGGGGAACAAAGATCCCGCAAGGCACGGCCAAAAGAAAAAAATAAGGGGAGAAGCCATGAACAGCAGCATTTTTTAAGGGTCATCACCCCTCAGCTTTTGATTTTGATATCCAAATACGAGTTCTTTCTCAGGTATTGGCTTCTTGTCGCCCCACTGTACTATTCAGGGTTACTTCTGGTAGCCACTAAGTTCCTGAGGTATGTTGTTGTTGTGCTGTTGGAGATTTGTCTGTGTACAGGTATTGTGATGCAGCATGGTGTTTTCCACCTCTAAAATGGCTCTAGTTTTCATTTATAACTCTGATTTTGACAATTTCCAATTTGCTCACTTGGGAAACTCCTCAGTGGATAAAATCCCAACGGCCTAGCTAGGACATGGCTCTTTCTTCAATAGTAAGTCTTAGGCATAAATCATACACACAAAAAAAGGCTTTTACATTAAATTGTGCTTATTCTTTTAATGTAACTCTTTTTCACCATCAGCTCAGAATTAGGTTATATCCTGGTCATTTTAATACACCGGTCTTACCACAGAACATGGTGCATTGTTATTGCAAAAACCTACAGATGAATAAATATGTAGATTTCAAATATGAGACAGTCCTACTGCGAAATATTGTTTATCTTTCAATGGAGGAATAAACTGAAAGTTTACTGGATTGGAAAAAATTCTGTTTTCAAACTGAATTGTGGATGAGAAGATGATGGTTACATAATGTCAAGAGAAATAAAATACTTACGTAAATATATTAGCCCAGATAATATGCATGTTACTTGGGGAAAAGAACAGGTTTACTAATTACTTTTGAGTTTTTTGTCTGGGAGAATATCTTTTTAACCAATGAAAGTTAACCTCAAGAATGAATAATGTATTTTTCATGATCCAAATTAAAATGTTAAAGATAGAAGTTATAATCTCCCTCCTTTCCCTCATAAATATGTGAAAAATAAAATCCAATTAGCACTTGAGTGAGTGGATCACTAAAAATTACAGTATATCACAAATTACTTGGAATTGTGAAGCATGGGAGTTCATATTTTGGAATAAATTTTAGGTTCGTCAGTCTGAACTTAAATCAATCTTTATATTTTCCCTCTTTATATTGACTTTCAAATCAGGGGGTATTATCAGAGTAATTTACATCAAAGATAAAATTAATCTTTATTTTTCAGTTTGAAGTATTGCTTGTAGATAAGTTATATCCCTTTAGGTCAACTGCTAATTATTTCACAAATAAAATTCAAGTTGTTACTGTCTGTGGATATACCATATAAATTACTCATTGCTTTTGAAAAACCTAAGTTATTAATGTGCTCATCTCAGTGTACTTGTTTATTTCCCTTCATTATAAATGATTTATGCAATTCATTAGATTGCGATAATTATCATTTAAGACTCATAAGGCTCTTGTTTATGCAAGCTTTGCTGGTGTTGATGAAGTGTATACTGATTTACAAGACAGGTTTGATACGTTGTATATATAGGATAATGAACCCATTCAAATTATCTTTAAAAGATATCTAGATGCAATGTATTTTATTTCTGGTAAAACTGTAACTGGAAATGATTTATAAAACAATTATTATATACTGGGTATACTGGGGAACTACAGAAAAAGAAAAAGCCTATGTCAATTTTGGTTTATTACCCCCAGATTAAACACAGAGCTGGAATTGGTAGTCTAGGTTTCCCAAACACAAAACAGAAGTTAACTGAAATTACATCTGACTGCTGTATCTTTCCAAGTGCTGCAGTTATCATAATGAAAGCTGATTTCATCCATAAGCTAAAACAATCAGGAAGTTACAATACACGTATTTTTAAATATATCCTAAAAGGGTAAATTATTATCCTCTCAATTCAACATTTGAAGTGTTTTTTTTTTTTTTTTCCTTTTGTTTTCAAATATACCCCTTGGTTTTTCCAATGTCACCAAGATGCTTCAGTAGGAGACTCTAGCCTTGATCTCTCCAGCCAAGATCAACAATCAAGCAGCTATCAGGGAACAAAAACAGCTCCGAGGGAGCTCAGGAGGCCACTTAAGAAACTTCAGCAACACCGTGGAACAAAAAACCCTGGGAATAATCGCAAAGAAAGTAAGGAAGAACAGCTTCATTTTGCCTGTCTGGTCCCATCACCCAGGCGGCACTGCTCAGCACAGAGAACTGAGCTAGAAGGGGTTCCCCCCCCAGGTAAGGCAGAGCAGGTGAGCACGCAGCTTCCCTGGCTTTCCAGGCAGCCCACCCAGAGAGCCGCAAAGCTGAGACTGACAGACAGCCAGGAACAAGGAAGAAGAGCAGGGACCACCCGTATCAGCCATGCAGTGCGGATGAACTTGGTTCCCAGTGAGCTGCTCTGCAGAGGCCCCCAGCCGCCTTCCCCACTGAAGAAACCGAGGGCAAGGACAGCTGCCACAAACCCCTGGCAAATTTCACGGGTTTTCTCCCCACAGGTATAAATGCCTGCAGGTGCCAGCCACTGAGTCCCTACCCGGTTCCCCGCCTCACCAGCCCCAGCTCCCAGCCAGAGGCTGGGACGCACTCCAGCATCCCCTTCAGCCTCTACAGCCTCTCCTCCAGCTGTGCCCCTGACTCCTGCCACGGAGATCCAGCCACAGGCGTGCAGGGTGACAGCCACGCCCACACAGCTGCTTGTGGGCCTGGATTCAGCTCAAGGTCCAGTAACTGGCTCGCACCCGTGGGCTCGCCTCACCTAGCCCCTCAGGCTGCGCCCCTGGACACCCCCAAACCCCTCAAGCCCAACTCCCTTCACCAGCCTCCGCTGCTGTGATCCTGCCGTGACCCTGCAGCCCTGGTTGTGCCCTTGACACCCAGGGCCCCCGGAGCTGCTTTGGGGCCTGATGCTAGAACTGGGGCCACCATTACGTGTGTGTCTGCACCAGCCCCTGTCCTCTGGGAGAGGTCAAGAGGACAAACATGGGTCATGATACGGAAGACTAAGGTCAAACAATTAATAAAGAACAAATTGGTCCATATCAAATTGTAAATCCTGAAAACAGAGAATATACCTTTTTAAAATAAATTCTTAGATGATTCATAAAAAAATCTTGACCATATATTTAGACTATAATGTGTAATAAATGGCAAAATGATTGCAATAGCAATTTGTGCTTACAAGAAAGCTAGAATTTGATAACAAAATAAGAAAATAAAACACGTATACATGTGGAAATGATAAAGTTCTCAAATTAAGTAGGAAAATAAAGGAAATTGACCAAGTATATGGAAATTAGCACCAAAGAAAATACTAAATGCAGACTTTATGGGAGTTTGGGGAAATCTATATTCTTAAACACTTATAACAATATACCAGTAACTGAAGTGTGTATAAACCATATGATGATTACATGAATCTGAGTGTTTAAAGGCAATATAAATTTAAGTGTTAATATAAAGGCAGAGTAATCTGATATCTTGAAGGAAATTATGAAAATTACTATTTTACAAAATAAACAAGCCTCATGTTGTAAAATCAGGTAAGGTAGCATAGTAATTTAGACTATATTTGACATGCCTCCATGAAACAATCTTTCTTTTTTTGGTGGGGATGCTAAATTATCTACCCCTTCTTTATATGATGGTAATTTTATAAAATTATTTTAAGAGGAATATGGAAATGTAGTTCAGTCTTTTTTTTCTAGCATTGTTGATTATTTTATTACAAAAATGACTATTATTGGTGATTAATAAAAATTAGTTTCAGTTTGACAACTATCGTTGGCAATGCCATATAAAATTTTTGGATTTTTGTCAACTACTCAAATTTCCATCGTAAATGTGCTTTAAAATTTAAAATACTGCATACAATCTCCTGTCTACATGTATTTCAGATCTTGTCTTTCCTCTTCTACCTTTGTATGGTCCATGCATGGAGCTTAAAGACACTGCCTTAGTTTGTCTGGGCTGCTATAACAAAATACCACAGACTGGGAGAATTATATAAGCAGTGGAAATTTATTTCTATTTAGTTCTGGAGGCTGGAAGTCTGAGATCAGGACTCCAGCATGGTCAGGTGAGAACCCTCACTGAGTCACAGACTTCTTGCCAGTCTTCACATGGTGGAAGGGGCAAGCTTCCTCTCTGGGGTCTCTTTTTATAAGGACATTAAACTCATTCATAAAGGTTCAGCCCTTTTGACCTATTTACCTCCCAAAGGCCCCACCATCAAATAGGACATAAGGATTTCAACACACAAATTTAGGGAGGACATGAAAATTCAGACCATAGCAGCATTCACATCAAAATACACCTCCAAGTAGTGTTTGGCAGGAGTGATCCTAGAAACCACCATTTACACCACAACAACTAGCAATAGTGAAACTACACAGCAATATAACTGAAAAACTACAAAAATATAGCCCACCCAACTCAAATTAAATCTATCCTAATTTAGCTTCTCTAGATTTTATCCCAAAGCTGATAGCTCTCCAATGCCAGCCAAAATAGAAGTGTGATAGAAAAATAGTTGGAACATATAAAAGAAAGTGATCTTAACTCATTGAAGTTAAATTTATTTTTTGCAAAATTTACAAATGTATTTGACTATGTAAAGATATTTGGGTTTCCTCCCAGGGTTTTAGCTGGGCTCCATGTAAGTAAGGATTCCTAAACTTTGTTTCATTAGCTTTTGGTTAAATTCGCCTATGATTTACATTAAACTTTTGTAGAACATAAAAAAATTAAGATTAATAGAGTAAATCTGCCCTAGCCAAGAAAAACCAAAAGTGAACAATTCAATACTGTGAAAGCAGAAAAAAAAAAAAAAATCCTCTCAACTGCTAAGATCTTTGGTTCCTTTTTTGCTCAAAGCTGCCATGTGAATTACATACACAGTAAATCCACTAGAGATTCTTCTTGTACAAATGCTTTTCGTTTCCATCGTAAATAAGCGCTAACATTTAAGCATACCAAGATTTTCTCCCAGGTACCATGAATTCTCCTAAGAACAAGAGCCAACTGAATTGGTCTACAAAAAAACTCACCCATTTTCTTGCCCTTGAAAGCATTTTATGTTATATAGATGACATTGAAATGTTTGGATAAAAATATTTGTGTCATTAAATCTACAAAGACACAGTTTATCTATGTTAATAATTTTCTCTAATTCTATGAAATTAAAAATGTTATCATTCTTGATACCATATAAAATATATTGAAAGACTACACAAAGAAAAAAGATGTGGTTTAGATCTATCTCTATTCAATGAATGCCAAGTTATTTTGAATAAAATAATAACATGAGAAAACAAAAGTTTTACTAGGTGGAAATAAACAGTTTTAATATTTGGAAAATGTGTGTCAAGAATAACTGGAATAACAAGCTCATATTCCAACAAATGTCTTTTTATTCCCCTGAAAAAATGCTGAGGATACTGACTGAAAATAAAAGCTGAATCCAAATTTGCCACTTAAAATGGTGTAACTTCTGTCGTAAGAATTGTCAGAGTAATCAATTAGAGACAAGAAGTAAAAACCACGTTTTAATGAATATTTTTTAAAGGACTGAGCTTTACCACAGAAAGAAATCAATGCTGATTTTATATCTCTTTTACTCTCCTAAAGTCTTAATACTCAGTTACAAATAGAAAACAGATTTTTTTAGAACACATATGAACTCTAAATTTTCATTCAATCGCCACTGATTAGATTTAGTGTAACTGCAATTTGTATGGATTTTACTGGAGCATCTTTTTTTCTTATATTTTGTTTCTGGACAGATCTCTACAGTAGGAATTGTTTTAATCTCATTTTCTGACAGGCCAACTACTACTGTGCAATTTAATTTTTCTCTTTCAAAAAATACCAACATTTTTTAACTTCTTCAGTTATGGCAAATCTACGTTTTGAAATAAATGACATTGTAATTCTCAAGTGCAGGTTTTCAGTTGGGAATTTCCTTATTTGACTCCCATCTGGTGAGATAATATTTATCATCCTTCTGAATCGCCATACTTTCATGTCTAACTGAATAATAAGAATATAATCTAACCATTCTGTAAATTTCAGGATCTACATATATGCCTTTGGCTTGCTAATGGACTCTGATAAAACTTTGGCCTTAAGATGTCATCAATCAGAACATGTTTGCAGTAGTCTAGGGACAAGGTGAAAAACACGGTTTAGTTCTATTCTGTACATCTGTGCCAGAAGGTCACAGAAATCTGAGGAGGTGAAGCTACCTGGCATTTATAGTGCTGTAAATCTTGCTAAGGGAATCTACTTTTATATTACTCTTTCCATCTGTTTTCTAGACTTGTTTCTGATTGATGATTCGCTATTGTATATAGTTCCTCAAATATCTTGTTTCAGGTGATTTTCCCAATAGTTCTGAATATTAACTATATATCATACTTGCCTAAATATCAGCAGACAGTCCTAAATTGTAAAGCAAGCAAATGAACAAAACCACACACACACACACACACACAACCCCCATAGCACTGGAAATAAATTGTGTACAAATATAGTAATAATTAAATGAGTCTAGTCCTTAGATAACTGTTTCAAATAAAATTGGAGGCAGAAATGAGAAAGCTAAATGATAACATGAATGAAGAAGGTCAACATCTTTAAACATAATCAACATTTGATTTACTCACATCCTGATTCACAAAAGCAAATGTCTTTCATTTTCTAATACTCGGATACAAGGTAAAATAAGGTACTCTGATTATGAGTAAAGGATATATAATATCACCAGCAAGCATTTTAGGAACTTCAAGCTACTCTTTTAAATTATTTATGGTAGGACACACAATATACATGCCCAGAGGGAACTCAACAATGATTTAGCCATAAGGGGTCTCGTAAGATGACTGTAAGGGCACCATGGAAGTTCACAGAAGTATTCCAAGGTAGAAGGCTCAAAGTTGACTGCAAAATTTATTAAAATATTTATGAAAATAATAATATATAAAAGAAGTAAATGTGCTTTTATTTTTACATGGTTCTGTATGTTAGTAAAACATTGCCATGACTGTTGTCCTGAATTTTGAAAACTAGGTTATTCTTGGTAAAGAAGATAAAAAATATTTTCCCAGAAAGAGTTATACATAACCCCACACCCCCCCACCCACAGATGTCTCAAAATATGTGGCTGTTTTTTTACATGCTTAATGTAACGCTTAATATAATTTCCTTTTCAATACAAATATTAAGCATCATTCAAACTATAGCTTTAAGGATTTCCGTTTGCTTAACTAAGGGTTAGAAGACTGAACTTCTATGGACAAGCACCATGTAGAAGAATGGAAGAAAAAACAAAATGTAAGCAAAACTAAAGCTATTTCAACTTCTTAGCCTAAGGTGGAGAATCAGGGAAAAATCCTGATGGGTCTTTACGAAAATTTTATTTTTTACAAGGTAGAACATTGTGTCTCAAAATATGAATATGTAACACCCACAACAAAAATCTTAAGGTATATATTGGGTTGGCCAAAAAGTTCGTTTGGGTTTTCTGTAACTTTTGGCCAACCCAATACTTTATAATTCAGATTCTAGAGTATTCTAAGATTCAATGAATTCTCCTTGTAGTACCAAAGTTTCCGATTCTTAAAACCAGGCATCCTAGGTGATACTTAGTGATACTTATGTACACACAAAGTTTGAGAACTGCAAAGACATGGGAAACAATTGACTGAACTGATTCTCCTAATGCAATCAAACAGAAGTTGGGGAAGGAACTCAAGGAAGTGTGACTATTTTATCCAAAGGTGTATTATTGTCAAGGAAGGAGAAATTGAGAAAAAACTAACTGCTTTGCTCTCCTCTATGATAGCAGATTTCAAAAGCTTAAGTGAAATGTCAGCTTCATCTCAAAGCACAAGTCTCTGGAAAAGAAATCGCTTGAGAGACTTGAGTTTCTCTTGCAATTCAATCCAGTGTGCAATTATTTAACTTCCCTGTGATGAACAGGGTGAAGTATCTAAAGATGCCAATATGGTGTTTGTGTAGGAGCTTTCTTAGTTCCCATTTCTGAAAGGTTGTATACAAGACAGAAAAGAAGTGATGGGGCTTCCTACTCAAGGGCAAATAGCAAGTGTTGGCACAGAATTGTACGGTGTAAGGAAGGTTGTGTCCTGAAATGAGCAGACGCCAAAATGCTAGCAACACAGGTCTATTCATTTACTTACCTCATTAGCTTTTCATTTTACAAAGATCAGAAGAGTTTTGCTATTAGGGTCTATTGTGAAATGATAAGGGTTGGCCTTTTTAACTGTTACTCTATTTCTATCTTCTAAGTTATTTTCGCACACAAAAAATGTGTGAAAAGAATATAGGTAAAAACCAAAAGAGGACTGTTTTTCCCCAAATAGACATAGATTGGAACTTGGAACTGTCACTCAGTAGTTCTTGGACTTTAGGAAATTTCTTACTTCTTTGAGGATCATTCTTCTATCCTTTTTATCCTAAAAATGAGGAGAAAAAATATCTGACTCATAGATTGTGGGTAATGAAGAAATAATAGTATAAAACTCTTATGCAGATACACAAAATGTTATTTTTCAAAAAAATCAAGTTTTAGGCTCAAATTTCTTCTTACCCTTCCAAAGGCATTTGCAAATAAAATTGGAAATTGCTGAATCAGGTGGGTCATTTTTGACGCATGTGGAAAATGGGAGAAGTGTCAAGAAAATGCCATTCTGATTTTTAAACTGGGGACAATGTCAGATTTAGAAAAGTAGAGATTCGTGTATTTAACATTGATCTCTGGCAGGATTTTTATGCATGCGATTCAAAGAATGGAATGTTTGCATGTAGACCTAAGACACACCAGGTCCAGACAGGTGTTTGCTATGAGCAAATCACATCAGATTCACTGAATTTCTTTCGTTGATAAGGTGCCATCAATCAGGGAACCTTGTTGGCAGAAGTGTATGAATAATTGCAAAGCATCTGTTTCGTTGTATTTAAAAATTAAATGGCTAGAGCTATGACTGTTGGATTAGTAACTGACTGAGTGTTGATAATTTTTTTCATGTGTTAGAAGATAAACTGAGGCATATGAAACATTTTAACAATTTATTTGAGCAAAAATCCATTCGAGTCGGGCAGCATCCCGTCTAGCAGGTAGAAAGGAACTCCAAAGAGCTGTACAAAATGAGAGTTTTACAGGCAGAGTGGAGTGGGAACAGCGAAGTTATACTTAGCAAAAAAGAGCAGGTTGGTTATTGCAAAGTTACTCTCCTTTAGGGGATGGCAGGTGTGTCTCAGGCAGGTTATGTAACTAATGCTGATCAGCTGATTCCTGACTGACTGGTTTAAGATTCCATTTCCTGGAGAGCCGAAACTGTCATCAAGTTTGTCTTGGTTTGGCTACACGTAGCTTAGCATAAGCGACTCCATTTTGGGCCTGCTGTCTTGTATTTAACACATTCTATTAATTTTCCTCAGAAACCCGGTGATCACCCCTTACAACCTGTTACCGTGAAGAATTAGGTAGATGAATATAGCTGGCTTGGGTGGTTTTCCTCTGCTGCTGTGGACGCGTTTTCCTAACAGTCCGTTCCTTTTAATGGAAGGACCCATGGGGTGGTTTTGGGAAGTGGGCCTGGGTCTGGGTAGAACACAGAGGGAACCAGGCTGCAGATCCCCCCAAATGCCAACATCAAGGCTCCTAATCTCCAGGGAGAACACTTGCATTTATTCCCGGGTAAAGCTGCCTTCCACGTTTTTGTTACACGTGTATTTTTTTTCCCCCCCAGCATCTGATACAAAGCCCAGAGTTTCCTCAAGCTTTGCTCTTTCACTTGGGCTTGAGCGCCCAGTGGCTACCTAGACAAACCACTTTTTTTGGAGAGTGGTTCTCAAGTTTTATTCAAGAAGTTAAAGCTTTTTCCACCCGACAGAACCCGGGAATGGGAAGAAGCAGCAGCCATGTGACCAGCTGTCGGGACTTGACCTTGTTAGTGGTTACCCCGCCCTGGGCCCGAGGAACGGGGGAGAGACAGCACCCACGTGACCCCCTGTTATGAATTAAGGTTGTTAGTGGTTACCCTGCCCGTGGGCGGGAGGTCCACACCTGCTTCTTATAGTGGTTGCTTCTCGGCTTCAGTTTGCTCGGAGCTCTTCTGGGAAGAACTACGCTTTCCTCTGCTCTCTTGGGTGAGTGTTTCCCCTGGTTTTTATGTTTTCTATCAGTCTGTTTTTCGGTATCTCGGAGTGTAGGTTTTCCATGTCATGTTTTCCAACCTTGTTATGGTTTTCTGCTTCCCTTTATGTTTTCTTTTTGCTCTTTCATTGGGACCTTGAGAGATACAGAAGGTAAGCAGACATACTGGTTGTCTTCTTTGGTTCACAGTGTTTATATGGTTGCTTCTTTAGGGGGAAAACAAACCAAAACAAGAAAATACTTTCGTTAGTCATCCTGACACAGTCTTACAAAGTGCTGATAAAGTGTTTTAGATTTTAGAGAAATATTAACTACTAGAAGCTTGTGAAATAGGAGTCATCTCAACTTTAGAGATGAGGAAACTAAAACTTAAAATAGTTTGGTTACTTGGTCTCAACTAATAAGTGGACGAGCTGGGAGTTGGCCCAAGTCTCATGACTCCAAATGCAAAAATTTATAATAAATGTAGTAAAAGCACTGCAATATATTGGATGAATTGAAAATATATTTTTAAAATGCACTAAAAATCCAAGCTGGTGTAATGAGAATATGCATTTGTTGTCATTGTTTTTCCATCCAGAATTTTGTGTTTTTACATAATTGTGTCAAAAGTTCAGAAATAGCAGAGATAAGAACACTGAATCACTGAGGTAAGTAATTAGTGAAAATTTATTGTGCACACACACAAAGTTGGTGAACCGGGAGCCCTGAAACCAAACGTGGACTGAGCCTCAGAGGCATGTTATAAAGCAGTTTATACAGTAAGGAGGCAGCGACTGTGTATTCCTCACACTGGTTGGTTATAATATTAACGTTTTTTTGACGGTAAGGAATTGGTTAGCGTCTATCAACTTGGGGGGAAAAATATAAGTTTCGCTTATGATTTTCAGAGGCATTACCAAGAGGTGTACGAGGTCAAGTCTCACTTGTCTTGCAAAATAAGCTAAATTAAGTGTTGCTTGTATGAGTAAAGTGGTTTTGTCTGCTCAGGAAGTTTCCACGTCTGGTCTCCGTTTGTGTTTGATTTTAACAATTGTAATTATTATAGTGGCTTCCCGTTTAAAAAACTATTTAGGTTTTATTTTCACCAAAACAATATTAAAAATACTGCTGTTACACACATCTTTATGCATTTGCTCTCAATATTTCCTGAGGACAAATTCACCAAAATGGAAATTTCAATTCAGAAATTAAGAGGTCTAAACACTTTGATCTTTTCCTATTACATACTGACAAATCTATTTTCAAATGCTTTGTCCCAGTTAACCTCAGTCTTACAGCACACTCTGTTGCTTTGTAGCCTTCTCATTATTATTGACCTTTACAAACAATGCTTCCTGAGCTGGCTTTTACTATCAGTTCATCTTAAAATAACAGAGTGCGGGAGATGAGACTTAGCAACTACTAACATTAAAAAGGCAAAAAGCCTTTACTGTTAATTCCAAGCCTTATACGAGGAAAGGTGCGTAAAAACTAGCAGAAGTAAAATATGATATTGGGCTTCTAATAAAAATAGGATTTAATTTTGGTAGGCTGAGTCCTTAATTTGTTAAACTGCACCCAGAGCATCAAGGCCAGTGCATGGTTTATAGTAGTTACTCATAATGTGAACAGAAAATCAAGTACTTTCAGTTCTCAACAGCATGGTTTTAAAAATGTGACTTTTTTCTCTAGGTGAATGAAATAGATGGGAAAAGTCTTAAAACTTTGGCATGTTAAGAACAGTTAAAAAAAAAAAAAACTTGTCGGAAGAGAAGAAAATAAGAGAACACGATACTCTTAAAAAATAAGACACACTATTTAGTCCCAAGTGATAGAATTAGAAACCACACAGATTGAAATTTAAGTGATTTGAGGTCAATATGAGGAAGAACTTTCTAACAAATCAGGCCAAGTATAAAACGTGCAGTGAGAGCGAACGAATTTTTGGCCACTTTCTTGGAAATTCTGTGGAGTTTCTGACGAGGGCTTGAATTTGGTAAGCTGAATGATTTGTATAACTGTGCTGCTCTGTAATAGTTACCGCTGCAGGTTCTTGGACCCTTTAATCAGTAGAATTGATCAGAGGCCAGAGGAGAAATTCAGGCGAGGCTTTACCGGGCCTCTCGCTGCAGCGCGAGGGGGCCACGACGAGTACCAGGCGCCCTCGCTGCTCCCTGAGTGGGGCGGGCTGGTGCCTTAAGTGGGGTGAGGGTGGGAGCGGATTGTTGGGTCGGGCTGGAGGGCGTCTTAGGGGGTCCGCCCACCCCCCTGGCGGTGCTGTGTGTCGGCATCATGCGCAGGACCCTGCTTTTGCTCCCAGCACCTCGGAAATGGCAGTTGCTTTTTGGCCTTTTTGTGTCTTGTTGATAATTTGCCCCAACTGCGCATGCCGGCCGTCATTTCTAGTCCCTCAGAGTGTCTGTGTATCTGTTGCCGTGGAGACGTTTGTCCAGGTGCGAGCCCTGCAGTAAGGGTCCCAGGTCCCAGCCGGTCTCAGTATCTCTTAAGAGCATGTTTGGTATAACCCCAAAGTGAGTCCAGATTGGAATCTCCTGTCTGTGTGCAACATAAATGAGAACTGGTTGAATAGAGGCGATAAAAACAAGAATATTGTCTTATAAAGTTATATTTTCAATAATTTATCAATGGATTTGTCTCTGAATCTCTAAAATGGAAGGCCTGAACTTTCATTGTTTCGTTTAAAAATGTAATCTAAGAGATTGGCATTACTGTTGGATTTTCTATAACCAGAAAAAAAGGGAAAAACAGTGTTTGGGAAGAGATTTATTGTATTTTTTTATTGCTAATTTGTCCTAAAGACAGATATTTTCATATAATTGGTTAATTGTCTCAATAAATGTAATTTGTTTTAAAGTTAAACACACCTTACTTTTTTGAGACATCCTAATAATGGACTTTTTATTCTGTCAAGATTTCAAGAAAGTGTTCTAAAATCTAAATTGTCTCCACAAAAAGCCATATATTTTCTTTGTCATAATATATCAAGTCTATTTTATGGTTGGTTTAAAAAGTAGTAGTTACTAGATCACTTACCTCATTTATTTTGATGATAGATTATTTTGCTATTCACATGGAAAATGAATTAAAGTAGAAAACCAGTAAAATGTGCATATTGCTTAAACTCCTAGGTAGGAATGGAGAAAGTGGGATTGAGGTTTCTTTAGTAGGCAGGCCAGAGGCAAGGGAACCAAATATTAATATCTGTTCTAAAGTTTACTGTACTTTGAATAACTTCTAAAAGTTTGCTTGGAGAGGTATTGAAAAATGCCTCTCGGGGGCTTGGAGTGTGTCATGTGCTAGAGAGAGGTGGCCGTGAAGGCAGAGGTGGGAAGTTCATGGTACTTACCAGTAAGAAAGCAAATTCTATTCTAGAGGCCCTAGAAATCACATAAATCAAAGTGATGGATTTATTTTTATTATGAATCCCTTTATAGTAAATAAATGATTCCATTTCCCCATAATCCTTTAGGCATATAAACTGAAAAGTCTTTAACAAATGGAATAGAGCACACATGGAAGCAACCTACTTAATTATAGGAGGTCTCCAGTAGATTACTAAGGCAGTGGCTAAACAAGAACAGCATAGAGGGGAACAGATTTTTTATGGCAATAACAATAGTTTCCTGAAATCTTTTCCCTAGTGGTATGTCTAATCCCCCTTCACATAACCTAAACTTGCCAAGAACAGGATGGTAACTTTTTTTGGTTTTCAACTCTGTCTTTAGTACAACTCATAATTTTATTTTCATTTCTCCATGAACCAATTTTTTTTTTAAAGATTTTACCCTCTTGTCACGCGATTTTTATTGTTGCTGTTGCTTATTGTTGAAAGCTCCCAAATTCTCAATCTTGAACCAGCTGGAATAAAACAAGAGCCCTTCTCCCAAAAGAGGAAAGGAAACAAGGTGAATGACAGAATCACCCCACCCAAACCCAGTTCTGGCCTCATAGACCAGTGAGATTCTCCGGGATTTTAAAGGGAATGGATTCGTTATAAAATGGAGGTAGTCCCCAGCCAGCCAGTTTTTAAATGGGGGCTTTAAAAAGAAAAAAAAAAAGGAACAAAGCAAGTGCCTCTTCATTGACTCCCAAATATGGGCTTTATTTTCTAGTTTCATAGCCCAAATATGTTCTCTGGGTTCATATCAGAGTGTTTCTTGTAAATGGAATATATATCCATGTGTATGTCTGAGGTGGGGGTGCTGTGAGGTATTAGTTATTGGCCAAAGAAATAAAGACACTGAAGTCCAATAAGTCTCTTTATTTCAGTAACTAATAGCATCAGGGACAACTTTTTGGAAGTTGGAGAGTCACATGATCAGTTGATTGTGTAATCTATATTTTCAAAGCACCTTAGGATGACCATGGGACCCCATTTTGACTAGCTGAGTAGATTTTACCAGCTACACCTGTTTCTCCTTCATAAAATCCTTCTGTAGCTTTCTGATACCAAATGGCATCCACATGTTTGACTTAGTGGTTCTCAGGATTTAGCTTGCATCAGAGCCACCTGGAGGGCTTTTAAAATAGTTGATCCTTAAACAGCATGGGTTTGAGCTGCGTGGGTACACTTACATGCAGATATTTTTCAGTAGTAAATACTATAGAGTACTACACAACCCCCAGTTGGTTGACTCCTCGGATGGGGAACTGCAGAGACTGAGGAACATCGGATAGAGAGGAACCCTGTGTATGGAGGGCATATTACGTGCAGCTTTTCAACTGTTTGGAGGGTCAGCCTCCCTGACGCCCACGTTGTTCAAGGGTCAGCTGTGTAGATGCTGAAACTGAGGATGGAGCCTGAGAACTTGCGTATCTACAGTTCCCAGGTGATGCCAATGCTGCTGGCTGAGAGACCACGCTTGGAGAACCACCAGCGCAGAATGTTCTCCCTGATCTGCCCCAGGCTCGTCTAATCTTGGACCATTTCCTCATGCTCGGGCGGGTTTGTCCAACTCCTTGCACTTTCCAAATACGAGTGCTCTTTTGTGCCCCTCTGCTCCGCCTCCTGCCTTTAAGGGTCTTTTAGCTGAAGTCTTCTCTGAAGTCTGATGCCCCATGATCTCCTTTAGGTCTCCTTGGCTGTTCCAGCCCTTTAACACAGTTTGTTAGTTAATCATGTGAGTTTCTTGAGGCTCCTAATCTTATTTTGTTCATTTTTGTTTCCTTAGTTTCTGCCACTGAGTTTTAAGCTTTCTGGGAAGAACTGTAATCACTTGTCAGTTACATAAGTTTTACTTTAGTTTTATCTGCTCTGATGCAGTGGTTATGAGCAAGTATTTCAGAACCAGATGGTCTGCATTCAAATCTCAGTTCTTTCAGCCCCTTTCCCTCTGTAACTAAGGGCAAGTTTCTTACCCTCTCGGAGCCTGAGCTCTCACATCTGAAGAGGGTGATACTAATGATCCCACTCCTGTAGTTTCGTGTTGAGCTAACACATACGAAGAATTTAGAGCAATATTTGGCAATTATGTCAGCAATACATAAATGTATGATATCATTATCATTAGAATGTACTATCCACAAGAGCAGTGACTTAATGCTTAAATATTTATTTATCATAAGTGATTTAATAGGCTTGGGGATGGCCTCAGTAACTTGGATTGAACCATGAGAACATTTGCCATTGAAAGATTGTCAGCAAGAACTGTATTGACATGGTAATGCTTTTCTTGTTGAATATGCAGTGTTTACACTTTAAAAAAATAGCCTTTATTTTTAGAGCATTTAAAATATTTATAGAAATATTTTTGTATATTTATGTTCATAGAAAAACTGAGCACAATTCTCATTTGCCCCCTCCTTCATAGGGGGCACAGAGTTTCCCCTATTAACATCTTGCATTGTGGTATAATTGAAGCAATATTAATACATAGTATCTAAAGTCTATAGATTACATTAGGGTTCACTCTTTGTATAGTTCTATGGGTTTTGACAGATTTATGTCATGTATCCAATGTTACAGTATCATACAGAATAGTTTTACCACCTTATAAATGATCTGTGTTCTACCTCATCACCTCCCTCTGAAACCATGGCAGCCACTAATCTTTAATTTCTCTTTAAGTTTGCCTTTCCCAAATTTCATAGTTAGAATCATACAGTATGTAGCCTTTACAGACGGGCTTCTTTCACTTAGAAATGTACACTGAAGTTTTCTCCATCTTTTCGTGGCTCGATATAGTTCGTTTTTTATCACTGAATAGTGTTCTATTACCTGGATGTATCATAGTTTATCGACTCACCTATTGAAGGACATCTTGGTTGCTACCACCTTTTGACAATTATGAATAAAGCTGCTATCAACATTCATGTACGGGTTTTTGTGTGAACAAAAGTTAACTTACTTGGGTAAATACCTAGGAGCATGATTCCTGGATTGGATAAGCCTCTGTTCGGCTTTGTAAGAACCTGCCAAACTGTCTTCCAACGCGGCTGGGCCATTCTGCATGCCCACCGGCAATGAACGAGAGTTCCTGTTGCGCTACATCTTCTCCAGAATTTGGTGCTGTGAGTGTTACGGATTTTAACTGTAATAATAGATACTTACGTTTACTTTTTTTTTTAAAGTCCAACCGATAAAGTTTCCTCTTGGTTCATTATTGGTCATGTGCTTGCATGGTGGTAGGTGGATGTTGACGGGAAGGTCCAGTGCTGAGCCTTTCCTGTGTTTCCAGCCGGAAGCTAAAGTTGACAGATTTGCCGGTCGAAGGGCATAAAGTGAGCTGTGCAGCATCACTGACATGAGTCACACGAGGAACTCGCTAATTAATCTTGGAAATAGGGCAGCACAAGCAAAGAACTGATCTTTGCCCTAATCTCTTTTAGATGGTACAGGGTTTCATAATATCAATCCTCATAACACAGCACAGAAAAGAGTGAGGACTAGGAATCAGGGGCCTTGGGTTAACGTAGCTGATGTTCTGCTAGTTAATCTGGTGGCCCTCAAGCAAGTCACTTAACCTGTAGATCCCACAGAGAGTTGTACTACAGGATTTGTGAGATCCCTTGAAGCACCACAATTCTGATTCTAAAATCAATCTTGGCATGACTGTTTCGGCACAGAACAAGGGAAAGAGGCCTCCCAGCCCTCACTTTGAGGCAGACATGAGTTCATCAAGCAGCAAACCCTCTTGAGTGAGTTGTCAGCCTCTGAAGCGGCAGAGACTTGTGACAGGGTGGCCTAAGGTAAATTTTTGGGGGGACATGCTGAACTTCAAAAAGGGGATGTTGTGTGTTGACAACCCGAGCAAGGGGACCATAGGAAGTGGGCATCTCTGACTGAGTCGGGGGATCGGTGGTTTGCAGCGGCTGCCGCAGCAGGGATTTTGCAAACGGAGGGAAACACACCCGTGTCAAGCGCTCTGGTGTACAGCAGTGCTCTGTCTTGCTGAGAGCTTTTTTATCTTTTCGTTTATAGGCGAGGTTAGAGGGATTGTATGACAAGCAAATTAAAAACTGAATGGGGTGAAGAGGGACACGGGGAAGAGCTGGGGAGTGACAGAGAAAAGCCATTGTCACACAGCGTGATTCTGCATCAGTGCATTTTTTAGGGGCCAGTGAAATCACCTCTCTCCCTCTGAGACCGAATGGCTGGCGTGATATTGCTGGGAACAAAAAGGGACATTTAACTTTAAGAAAATGAAAGGTATCGCTCACATTTTTCTCTCGTGCTTGTATCTTTGTCTCCAGTTACATTTCCCACAGAGCTAACTGGTCTTTCTGAAAAGTCACTGGGGTGCGGGAAGCCAAATGGTTGTAAGTGAAGCCCGGATGATTTCTCCCCACCCCCCGGGTCAGAGAGTTGTCCTTAGCGATAATCGTTGGTTTTAATAACTGTCCTTCATGGCAGCGCAGGAGCAGGGCCCTGCTCGTGCATTAGGCTATTTTAATCTTTCTGGAATGAGCCCCCTGAGCATTTCTAAACTCCTTTAGTGCTGTATCAGCCCTAATTACCTGTGCCCGAGACCGAGCAGGTGCGGCCCCATCACAAAGGAAGTGAAGCTGCAATGCGATGGGCAAGCTTCCCACTCACCTCACGGCGCAGGGGCAGGCGGCGCCTCAGGATGTCCTGCTGTTCTAGGTGTTTCTCTGAGTGGGGGGACTAGATCCAATCAGAAACTGGCCCCCGAGTGATTAATGGCTCAGACACAATAGAGACTAAGATACTGGAGGGTTGTCTAGGCCAGCGGGGCAGCCCCCTTCACACAGAGGTCCTGGCGCTGGTGTGAGGGTCTTCAGCACCTCCAACAAGCGGCTTCTCAGGTCGCCCTGGGTGGGGGCGGAGCCGTCCTCGCAGCGGGAGAAGCACAGGGCGGTGCAGGGGCGGGCGTTTCAGGGGCCGGACCAGGAGGTGACTCGGGTCGCTTCCATCTGCAGGAGCCCGGTCACGTGGGCCTAGCTGGTGGTGGAATCCAGCTTCGGAGAAGCTGCTGCCCGGTGCGATTCTCTGTGAAGGACAGAACAGGCACGTTGGCAGGACGTTGACCGTAAGAGTGTCTGAATCAAGGTAATTATGGCTCGTGCTGTGCTAGGGATCGGGCATCCTAGAAGATCTTTGTTCCAGAAAGAAGATGCATGTGGAAAGAGGAACGATGGCTTAGGAGAAGTGACTTTGCATGGTGTTAGGGAAGGTGCTTGAGGGGTGATCCATTCCCTTCCCTGGTTAATGGTAAGAAATGCGGGCAGGCCGGCTCTGGTCTCCCCTCAGCTGATTCTTAACGTGCAAGACTGCGTTTCTCAGTGAAATTCTGACCCACCTCCCTGTGGAATCAAGGAGTCGGGGAGGGGGATGTCTTCTCACTTATCCTTGTCGTGGGCATGTCCTCGGCACTGATGTCTCTCTCTCTCACTCTTTTTTTTTTTTTTTTTTGCTGGTTCTACAGATAGAAAGGAATGGCCCATTGTGGTCAAACCCAGCTCCAAGGTGGTTTCCTTATACTAGACATATTTCCTTTTAGCCAAGTTTCGATTGAGAAATTTGTAAAAATTCTAACCTTTCTTATAGCAGCATATTTTCTATACATTGCTGGTCATCCTTGGCTGAGGGAAGCCTCTGGTAGAGCCCGAGTGTTCCTAACTCACTCCCAAATGATACGGTTCAATCCTCCAAAATCCTTCTTTACCTTCTCCTTCAAAGCTCCCATTCCCTTAGCAATTGGAGGAAAGCGTTTTTACTAAAATAATAGCTAACAGGAAGGTGTGAGGGGTGAGAGATACTTTAATGTGTGATCCTGCTCATCTTACAAGTTACCAGATTAGCCCAAAGGGTTGCATCTCTAGACATCTAACCAAATGTTTATCACTGGGCCCTCTTCCTGGCCGTGGCCTCCTTGGTGTGCCTACTTGGTCACGTTTGCATTCGCTTCTGTGAGCTGGTGCAGCCATCGGGAGCTGATGGGGAAGGAGGGGTGGAGGAGTGAAGTAGTCTCAGTAAAAAGCACCTGTGTCACTGTCATGAGGCCCAGGTCCCCTTTCTGTGTCCTGGGTTGCATCCATGGGTAACAATCAAGGCATTGAGTGCTGGGTTTCCTGCTTTCTCTGAAACCTGTGAGCAGGTGTTGCAGGTTTGCTCCAATTTCCCCGGGGGTGGGGGTGGGGGACTTGCATTTTCCCTTGCTTTCCAGGAAGCAATTGCAACCTCCTGTTACTTTTCTAGACAGTTTTCCTTCCAGGAACGTACTCACTCTGCCCTTCCTCTCCATCACCTCCACATCGTCCTGTGGGGTGTGATAATCTTGATCTAACACAAGTGGATTATTATCTTGGCGATTTACCAATTTTAATTTGAGAGTTTTTATAACCAGGAGAATTTCAGTTAACTTAAGATTTCACCTTCTAAAATGACTGTTTATGAGGTTATCAAGGACTGTGGTGGGACTTATCTCAGACGTGGAATATGTTCATTTGCCTTTATAGGAAATGCAGCTGATTTTTCTAATGACATTAAAATGCCAACTTTTTTCAAAATAGAAATTTCTTTGGTGCCATGTTGTGCTCTTGAGTGATTTGTGATGTTTGCATGAATTCCAGGATGGTTCTCTCTTATTTGGTGTGAACACTACCACACATATCAAGGTATCTTGGGCCTGGACTCAGAAGGACTTAATTTTTTTCAACTGTTACTAGTGTAAATTTGGGAAAGTTTATTTAACCTCTCTGTTCTTTAGTTTGCTAATCCATAATTCTGGGATAATAGTATCTTCAGAGTTGTTATGAAAAGTGAGAGAATGCATATAAAATATTTGCAACAGTTTCTGGAACGTAATATCCATGTTTAAAATATTAATTTTGCTATTTTATTTTTACTTCTAACATTTGCTCTCATTTCCATAAGCGAGTATTTCAAAATTTACCGTCAATATATTTTAAGAATGTCTGTACTCCGCTTAACATTCTGCAAGGAGTGCTTTGAGCTCTGGGGAGGGGGTAGTGATCGCTGAAACTTGTGAAACGACTGATTGTTCTCAGTAGATCTTGAAGAGCTGTTAGGATTGGAATACTCAGCAGTTCACTACATTATTTAAAAATTGGAGAAGAACCTACAGATACAGAAAGGTAAATAGGGTCAGGAATATAAGATGTGGGAAATGGGACTCGGCAAGGTAAGCATTGCGGAGGGGCGGACCCAGAGGGACGATGGTTACAGGTGTTTTGCATTATGCTGATCTCTAAGGCAAATGCAGAACTAAAAGCCTTATTGTTTCTTAAAAGCTAGCTGAGAAGACTATCTTTATGTAATACACACAAAATCACAAACAGGACACACTGATAACCCATTTTGGGGACTGTTTTTCATCCCCCTACTGCTAATAAAATAAATGTAAATATAAAATGTTAACTGCTAACTAAGGTCATTAATAATTCCTTAGTTGTTAACCGAAAATGTCCTCTTCTACACTTTCTTATTTAAACCCTCTGCTGCAATTGACCCAGTTCCCTGCTCCTTCCATCTTCACATTCTCCACCCCGGGCTTCTGGACACCATCTCTTGCTGGTACTCTTCTTGGCTCTTAGAATGTTCCTTCTCCAACTCGCCCTTTGAATTAACATGGGAGTAGATGCTGACCGAATACACTGTGACATCGTGTGTTAGATTCACATGGGGACTGGGCTTCCCACGTAAACTCACTGCCTCTCTCACATCGTCAGTCCTGGTGATGCCGCCACCATCCCTCCACTCATGCTCACTTCTTCCATCTCCTGTAGACCTCCTCACTGCTCTCAAGTCGGTGATTAGGTTATATTTATTTTACTTCCTAAATTTTGCTCAGATTTTACTTACCTTACTGTGTGTGTCAGGATGTGATCAGAAGTAGAATCCCTAGGACGTATGTCCGTCTGTATTGTCTCATCCTGCCTCCCCCGCCCCGTTACGTGTATTAACAAGGGATTTGTCACGGGGACCTGAACTTGCGGAGCTGGGGGAGCCTCTCTGGAAGGCTCTCGTCTATGCTCCTGGTGTTGGCGATGAAGCGGCCCCTGTGCTCTCTGAGCTGCCACTGCCGTGCTCCCGACCACCGTCTCTTGCTCAGTCCCTTTTTTGCTTGGTCTCTTTGCTCCTGCCTTTGCTCAGAGCCTCCGGTGATCCCTTGATGATGTAAGTCAGGTCATTTCATTTCTGTGTAAATTCTCCAGTGCTTCCCGTTTCACTTAGAGTAAAACCCACAGTGCATCCAAATGATCCACGGAGCTCTCGACATTATGTCAGATGTGATAAATCTTCTGAAGACATAGAAACTGGTGGTGAATTGGGGAATATGTGGAGTAGTTTGGTCTCCATGTTAGAGTGGTTTTATGGAGAATGCTTGTCTCTATAGATTCCAGTACAGAAGTTGAGAGCTCCACGCAGCCACTTCTGTCCTTTGACTCTTTCTTAATGAAATAGTTTTACCGTTTTAAAATCATTTCATTTTCAAAACATAATGTTGGGGCCAATTTTCTTTTACTCTTTGATCACATATCCGTGGATAAAGTAGTGAATGTTTGTGAAATCTAATATTCATGTGTATGTTTTCTAAATGAATTATTTGTGTGGCAGGCAAGTTATATTTGAAAAGAATTCACTTGGCTGGTGTCTACCCATGCTTGTCAGGAGGAACCGCATGCCGTTCATTCTAAAATTATTAGAAATGAATGCAGCTTTACAAGGCTAGGGATGAATTGTAGTCACATTTCCCCTAACTGCTCATTTTAGGATTATTCATACACATTTTTCTTTAAACACACATTCTAATTCCAAAATAATTGGTGACAATTAGGTTTCCTCTCTTCATAGACCTGTTCATAATGATGTCTTCAAAGGGGAATAACCATATCCTTAAATGTTTCTTGTCATTGTTTACATAATATAATTCAGTAAATATTTGCCTAAATAAAATATGTTCTCTGTTCTACATTTCTCCATCCTCTCCTTTATTTGCTAATACTTATGCAAACCTTTAGAAACAGATTTAAAAAACACAAAATTAAGACAAACACAATATATTGTGTTTACTTTAAGAATTCATCATCATTTAAAATTATTTTTTAAAGGTTTTGATAAGAAGGATATACTTCTATAATCCCGATAAGTGACCTAAGCAGAAGGAACAAATTAATAAGGAATAGAAGCAATATAGTAAAACATTTAAAGAGTAGAATAGACAAACACAACTAAGAACTTGTTTTTAAATTCTTATTTTTCCAGTTTTATTGAGAGATAGTTGACATCATTGTGTAAATTTAAGATGTACATTTTTGATAGCAAAATGATTACCACTGTAGCATTAGCCAGTTCCTCTTTCACATTATGTAATTACCATTTTTTATGGTAAGAGTTGATCACGTGATTTTTCTTTCATTGTGTTAATGTGGTATCACTTTATTGATTTGTGTGTTGAATCGTCCTTGCACTCCACAGATAAATTCCACTCGACTGTGGTGTAAGATCCTTTTAATGTATGAGTTGAATTCAGTTTGCTAATATTTTGAGAATTTTTACACCTATATTCATTCACCAGGGAGATTGGTCTGTAGTTTTCTTGAAGTGTCCTTTTCTGGCTTTGGTATCAGGGTAATGCTGGCCACATAAAAAGTTTGGGTGTGTTCCCTCCTCTATAAATTTTGGGAGAGTTTGAGAAGGATTGGCACTGATTCTCTTTTAAATGTTTGGTAGAATTCACTAATGAAACCATCTGGTCCTGGGCTTTTCCTTATTGGGAGGTTTTTGATGGCTATGTTATTGGACTATGCAGATTTTCTATTCATGACTTAAGTCTTAGTAGCCTATATGTTACTAGGAATTCTTACATGTATTTTTTGAATTATATATCTTTTTCGGCATGTTACCAAGCAGGACATATTTAATTTTTTTGGTTATGTGTACATTCTGTCTTCTATGATGCTCCATTGTGCATATTCACTGTATTTAAACTGTCTATTCTTCTGATAGTGTAACCTGATTCACCTTTAATTGGCCATTACAATACTTTATAGGATTTCTCATACATATCGCCATTTGGATGTATGCAAAATTCTCATTGATATATATATATACCTAGAAATAGAATTACTGGGTTGAAATTTATTTGTAAAACTAAGTAATTCTAGACAGTTTTCCAGAATGGCTGCTCTAGTCTATGTCCCAGCCATGGTGCCCGAGAGTTCCTACTGCCCACAATGACACACACCTACATGTTGTATTTTGCAGTTTCCTAATTTATATTAGGCTTATAGACAATTTACAATGCTCTACTCGGGAAAACTCATGTAAATTGTATGAGAAAATAGAATATGCATTGAAACAAATTTTTACCTGTCATTTATCCACTTTGCCCCAAAACAGAAACAGAAAATCATAAGAATGCAACCAAACATAAAAGGGGACAAAGAAGATACCTTGGGTTATAAGAAAGCCTGCTTGGCAAAGAAAATGGTGCACCTAGACTTAAAATCTTTATGCAAGACAAGTAATTGTTGATGCTGTGTGAACTTGAAGTCTACAGGATTTCTAAAACAGCCAAAGCATAGTAGAAAAAAAATCGGGAATAAAGATTCCAGATTTCAATAAACTTCTGTGGTGCTGAGTAAAAGCATGTTTTTTTTTGATTAGTTGAATATTATGGATACTGAAATTCTCAACATTAATAGAAAAATATAACTTAAAACATCTTAATATAAGAAAGAACATTGGGGAAAGTAGAAATCTGATTTTTCTCAGTACTTCAGTAAATAAAAAGAAATGAACCAAACACATTGTATGTTGAGAAGAAAGGAAATAAGATTAATGTAACATCCAGTAAATGAAAAAATTGATAACTCCAAAGTTTCAGCTATTGAAATTACGATTTTTAAAATACCTTATTAAAACACAAAGTTACTCACATTTTTAAAACTAAACAACAAAAGCAACTATTCCAAATATGCTACTAAAACACCTTCTCATCAAGCCCAACTGCACAGAGAGCCCTGAACAAAGGACAGAAGAAGGGGGAGGGGAAGGACCAAGAGGAGAATTTCCGAGTTACTGAGTCATGGTGGAGAAAGGCATCTTCAAGCTCCCCCCAACTTCTCCCCTCAGCCCCCTATAAGGGTCTCAGCAGAGGCACCTGAGAGAGGTCTTGGCCAAGGGCCACCTATGAATGGAGGTGCCCAGGCATACAGTGCAGGTCTTCCTAAGAACGTGGCTGGCCTGGAGGGTGGCGGGCTGAGTCCTTGACTGAAACTCCCTCCAGAGACTGCAGTGTGTTGTCTGTGCACCAGGTCTCCTGTGGGGGGCAGCAAAGTGAAGCCTGTGTCATTGCCTAGGGCCGGGGCCTGAAGGATCACTCTTAGGGTTTGGGTCTGAAACCAGATTCCTCAATGAAACTACTGGGAAACTTTAAAAAAAAATCTAAGAGCCAAAAATAACAGTTACTTTGTAAGCTGGGCAAAAGAACTTTCATACCTTGAAAAATCTTAAGTGTCAAGATATCACAATGAACATGGCATTTAAAAAAAATTTTTAGAGTATTTCTAATGTCAGAAATAGTGAAAGGATGATTATTGAAAAGAATGATACTGTACTGTCATAATTAGCAGATGACGTAATTTTTTTCTCTCTGGAAAACCTGAGCTCCATTAGAAAATCACAAATAATGTTTTGGAAAAGTGGTTGCAAACAACAAAGAAAACTAGCAATATACAAATAATAGCAATCAACTAATATAATAAAGGAAAAACCCCGTGAATTACCGTAGAACAAAAGGCTCTAATACCTAGGAATAAACTTTTAAAAAAATCAATAAGCAAAGGAACCATCAAAAGCATCAATATGACCTTTATGAAGAAGTTTATACAATTTCATCAAGGAAGTTCCCTGAATGGAAAGAATCAGTATTGTGAGGTTGTCGAATATCATGAAGCCAGTCAATGGATTTCCAAATAAGTTGCTTGAAAATACAATTGAACAAGTTGAATTAAAATTTCTCTGCAAGTAGATATGGAGAAATGAAGCCAAGGGAATATTTATAGGATTAAACATCTCTTTGATATTGCTATAACTTTATAGTATAATTTGATATGATATTGATGCAAACAAACAATTTCATGAAAGAATTAGATGGTTTAGAAACAAATATCTAAATATGAAAACTAACAACTGATCACACTGGAAATAGTCAATGTTCCATAGAATGCTATCAATTTAGAAAACATTGAATCCCCATTTGACATTTCATAATAAGAAATTCCAGATGATTAAAAGATAAATGTAATATTACTCTGAAATTATACCCAAGTACCTTTATTATCTTATGGAAGACGATAACAGACAATAAATACAAAAATGCAAAATTTTAAGAATTTTGAAAATAGAAACATTGAATATTTTAGCATTGTAAAGATACTATGTAACAAAGCTAAAAATTATTTCATTATTTGCCATTTATATGCCTATAAAGACTTGAAAACATATTTAGTATCATTAAAAAAAATCTCAATAAGAAATATGCAAAAATACCCCTAAAAACTTCACAGAAGAGAAGAGGTGGCCAATAATTATATTGTAAAAACAGTCAACCGTATTAATTAGTTAACTGTATTAATAACTTGGCAGTATCAATTAAAATACTGTCATGCATCTGGCCACAGCTTAAAGAATAGATGGATGGGGGGCCATAGGTGTTCGCGTACGCTGGTGATGGGGGTAGGAATAACTTCTGCGGGAGCAACTTGGCAATGTCTATCCAGCTTAATCACATTTTTCGAGCAAACAACGTTACTGATGTTGGAATCTGTCCTACATAAATGTTCACCTGTGTGTACAAGGGTGTCGTAAACATCGTGGCCAGTGCACTTGGGCTTCATCCTTGGCTGGAAGGTGACATCCCGGGGTGGCCCGCATTCAGTGACTGGTCTGTGCAGGAGTCCAAAGGCCCAGCCGTGGCCTCAGCTGGGAACAACTTTGAGGGCCACTGCAGCTCCAGGGTTACTCTGGGATCAGCTGAGGTCCCGTCGTAACTGTATCAGTTTCTTCTCCCTCTGCCCAGTTCTGCTGCCCTAACTTCCTTTAGGTGTTGCTTCTGAGGACACAGCCTGTGTTAGTTTCTAGATGTTGCCATAACGAAGTACCGCCAACTAGGTGGCTTAAAGCAATAGCAATTTATTCTCACATTCCTGGAGGCTAGGGGTTCAAAAGTCAAGTTGTCGGCAGGGTCATGCTCTCTCTGAAGGCTGCAGGAGAGAATCTATTCCGTGCCTTTCTCTGTGGCTCTGGTGTTGCCATCAGCCCTTGGTGGTTCTGAGTTTGCAGATGCATCGCTCCAATCTCTGCCTTGTTATCACGTGGTTCTGCTCTGTGAGGCTTCACATTGTCTTCCCTCTGTCCATGTCCACCTCCCTGTGTCTCTGCCATTTCTAAGGGCACTAGTGTTGTAGGGTTAGGATGTACCCTAATGACCTCATCTTAACTTGATCGTATCTTCTAAGACCGTGTTTCCGGATAAGGTCCCATTGACAAGTACAGGGGGCTAGGACTCCAGCACATCTTCTGGGGGACACGATTCAACCCATAACACTCAGTAAGTCACCGATGACAAATCAGGGCTATGAACTGTTACCTTTCCTCTGTGCTACACGGATAGAGGATTAGACTGTTCTTCTTTCCTGATAACTTTCTGTAAATTCCTAAAGGGAAAAAACGATGTTAGGATAAAGTATAAGTTTAAACATGTAACAGTGTCCTCATTTTTTCTGAATCAATTTAAAATTTCTTCTCACTTAGACTTTGGAGAGCGGTTATTTGGAGAAATATTGCATTGGTACACAGATAAATGGTCACTAATGTAATAATTTAAAAACTCACTCATTTGACTGAGTTTCCAATCTTCCAAAATATTTAGGCAACTAATTTGTGGATGTGTTGACTCCACTTTGGGTACAGTGCTGCATTTGGAGAGTTCCAGAAAAAGTTACACAAATAAGCTACTGTATTACTAACCACCAGCTGTAATTTTGAGCCAGACTGAGTAACATAAATGCATTATTATCTTTTTGGTGATTTTTCTTGCCTGATTGCTTAATGTCTGCCTATATGCCCTCACAGAAAATAGAATTGCAGCATGACATGATGACTTACAGCTTTTTTGAAGTATTTGGACAGCTACTACTGCCATGTAAACAGCCTGATAACTTGCCTGCTGAGGTGCTTACAGAGTCTGGATAGATGCCAGTTTTCTGAGGTTTTCCTAAAATTGAAGTAAGAAACGGTAGAGAAGCACTGCTATAACACTGAAAGGGGCTGGGAAAGGGAAATCTACAGTTATTCTTTTGAATATTCACACTACTACTTGACAATTAAAAAATAGTTGTATGCAATGACCATTGTTCATTCCTACCCTCCCTACCCCATCCCCCAGCCATACCCTTGGATCTGTGATTCTTTGAGAGGGGTTCAAGGGTTAGAATATCAAAGATGCAGAAAATTGTTTTAAAATCTCACTTATAAATCTCACTAAGCCTGCACAAAAGTGGAATGAAGTCTAAAGAAAGGCAAGCATTTATCTTGTGAAGTTATTAACACCCTCTTCTGCAAGGAGAGAGTGGTTAACTTTTTTTTTCCTCCATGAAACTTTTTTTTTTTTTGCTGGGACGGTTATAACCACTTACAGTAAATTGTCCTTCCTTGTGCTCAACACCTGATTTCACATGTTGCCCTGCACAGGATTTCATCTCTCAGGACGCCCTGGAAGAGTTGCTGGGCTCAGCGAAAACAAAACCCACTTGCTCTGACACAAAACATCTGGCAGAATTGTTTACTTGTTCTATGGCTTCTTAAATGAATGCAAAATATCTATCAGCTGTTCTAGTAAAAGTAGTTTCCTAATCATCAGTGCCTAGGATAATCTGATAACAAATTCAGCATTTGATAATGAATTTTTTTAAAACTCTGAGCATCAAAGTTTTAAAAAAAATTCTTTTAACATTTAATCACTGTAAAGGCAATTGATAAATTTTTAACCTAATATCAACCAGAGTGGTTTTATAAGTAAACTATTTTATGTGTCTTTTTGGAAATGACAACCTGAAAGTGAATTATACTATCTATGCCCATTTCTTAAAAAAAAAAAAAAAAAAAAAGGAACAGTGTCTGTGCCTACAACTTTAATAATGAGCTATATTAATCAACTTGGTCTTTTGTGTAGGTAAGCTTGTAATCTAATAATCATGATCCTTTTCTTTGCTAGTAATTTTTATTATTGATTTTACTGTACTTGTGTTGGCCATGAATCAACAGAAGCCTAAAACATAGTCTCCAGAGAAATGATTCCCTTTCCTACAACACTGCTCTGGTCCAACTTGAAATCAAGTTCAGAATTTCTATATTCAATTTATGAGTCTACATATACTACCAACTCAAATATGTATGAAACCAGAAACAAATTCCCTCTTGGCTATTCTTCCTTCTTAAATCCTATCAACTTAAATAATTTTTGAAAGCTTTTTAACTACCTTGTTCTGTTATTCCAATACACTAAAACAAAACAAAACAAAAAAACCTTCTTCACCTCTGGTCTCCACTGCTAAGCCATATAGATGTCATTCTAAATTATGCCCTAAACCTAAAGCAGACACTGAATATTGCTCCATGATCTATCATTGTGTCTCTGTCCAAATCTACTTCCTTCTCCATAGCCTTCTCATATTTATACAGTAAGCCTTTCACAAACACCGGGTCCAGGCTGGATGTTGCTCTGATGGGGCTCGTAGTCTAGTAGGAGAGACGGGCATCAAACAAAATTGCACAGTAAGTTGTTTCACTGCATTGGTAATAAGTCCTGTTAAGCAAAAACATGAGGAGCAAGTTGTCTCGATGACAGCAATGTTTCAGTGGACACTGAGATGTTGGAAGAAGTTAACAGGGCACAGGTGTGGTGGTCAGTTCAGGAATGAAGACCCACTTATGAGAAGTCCTTGAGGGTAGAATATCAAAGACCAGACATCTGACCTCAGGGAGGACAGTAGTGACTGAGAGACTGGTGAGGGTCAGGACCAGTTCATGCAAGGGGTGACCAGGACGAGCTGAGGGTGAGGGCACCTTCTCTGAGAAGCAGGAAGCTCTTTAAGGTTTTAAGCAGAGAAGGAGAAAGGATATATTTGGAAGTTAAAATATTCTGACTGCTAGTGGAGAAAATTGGAGGAGTGTGAATGCAGGAGCCCAGGGTACGGGGGGGCTAGTGCAGGATATTGGGGAGATGGTGGTGGCTGGGATTGCTGTGGCGGCTTTGAAGATGCAACAAAGTGGGGATTCTGGAGAAATGCTGAGAAGGTCGAGTTGACAGCACCTGGAGAGAGTTAACTGGCTGTGAAGGAGGGACAGGCACGTCTCTGCACGGGCAGCCCCGGGCTTCGCTGGTGCTGTTTCCCTGGTGGCGGGCGCAGGATTAAGGGCAGCCTGTCGTGTTGTCTGTCTCTGTGGTGTAGACTAGAAGGAATAGGCTACCGAGGCTTACCTGACGTAGAAAAGCCTGGTTTGGGTCTGTCGGTCACCTGAGGACACAACATCCCAGCACAGGTGTGTGACTTTAGTAATTGTAAAACCCAAGGAGGCCACCTGTAGCTGCATCCATTGTTACATCAGTGACCATAACAGCTGGACACGTTTTCATTGGCGAGTGTGACCTTTCTAATTGATAAACCCCTGGGGACTCCGCATCACCTTCCTCCTACCCCTTAGAAGTTTCCTCCAACTTCTCTCTACCAGCCCTGCTTGAGGAGCTGAGGGCAAACTCCCGTGGAGCTGGAGAAAAGCTGCTCTCATGGAAACATTGTGATTCTGGTTTTATTCTCTTACTCTACACTTTCTATCAAACACACTGAAGAGAGAGATGTGGAATTGTGATTTTTCTTCTGGGACAGTTGCCTATGAGCCGTTCAAGACAGGATGTCAACTAGGTAGTTGGATGTACTGACGCAGACTTAAACGTTTTATCTGGGCTGGAGAGAGAGGTTTAACAATCCTCCAAAGACATGGAAATAATTTTATTATACAGTAATGAATGCATCCCCGACACTGTTCTACATGCTTTTACAAGTAGCAATTAATCGTCAAAACTACCCCAAAAGTTTAGTGCTGCTATTATGTCAATTTTACAGGTGGGGAAACTGAGGCACAGGGAAATGACTTTATTTAGAGGCACGTAGCTAGGAAGTGGTGGAGCTGGGATTCTGAATGCAGGCTAACTATAAAATTCGAGCTCTTAATCACTGTGCTCTGCTGTCTAAGGAAAGAGTTGAGTCTAAAACCAAGCTGGGGTCTAGGAGTCCTCCTAGGTGCCCTGAGTCACTCCAACAGTTACATCACAGTAGTGGTGATCAACCAGCAGCGACTTAACTTAAATCTTCCTTCCTTGCTTCAGACATCCTACTTCTCTGTTTTCTTAGGTCCTTTGATCTCCCTCCAATTGTCAGAAATTAGAGGCCATCGGACAGGAATTACGGAGTGGCTGCCGCCATCTCGGCAGAGTCTGTGCTCTTTCTCTTCTCCCCCCGGGTCAAGCTCCTTAAAAAAAGAAATGGGTTATACCTGGGGAGAGAAACACCTCCCAAAGGAGCGGCAGCGGCGGCTGTTTATTCAGAACTTGCTGTAGCAACAGGGTCCCCCCCACCCCTTGTGTTTGACGGAGACCCGAGGGCAGGCAGGGGCGTGGGGAAGCTTTACGGTGGAGAAATGAAAGGTGAGGCTTCAGGTGTATCTTGATGGGAGGTGGGCGGCACTGGGAAGCTGGCGGTGGGCTGACCAGGAGCAGGGCCTCCTATGTGATTGGCTAGGGGAGCAGATCTGGTTTTCTCTGGTTGGTCCAAGTTGGAAGTGAAGGTGAACCTAGGAAAGCTGTCAGGTGCTGACCGAGTCTTGGCCGTCTGGAGCCTATCGCTGCAGAAGCTGGGGTTTGGCTTCCAGGGCTGGTTGCTGCAGGTCGTAGGCCAGCGTTCTCTCTTATTTGTGGTCTGCCTGATGTCCTGTAATATGTTCAGTCTCTCATACCCGCTGTTCTTCATTTTCTCACGTTCTTGAAACATACTTTCCTTAACTTCTATGATACCACAAGCCTCCTGGATTTAGTGCCCTTTTCATGTTTTTATTTGGACAGGGGGTATGCTTTCTTTGCTATTAATTAAATCTTGCTGTTGGCCAAATGGCTCCCCATCATTTGGAGTCTCTTCTTTACCCTCATCTCAACTTCCGTGTGTTGAATTCTATGTCTGAGCCAGACTCAACTACAGCAAGTTTCAGCTGACCTGGAAAGTCTCTCCCATCATTTCCATGTGGTGGCTAATTCCTGTTTACTTGTAAACCTCAGCGTAGAGGTCACTTCCTCCAGAAAGCTTTCTGGGAACCCTCAGAAAGTCTGAGCTCCCAGAGTCCCTACTCTTAGGACACTGTTTTTAAAACACTGATCTCACATTGTATTGTGTTGTCTATTAACTCATATTTTCTCCCCCAAACTCTGAACACTTCTGAGGAACAGTTAGCAGTATAGAGCCCTGTAGAGCAGAGAGCCAATAAATGTTTGTTGAAGTAATGAACTGGTTCTAAACTGGGTGTGAGAAACTATGTGAAAGCTTGCGAGGTTCACAGAATCCTTTGTGAGCCCCAGAGTATGGGGCAGGTGCACTTCACGGAAAGGTGTTTCCTGTAAGCTCCTATACACTGGTCGGCAACGAGGTGGGAAACCGGACGTGTGAATCTTTGGAACAGAAAGCGGGCGACTTTGCACTCCTCTTCCTGAAACGTGGAAACGAGAGAGCGCCTGAGTGACGCGCCCCGAGGCCGTGTTGGGAATCGGGGAGCAGCGGGGGCTCGGCCTTCCTCGGGCCTCTAACCACGGAGACCTGCTAACGCTAACTGCCCACGATAAGCACTCGTTCGCCAGATCAATTTCACAAGACACATTAAAAACAAAATACATTTTTGCAAAGGGCAAGTGATGTCCGTCTTCCATCTTGAAAGTTCATTAGAAATTGAAAAAGCTTATCTGGAAAAAAGTGAACACTTTTGGCCCAGCAGAGACCGTCCTATGACTTGTTGTTTTCAGTGCCCTTCTGGACAATCGGGATTGTTCTAGTTCTCTGTGAGTTGTTCTTGTCAAAATTATTTTTCTATTTACTTTGTGTAAAGATCAAAAAAAAAAAAAATCCTGTAGTGAAAGCACAATGAACTAATTGCCTTTCATCCTCCAGGAACTTAGTTTTAGGAAGGTTTTTACTTGTCTGAGAAGAAAGGAATTGGAATCTGAATTCCAATTGGAAGGAGGGCTAACCTGAGGAATCTGGTTGAGCCCCTCAGGCCCATGTATTGTAATTAGCTGTGTGAGGGGAGGGAGGGAATTACAGATTCTGTGATAACAGGAGTAGGGAAAGCTTTGAATGTGCTTCCTTTCTGGCTACTCTCTGCTCTGGTTGAGTGTGGACTTTTCTGCTTTGCCTCTAAGGCCAGATTATCGAGGAGTGAGTGTAGGATTGCTCTTACACTGGCAGGAAACGTGGAGTGCACTTCCTGTCTGCAAAGTTGATCCCTGCAGTATCCTTCCTGCGCATTGCTCAGTCATCGAAGGCCCTGTGAATTGCTTATTTTTCCCTGCTTTCCAGTATGAGTCTTGTCCTAATGTATGACAGTTGTAGTGTTACCTTGATTTTCCAGGACCTGTGTGTTTCTAAGCTCATAATTGTAGGAGTGGATAGACAGCTTTACTTCAAACTCAATTCTATGTAGGAACTTCTGGAATCTTACTACAGTTTCAGGTGCATTTATAAATGTCTTAAAACTTAAGGGAAAAAGAAACAAGATTCATTTATACCTTTTATTCACTTTGTAAATGTAAACTGCTGGAGGAAGAAATTCCCCACCCCTTTTGAGGTTCTTCTGGCTGGTCTAAGAACTGAACTGACATCAGAAAGAATAACAGGAGAAAATTAAAGCTTAAAAAATCATACACACATGGGACAGACCTAGAAAAACTGAGTAACTCAACAAAACGGCTGAAATTCTCACCTCAAATATTTTCACCTAAAGACAAAAGAGGATGTTGGGGAGAGTGGTTCAGGGACTTCAAAGGAGAGGAAGGCAATTCACATGGAGATGGAAAAGCAGATGTGTTGGTAAATGGTTCATGGGCCAGGCAGAGACCGGGGGACAGAGGGGACTCGGATCCCTAGGCCCTGCTAAGCTTCGCCACCACACCCAGCCCGTACTCTTGGCTGATAGCTCTGGCGATGGCTCTACTCCAGGAATTGGCCTTTTAAGTTCTTAGGCAGCTGGAGGAAGTCAGAGATGTTTCCTAAGATTATTTTGGCCCTTGATTATTTTCAGCTTGAAATAATCCATAGGCCAAAAGAGACCTTTTGGGGTGGAAAATATTGTTCCCCTACATAATCAACTTACAATCAAATTTTCTTTAAAAAAAATTAGAGATGTGGAGTTGTAAAACGGCAAAAACAAAACCAAAAAAACCCCTCCGTTCTGAGGGCTGACTTTTGCCTGTCTGTAACTCCATGACTTGTTTTGATTCCAAATCCCTGGCTTGGTGTTGCCCATCTGTCTCTCCATGGTCACCTCTGCCTGGACCACCCTTCACGGGGTGTCCCCACCTCCACCCCTCCCTGCACTGCACACGCCCTGAGCAGCTTGGGTCCTCACCCACAGGCAAGCACCTTGTCAGAATGCAATCCCTGGAAGGAGAAATTTAAAAACACTGGATGAGGACTGAGTTAATAAAATTTTTTTTACTCCGCTAAATTTTATTTTAATTTACTTTATTTTACATTTAATTTTTATTTTACATTAGTTGATTTGCAATATTGTGTTTCAGGTGTACAGCAAAGTGATTCAGTAATACATATACGTATATCCATTCTTTTTCAGATTCTTTTCCCATATAGGTTATTATAGATTACTGAGTAGAGTTGCTTGTATTACACAGTAGGTCCTTGTTGATTATCTATTTTATACATAAAATAGATACATATTTATATGTCTAATAGTGTGTATATGTTAATCCCAAACTCCTAATTTATCCCCCCACTCCCCGTTGGTAACCATAAGTTTGCTTTCAAAGTCTGAATCCATTTTGGTTTTGTAAATAAGTTCATTTGTATCATTATTTTTAGATTCCACATATAAGTGATATCATATTTGTCTTTCTCTGTCTGACTTCATTTAGTATGATGATTTCTAGGTCCATCCATGTTGCTGCAAATGACATTATTTAATTATTTTTGTGGCTAAGTAATATTCCATTGTATATATCGTACAACATCTTCTTTATCCATTCCTCTGTTGATGGACACTTAAGTTACTTCCATGTCTTGGCTGTTGTAAATAGTGCTGCAGTGAACATTGGGATGCATGTATCTTTCCAAATTATGGTTTTTCTCAAGATGTATGCCCGGGAGTGGGATTGCTGGATCATATGATAGTTCTATTTTTAGTTTTTAAGGAACCTCCATAATGTTCTCCATAGTGGTTCTACCAGTTTACATTCCCACCAACAGTGTAGGCGGGTTACCTTTTCTCTTCACCCTCTCTAGCATTTATTGTTTGTAGGCTTTTTGATGATGGCCATTCTGCTGGTGTGAGGTGATCTCTCATTGTAGTTTTGATTTGCATTTCTCTAATGATTAGTGATGTTGAGTATCTTTTCATGTGCTTTTTATCCATCTGTATGTCTTTGGAGAAATGTCTATTTAGATCTTCTGTCCATTTTTTGACTGGGTTGTTTGATATTGAGCTGCATGAGCTGTTTGTGTATTTTTGGAGATTAATCCCTTGTTGGTTGCATCATCTGCAAATATTTTCTCCCATTCTGTGGGTCATCTTTTCATTTTGTTTTTGGTTTCCTTTGCTGTGCAAAAGTTTTTAAGTTTAATTAGCCAATATTTGTTTATTTTTGTGTATTTTCATTACTCTAGGAGGTGGATCCAAAAAGATATTGCTTCAATTTATGTCAAAGAGTGTTCTACCTATGTTTTCCTCTAAAAGTTTTATAGTATCTGGTCTTACATTTAGGTCTTTAATCCATTTTGTGTTTATTTTTGTGTGTGGCATTAGAGAATGTCTAGTTTCATTCTTCTACATGTGGCTGTCCAGTTTTCCCAGCACCATTTATTGAGGGGACTGTCTCTTCTTCATTGGATATTCTAGTTTACTTTGTGGAATAATTGACTATAGGTGCATGGGTTTATGTCTGGGATTTCTATCCTGTTCAATTGATCTATAAGTCTGTCTTTGTGCCAGTACCATACTGTTTTGATTATTGTAGCTTTGTAGTATAGTCTGAAGTCAGGGAGTCTGATTCCTCCAGCTCTCTTTTTCTTAGGATTGCTTTGGCTATTTGGGGTCTTTTGTGTTTCCATACAAATTTAAAAATTTTTTGTTCTAGTTCTGTGAAAAATGCCATTAGTAATTTAATAGGGCTTGCATTGAATCTGTAGGTTGCCTTGGGTAGCATAATCATTTTGATGGTATTGATTCTTCCAATCCAAGAACATGGTATATCTTTCCGTCTGTTTATGTCATCCTCAATTTCTTTCATCAGCATCTCAGTTTTCAGAGTACAGGTCTTTTTCCTCCTTAGGTAGATTTATTCCTAGGTATTTTATTCTTTTTGATGCAGTGGTACATGGCATTGTTTCCTTAATTTCTCTTTTTGATCTTTTGTTGTTAGTGTGTAGAAATGCAAGAGATTTCTGTGTATTAATTTTGTATCCTACAACCTTACTGAATTCATTAGTGAGCTCTAATATTTTTCTGGTAGCATCTTTAGGATTTTCTAGGTATAGTATCATGTCATCTGCAAACAGTGACAGTTTTACTTTTCCAATTTGGATTCTTTTTGTTTCTTTTTCTTCTCTGATTGACATGGCTAAGACTTCCAAAACTATGTTGAATAATAGTGGTATGAGTGGACATCCTTGTCTTGTTCCTGATCTTAGAGGAAATGCTTTCAGTTTTCATCTTTGAGTAGCTGTGGGTTTGCATATATGGCCTTTATCATACCTATCATATACAGGTATGTTCTCTCTGTGCCCACCTTCTGGAGAGTTTTTATCATTAATGCGTGTTGAATTTTGTCAAAAGCTTTTTCTGCACCTATTGAGATGGTTTTTATTTTTCAATTTGTTAAAGTGGTGTATCACACTGATTGATTTGCAGATATTGAAAAAATCCTTGCATCCCTGGGATGAATCCCACTTGATCATGGTGTATGATCCTTTTAATGTATTGTTGGATTCAGTTTGCTAGTATTTTGTTGAGGATTTTTGTGTCTATGTTCATCAGTGATATTGGCCTCTAATTTTCTTTTCTTGTGGCATCTTTGATTTTGGTATTGGGGTGATAGTGGCCTCATAGAATGAACTTGAGAGTGTTCCTTCCTCTGCAATTTTGTGAAATAGTTTCAGAAGGATAGGTGTTAACTCTTGTCCAAATGTTTGATAGAATTTGTCAGTGAAGCCACGTGGTCCTGGACTTTTGTTTGTTAGAAGTTTTTAAATTACAGTTTTGATTTCAGTAATTGTGATTGGTCTGTTCATATTTTCTGTTTCTTCCTGGTTCAGTCTTTGAAGATTGTACCTAACAATTTGTCCATTTCTTCTAGGTTGTCCAATTTATTGGCATATAGTTGCTTGTGATAGTCTCTTATAATCCTTTGTATTTCTGTGGTGTCCATTACAACTTCTCCTTTTTCATTTTGAATTTTATTGATTTTTTAATCAATTTTATTGATTTTTAAAGAGCCCTCTCTTTTTCTTTATCAGTCTGGCTAACAGTTTTCAATTTTTTAAATCTTTTTAAAGGATCAGCTTTTAGTTTCACTGATCTTTTGTTTTCTTTGTCTCTATTTCATTTATTTCTGCTCTGATCTCTTTATGATTTCTTTCCTTCTACTAACTTTGGGTTTTGTTTGTTCTTTCTCTAGTTGCTTTAGGTGTAAGGTTAGGTTGTTTATTTGAGATTTTTCTTGTTTCCTGAGGTAAGTTTGTATTGCTATAAACTTCCCTCTTAGAAATGCTTTTACTGTGTCCCATAGGTTTTGGATTGTTGTGCTTTCATTTTCATTTGTCTCTAGGTATTTTTGATTTCCTCTTTGATTTCTGCAGTGAAGAAATCATTGGTTGTTTAGTAACATTGTTTAGTGTCCATGTGTTTGTGTTTTTTAGTTTTCTTTCTTGTAACTGATTTCTAATCTCATAGCCCTGCGGTCAGAGAGGAATCTTGACATGATTTCAATTATCTTAAATTTGCTGAGGCTTGCTTCGTGGCCCAGCATGTGATCAGTCCTGGAGAATGTCCATGTGCACTTGAGAAGAATCTGTATTCTGGGCTTTCAGATGGAATGTTCTATAAATATCAGTTAAGTCCATCTGGTCTAATGTGTCATTTATGCTTGTGTTTCCTTATTGATTTTCTGTCTGGATGATCTGTCCATTGATGTAAGTGGGGTGTTAAAGCCACCCACTATTACTGTATTACTGTCGATTTCACCTTTTATGGCTGTTAGCATTTGCCTTATATATTGAGGTGCTCCTATGTTAGGTGCCTATATATTTACAATTGTTATATCTTCTTCTTGGATTGGTCTCTTGATCATTACATAGTGTCCTTCTTTTGTCTCTTGTAACAGTCTTTATTTTAAAGTCTATTTTGTCTGATATGGTTACTGCTACTCCAGCTCTTTTGATTTCCATCTTCATGGAATATCTTTTTCCTTCCCCTCACTATCAGTCTCTATGGTCCCTAGATGCAAAGGGTCTCTTGTGGACAGCATATATAGGGGTATTTTTTCTTTTTTTATCCATTCAGCCAGTCTGTCTTTTGGTTGGAGCATTTAATCCATTTACATTTAAGGTCATTATGGATGTGTGTTCTTACTGCCATCTTAATTGTTTTGGATTTGTTTTTGTAGGTCTTTTTTCTTCCCTTCCTCTTTTGTTTTCCTGTGATTTGATGACTATCTTTAATGTTGTGTTTGGATTGCTTTTTCTTTTGTATGTGTGTATCTGTTGCAGACTTTTGGTTTGTGGTTACCATGAGGTTTTTTAAAAAAATAAATTTATTTATTTATTTATCTTTGGCTGCGTTGGGTCTTCATTGCTGTGCATGGGCTTCCTCTAGTTGTGGAAAGTGGGTGCTACTCTTCGTTCCGGTGCACAGGCTTCTCATTGTGGTGGCTTCTCTTGTTGCGTAGCACAGGCTCTAGGCACACGGTCTCAGTAGTTGTGGCTCGCAGGCACTAGAGTGCAGGCTCAGTAGTTGTGGCACATGGGCTTAGTGGCTCCACGGCGTGTGGGATCCTCCCAGACCAGGGCTCAAACCCGTGTCCCCTGCATTGGCAGGCAGATTCTTAACCACTGTGCCACCAGGGAAGTCCTACCATGAGGTTTTGATATAGCAGTCTATATATATACAAGATTGTTTTGAGTTGCTGGTCTCTTCATTTCAAATGCATTTCCATTATCCTACATTTGTACTCTGCTCATGATTGCTGGTCTTGATATCATATTTGTGTGTAGATGCTTTCCAACCTTTATGTTTGCCTTTACTGGTGAGCTTTCCCATTTGTAATAATACTTTAAAAAGTATATTATTTTATTCCCATTTTCATTTCATTTACCTTTCCAGTTTTTCTATTATAAGGTATTCATACATATATTATTTTTTAACATTAGACGTCTTTCAGAAGTTATTTGAAAAAGTCATGATGACCGAATTACTGTAATTTATACATGATTGGCTGCCTGTCAGAAAGCAAACTATGGAGGAGGTTATTTTATAATAACACTCCTAAAATATCTGTTATAGTTATAGATGATAGAACACTTATTTCTGAGGATTTTGAAAGCATTCCTCTCTCTCTCTCTATATATATATGTATGTAATATGTGTAATATATATTACAAGGTTATATATGTAATATATATATTACAAGATATTACAGGATATATGTAACATATATATTATAAGATATTACAAGATTGAACAGAGGTAATATTGAATTAAAAAATTATGCACACAAGACATACCTATTTTTATTTTCTGTATTCCTATTGGTTTGACACAACTAGGATATAAAATAGAAGTATTTTAATGATATCATCAAGAAAAAATGGAAATTTTTGAGTAAAAGATGACTATTTTAATAGATGAAGATATATTTAAGTAAGGGAAGATAATAAATATGGCATGTTTTGTACCTAAGCAACATAATTGAATTTCTTCCCTGAAGGATTGTTTTGCCTCGACATTTTTTAATTGACATATATTTTTTCTATATTGTATAATTCACTTTACACATTTTAACATAAGTATGGCAAACTAACAATGAAACACCAGAAAAGGAATGTAAATAAACAATCCCTTTTAAAATTGCTTAAAAAAATACTTAGGAATAAACCTCACCAAGGAGTTGAAAGACTTATATGCTGAGAACTACAAAGCATTAATAAAGAAAATTGTTGATGATTCATATAGACGGAAAAATATCCATGCTCTTGGACTGGAAGAATTAATATTGTTTTAAAATGGCCATACTACCCAAAACAATCTACAGTTTTAATGCAATCCCTATCAAGTTTTCCATGACATTTTTTTACAGAACTAGAATGAATAATCCTAAAATTTATATGGAACCATAAAAGACCCAGAACTGCCAAAGCAATCCTGAGGCATAACCCTCCCAGAAGCAGGAGACATAACCCTCCCAGACTTTAGAAAATACTACAGAGCTGCAGTAATCAAACAGTGTGGGTATTGCCACGAAACAGGTACAGATCTATGGAATAGAATAGAGAGCCCAAAGGTAAGCCCATACACAAATGTTAATCTTCGACAAAGGAGGCAAGAATATACAATGGAGAAAAGAGAGGTTCTTCAGCAAGTGGTGTTGGTAAAGTTGGACAGCCACACGTGAATCAATGAAGCTAGAACACACTTTCACACCATACACAAAAATAAACTTAAGATGGCTTAATGACTTAATTATAAGACGTCACACCATAACAACTCCTGGAAGAGAACATAGGTAAAATATTCTCTGGCATAAATCATAACAATGTTTTCTTAGGTCAGTCTCCAAGGCAATAGAAATAAAAGCAGAAATAAACAAATGGGACCTAATGAAACTTATAAGCTCTTGCACAGTAAAGGAAACCATAAAATTAAAAGACAACCTATGGACTTGGGGGAGAAAATATTTGCAAATGATGAGACCAACAAGGGCTGACTTTCCAAAATATACAAATAGCTTCTACAACTGAATAACAAAGAAAACAAAGAACCCAATCAGAAAATGGGCAGAAGACCTAAATAGATATTTCTCCAAAGACATACAGATGGCCAAAAAGCATAGGGAAAGACATGCAACATTACTAATTATTAGAGAAATGCAAATCAAGACTACAATGAGATCACCACCTCACACCAGTCAGAATGGCCATTATCAAAAAGTCTACAAACAATAAATGCTGGAAAGGGTGTGGAGAGAAGGGAACCATCCTACACTGTTGGTGGGAGTATAAGTTGGTACAGCCACTGTGGAGAACAGTATGGAGGTTCCTTAAACTAAAAATAGAACTACCATATGATCCAGCAATCCCACCCTGGGACATATATCCAGATAAAAACATAATTCAAAAAGGTATCTGCACCCAAATGTTCAGCACTATTTACAATAGCCAAGACATGGAAGCAACCTACATGTCCATCAACAGAGGAATGGATAAAGAAGGTGTGGTACATATATACACTGGAATATTACTCAGCCATAAAAATGAATGAAATAATGCCATTTTCAGCAATGTGGATGGACCTAGAGATTATCATACTAAGTGAAGTCAGACAGAGAAAGACAAATATCATATGATATCACTTATATGTGGAATCCAAAAAAAACAAAACATGAACTTATTTACAAAACAGAAACAGGTTTACAGATATCGAAAACAAATGTATGGTTACCAAAGGAGAAAGGGGGAGACAAATTATGAGCTTGAAAACTATACACACTACTATATATAAAGGAGATAACAAGGACCTATGGTACAGCACAGGGAACTCTAATCAATATACTGTAATAACGTAAATGGGAAAATAATTTGAAAAAGAATAGATTCATACACACACATATATATAACTGAATCACTTTGCTGTACACCCAAAACTAACACAACATTGTAAATCAACTATACTCCAATATAAAATAAAAATTTTTAAAAATATTAAAAGGCTGATGTCTTCTTACTAAGGTAGGGGCCAAGAAAATGTCTACCCTTGTCATTTTTTTTTTTAACAATTTATAAATATAAGTTTAATGCACAAGGAAATAGGTGGAGTATTAATACGAAGAGTGAGAGACAGTGTTAATTGGGTAACCTTAGAAAGACCTTATATCCGTGGTGATGGAAGTGTGAGCAGGCAAGATTAGGCCCATAAGAAAAAAAAAGAAAAAAAGAAATGCCATTCAGAGTGGAAAAAAAGATATAAAACTGTTTATGTCTCCAGACATGATTCTGTCTATAGAAGATGCACAGAAATCCCCCAAAACGCTATTATAACTAGTAAACAAGTTCAGTACATTTGTAGGATGCAAGTTAAATACACAAGAATTAATTTTATTTCTATACACTGGTAAGGTAATACCTAAAAAAGAAATTAAGAAAACAATTGCTCTTACCATATCATCAAAATAAAAAAAATATATATGAAAACATTTAACAAAATAAATGCAAGATTTATAAATTGAAACTGGTAAACGACTGTTGGAAAGAAAATAAAGAAGGCAGTAAGGGCCATAAAAAGGACAATGTCTCTGCTCAGGTTCTTCTACTTCCTGTCATGCTGTATTTGAGGAGTTTATATTCCCACAGGAATTATATGGCAAGTAGCTGATGATACTAAAGCTGCCATTATACTAACGTTTTTGGTCTTGTGCAAAGAAAAGCATCTGCTATCAACCAGAAATAGATTAGCTTATGCTGTTGACATGTCTGCTGTATCTTAACAGCGATGAAGGAGGTTCTTGATGACACTCAGCAGGAGGCTCTGCTGATGCCCCAAATTAGAGGATGAATAAATACCAACTTCGCTGTATCCAAGTTACATCCTAGACACACACTCCAGGAAATGTGCCACCTCTGTGTTCCGTTCACAGATGCCAGAGAACTTGGTCTCCGTGGTGGTGTCAAAGCCAAGCCTTCTAACTGCCCCCCTCCCCCCCAGCAACCCACACCACTCCTTGTCTATCTGAGTAGCTCTAGTACTTCAGTTGTCAGAAAGGAAAGCCATCCCCAATCTCTTCTTACAGATTAAAGGAGTTTGCTAGAATAAGCTGATAGGTAACAATGGAGTAGTGAGGCAGTGATACACACGTATGCTGTACAGTAAGATGGAATCATTTTTTTTTTCCGGTTCAATGGGTAGTTAACATTTCTTTAGATACCTATTTTTGCCTGGAAATTAGAAGGTCACAGAACTACTCTGAACCTGGGACCAATCCTCAATGTTAACTGAATGAGACATAGATCAACTATCTAATTAGGTAAACATGAAAAGAAAAATGTAGGATTAGTTTTATGTATTCAATGCAGTTATCTTAAAAATGCACAGGTTTTTTTTTTTGATTTAAAAATAGATCTAATTTACCTTTGCTACTATATTATCTTCCTAACTGGTGTAATCTATATTTAAATACTATTTAAAATTTGAAATTATCTTAACTTCACCATTATTTCACGTCCTGAAGAGATTGATATACTCAAAAGCTGTGTTTGTGAAAAGTCCACAGTTTTTTAATGTTTGATTTAGGTAGATGCCATAGTCCCATATTCACGGTTTTAATTATCACTGTAAAGTTGGTTTTTCTTAAAAACTGAGAAGGTCTCCTAGTTTCTGTGTTTGGCTGTAAATAGTGTAAAAAACAGGTTGACGAAAACCACTGCAGTTTCTAAATTGTCAGTGACACATCTCAGCTACAAGAAGAGAGTAAAAGGCAGCTGAAGACTCACAGTGTTATCAGTTTCAACGGAGTACTAGACTTGACAATATTTTATTTCAAAAAGCAAGGTTATCTTGTGTCGTTACTAATTCCAAGGGTAAAGCAAATTAATCATCCCAATAAGAGAGTCTTCCCACTCAAGGAGACCATCAGTCAGGTGTAGCTGTTCTGAGGCAAGCATTTATAGACAATAAAGTGTCCAAAATTTAACAGCTGGAAATTACATATTTTACTCTTTCTGGCCAGAGATGGGCAGTGAAGTTTCACAAAGGCAGGGAGGAGCAATGCACATTCAAGTGCCTAGAATAAGACGCGTGAGATTGGAAAGATGAGAGCGGGCAAGATGTGGGAGCTTTTACTTTTACATGGGGGAGGAAAATGATTGTGCTTGAAATGTTGAATGTAACTCAGGTTGCACCCTGGAGAATGGATTGGAAGTACAGTGGGTGATTGAATGTGGGCAAATCAAATAAGAGTCTTTTGCTTAATCCAGGTGAAAGATGATGGCAGATTACAGGTCAGTGTTTGAAGTGGAGACAGAAAGACCATCGTGTGTACAAGAGGCAGTGAATGCACAGAGCTGGGCTCTGCTTAGTTACAAGTACAGGGGTCATTAAAGGATGGCTGACTGGTTTCTAGCTTATGCAACTTTTTGGATGGTGGTGTCTTTGAAGAAAATTTATTCTGTGTTTTACATTAATATGTTGAGGATCTACTTAACAGAGAAACAGGTGTAATATGACAAGTGCAAAATAGAGTAGCAAAACAGTACTATTTTCATGGAAATTTTACTTCTACATATGCCTCCTAAATTTAATTTTCCTGGAAACTGCATCATATTTTGTACTTTTGCTAACAATTTTCCTGCCAAAGAAATAGATTCATTGAACTTCATACTGTTCACAGTTGGGCACAAAAAATTTATTAGGATTTCTTTTACTGTAGGTATTACTTTTTAAGATACAACTAAGCAAATTCAGAATCTCATATCAGCTGCAAATGCATTCTTATTACTTCATAAAAATTTAAATAACATCATTCCTAGAAATTAATTGCTTTAGATTATCTAAATTCTATTTCCATTGGCCTAATTTTTCTAGTATCATAAAATAAGTGATATACAGTTAATTCCTTTAAGAAAATTCTGATTTTCCAGTAGCAAATTATATAAATGATCTCATTTACTTTAGAGCATATAGCTAAATATAATATGCACAACTATGACAATACTCAACAGTTTTTCTTCATTTGCTGTTTTTCTTCAATTTTAAGGCAGTCACTGTTGACTGAGGCCAGTCTCTGTTCCTGATTTGTACAACTTTAATATGTGCCTCTTCTCTGAAAATGTTTTTATGATGTTTGTGAATAATATATTTCATGAACATTCTAAGAATTCTAATTTCACGAACATATTACAGAGCTAGGCAAATTGCTTAAATATTAATAATTGTAGAAATTAAAGATCAAATTTGTGCCCCTGTGTTTAGTTAGATTTTCACCCCAAAATTCAAAAAGCAATTTCACCAATATTTCTAGGTATACCTTTTTATTTATTTGGTATTTATTAAGTCACTATCTAGTGGTGATTAAGGTGTAATAAAATTCTGTTTTCTAAATCGCAAACATAGTTGAAGATACATTGGTGATATAGTTGCTTTAAGTAGGGAAAAAACAATAAAGAGGTTGTTTATTGATTTGTGTACTAGGCTAGTTTTATGTTTTAATATTTAAACTAGGGGTGAAAAAATCAAATACTTATGGTTTTGGGCAGCTAGAAGTTGCAAAGTTGAAGATTATGTATTTAACAGGAAATGTGAGGAGACAACTATGGTAAAATGGAAAGATTACATCCTTCCTGAAGTCATTAAAATTCAATTAATGAGTAAAAACGTTACAATAGCCAACCTGGAAATTGATATAACACAATAAGTTTTGTTATTTTAATTTTGTCATCAAAATATATATCCTATATAATTAGTTTAATTAAAAGATTGAAAAAATAGTCACAGCCTTGTAAAAGTTGATCAGTTGGTAGTAAACTTTGATCTAAACTCACAATTAATTGTGATGTACTGCTTTTTCAGAATTTTTGTAGATTATCATAATATATCCCAATCAACTGATAATACTACACATAGATTGTGACTGTTAGATGAATCATTTAATTGGAAAATTCAGTTTGTCTCTTTAAAAATATGCCTTATCAGTTAAGGAGCAGTTTATTTCTTCTCTCTCTCTCTCTCTCTCTCTGTCACACAGACATACACACATACACAGGAAAATCCAACATCCAATTTTTAATTAGGGAGGCAACCTGTTGATTCATACAGATATTATATACTGGTTAATCAGTTTTAAATCATTTCAATGTATTATATATTACACAGAGAAAACAATTTTTAATTTAATTTTTAATTAATGCAAATAATTAAACAAATGACTTGTACATGCAACACTGTTCTACAGCATTGATTTTAAATCTCTGATTTCATGACTGATGTTGGTCCTCAGTTATTTACTTGCTCCCTTATGCTGTTGTTTTTCTATATGTGTTTCCATCTGTTAATATTTGTTTAATACTTCATCTTTTCTGTTATTTTATTCATACTAGGTACCTTATACTATGTTTCATACAGATAAATAATTTAAATTACTAATGTGTTAGTCTTGATCATCAAAAATATAAAGTACTAGTTCTGGCCAAATAAAGTGCCTTATTCACTTGATTTTGAAGAAACTGATCCTGAGGATTGCAATAGAATTTAACTGAATAAAAACAAGCATGCATTTGTCTAAGCACTGAGCCACAGTGATGCTTGGACTCCCTACTGTTTATCAGGCTCAGTTCTAGGTTTTGGTTAAGAAGCAATAACAAGACAAACAGTGCCCCTGCCTTCATACAGTTTGTAGTTGAGTGGAATAGAATGGAAATAAGTTTAAAAAGCAACCAGGAAAGATCATAAACTCATAACAGAAAAACAACGTCAATCCTGTTTTACAAAAACACTTAGAATGACAAATCATGAGATTTACAAAGAAAAAAAAAGGCAGGCATAAATAAGAGCAGGAATGAAAATGAGACATAATAACAGATGCTATCAACAATTAAAAATAATAAGGAGCTATAATACTTTATGACAATAAACTGAAACTTTTAGAAGAAATATGGAAAGAAGAAGAAAGACAACTTCTCTGAATTCATTAACCAGAAAACAAGCTAACAAAAAGTTGGGTTCTCTCCCCGTTTAAAATACTGCATCAGTAAATACTTCTTCTCAAGAAAACCCAGTAAAAAGGTGATTGTAAAATGTTTTACCATAAATTTAGAATTATTCTGCTCATGTACAAATACTCTCCAAAAATAGAAAAAAAAGAATTACTTGCATTACACTAGCATATTTTGATATCAACATATAAGTAGAATAGTATATGAAAGAAAAATGAGGCCAATCTCTCTTGTGGACATCAATGATGAAACAGTCATCAAAACTGGCAGCACACATCCAGATAATACATTTTACTCACATTGGGCATATCTCAGTGGAATGTTGACTTAATAGTTGAAAAGAAATCAATATATGATTTACTACACTAAGAATAAAAGAGAAAGCAATCAGATTATATACATAAATGGAGAAATAATAGTAAGGTAAACTTAATTTTTATTTAAAATATTCTTATCAATCAAAAATAAAAGGAAACTACTAGAATCTAAAAGTTATCTAATCAAAAATAAAAGTGAACATGTGTATTCAGGTCTTCTGCCATAGAAGACCTGAATAGACATTTTTCCAAAGAAGACAGAGATGGCTAATAGACATGTGAAAAGCTGTTCAAAACCCCAATGAGATGTCACCTCACACCTGTCAGAATGGCTATTATCAAAAAGTCTACAAATAACAAGTGTTGGCGAGGATGTGGAGAAAAGGGAAGCCTCTTGCACTGTTACTGGGAATGTAAGTTGATGCAGCCACTCTGGAAAACAGTATGGAGGTTCCTCAGAAAACTAAACATAGAACTACCCTACAATCCAGAAATTCCACTACTAGGTATATATCCTAAAAAAACCCAAAAACATTAATTTGAAAAGATACATGTACTCCAGTATTCATAGCAGCATTATTTACAATAGCCAAGATACAGAAGAAATCCAAGTGTCCATCAACAGATGAATAAAGATAGGATACACCCACAATAAAATATCACTCAGCCATAAAAAAGAATGAATGAAATTCTGCCATTTACAAGGTAGATGGACCTAGAGGGTATTATGCTTACTGAAATAAATCAAAAAGAGAAAGACAAATACTGTATGTTATCACTTACATGTGGAATCTAAAAGTATTAAGCAAATGTATGTTTATAACAAAACAGAAACAGACTTACAAATATAGAAAACAAACTAGTGGAAACCAGTGGGGAGAGGGGAAGGGGGAGGGGAAAGATAAGGGTATGGGATTAAGAGATACAAACTACTATGTATAAAATAGATAAGCAACGAGGATATATTGCACAGCACAGGGAAATATAGCCATTATTTTGTAATAACTTTAAATGAAGTATAATCTATAAAAATACTGAATCACTATGTTGTACATCTCAAACTAATATTATAAATCAACTATACATCAATAAAAGAAGGTTATGAGAAATCTAATTTGGATCAATAAGAAAGAAAAACACATTTTATGATGTAAAAATAAATAAAATATCAGGTAATTCAATAACCCTTACCTAGTTCAAGAGCACTCAGTCATTACCACAGTCTCTTGTTTTTTTTTTATTTTGGTGGTGTTGAATTTTATGTAATGGGCCTTCATTACTTTTGTAATAAATGAAGAAATATACAATTAAAAAAATAGCAAGCATTATGGTGAGATGTTAGAAACAAGCACTTCAACATCTTATATCAGTATCTTAAACATATTTTTGGGTGTATATTTAGTGAATCAATATAGGAAAAAGGATAAATAAATAGAAAGCTGAAAACTTCATTATTTACACGTGATATGGTTATGCAGAAACCCAACGTAACTTAGAGGTCAGTAGTTAGAATTAGTAGAAGAGTTTTGCAAATTTTCTGGAAGTTTAAAAAATCAATTCTCCTTTACATTTTCATACACTAAACAAGTAGAGGAAAACATTTTTGTTTCTTTTGCAATAGCTAGAAATTAATTGGTTAATATTAAGAGTAGTTATAAATTAAAACAAAATGTACAATTTCTGTTGAGGAAAATTATAAAATTATATTGAACATATATTACAACCTTATAAATCATTGGAGGCATATGACAGCTTCATGAATAAGAAGACAGTATCATACAGATACCAATATTCCTTAACTGACCCACAAATTCTATAGAAAACCGAAATATTTTGTGGTGAAGTTTGACAAAAATGTATACAAAGAAACAAAGGATAAAAGTAAGCACTATACTGTCCCAGAATCAGGAAGGATGAAGAGCTTCCCCGATAAACGTCAATAATAATTTTGAAGCCATTATACTGAGACTGAGATAGAGAAAAACTGAAAGAATAAAGAGCTCAGAGAGACACCCAAGAATGTATAGTAATTTGATTTGTGATAAAGCATATATTATAGATTCACTTCAAGGTGAATAAAATATTAAAGTTAAAAGCAGCTTAATACTTTCGAGATACATTTTTTTGTCATGTTAAAAATATAAAAATACAACTTTTGCCAATAATAGCAAGGAGTATGATGCCATTTCTTTATAACATCCCTGTGTATCATCTATCATCTAATTATTTTTCTAAATAGATACATGAATAATTTTATCAAATATAAATTATGGCTATTTTGAGAAGTTAACTTCTGTAAACTTTCAATATTTTCTATAGTTTGCAATTTTTAAGTTTTATAAATAAAGTGAGCATATATTGTTTTCCAGGATATAAGGTTAGTAATCTTTCAAACCATTATAAAAATGAATATGTTATCAGAAAGCCTTGCACTAACACTAAAATAACACTCAATTGTTTTAATTTTCTAATAAACATATACATTTTATGTAATGAATGGAAAATTAAAAAGTTATTTTAGTTGACATTTCATATGTTGTGCTCAATTGGATTAAAAAGTTGGGCGAAGGTTACTTTGGTGTCCTGCTACCTCACCTCATCTCTCCTCTGCTGCATTTTCATAGGCACTGTTTCCCACTAAGATATCTCTGAAAAATAATCCCCACTTAGATGTTGAATAATAAACATACTGTTTTCCAGGCACACCAGAAAATCAAAAATCTTTCAAGAGTTAAAAAAAAAAAAAAGTTTTATGCAGGAAGTAGCACAATGGAATTTATAGAATGTAGCAAGACATGGAGTTGATGCTTTGGGTGCTGGATGTTCACATTGTATATTAATACCTATTTTTAGTTGAATCTAGATTTGTAAATATATTTCAGAATTGATGTCTTTGCTTAGTGGATCCCATATGTTGACAGAAATACTTTCATTATGAGTCAAAATTTTAAAAAAATATTTATTTTACTGGATCTAACTAGATATTATAGGCATTCAGAATGTGCTCTGAGGGCTTTCTATGTACTTACCTCCATGAAAAAGGAAAAACAAAGGTATTTAAACAAAATGTTTAGCATTGTACCTGAAGCTTTTTATTTTCCCTAAAATATCTGAGTAATTACTTAAATATCTTACTTTATCAATGTGTCAGTGGACAGCTGGTCTTAGGCTATAATAACATTAATTAGATGCACATAATAGTTCTTCAGCCACCCAATGAGATAAAAATTCACATTTTTGTTGCATGAAAATGTCATTATTTCTAACAATCTATTAAACAGTCAACTGAATTTATATTACAGAAAATCAAAAAGTTGACTTGAAAATATAAGAAGTATAACTACCAAATTAAGGTAAATCATTACTGTGCTCTTTTGTGTTTATTAGTTTCTAAAATGTTCAAGTTTGTGGATTAATGAGCATCTGGAAGTATGGTCAGGTACAAAACAACAATTTGGTTAATGAAAAAGTGTTAAAGAGTAGTCATATGATTTTAGATATAGGAATGAACAAAAAAATCTAGTGCGTGTTCATATTTATGTTACAGATCCTTTTCTAAAAAACGTGTAACAACAATATTTGATTATCTTTAAGACAGATTATCTTAGATTATCTCAAATTGGATTAGAAATTGTAAATAAAATTGAAGACATTCAAAGAAAATCTAACAATTTGGACTTGGAAAGGACAGTAGGTCACTATAATGAAAGACAAGAGAAGTGGCATAATCTCAAAATTGTTTACACATCAAATGGAACTTTCTCAAAGAGCATACTAAATATAAGTTAAGAGAATAAAAGAAACAAATTGAAAATAATCATATAGTTTGGAGTCTTTTTCCCTAATGGAAACAGAAAAGGCAAACTGCACAACTCAATTAAATAGAATTTAATTGAATAAATACTTAGACACTATGTGCCAGAAATTGAAAATATGTTAAGTTGCTCAAAATCTTTGTCCCTAAGGTGTTCATAATTTTGTTCAAAGGTTAAAAACTAAAGGAAGAATTATGAGATGAGCCCTACAATAAAAATTGGAGTAGTGGGTGAAAGCAATTCTCCCGTATAAGTATCAGGAGTAGCATGGCACTGCCAACACTTTGAATGAGGACTTCTATTCTCCAGTATTGTGAGACAGTAAATATCTGCTGTTTTAAGTGACCCAGCCTGTGGTACTTTGGTGCAACAACCTTAGGAAGCCAGTCCATGTGCTGCCATTGTTTCTATGTTCTCTCCATCGACAGAGCAAGGAAATATAAAAATATGTGTGCATTCTGTATCGTGTGTGCACACACACACACACCCACATTTCTGTAGGTTCCCATCTGTATCTATACAAAGCTAAGCATGAGTTCATACTGGTGTTTCCAACTCTTGTCTATCATCACGTGTCATTCTCCTTTCCTCCCCTTGTTCATCGATAACATCCCACTCCAGTAGTGAGACACCCTACTCGCACTGTCTGTCATTCATTTATGTAGTTGTTGAATCCACTATACGTGCACAGCAGTACCAGAATTGTCAACCTCTTCTCCTGTGGAAACTGCGTTATCAACCTGAGTACAGTGCTTACCTACAGTTTGTTTTCTCATTAGCTTTTACAGATACCACTCTTGTCGAAAGTTACTTAGGTCATCATCTTTTCTCCCATTTTCCTTCCCTGAGGTTTTTTGTTTTTTAATAGTTACACATTTGTTATACATTAGATATTTTTGTTACATTCCTCATTCTGTATCAAGATTCTTCTTTAAATAATTTTAATTGCATGTGTTATGGCTTACTCTTTTTTTTTTTTTTTTTTTTATTTTTTTTCAAACATCTTTATTGAAGTATAATTGCCTTACAATAGTGTGTTAGCATCTGCTTTATAACAAAGTGAATCTGTTATACATATACAATATGTTCCCATTTCTCTTCCCTCTTGCATCTCCCTCCCTCCCACCCTCCCCATCCCACCCCTCTAGGTGGTCACAAAGCACCGAGCTGATCTCCCTGTGCTATGCGGCTGCTTCCCACTAGCTATCTATTTTACATTTGGTAGTGTATATATGTCCATGACACTCTCTTACCCTGTCACATCTCACCCCACCCCCTCCCCATATCCTCAAGTCCATTCTCTAGTAGGTCTGTGTCTTTATTCCCGTCTTGCCACTAGGTTCTTCATGGCCTTTTTTTTTTTTTCCCCTTAGATTCCATATATATGTGTTAGCATACTGTATTTGTTTTTCTCTTTCTGACTTACTTCACTCTGTATGACAGACTCTAACTCCATCCACCTCATTACAAATACCTCCATTTCATTTCTTTTTATGGCTGAGTAATATTCCATTGTATATATGTGCCACATCTTCTTCATCCATTCATCTGTCGATGGACATTTAGGTTGCTTCCATGTCCTGGCTATTGTAAATAGAGCTGCAATGAACATTTTGGTACATGACTCTTTTTGACCTATGGTTTTCTCAGGGTATATGCCCAGTAGTGGGATTGCTGGGTCGTATGGTAGTTCTATTTGTAGTTTTTTAAGGAACCTCCATACTGTTCTCCATAGTGGCTGTATCAATTTACATTCCCACCAACAGTGCAAGAGTGTTCCCTTTCCTCCACACCCTCTCCAGCATTTATTGTTTCTAGATTTTTTGCTGATGGCCATGCTGACCGGTGTGAGATGATATCTCATTGTAGTTTTGATTTGCATTTCTCTAATGATTAATGATGTTGAGCATTCTTTCATGTGTCTGTAGGCCATCTGTATATCTTCTTTGGATAAATGTCTATTTAGATCTTCTGCCCATTTTTGGATTGGGTTGTTCGTTTTTTTGTTATTGAGCTGCATGAGCTGCTTGTAAATCTTGGAGATTAATCCTTTGTCAGTTGCTTCATTTGCAAATATTTTCTCCCATTCTGAGGGTTGTCTTTTGGTCTTGTTTATGGTTTCCTTTGCTGTGCAAAAGCTTTTCAGTTTCATTAGGTCCCATTTGTTTATTTGTGTACTTATTTCCATTTCTCTGGGAGCTGGGTCAAAAAGAATCTTGCTGTGATGTATGTCATAGAGTGTTCTGCCTATGTTTTCCTCTAAGAGTTTGATAGTGTCTGCCCTTACACTTAGGTCTTTAATCCATTTTGAGTTTATTTTTGTGCATGGTGTCAGGGAGTGTTCTAATTTCATACTTTTACATGTTCCTGTCCAATTTTCCCAGCACCACTTATTGAAGAGGCTGTCTTTTCTCCACTGTATATGCTTGCCTCCTTTATCAAAGATAAGTTGACCATATGTGTGTGGGTTTATCTCTGGGCTTTCTATCCTGTTCCATTGATCTATATTTCTGTTTTTGTGCCAATACCAAACTGTCTTGATTACTGAAGCTTTGTAATATAGTCTGAAGTCAGGGAGCCTGATTCCCCCAACTCCATTTTTCGTTCTCAAGATTGCTTTGGCTATTCGGGGTCTTTTGTGTTTCCATACAAATTGTGAAATTTTTTGTTCTAGTTCTGTGAAAAATGCCAGTGGTAGTTTGATAGGGATTGCATTGAATCTGTAGATTGCTTTGGGTAGTAGAGACATTTTCACAATGTTGATTCTTCCAATCCAGGAACATGGTATATCTCTCCATCTATTTGTATCATCTTTAATTTATTTCATCAGTGTCTTATAATTTTCTGCATACAGGTCTTTTGTCTCCTTAGGTAGGTTTATTCCTAGATATTTTATTCTTTTTGTTGCAATGGTAAATGGGAGTGTTTTCTTAATTTCACTTTCAGATTTTTCATCATTAGTGTATAGAAATGCAAGAGATTTCTGTGCATTAATTTTGTATCCTGCTACTTTACCAAATTCATTGATTAGCTCTAGGAGTTTTCTGGTAGCATCTTTAGGATTCTCTATGTATAGTATCATGTCATCTGCAAATAGTGACAGCTTTACTTCTTCTTTTCCGATTTGGATTCCTTTTATTTCTTTGTCTTCTCTGATTGCTGTGGCTAGGACTTCCAGAACTATGTTGAATAATAGTGGTGAGAGTGGGCAACCTTGTCTTGTTCCTGATCTTAGTGGAAATGGTTTCAGTTTTTCACCATTGAGGACAATGTTGGCTGTGGGTTTGTCATATATGGCCTTTATTATGTTGAGGAAAGTTCCCTCTATGCCTACTTTCTGCAGGGCTTTTATCATAAATGGGTGTTGAATTTTGTCAAAAGCTTTCTCTGCATCTATTGAGATGATCATATGGTTTTTCTCCTTCTATTTGTTAATATGGTGTATCACATTGATTGATTTGCGTATATTGAAGAATCCTTGCATTCCTGGGATAAACCCCACTTGATCATGGTGTATGATCCTTTTAATGTGCTGTTGGATTCTGTTTGCTAGTATTTTGTTGAGGACTTTTGCATCTATGTTCATCAGTGATATTGGCCTGTAGTTTTCTTTCTTTGTGACATCTTTGTCTGGTTTTGGTATCAGGGTGATGGTGGCCTCGTAGAATGAGTTTGGGAGTGTTCCTCCCTCTGCAATATTTTGGAAGAGTTTGAGAAGGATAGGTGTTAGCTCTTCTCTAAATGTTTGATAGAATTCGCCTGTGAAGCCATCTGGTCCTGGGCTTTTGTTTGTTGGAAGGTTTTTAATCACAGTTTCAATTTCAGTGCTTGTGATTGGTCTGTTCATATTTTCTATTTCTTCCTGGTTCAGTCTCGGCAGTTTGTGCATTTCTAAGAATCTGTCCATTTCTTCCAGGTTGTCCATTTTATTGGCATAGAGTTGCTTGTAGTAATCTCTCATGATCTTTTGTATTTCTGCAGTGTCAGTGGTTACTTCTCCTTTTTCATTTCTAATTCTATTGATCTGAGTCTTCTCCCTTTTTCTCTTGATGAGTCTGGCTAATGGTTTATCAATTTTGTTTATCTTCTCAAAGAACCAGCTTTTAGTTTCATTGATTTTTGCTATTGTTTCCTTCATTTCTTTTTCATTTATTTCTGACCTGATCTTTATAATTTCTTTCCTTCTGCTGGCTTTGGGGTTTTTTTGTTCTTCTTTCTCTAATTGCTTTAGGTGCAAGGTTAGGTTGTTTATTCGAGATGTTTCCTGTTTCTTGAGGTAGGCTTGTATTGCTATAAACTTCCCTCTTAGCACTGCTTTTGCTGTGTCCCATAGGTTTTGGGTCGTCGTGTCTCCATGGTCATTTGTTTCTAGGTATTTTTTGATTTCCCCTTTGATTTCTTCAGTAATCACTTCGTTATTAAGTAATGTATTGTGTAGCCTCCATGTGTTTGTATTTTTTACAGATCTTTTCCTGTAATTGATATCTAGTCTCATAGCATTGTGGTCGGAAAAGATACTTGATACGATTTCAATTTTCTTAAATTTACCAAGGCTTGATTTGTGACCCAAGATATGATCTATCCTGGAGAATGTTCCATGAGCACTTGAGAAAAATGTGTATTCTGTTGTTTTTGGGTGGAATGTCCTATAAATATCAATTAAGTCCATCTTGTTTAATGTATCATTTAAAGCTTGTGTTTCCTTATTTATTTTCATTTTGGATGATCTGTCCATTGGTGAAAGTGGGGTGTTAAAGTCCCCTACTATGATTGTGTTGCTGTCAATTTCCCCTTTCATGGCTGTTAGTATTTGCCTTATGTATTGAGGTGCTCCTATGTTGGGTGCATAAATATTTACAATTGTTATACCTTCCTCTTGGATCGATCCCTTGATCATTATATAGTGTCCTTCTTTGTCTCTTGTAATAGTCTTTATTTTAAAGTCTATTTTGTCTGATATGAGAATTGCTACTCCAGCTTTCTTTTGATTTCCATTTGCATGGAATATCTTTTTCCATCCCCTCACTTTCAGTCTGTATGTGTCCCTAGGTCTGAAGTGGGTCTCTTGTAGACAGCATATGTATGGGTCTTGTTTTTGTATCCATTCAGCCAGCCTGTGTCTTTTGGTGGGAGCATTTAATCCATTTACATTCAAGGTAATTATCGATATGTATGTTCCTATTCCCATTTTCTTAAATGTATTGGGTTTGTTATTGTAGGTGTTTTCCTTCTCTTGTGTTTCTTGCCTAGAGAATTTCCTTTAGCATTTGTTGTAAAGCTGGTTTGGTGGTGCTGAACTCTCTCAGCTTTTGCTTGTCTGTAAAGGTTTTAATTTCTCCATCGAATCTGAATGAGATCCTTGCTGGGTAGAGTAATCTTGGTTGTAGGTTTTTCTCCTTCATGACTTTAAGTATATCCTGCCACTCCCTTCTGGCTTGCAGAGTTTCTGCTGAGAGATCAGATGTTAACCTTATGGGGATTCCCTTGTGTGTTATTTGTTTTTTTTCCCTTGCTGCCTTTAATATGTTTTCCTTATATTTAATTTTTGACAGTTTGATTAATATGTGTCTTGGCGTGTTCCTCCTTGGGTTTATCCTGTATGGGACTCTCTGTGCTTCCAGGACTTGATTAACTATTTCCTTTCCCATATTAGGGAAGTTTTCAACTATAATCTCTTCAAAAATTTTCTCAGTCCCTTTCTTTTTCTCTTCTTCTTCTGGTACCCCTATAATTCGAATGTTGGCACGTTTAATGTTGTCCCAGAGGTCCCTGAGACTGTCCTCAGTTCTTTTCATTCTTTTTTCTTTATCCTGCTCTGTAGTAGTTATTTCCACCATTTTATCTTCCAGGTCACTTATCCTTTCTTCTGCCTCAGTTATTCTACTATTGATCCCATCTAGAGTATTTTTAATTTCATTTATTGTGTTCTTCATCATTGCTTGGTTCCTCTTTAGTTCTTCTACATCCTTGTTAAATGTTTCTTGCATTTTGTCTATTCTATTTCCAAGATTTTGGATCATCCTTACTATCATTATTCTGAATTCTTTTTCAGGTAGACTACCTATTTCCTCTTCATTTGTTAAGTCCAGTGTGTTTTGAGCCTGCTCCTTCATCTGCTGTGTGTTTTTCTGTCGTCTCATTTTGCCTATCTTACTGTGTTTGGGGTCTCCTTTTCACAGGCTGCAGGTTCGTAGTTCCCGTTGTTTTTGGTATCTGTCCCCAGCGGCTAAGGTTGGTTCAGTGGGTTGTGTAGGCTTCCTGGTGGAGGGAACTAGTGCCTGAGTTCTGGTGGATGAGGCTAGATCTTGTCTTTCTGGTGGGCACGTCCACGTCTGGTGGTGTATTTTGTGGTGTCTGTGGCCTTATTATGATTTTAGGCAGCCTCTCTGCCAATGGATGGGGTTGTGTTCCTGTCTAGCTAGTTGTTTGGCATAGGATGTCCAGCACTGTAGCTTGCTGGTCGTTGAGTGAAGCTGGGTCTTGATGTTGAGATGGAGATCTCTGGGAGATTTTTGCCGTTTGGTATTACGTGGAGCTGGGAGCTCTCTTGTGGACCAGTGTTCTGAAGTTGGCTCTCCCACCTCAGAGGCACGGCCCTGATGCCTGGCTGGAGCACCAAGAGCCTTTCGTCCACACGGCTCAGAGTAAAAGGGAGAAAAAATAGAAAGAAAGAAAGAAAGAGGCTATAATATAGTGAAGTAAAATAAAGCTATTGTAAAGCAAAGCTATACAGACAAAATCTCACCCAGAAGCATATACATATACACTCACAAAAAAAAGGAAAAGGGGAAAAATCAATATCTCCTGCTCCCAGAGTCCACCTCCTGCATTTGGGATGATTCGTTGTCTATTCAGGTATTCAGCAGATGCAGGTACATCAAGTTGATTGTGGAGCTTTAATCCGCTGCTTCTGAGGCTGCTGGGAGAGATTTCCCCTTCTCTTCCCTGTTCGCACAGCTCCTGGGGTTCAGCTTTGGATTTGGACCCGCCTCTGTGTGTAGGTCGCCTGAGGGCGTCTGTTCCCCGCCCAGACAGGGCGGGGTTAAAGGAGCAGCTGCTTCGGGGGCTCTGGCTCACCCAGGCCGCGGGGAGGGAGCGGTACGGAGGAGGCGGGGCGAGCCTGCGGCGGCCGAGGCCGGCGTGACGTTGCACCAGCTCGAGGCGCGCAGTGCGTTCTCCCGGGGATGTTGTCCCCGGATCCCGGGACCCCGGCAGTGGCGGGCTGCACAGGCTCCCGGGACGGGAGGTGTGGAGAGTGACCTGTGCTCACACACAGGCTTTTTGGAGGCGGCAGCAGCAGCCCCAGCGTCTCACGCCCGTCTCTGGGGTCCGCGCTGATCGCCGTGGCTCGCGCCCTTCTCTGGAGCTCGTTTAGGCGGCGCTCTGAATCCCCTCTCCTTGCCCGCCGCGAATCAAAGAGGCAAGAAAAAGTCTCTTGCCTCTTCGGCAGCTGCAGACTTTTTCCCCAGACTCCCTCCCGGCTAGCTGTGGTGCGCCAACCCCTTCAGGCTGTGTTCACGCCGCCAGCCCCAGTCCTCTCCCTGCGATCCGACCGAAGCCCGAGCCTCAGCTCCCAGCCCCGCCCGCCCCGGCGGCTAAGCAGACAAGCCTCTCGGGCTGGTGAGTGCTGCTCGGCGCCGAGCCTCTGTGCGGGAACCTCTCCGCTTTGCCCTCCGCACCTCTGTGGCTGCGCTCTCCTCCGTGGCTCTGAAGCTTCCCCCCTCCGCCCCCCGCAGTCTCCGCCCGCGAAGGGGCTCCTAGTGCGTGGAAACCTTTCCTCCTTCACGGCTCCCTCCCACTGGTGCAGGTGCCGTCCCTATTCTTTTGTCTCTGTTATTTCTTTTTTCTTTTGCCCTACCCAAGTACGGGGGGAGTTTCTTGCCTTTTTGGAGGTCGGACGTTTTCTGCCAGCGTTCACTGGGTGTTCTGTAGGAGCAGTTCCACGTGTAGGTGTATTTCTACTGTATCTGTGGGAAGGAATGTGATCTCCGCGTCTTACTCTTCCGCCATCTTCTCTCCCTCCTCCGGATATTTTTTTAAATCACACTGAGCGGTGCGGGCGCGGGCGCGGGCGCGGGCTCGTCTGCCATGGCTTACTCTTTATGCTCTGAAATTCAAATGTTGGCAATTCAAGTTTTGGCAAATGCAGTGCATGAATTCACAAGTAGTATGGTATCTTACAGAAGAGTTTCACCGCCCTAAATGTCTCTTTTTGAATCCTTGACTCCAAACTACCTAGGAATATGAGTATTTTGTTTTACTTGTGTCAGCAGTTTCAGAAAAAGCCATAAGAAATGTTTGCTTTTTAATCTCATGTTTATACTAGTATTTCCTTTTTCTTTTGTAGTGATAAATTTAATAAAATATTAAAGGTTAATAAGGAGGCTTTTTGATTCTTTGAAAAAATAAATCTACAATATTAAATTGCAATAGACTGTGATTTGATCTAGGCAAAAGGTATATAACATTTATGATAAAAATCATCATTTTTATCAGAAAGTTATTTATTTTAAATTTTATTTATTTAGTTATTTATTTTTGGCTGTGTTGGGTCTTCGTTTCTGTGCGAAGGCTTTCTCTAGTCGCGGCGAGCGGGGGCCACTCTTCATCGCGGTGCGCAGGCCTCTCACTATCACGGCCTCTTGTTGCGGAGCACAGGCTCCAGACGCGCAGGCTCAGTAGTTGTGGCTCACGGGCCTAGTTGCTCCGCGGCATGTGGGATCTTCCCAGACCAGGGCTCGAACCTGTGTCCCCTGCACTGGCAGGCAGATTCTCAACCACTGCGCCACCAGGGAAGCCCAGAAAGTTATTTCTGATAAAAGTCATCATTTTTATCAGAAAGTTATTTCTGATAAAAAATCATTTTTATCAGAAAGTTATTTCTGATAAAAATAATCATTTTTATCAGAAAGTTAATAGAATTTGTTAATTTGTACATTATACAGATGAGCAGAATAGCTCCATAATGAATTATATTAGTTGTACAAAATTTACAAATGCTAAATAACATAATAAAGATGGCACTTTTTCTTTATTCATGGAAATTCAGTAAACTTCTTGAAGACTTTGTTCCAAATCTATTCCAGGTGTCAAAGATAAAGCAGTAACTAGAACAATACCCTAGTCTCATAGAGTTACAGGAAACAGACAATTTCCATAAAATTATTTCATTTGGTGATAAGAACCATAAAGAAAAATAAGATTGAGTGATACAAAATGGGAGGTGGGAGAGGGCCTTATGAACTTAGATGGACATGGTAGAGCTCAGAAAAGGTGTCACACGATGACAAATGTAGCGGGGCAAAACCTGTGAGGAAGTAAATCTAAGTAGAATACATATCTGAAAATAGGTGAAACAAAGTTTGTGTGTTTGGGTCCTAGGAAATGAAAAAATGCCCCTGGGGCCAGATATTTCTAAATGAGTGGAGGCCAGCTTTGCAAGGACATGGTCCATGGGAATAAAATCAGATAATAGAGGGCCTCTTTAATTTCTTCCATGTCGTCATTAATCTCATTCATTAATATTTGTTCATTCTTATTTGACTTCATAACCACATATTGTGATGACTAATTCCTGTGCTCATACTTTACCAATAACAAGACAAACCACTTGCTCCTTGGTCACGATTCTAAATGTGACATTGTCATATTTTAGTTAAAGCAATATAACCTCAGGTTGATTATATGTGAGTATATATAGGAAAAATTTATGGTAGTTTTGAATTAAACTTTTTGAAAAGTTTTACACATACAGTATAATCTTAAAAAAAAAAAATGAATAAAATTTAATGAGCTTCCTTCCCTTCCACTATGTTCAGGGTAAAGCATCTGAAGGCATCCACCACCCTCTGATGCTTGATGCCCTGGCTGTGTGACCCTTGCTGGGTTTTGCAGTGGACTCCATGCATAGAGTACAGAGAGGGGTTTCTACGTAGTGTTATTCTACAGGGAAAGGCAAAAAGCAAGTAAGTCCACAGATACAAGGAGAATCCCAGGAAAGGTTTGCCTGCTGTGTGCAAATGAGAAGTCACGGAGCTTGCTGTTTACATTAGAGCAGCAAGTCGATGTGGCTTTTTAAAAAGAGAGTTAATTATAGAATACTAACGTTACTGATAACAATCATCGCTGTCTCCTAAGCTATCTTAGATAGCTCTCACTCCTTAAAGGAAAAGGAAGGGATTGAATATAAATTTACATTTTGGTCTTTGTTGTTTCTTTTGAGAAAGAGCACTTTGATATGTAGCTAATTATATTCCCATTTTTATTTGAAATATGATAATAGAGCAGTTCCTAATATCAATGTGCACAAGTACTAGGTTTGAAAAAATATAGATCTCTGGAAATGCCCCAGACCTACTGAAAGGATTTTCAGGTGTGGATGTTCATGAATATTGACTTTTTGACATGTTCATAAGTGCTTCTCATGGGCAGAGATGTCTTTAAGCTGTATTTTTAGGCCCTGCAGGTAAAAGCTCTATGTGATCTACTCCATTATCAAATTTCAAAATTATAGTTAAGACATAAAATGTGCAGTGTTAAAGTGTACGAACAACACAGCTTTTGTATTGTACTCATGATTCCCTTACTGTGTCTTAGTTCTGACACACATTCACTGTGAAAATGTGAACAAGTCAATACTGTACTTATTTCTTGAGCAAAGAAATGGTTCAAATGAAATGGTTTGTGAATTTTTATGAATGTTGTGCCCAAAAATACATAACTAAGGAAGCTTTTTTAGCGAATGATAATCAGAAAAATAGACGTGTGATTCTTTATCTCATTAACCATCAATTTATAGGGTCACTGTAATTCAAAGCATTTCATGGTAATTTTGAAAAGTATTATTTTTTTCTCTACAACTTTACTAAATATACTAGTAGGAGAGAGATGGTGGAACAGTTAAAATGATGTACTATGGAGCTGTTCCTAGAAAGTGTTTACTCTGCCACACTCCAGCTATGTGATAGAACACATCCCTTGATCTTCCGCAAAACATGTTTACACAGATAAACATTTTTTTAAACATCTTTATTGGAGTATAATTGCTTTACAGTAGTGTGTTAGTTTCTGCTTTGTAACAAAGTGAATCAGCTATATGTATACATATATCCCCATATCTCCTCCCTCTTGTGTCTCCTTCCCACCCTCCTTATGCCACCCCTCTGGGTGGTTGCAAAGCACGCAGCTGATCTCCCTGTGCTATGCGGCTGCTTCCCACTAGCTATCTATTTTACATTTGGTAGTGTATATATGTCCATGCCACTCTCTCCCTTCGTCCCAGCTTACCCTTCCCCCTTCCTCTGTCCTCAAGTCCATTCTCTACATCTGAGTTTTTATTCCTGTCCTGCCCCTAGGTTCTTCAGAACTATTTTTTTTAGATTCCATATATATGTGTTAGCATACAGTATTTGTTTTTCTCTTTCTGACTGACTTCACTCTGTATGACAGACTCTAGGTCCATCCACCTCACTTACAAATAACTCAATTTCATTTCTTTTTATGGCTGAGTAATATTCCATTGTATATAGGTGCCACATCTTCTTTATCCATTCATCTGTCGATGGACACTTAGGTTGCTTCCATGTCCTGGCTATTGTAAATAGAGCTGCAGTGAACATTGTGGTACATGACTTTTTGAATTATGGTTTTCTCAGGGTATATGCCCAGCAGTGGGATTGCTGGGTTGTATGGCAGTTCTATTTTTAGCTTTTTCAGGAACCTCCATACTGTTCTCCGTTGTGGCTGTATCAATTTACATTCCCACCTTGGATAATAAAAAGACATCATGTTGTAGAGAATAATCAAACT